>NC_089838.1:218662067-219262067 GCF_035609145.1 Eleutherodactylus coqui | reverse complement strand
GGGCTCACACAACCGTGTCAGTATAGTCAATCTCCCATTGGTGGCCAATTTTGCAAAATATGTGCGCAATAAAAATCGCAGTATGTTCTATTTTGGCGCATATTATGCATGCATACACACCAAGATAATACATGGTTGGCAATGTCACTGCATACTTGCTGCACGCGTGCCTCTCGCAGGTGGTATGCTGCGAATTATGGTCATGTGACACGACCAAAATTTGCGTGCCGCTCATCACCATGTACTATTGTAGCGTGTATGCGCACATAATACAAGACAGAACATTCTGCGATTTTTCTCACATATTTCGCATAATTAACGTGAGCAGCTGCCTATGGGAGATTGTTGCGGAATACGCTATAACATGTGAGCCCAGCCTTACCAAAATGTGGACACTATGACTAGTACTGTAATGGGCAAATGTGCTTGACAGTGGGATGGAGGCAATCCTATCTGGCCATCAAGAGGAAAGATGTCCTGCCAGAAGTTGGGTACAGAAGAGAGGAGCCAAAGATATTTATGTGTTAAATTCTGGTAAGTCATAGTCTCCATGATAAAGAGGGCAAGATGGAGGAGAAAGGGGGAACGAATGAACAGAATCAGACGAAGCATTTATATATATCAATTAGCCATAACATTAAACCACCTATAGGTGAAATGCTGACATTGATTATCTCATGACTAAGGCAGCTGTCAATGGGTGGGATAAATTAGACACTACGTGGTCAGTTCTTAAGATTCATGTGGTGGAAGCAGAAAAAATTGACAGGCATCACGTCCTGAGCCACTTTAACAAGGGCCAACTGGGTCAGAGCATCTCCAAAATGGACGGTCCTGCGCGTGTTTCTGGCCTGCAGTGGTTAGTACCTACCAAAAGTAGTCTAAGGAAGAAAACCGGCTACAGGGATACGGACACCCAAAGCTCGTTGAAGTGTTTGGGGAGTGAAGACTACTCATTGGGTCCATTCCCACAGAAGAGCTACTGTAACACAAATTTCTGAAAACGTTAATGCTAGCTATGACAGAACACACAGAGCATTGCAGAGTGGCCATGTTGACCCCTGTCCGCTACTGAAAAAGCCTACGATGGGATTGTGAGCATCAGAACTGGATCGTGAAGCAGCTTAGTTTGAAGAATAACATTTTCTTTTACATTCTGAAGCCAGGGTGCATGTGGGTCACTTACTTGCGAAAGAGATGGTGCCAGGATGCACTAGGAAAAAGACAAGTTCTGCTGGATAAACTAGGGTCCTGGCATTCATGTGGACGTTACTAGAACACCATCTACCTAAACATTGTTACAGACCAAGTAAACCCCTTCATAACAATGGCATTGCCTAATGGCCTGTGGCTTGTTGAAGAATACTCCTTAAGCCCTTGGTGACACTGGCATCATTGACTTGGTTCAGACCGAGCAGGCTCATGACCCAAACCTTCTATACACAGTGGGTGCCAGCTGTTATAAACCACAGTGGCCAGATTCAGAGATAATTCGGATTCCTACCATTAAAGGGAAACTGTCATCTCCCTACAGCACTGATAACTAGGTTATGGCGCTGTTAGAGGAGGTGAAAGAGAGCCGGGTGATGTTTCTTTTATACTCGCCTGCTCCCTGTTTCCTGTGCTGTCACCTGCTGAGCGCCAATTAATAACACAGGTCTGCGATGAAAAAATTGTAGCATATTTAATTAGTGGGTTTAACAGTATTTTTTGTGCTGATTACGGTAAAAATAGTGAAAAAATTCCATCACCCCTAAATAAGTCACAAATTTCACCTGAAATGTTCTTATTTTCAGGGTTTTTCAGGTTCGGTACACGTACGACAACGAATCTAAACTGTCTGCTAGGCGTGACCTTGACTGCAGTCAGTGGCTCAGTGTGGAGCCAGCCACTGTGGTGTACGCATCAAACAGTTTTGTGATACGGTATTTAGAAGAAATGGCTACTAGAAGATGTGTCAACTCTCCTAACTGTTTCTGTTATATTTGTGGGTCTTATACCGTCAAGAAGCAACAAAGGAACATTTCTAATTTTGTTCAGAAGGTGTATTTTGCATACTTTGGTATGTAATTAGGGGACCAAGATAAATCTTGGGCTCCCCATATAGTGTGTTCTGTGTGTGTTGAAGAACTGAGACAATGGTTTCAAGGTAAGAAGAAATCATTTCGTTTTGGAGTACCCATGGTAGGAGAGAGCCTAAAAATCACAGTGATGACTGTTATTTTTGTTCTTGCTCAGTGCAAGGTTTCAATTTAAAAAACAGGAAGGACATTTCATACCCAACCAACATACGTTCAACTATTCGCCCTGTTCCTCATGGACCTGACTTGCCTATTCCTTCACCTCCGGATACCCTGGACAATATTTTAGACTATTTAGACCAAATGTCACATAGTAGCAGCGATAATGATGACAGCTATGATCCAGGTACCAATGACCCTGAACGTTTCTCTCAATCAGACTTGAACGATTTAGTACGAGATCTGGGCCTACCAAAGGATTCAGCGGAAGTGTTAGGGTCTAGACTTAAAGAAAGACATATGTTAGCCTCCTGTGTTTCATTTTCATGGTACCGACTTAGAGAAAAGGAATTTGTCCCTTTTTTTACACAAGAGGGTGAACTAGTTTTCTGCAACAATGTACCTGGAATCATGGAAATGTTCAACATAACGTATGACCCAGAGGAATGGAGACTTTTCATAGATTCGTCAAAAAGGAGTTTGAAAGCCGTACTTCTTCACAATGGTAACCAATATGCTTCTGTGCCTGTTGGACACTCAGTCCACTTGAAAGAATGCTACGAAAATCTTGGGTTTGTTCTTAATAAGCTGAGCTACTCTGACCATAAATGGACCATTTGTGGGGATTTGAAAGTTATTTCCATGTTACTAGGTCAACAAAGTGGTTACACAAAGTTTCCATGTTTCCTCTGTTAATGGGATAGCCGTGACAGGAACACTATGTCAAGCAGACCTGGCCAATCAGAAAGGCTCTTATTCCTGGAGTTAAAAATGTTGAAAGACAAAGTTTAGTGGATCCTAAAAAGATCTTACTTCCACCACTTCATATCAAATTGGGACTAATGAAACAGTTTGTGAAAGCATTACACAAAGAAGGAGAGTGTTTCAAGTATCTTTGTGAACAGTTTCCTGGTCTATCAGATGCTAAGCTGAAGGAGGGAGTCTTTGTTGGGCCTGACATAAGAAAACTTTTAAAAGATGAAATCTTTGTCACTAAAATGGAAATGGAAGAAAAAAATGCCTGGAATTCATTTAAACTTGTTGTAACAGGCTTTCTTGGAAATAAAAAGGACCCAAACTACAAAACTTTGGTTGCTGAATTGTTACAAAACTACAAAATCTTGGGCTGCAACATGAGTGTCAAAGTCCATTTCCTTCACTCACATCTGGACTACTTTCCAGAAAATCTTGGGTCTGTAAGTGAGGAACAAGGAGAACGTTTCCATCAAGATCTAAAAGAAATGGAACGCAGATACCAAGGTCGATGGAATGTCAACATGATGGCAGACTACTGTTGGATGTTAAAAAGGGAAAATTCACAAGAACACAGCCGAAAAAGTACCAAAAGAAGCTTTGATGGAAAAAGAAAACGTTTTTACAAAGACTTATAATAACTTTGCAACACGTGTATCACTATTATGCTTATTTTAGCTAGGTATTGTTGTTGTTTTTTTTTTGCTTTTACTTCATGTTAAAATAATAAAAACAAATAAAAAAATTTCAGTTTTTTGTACTTTTTCCAAATACTTCAACTTTATTTTGCAGGCAAGCCTTACGTGATAGAAAAAAACCCATGTCATTTTTTTAATCTGTACAAAAAACTACATAAAGATGATTTAACAAAATCAAAACAATTTTTAAAAAAGTTTTTTTGCAGACCTGTGTGATCTGACTTTTTTCAGATTGCAATGCAAACACTCTCCAATAGAAGTCTATGGCACAGCAACCGGTAAAGGAAATGTATTTTGTGCAGCATGCGGGCAGCAGGGAACAGGTAAGTATAAAAAATACATCACCCGGCACCCTGTCACCTCCCCTAACAGCACCATAACTTAGTTTATAGTGCATAGCTTTGCAGCCACAGTCCCACTGACTCCAGTACCCTTTCTCTTTTCCTTCCTCTTCCCCCGTATGGACTCTGTTAGCTTCAGTACGCATTGATGGTAACCAGTGGGGACTGCCCACTTGACACATTCACAGCTCTGGGAACTGCAACCAAGAAGGACCTTTATAAGGTGAAAGGAAGGGGAAGAGGGAAAAGAGGGAAAAGAAAGAAATCAACAGGGTAGCGGCTACAAAACTATCCTAGACCTGCCATAGATTTCTTCTTCTTAAAGTCATTTTTACATGGACGAGAAAATCACGCAAGATTTGTGTGTTGCGAGACGCATAATTAATTTACGACTATGAACACCATTCTTTTGAATAGGGTCACACACTTGAGCGATTTTTTTTCCCCGCATCGTGATACGGGGAGCAAATTGCTGCACGTCCTGGAAACAATAGGCGAGCCCTCGCATCGCCCATTGTTTTCAATGGAGTCTGCAACAGCATTACACCACATGCTAGGTGCACGCAGTGCAATGCAAAGCTTCCCCATTGAAATTAAATCTTTCCATTGTGGGATCACTTCTTCCCAGAAGTGATACAAGGCAATTTTGATGTAAAAGTGCCTGGCATTCGCGGGGAGATCGCATGTTGGCAAGCGCGATATGGGGCCGTGATTCACGACCTTATATCACACTCGCCCGTGTTAAGTTAACCAGGGCCCTGCCTGCGGCTTAGTAGGATGCCAGTATATTGTACAAGTGATTAAACAATCAAATGTTCAAGTCTCCTAATGGGACATAAAAAAAAGTTAGAATTAATTTAAAGATTTTTTAATTATTACAAAAAATATAGAATATAAAAAGAGTTTAAAAAAAAACAATTTTTCCCAGTTTTAATGTAGAGATCTCAAAACGAAAAAATACATATTTGGTATCACTTAACCTATAAAAACCTGAACGATAAAATAACGCATGATTTATCGCACATGGTGAACCCTGTCAGAAGATACCCAGGGCTCGAATTGCACCTTTTTGGTCATTCCGTCCAAGAAAAACTTCAATAAAAAGTGACCTAAAAGTTGTATGTACCCCAAAAAAGTATCAGTGGAAACAAGAGCTTGCCCCACAAAAAAAAGTCCTCTCACTGCCTTAGGGCTTCTGCACACTTGCTAAATGCACATGTTTAAAACGCATGGTACAAAAATTGCAAAGTGCAAACTTGCGATGCGTTTTTATTAAACGCTGATGTCTAAAAACTTTTTAACATTAGAAAGTCCCATTGACAATTGTGTGAAAGAAACGCAGCGATATCACATGAAAAAAAAATGCGCAAGAAAAAAGCAAGTGTGCAGGAGCCCTTATTGATAGAAAAATACAAGGTTATGGGTGTAAGAATATGGTGAGAGAAACAATTAAAAAAAAATGTAATGCCTGTTTTTAAAAAGTGATACTACAACAACGACAACCAATTTGGTATTACTGTGATCATACTGACTCACGAAATACATTCAGTATGTCACGTCTACGGTATCCTGCATGCCCTAAAAACAAACAACTTTACTAACAAATAATTCAACCCATCCTGCAAAAGCAAGCCCTCATATGGCTATGTTGACTGAAAAATAAAAAAGTTATGTTTTTTTTCTTTTAAAGTGCGACGCAAAAAACAAAAACACGAAAAATGGCCATGCCCACGAAGGGTTAATAAATGCAACTCACTGAGTCTTAGCTTTTGTACTACTTTTAAAATGAAACTCCCACAGTCCATCACACAGTAGTCCTCTTTCCTTACTTCTAGCATTAGGCTGACTAGTATCCTCAGAGGACAACTGCTTCAGCTATGGTAATATCCATATATTTTGCTGAACCCCTAACGTTTAGTATAAAAGATGTTTAGACATTTTATCTAAAACATAGTTACACAGATGAAAAAAAAACAAAACACAAACAATACAGAAATAACATTTTGGGATGTTCTATCAATTTCATCCCACCCCCTGACGATTAATGTACTTGAATTGTTTTTTTTTTTACAGTAGGGGGCGCCAAATAGCTGTTGAAGAAATACCGTAAGTCAGAAAACTGGATTTTCTTTAATACCATATCTAGTTATTTCCTTTTATTCAGCCAGGCGAGACTGCCTGACACTTGGATACTATATATATATATATTTTTTATTATATATTTTTTTTAATGGGAACCATTGAGATTAATAGACCGATAAAAGATATTTTATGTGTTTTACCTGTCCTCTTGAGATGCCAACCGCAGCCGATCCGGAAACGTATAGTAGCCTTGCCTAGTATACACACCACTGCTCCATCACTTCATTGGGACTACTGGAGATAGGTAAAGCAACTATCTCCGGAAGTCCCAGTGAAGTAAATGGAGCAGTGCTGTGATGTGCAGCCACTTCTACCAGTGCAAGTCACAGCTCTCACAATATAACAATCAGAAGAAATTCATTAAAGTTTAATTTTTTTGCGATTGAGATGTCATGGCAACCTGTGGATCCCATTACGACGCCATTGGGTAGTGCGAAGTCGCAGTGCTACACAACAATCTTGAGTGGCACAACCCCTGTTGTGGCCAAAGTTGCTGTGTAGCCCTAGCCTTGTCAAGATCCTAGGTTAAAAAGGTTGTTGGAGTGCACTGTGCCAAATTTAATCAATAGCATGCAGTTTTTATGTCATTTTGGATTATCTCGGCGCTCAGCCAATCAGGGGCAGCGCTTCCTGGAGGCAGGGATTTTCAAATCAAAAATGCCTGAAGACAACTGCTGGGGACCGGGGAGTTGTCCCCAACAGTCGTTTCGCCTGTGTGGAAGCGGCCTTGCACAAGCCTTGCAACAATGATCAGGAAGGCTGTTATAATTGACTGTAGGTATTGCTGCTTTCCAATAGGTAGCACTGTGGAGGTATTGTTTCATCTCCCTTATTTGCATATTACCCAGAGGAGCATGAATGGCCTTTTAAGTCATTTTACTCATCGTCTAAATGCTCTCCCTAAGGAGAAAAGATAGCATTTCTAGCCCACATCATAGACCTCTCTCTAGCAAAGTCAGAATTCTACTTTACACTGATGAAGGGCAAAAACCCTGAAACAGCTGTATGTGCATGGAGTCTGGCTTTGCTTCCAATTCCTGGTCATTGTTGCAAGGCTTGTATAAAGAGTCTAACATTGACTTTAGGTGTTGCTGCATTCCTATAGGTGGCACTGTGGAGGTTTTGTTCCATCTCCCTTATTTGCAAGTAGCCTTAAACACAGCGATTTTTTTATTTCATTTTCAAATTTTGGCAAGTGAATCAAAACATGATTTGTGAGAATTTTTGGTGCAGTTTATGCCAAGTCTGGTAGAAACTACAGTGGATTTACTGCTCTATGGCAAAAAAAGCGCTCCAGTTGTTATAGATATACAGTATATTAAGAAATTAATAAGCACATCACTTTTGAACTTAAACATGAGGATAAAATGATGCAATGAAGTTTCACTTTAAGAAAGATTACTGCTTTAGATATTATACAGTAAGACCATGTATTTTCTAACTTTTAACATTTGAGCATTTCAGTGCTACATTATTATATACTGCTATCACATGTAATGTGTAACATTGTGTTTGGACTTAACTTTGCATAAAAGATACAAGAAATATTAAAATTTCTTGACTAGGGTGAGAGATTTACAAATGAAATAAAAAAATAGCATTATGTTAAAACGAAGCAGAAATAAATATTTAAAGGCCACTAGAATTCTACTTACAATTCCATTCTGCACACTGAACCCCAACTGGTATTTCAAATCAGGTCTCTTGATGAGGACGGTGGTGACAGGAGGACAGCTTACGATATTTAGCTTCAGTTGTGTTTGATTCTTAAGGCCCTGCAAAAGACATGAGTAAAGTAAGCTGCCAATAATCATACTGTAGATTATATTTTCTGCAGAAACTGCAACAACTCTTCCAACTCAACCCAGAGAATTCTATAAACAAAGATCAGCGATTAATGAAATATTATAGAAATTATTCTGAATCAGAATGGCCACCACTAGAGATGAGCGAATCTACTCGTTTCGAGTATTTACTCGATCGAGCACCGCGATTTTCGAGTACTTCAGTACTCGGGTGCAAAGATTCGGGGGGCGTCGGGGGGCGGGGGGAGGAGTGGCGGCGCAGGGGGTAGCAGCGGGGAACAGGAGGGAGCCCTCTCTCTCTCCCTCTCCCCCCCACTCCCCGCTGCAACCCCCCACTCACCCACGGCGCCCCCCGAATCTTTTCACCCGAGTACGGAAGTACTCGAAAATCGCGGTGCTCGGGCGAAAAAGGGGCGTGGCCGAGTAGGCTTGCTCATCTCTAGCCACCACACTTCTTTCTTCATCACCAGAAAAGAAGAGGAGGAAGAGATGGAGAAGATTAATGAGACTAAAACACAAATAGAGCAAACAAACTCCATGCAGATGTTTTCCATAATAACCCGTGAACATAGCACTCCAGCGCTACAAAGAAATAGTGCAAGACACCAAGTTTCCCCCATCTCCCATTTCTTTCTCCTTCTTGCCCTTCTCCTCCTTATATTTATTCTTATTCTACTACTCCTTCTTATTTTTCAATTTCTTCTTTTTCTCCTTCTTCATCGGGTGTGGAAGAAAAAGGAGAATGAAGTAAAAGGACAACAAGAAGAAGTAAAAGCAAGCATGGTGGCTCAGTCATTTGCACTGTTGCCTTGCTGGAGTTCTAAGGTCAAAACTGTCCAATGGCAACATTTGGATGTTGTTTCTATCTTCTCTTTGTGTTTATTCTTCCTATTCTTCTCCTCCTCTGCAGCAAAAAAGCACAAGTGTGGCGACTCAGTTGTTAGCACTGCTGCCTTACAGAGCTGGAGTTGTAGGTTCAATTCTGACCACGGACAACATTTGGAAAAGGGGTTTTAATTGATCTTTATGTTTATTCTTATCACTGCTCTTCTCATCCAGAGAAGAACAGCCAAGTGTGGTGGCTCAGTGGTTAGCACTGCTGCTTTGCAGTCCTGGAGTTGTATGTTCTGACCAAGGGCAACATCTGTATGAGTTTTTTGTTCTCTTTGTATTTATTATTGTACCTTTTCTTGTCTTGAGTGGAATGGGCAAGTGTGGTGGAAAACCGTTTAGTACTGCTTCATTGCATGTGCTGAAGTTGTGAGGTCAAATCTAACCAAGCCAACATTTCGATGAGTTTTTTATGTTCTCTTTGTGTTTATTCTTCTTATTGTCCTTATCTTGCACAATGGAATGAACAAATGAGGTGGATCAGATTGTTAGTACTGTTGCTTTACAGTGCTAGAGTTGAAGGTTCAAATCTGACCATGGGAATATCTCGATGAGTATGTAATGTGCTTGCTTTTTTTAATTCTTGTTCATCTTCTCATCCATAATGGGATGACTGAATGTGCTGGCTCAGTTGTTAGCAGTGCTGAAGTTGTAGGTTCAAAGCTGACTATGGGCAACATCAAGATGAGGTTTTAGCTAAAATCGGCTCAATTTTATTGCCCAGCCGATCATGAAGAGCAATGCTACTCATAACTGCATGTTATAAGCAAATGATTAAACACAGCAGATAAACAAAAGTGACATACATAAAACATATATACCATGCAATGCATTTTTAAAGTCTTCAGACCCTTTCACTGTTTTACATTGTGTTATGTAAAAACAAAAATCATGTTTTCCCCCATCAATCTGCACTCAATACCCCATAATGAAAAAGTAAACACAGAATGTTTGCATTGACATTAGTATTCAGACCCTTCAGTATAACAAATGAAATTTAGCTCTATGGGCTGCCCATTTTACTTGGCCATCTTAAAGATGTTTCTACACCATGAAGGGGGGTTCACCTGTTGTAAATTCAGTTGACTGGAAAATAATTTTAAAAGATACAACCCTGTCTATATAAGGTCTCACAGCTCACAATGCATATCAGAGCCAAAACAAAGCCACGAAGAGGAAAGAATTGCCTGTATAGCTCAAAGTCAGGATTGTGTGGAGGCACAGATCTAGAGAAGGCTACAATTTTTTTTTTGCTGCACTGAAAGTTTCCAAAAGTATAGTGATGTCCATAATTCTTAAAATGAAAGAAGTTGGAAACAACCAAGACTCTTCCTAGAGCTGTCTAACCCACCAAACTAAATAATCGGGGGAGAAGGGTCTTGGTAAGGGAGGTGACTAAGAACCCAATGGTCACTCTGGCTGAGCTCCAAAGATGGGAGAAACTTCCAGAAGATCAACCATCACTGCAGCACTCCAGCAATCTGGGCCTTATGGCAGAGTGACCAGAAAGAAGTCTCTCATCAGTAAAATACACATGAAAACCTGCCTGGAGTTTGCCAAATAGACTTTCAGACTGTAAAAAACAAGATTCTGTGGTCTGATGAAACCAAGATTGAACTTTTTGTTCTCATTTTTAAGCATTATGTCTGGAGGAAACCAGGCACTGCCCATTACCTGCCCAATACCATGTCTACAATGAAGCATGGTGGTGGTAGCATCATATCGTGGGGGTAAGTTTCAGTGGCTGGGATTGGGAGACTGATCAGGGTTGATAGAAAGCTGAATAGAGCCAAGTACAGAGATATTCTTAATGAAAGCCTGATCCAGAGCACTAGGGACCTCATACTGGGCAGAAGGTTCACCTTCCAACAAGACAGTGACCCTAAGAGCACAGCCAAGACAACAAAGAAGTGGCTTAAGGACAATTCTGTGAATATCCCAACCAGAGCGCAGGCTTGAAGCCAATAAAACATCTCTAGAGAGACCTGAAAATGGCTGTCCACAGACGGTCCATGTCCAACCTGACACAGATTGAATGGATCTGCAGAGAAGAATGGAAGAATACCCAAATCCAGGTGTGTAAACTTTGAGGCATCATACTCCAGAAGATTGGAAGCTGTAAAAACTGCGAAAAGTGCTTCAACTAAGTACAGAGTACAGGGTGTGAATATTAAAGTCAATGGAAAGTGTTAGTTTTTAGTTAGTTTTTTTTTAATTACAAAAATTTCTAACTCTCTGGTTTAATTTTTTCATTATAGGCTACTGAGTACAGAATGATAGGGAAAAACTTTTTTTTTTTTTAATTTACACAAGGCCACAACATAACAAAATGTAAAAAAGTGGAAGGGTGTGAAGACTTTATATTGTATATAAAACTTGTTATAAAGAAGACCCTTGTATTTGGGAACAGCAACATTAGATCATCCTGAGAAAGACCTTCGTTAAATGAGTTGTCTGAGATACAGTAAAGATAAAGCAGTCCACTTTTATTCCCAAAACAGCGCCACTCTTGTCCATGGGTGGTGACTGAATGGTCCTGAGCTGTAATATGCATGGAGTCAAACCTCTTTAGACCAGATTTAAAAAATCAAGTGTCCTTATACAATAATATCAAATAATGAGGGACTTAAAGAACCTACTGCCTTCCTCTAAGGGCAGTGCAACACCTGTATATAGAATGCTGAATCACTGAACCTACACTAGTGTTAACTAAAACATAATTTTCATTCCTTCTAATTAATATAAATGAAATAGCATACAGTAGACAGACAAACATGGTAGTTGTAAAGACAGACAAAAATTGTAGTTGCTTAGGGCTCCAGGTCAGTAAGCAGGTTTCCGCAGCTCCTGAGCTCACTGTGCTATGCTGTTTGTGTAACTCCCATTGACTTCAATGGGAGTTACACAAACAGCATTCTGCAGGTCACTCAGCTATTTCCATCCTCCTGATTCTTCCCAGCCCAAAGTGGCTGGGGTTGGAGGGGGGCCCTAACTCAAGATACAGTGGATGCAGGTCCCAGAGGTGGAACCCACACCTAACAGAGTAATAGTCTACTCTGTTGATACGCCACTAAAGTCTGAGATAGGAATACCCCTCTAAATCTCTCTTTAAAGGAGATGTCCCGCGCCGAAACGGGTTTTTTTTTTTTTAAACCCCCCCCCCGTTCGGCGCGAGACAACCCCGATGCAGGGGTTAAAAAAACCACCCGCACAGCGCTTACCTGAATCCCGGCGCTCCGGTGACTTCTCTACTCACCGCTGAAGATGGCCTCTTCCTCCGTGGACCGCAGCTCTTCTGTGCGGTCCACTGCCGATTCCAGCCTCCTGATTGGCTGGAATCGGCACGTGACGGGGCGGAGCTACACGGAGCTACACGGAGCCCCATAGAGAACAGCAGAAGACCCGGACTGCGCAAGCGCGGCTAATTTGGCCATCGGAGGCCAAAAATTAGTCGGCACCATGGAGACGAGGACGCTAGCAACGGAGCAGGTAAGTAAAAAACTTTTTATAACTTCTGTATGGCTCATAATTAATGCACAATGTATATTACAAAGTGCATTATTATGGCCATACAGAAGTGTATAACCCCACTTGCTGCCTCGGGACATCTCCTTTAATGTCCTACTGGTGCCTTGATGAATTTTAAAATGGAACGTATAGGAAGTGAAGTATAGGGGCAAAAGATACTCAGGTCTCAGTGTTGGATCGCCCGTTTCAGAGTGCTAGCCTAATTACTTAGTAGAACTAGTTTTACAGGGCAAGTGCTAGAAAGAGTGCTCATTAAAGCTTGCCTAACAACTTGCAGTCCTTTTGAAGTTTTGTTTGTGTAGTCTATTAATTTTAACTGGAAGGGATATAAGCTATGTTTTAAACACCAGTGTAGGTTCAGTAATAGTTAAATTTAATTATGTCATCAAAGTATACTCACAGAATAGTATTCAGATTTTTTTTTACATTTATATACCAATGGAAATTCATTCCAATGGAAAATACACAGAAGATGCTGTATATAAAAAATAGCCATTGAAGGTTAGCCCATGCTTATCACTAATGTTATGTATCAGGCTGCAGACAGCACTTTATCAATGTTCCAATCTTCTCTGGATGTACTTTCTGCTGCATTCAAAAAGCAGATGAGGCAAAAGGATGGCAGAGCATGATATGTGCTATCAAACTGGAATAAATAGAAGCAGGCGTAGTTCATGTATACATTCCATCTGCAAAGCTCTTGGCTTTATATATATATATATATATATATATATATATATATATATATACATATATGTGTGTGTGTAAATTTTTTTAAAACAATTTTTATTAAATTTTTGACAAACCTTTTAACAAGGAAAACAAAGCAATATTGGAGTAAGGCATATGAATTACTGACCCCATTTGAGTTTACAGGACCTCTAAGAACATATGGATAGTATGCTGTACTACTCTCTTTTAGAACATATCACGTGCTCCAAGATTTTGTTTTCTGTTTTCAATATGTGATATTTAATGTATTTTCAGATAGAGCTTTATATGATATTTGACAGTTGGGTATCCCTATTTACAATTATATACCCCAAAGTAACATAATAAGAGGGTTGTCCAGTCAGCTGTGAATGTTCCATATTAGCTGATTACAGCAGTCAAACATATGTTGTGTCTGTGAACAGAAATGCAACAATGTAATGTATTCATAGACTCACAATGGAGCACGATGAACATTTGCTGTTTGCACTGATTGACAATGAATGTGAATGGATCACGGTTGAAGAATCCATGGAATATAAGAGAAAAGCACATAATAGAAGTAGAATAGACTGTGCATGTGACATACCTTAATTATACCTTGACATGTTGCTAGAGGAAGGCCAACCAAGCTTGTTCCGTTTATAGACATGATTTGATCGCCAATGCTGAGTTTTCCAGAGCGGGCAGCCGGCCCCCCATTCATCATATTTGCTAGTATTACAGTAGGAAGTATGGAGCCCCATCCAGATTCCACAATAACTACTCCCAATATTTCTCCCTTGAGCTTTTCCACCTGAAGCTGTTAACAAGCAAATCACATCCATGATATTTTACACAAAAGACCATACGGCTGTATTAAAAGCAGTACCATCAGATTACTTTACCTCCTTGCAGTTTTCAGAGTTTGAGAAGTGTATGAGGTCATCATTATACATTTCTTGAGTATTTATGATGTCACTATATTCTTTTTGACTGAGGTCTTCTGGGTTGATCCCATTAGCCCGTAAGAATTCCTGGTAGGCAACACTGAAAGCTTGCCCAATTGACTGTGCAATGAGCTGGGCCTGTGCAGAAAAGAAGTACAGTCTATAGTCTAGCAGCATTTCATCTCCCACTGATGTCATATATTTTCTGTAGTTTAGTAATAATCATCTTATTCATTCATAATTGTATTCATTTTTGTAATAAACCGAATAACAGTAGGAGAAACAGAGCAAGTACCAGGGGAAAAAAGTAATGTAAACATATTCCTGCCACTAGGTGTCGCTATGTAATAGCGTTTAGTCAGTGTATAAAGTATTATTCCGCGAGAATATCAGCTTTTATGTCTGCTCTTCTTCAAAAGAAAATGATGTTGAGGTCATTTAGAAGTCATACATATTGTACTGCGATATTGCAGGCCAGATACCTGCTATTGCTATGCTGCAGTTATTAGAAAATATGTGGATGACATTACCATACACAAGAGCTATCCTTTCTCAAGATTGCTCACAGGATTTTTGGTTATAATGCAGCCATGATGCTGCTGTTTATTTGATGCCAAACAATAAAATGACAGTCATTGCCAGGTCCCACTGATTTAGAATGCCATGCAATTCTTACATATTCCTATATATATAAGGCATGCTTGGCAGCAGATTAAAGGGGTTTTCCATTGTCTCTGTAACTCTCATGCAGGTTTCTGTAAGGCTTTGGCTTATATCCCCAGTCATTTTTACAAGGCTGGTTAAAAAGTCTGAAATAGACTTGCAGGATGGCTGCCTTCTAATAGGTGGCGCTGTAGAGGCATTTTTCCATCTGCTCATTTGCATACAATTCCCAACGGAGCATGCATGGCCTTAAGAATCTACTCAAACCTACTAGGTGATCTCCCTAATGAGAAACTTTACCCCTCCTGACCCAAATCTATAGGCCTCTCACTAGCCAAGCTAGCAACCTACTGCACACTGGTACTGATGTATCTTGACGCCACCAGGAAATAGTGCTGGACAGCACACTGACAGCCCTGTGACGCCCTGTGTACCTCATTAGCTGATGAGATGGCTCCCCTGCAGGTCCTGGAAGGCCAGTATCATCCTTCCGTCCCAGCTCCTGGCCAACAGTTGTCCTCCCAGCTCCCCGCTGCTGCTGTCAGTCTGGCAGGCTCCCGGGTGGCCCCAGATGTAACCTCCGCGATGCAGCGTTCAGTGTCCTAGGCTCCCCGGCCATTTTGTTTGCTGCACGCTGCTGTACTCTGTTGGTCGGCCCTTCCCCGCTGCTCCCTCCTCTCCCGCACACTGATGAGGGACAAAACCCCTCAAATAGTCAGTCTGCACACGGTTTATAACTTTGTCTTCTGGAGAAGATTCTGGCTGTGGCTTATATTCCCAGTCATTGTTACAAAGCTGGTTAACAGGTCTCACATTCACTTACAGGAATGCTGCCTTCCAATAGGTGGCGCTGTAGAGGTATTGTTCCATCTTCACACTTGCTTTAACTGGAATGCAGAATTAGCCTAGCTCGCTGCCTATGCAAGTCCTATTCACATCTATGGTGCTATGAAAACAGACAAGCCATTATAGCTGTATCTGTAGTCACAGCCATATCAGGTCATAAAGGTAAGCTGGATCGGAGGGGCCCTGATTTAAGGTGGGGTAGATTCATATCTATCAGACATTTAGAACTTTCCATTTTAAAAAGCATCAGGAGATTTCTCATGCCAACCGAATGTGGAGATTGTTATCAAGTCGCGACGCCTACTGGATCTTTACAATGGGCATGAGATTCCCCGCGGGATTTAATTAAAGATATGAGCTAATGTATCATTATTAGGTTTACTGCTCCTGCGCTCATGTCCTTTCTTTTATTCTTTGTTTTTATTTTATAATACATATGGTATCCATTCGGTAGATGTTTATTGTTCCTGTTATTATATATATCGTATTCAGGGTGAGTCACAATTCAGGGCCACCAGGTATATTTTCTGAATGAAAAGAGAATCAAGCAGGAAACTTTATGTAACACTAAGGGCGCCCACCCACTGGCGATTTTTTTTCCCTGCGAAATTCGCAGCGTTTTTTTCTCTGCAGGGGTCTATGGGACTTGTAATGTTAAAATCGCGATCGTGCAAAATCGCGTTTTCGCGGTAAATTGCGATTTTGCGCGATCGCGATTTTAACATTACAAGTCCCATAGACCCCTGCAGAGAAAAAAATGCTGCGAATTTCGCAGGGAAAAAAATCGCCAGTGGGTGGGCGCCCTTAGATGGCGGGGGACTTTTTGGTGATATGGTGGTGCCTGTCAGTCATCTGGGGGGTGGCAGCCATCTTGGATTCCCCCCAAAAAACTTCAATGATAAGAGGGTCATGGGATATATGATTTAAAAAGGTTTTCCAGGAAAACAGTGTAGGGGCGGTCCTGAGCGACTCCATGACACGTCCCGCAAAGCCTCAGTGGCCACTCCGTGGCGTTATTGTGTGATTAATTATTATTTAAAATAATTTAGTGCTGAACAGCACAAAATGTGGAGTTCAATGAGATGAAGAAATCGCCCAATGCCAGGGATTAAGATTAAACATAATGAATTTTTTTTCTTTCTTTCAGGTGAAGTTACGGTAAATCATTTATCAGTGGACAATTTAAGAACCATGCATTGGTTGTTTTTAACTCAGGAAACTCACAATTTGGGAATAATGTGCCTGGGATCTCTGACTAGAAATGGCTGAAGTCTCTCTCTCCTTTTGACAACTCGCTCTCACTCTGACTACAACCTGACTACTCTGCTCTCCTCACTTGGGACCCCTGAAGACTGACTAGTTACCTGTTCTCTGGCTCTCACCAGACTGCTCCTCTGCTCTGACTAACGCTCGACTAACTCACTCACTAGAACCACACGACTGCTTTCCTGACTCTCCCCACTACTCTGACTGACCTCTCTCTTGTCTCCTGCACCGACTGCCTGACTCTCACAATCCCCCTCTGCTCTCACTGTAAACCCCCCACTGAACTGACCTCTCACTCCTGCCTCCTCTGACGACCAACTGATGAAACACTCTACGTGCACTTGGAATAATTTTTCCTCTCGCGTTGCCTAGTAACAAACGCACCAGTCACTGAAGCCCTCGCTCCTGTCACTCAAT
Organism: Eleutherodactylus coqui; assembly: GCF_035609145.1. Classification (NCBI taxonomy): domain Eukaryota; kingdom Metazoa; phylum Chordata; class Amphibia; order Anura; family Eleutherodactylidae; genus Eleutherodactylus; species Eleutherodactylus coqui. Next base: position 219,244,837 of record NC_089838.1, on the reverse strand, counting down.
GGCTTGGCAGCCTATCAGGGTGCTCAGCTCATTTCTGCTGCCGTCCAATAACAGCTATGTCTGTTGACAACCAATAAGAAATAAATGGTTGCTGGGAAGACTATTAATTGCTCAGTTGCAGGGCAAGTTAACCTACAGTTAATCTCTGCTTGCCCTGGATAACTTTTAAGGCCGTCATACAATGACAAAGTTTTGTAGGACCCATTTATGGGCTACTACAATAGTATTGATGACCTACCCTAGGGAGGCCAGTGCAGTGCTGGTGCTTGTAACTGTAGGTGCACTACCCATTAAGATTAATGGCTGCTGCTCCTGCAGTTACAACCACCAGCCACTACACCAGGGTCAGAGCAGTAGCTTTCGCTTTCGACCTTGGTATTGCTGTGCTGACAGTGGGCACCCAATGAGCTCCGGTCCCGTGCAGTGAACCACAGCTGATCAACTATTAATGACCTATTCTGAGGCTAGGTTATCAATAGTATTTTCCTGGCAAACCCCTTTAATGGTAGAATCTCATCAGAAATTGATTAGTGTGGTAATTTTTTTCAATATCTGCAACAATTTTTGAATTATGGATGATATTGTGTTGAGTATTAAGTAAGTTGTTATGTTGAATTATGTGGTATGGAAAACACAATATGTTTCCTATCCCGAAGTGTTGACAGCTGTGCTAGCTGTTTTCACGAAGAGTCCACAGAAAAGCCTGAGGAGGCTAGCCTTGGAGCATGGGGTGAGTCAACTTCTCCAGTTCTTGGTTTGTCCTGGACACTACCAGTTTCCCTGAACTTCTGAATCAGTTCCTTGACATTTGTGCACTTATTGGCTGTTTTCCTATGTATTCCTGCTTGAAAACCTTGCGACCTCATGTGAAAGAGTCAGTCAGCAACAATCACTTTATGTATAGTTGTTAAGACATACCAGTCAGATTATATTAGGCCGGGTTCACATCTGTGCTGGAACCTTCATACAGAAGTTTCATCGCAGATCCGGCAAAAATACCGTAAAAAATAGCATTGCATGCAGTTCTGATAAAATGCCAGGCAGCTGAGAGGAAACCAAACGGACCCCATCATAGTCAACGAGATCCGTTGGTGCTATATGACAGATCTATTCGGCCAGAGGTTTTTCCCTTTCCTGCTCCCATAACAGAGCAGGAAAATGGACCCCTGATGCAGATGTGAAAGCAGCCAAAGTCAGTGTACCACGATACTGTGAACTAATCTTACCAAATCATCCAGTGTAATGACTATGGCAAAAACACCAAAACTAACTGGAGAACAAGGTACCTTTTAGGGCAGCTGATTTGAGAAAGCAAGTAGATTCTCTTAGGTCGGCTTCACACTGGCGACAAAATCACGCAAGATGCAGAAATCTTGCACAAATATGAACCCAGTCTTGTGAATGGGTCTTACACATGAGCAATGTCTTCCCGCATAACACTGCAATGCGTTGAGGGAAACAAATCATGGCATGTCCTAACTTGAGCTTGCCCTCGCATCGCATCGCCAATTGTTTTCAATGGGGTCGTTGGCAGCATCGCACCATGTGAAAAGTGCACACAATACGATGCAAGGTCTCCTATTGAAAACAATGGGAGAAACTCAACCAAATCTAACAGCTGTGCCGGAGCAGGCCTTCCACCCCCAAAGTAATGCAAAGCTGTTTTCACATGGATGGAGAGTGCGATATAGGGGCGGGATTCCTGGCCCCATATCGCTCGCCCATGTGAAGTTAGCCTTAACATCTCTTTTAACATTTTCTTCTGCTGAAATTAAAGGTATGTACTGGTAATCATAGCTTTGCTCCAAAGTCAACCATTACCTTTTTTGCTAAAAGCTTTCCTAAAGGGTGAAAGTTAATTTATTATAGTAATTCCAATATCAATATGTTTTTTTTTCTCTTTCAAGCGTAGAAAAAAAAATGTACACAAGCTTTATATTAACTTCTGTAGCCTAAAAAGTCACAGCAACTGCAGGATTCTGCAAATAATGTGGCACAGCCTTATTATTCTTATTGATGTAATGTGTTCCTTCTATGGCAAAGCCGATGCGTCCCCTGGGGTATGGAGATTATCTCTGCACAACACATTTTGTGACTGCAGGCAATGGGAATATATCCATCGTGAGAAAACAAAAATATAATTGGTATATTGCAGAGACTAGAGAGTGTCTCATAATGAAATCAGTTTTATTAAGAATAATCTTTTGGCACCGGGAGGGGTGGGAGATCTCACAATGGCAATTATAGCTGACTCAAACACTGCCTAGCTGAAGAAGGTATTTAATCAGAATTAGGGCACACTGCATCCCGGTCTGTAGAGAGAGAAAACTAAATCCATGAATGGAAATTTTCATCAATGAAGGAGGAAAATACAGTTCATTGCTTAGTCTTACATTAACTATATACACTGCAGAAAGAATCCAGGCAAATTTTTGAGCATGCCATGGACATTCTGGAGAGAAACGCTCTGGGTGAAAGTGTTAACCCTTTGCAATCCAATTTGTATCCTGGTTTTCCTAGGGGGCTTACTCTTTTTCTGCTGTTATACAACGGCGCTATATGTTGGCTAAAGCCAGTACTGCATGAGGTGACACATTGGATAGGTTCTGACAGCAGAGAGGCTGGCAATATACAGTAAGAGAACCCCGACGGACATCTTCCAACATCGGAGCTGTACAGCCTTAAATCATAATGTCTTAAGACGTCAGACAGTGGATTGGAAAGGGTTAAAAAGTGAACTGATGTGCCCACCACTCCTATTTACCCATTTCTTTTTATACAGTATCATCTTTGCGTTATTTTCCTTTAAACATATTCCTTCCTGGCTAACACGCCATTCTGGTCCAGCATGTGCCAGATCTGCTGGTTCCATTATTCTCATTCTTTGGCTTCTATGATAGAGCCAAACAAAGGAATAGGGAACCACAGGTATGAACGTGGGCGAAGATGTGCTGCTCAGACTCTATCGTTGTTCTTGAAGTTCACTGGGACATAGACCCCTTTCCCAGCATTATTCTGCTCCTGTCTGTTTGTCATAAAGTAGTACCTCAAATATCACCTCAACCGTTGCTACTAAATCGAAGTCTGTGTGTGAAACTTGTCAAATGGTCATGCAAATGTGAGATGGTACAATGCCTATACAGCGCCACCTACTAGAAGGAACAGAGTGTGGGAGACCGCATCTGAGATGAAAAACTTTGTGGACTCACTTGGTGTGGACACCTGGGCCCTGTGGGGGCAACCGGGCGCCTCACCTGTGATCCTATAGATGGATAGTAGTCAGCTAGTTCCTATGCTGGAAGAATCCGCTTCGTCAGGGGAGAGCTGAAGGAATTACGGAGGGCTTCACAGAGGGGAAGGTTCCCCGGCATATAGAATATGAAGAAAACAAAAAACAATTACAAAAGATCCTGCGCTCATAGGACAGCTTTGAGACAATATCTCCAATTATCCACAATGACTATCGCTTTATAGGAGATAAAAGACACTAACTTAGGAGGGGGGGACATGGTACCACAGAAGCCCCCTCCTAGTGTCGACACTTCATACTGCAATGCTCCGACTCAGAGTGGATGGACGAAAACCCCCTCCTCCTAAGTAAGTGTCTTTTATCTCCTAAGCGATAGTCCTTGTAGATAATTGGAGATATTGTCTCAAAGCTGTCCCGTGAGCGTGGGAATTTTTGTACTTGTTTTCTATTTTCTACCTATTAGAAGGAAGCATTCCTGCAACAATGGCTGGTAATACAAGGAGAAGACTCTGGCTTTGGCTTATATTCCCAGTCATGTTACATGGCTGGTTAGAAGGTCTGAAATTGACTTGTGGGAATGTTGCCTTCTAATGGGTAACTCTCTTGAGGCATTGTACCATCTTGTATTTGTACACCAAGTTTGAAGAATGCATGACCTTATAAGCCTCCTCACACCTACTAGGTGCTCTCCACTATACTATACTCCTTCCAACTCTGGTCAAATTGTCATGCTAAGTATACAATGTATTTCTGTGCACCTAAAAGGGTAAACTACTGCATGCATTATCACCACTATATGAATTATACATTCAGAACTCAACTTTTAATTCCAATTATTAGAAATCCCCTGTATCCCATCCAGAATAAAATGAGGGCTTTTATATTGCATATTGTAAATTAGCCCTGTGCCTTATAATAGCTGACACAAGTCTGCATGCAGGACAACCTCTGGTGATAGCACTCAGCTGGGACACTCCAGGTAACAGACATTAAAGAAATGTATCAAAGACAATGTTGTATCATGCGTTTCTATTGTAAGGGTCTTTGATGTCCAGCAGTGTAAGAAATTGGAGCTTGGCAGCAGAAGAACCTTAACTATAGCTGATTTCCCAGAATATCATGTACACTTTAAAAATCAAGAAGAAAAAAGCTTCAGATCTGGGAATGGCAACATTTCAGCTCTGTGTATTAAAAAGCTTCAAAATGAAAAGTTATCTTAGAATAGCTTCTTAAAAAGAATTCTGCCTCTACTAAAATGACTGCATTGTCCAATGATAGAGAGTGATTTACATTTCAGGGGAGATAGGATGAAAGTACATTCACCATTTATATTTCTCACCAACCTTCCAATGATCTGTCTCTAAATGAATATGTAGGAAAGCATAAGTGGCATAAAGCGAGTAACCAGTGCATCCCAAGTATGTAGCATTAAACCTTCCACTGCCACAGACCACCAGGAATTTTAAAATAAATCATTTGATTGCCATAGGCTACAAGGGATTTTTAACATTAACCTCTTCACTGCCCTAGACCACCTTGTATGCTGACCTTAACCCCCATCACTGCCCTAGATCAATATGGATTCTGACATTAATCCTCTTCACTGCCATAGACCACTAACTGTGCTGACAGTACCCCAATCACTGCCCTAGACCACTTGGCATGCAGATACTAAGCCCTTTACTGCCACAAACCACAAGGCATACAGTCATAAACCGCTTTACTGCCACAGACCACCATGTTATGTGGCCGTCTATATCTGGCTGCTTTATAATTAATTATTAGGGCGTTGTATATTAATATTTATTTGACGTTATTCTGTATTGCCTGGCTTACAAGTAACACTGCATAAAGAGAAGTTGTGTGGGGGTTATGAATGGGAAAGGGGGTAGGGGGAGCAAGCCAAATGTAGGCATCGGAGCTCGTGAGCCTTTGGATACATCCCTGAGTAAATGTGAATGAGACCAGTAATGATAGTGTGGGTCTTTACAGTACACTATATTATATGAGGGAATAATATTGCCACTAATGCTGACACAGAACATGTAAAAGACCCATGTACGTGAAATCATACAACATAGAACTGAATGCGATAGAACATTTAGGATACTTTGAGTAAAATAAAGCTGTTGTGTGACTTTAAAAAGAATGGACAACTTACATCTTCCGACTCAAACACGTGGCAAATCATCTTGTACTGCTTCTTTCCTTCCTGACCACCTGGAGTAGTTTCTATACAATCTTGTGATGCAGATCTTGGCATCCGACGTCTTGCCATCAAAACAACAATATTCCCAATGTCAGCAATGTATGAGATTGTCCTTAGTGCATGATCCATCATTGTTTCCTGTTTACAGAAAAGAAAAGGTCTTAGAATCTCTCAAACATGCAGTAGTATGAAGTTTCAAAGTTGTACTAACTGTCCTTAAGACACCTAGGAACTATGCAAGTAACTGGATGGAGAAAATACTGCTTCCCAGCAAAATGTATGCTTTGTCTACACATGCTTACCTTACAGTATCTCTACTCTTTGTTGATAATATATTAATGTTTAAAGGGTTCTGCAACACTTTAAGGGCTTAAACAAACGTGTTTGCGCACATTTTTGCACGTGTGAAACGCATGCCCGCAAAATGTGAGAAATCAAACCCATTGATTTCAATAGTTTCAGTCTCATGAGCGTATTTTTCATGTGCAATTCCTACAAGCGAAAAAATATAGAACTTGCCCTAGAAGTTTATGTCAGGTTAAAAAAAGTAAGGGGAAGGGTGTGACACTGCGGACAATACACGGAAAAGAAGACAGCTGGCCCTTATAAGGCGTAAAGAGCCATTCTGTTACACAGAAAGGAAGTATCACGCTTGTGTGTGAACTGGCATTGCAAGAAGAAAAATTTAACAGTGCTATGCACTGACACACGCGTATCGCCATCTCCAAACCTTGTTCATGTGCAAATACGCTCCATTGTGGTGAGACATTCATCTTTCGAAGTCCTGAAAATGAGGATTTTTTAAGGAGTTATGGGTGATCACTAGGGATGAGCGAGTATACTCGCTAAGGCACTACTCGCTCGAGTAATGTGCCTTAGCCGAGTATCTCCCTGCTCGTCCCTAAAGATTCGGGGGCCGCCGCAGCTGACAGGTGAGTTGCGGCGGGGAGCAGGGGAGAGCGGGCGGGAGAGAGATCTCCCCTCCGTTCCTCCCTGCTCTCCCCCGCAGCTCCCCGCCCCGCGCCGGCCCCCGAATCTTTTGGGACGAGCGGGGAGATACTCGGCTAAGGCACATTACTCGAGCGAGTAGTGCCTTAGCGAGTATACTCGCTCATCCCTAGTGATCACACTGCATAGACATGGATAAATTTGTTTCATGATGTATCTCCATAGAAAAGGAGCTGTTGCAACATTGTAGAACATACATGTTCGAACAAACATACATACAACCATAGAGCTTATTCACACATCCGTATATAGGTCGAGTTTTCATGCCTGGCCGATCTACGGTGTCCCTTTCTGCAGGGGGAGGAGGCAGGCCGGCTCGGAAGCAGTGCACTGAGCTCCCACCCCCTCTCCGCCCCGTGCCACTGTTTACAATGGGAGGGCGGGACAAGGGTGGGGCTAAGTTCTGCCCCGTCCCGCCCCCTCCCATTGCAAATAGTGGCGAAGGGCGGAGAGGGGGCAGGAGCTCAGTGCACTGCTCCTGGCCCGCCTCCTTCCCCTGCAGAAAGGGACACCGTATATTGGCCAGGCGTGAAAATGCGGCCAATATACGGACGTGTAAATAAGCCCTTATATTGTGTCACTCAAGCTGAGCCTCTAGATCAGTGATTTTCTCAACCTTTTTCAGCCCAGCGCCCCCTTTAGGTATTGGGATGGTGGCCAGCGCCCCCCAAGCATTACTAGTTTAAACCCAGTCAAAGTTTACCTTGTTTAGAAATTTAAAGGACAAATTAAAATACTGAATACTTTTTTTGGAGAGTTTGATAGTCGTTAACAGATTAGCATTAATTGTGAAAACACGTCTCTTAAAAATTACCAAAGAAGTATTTTAGTCAGCTAAATTTTAGCTGCTAAAATGTAGGTGTTAAATATTTCAAAACAGGTTAATTGTGGATACAATAATAAATAGGCTTTATTGCAGAAGATAATTTTTCGAGGAAGCAAGCAATAAAACCACCATCTTTGATTATCATTCGATAGAAACGTACAACGTATAAAGAAAATGCAAGATACACCGTAATCCTTAATGATTAGAAGACTAATTAAAATCCAAGAACAATGAAATTCGACTAATAATAATAATTATGTTTGCCACGATCAATCTGAGTCATTAATGGCTGCCTTGGGCCAGATGAGCGGACGCCAATTTCGCGATATCTGGTACTATCTTCATTAACCGCAGTCTCAAATCGCCACTAAAAACATATCTGGTTTGTTTCTCGCTTTTCTCAGGAGCTGCTGAACCACGCTGAAGCCCCTCTCAACTAAGTACGTAGATGGAAAAGCTAACACGAGCAACTTGACTTACTGCCACAGGATATGATAGGAATTCTTTACTTTTACTCACGTTGAGAACCACTGCTCTAGATTATGCAAACTCATAGGATGTTGAAGTTGGCATCCCTGGTGGCCCCATACATGTTCTATTGGCAATAAATCTGGCAACCAGGAAGGCCACAGAAGACTGACAATGTTGTGGAGACATTCCTGTGACACCCTTGCTGTGTGCAGCCGAGCATTACCCTGCTGGAGAATGCCTCTTGGAAGTCGCCATAAGAGGAACACATGTGGATGCAGGATGTCCTGAACATATCGCTAAGCTGTCATTGTCCCTCGTACCACTACTAGGGGTGACCGACTCTCCTATGCGATGAGCCCCCGAGACCATCACACCAGCAGTGGGGGCAGTGTGCCTCTCCTCAACAAAGGGAGGATTGAGGCGCTCACCCCAAGGTCTACAGACATGAACATGGCCGTGGTCAGTGCCCAAACTAAACCTTGATTTATTGCTGAAAACAACCTGTTTTCACTCCCTAACAGTCCAGTTTCATTATTCACAACACCACTGCAAACGGAGGCAACAGTGGGTGGATGTCAAATCCAATACGTGTTAATCGGCGCTGTAAAGCTAAATGTCCTTCAGCCAAGCCCCTGAAAATTGTTCTGACAGACACAGGGCCTGTAATGATGGTGCCACCTGTCTCTGGATGGTTGGCAATAAAACAGTCGGATGATCAGACAATCCATTCCACTGGAAGTCTGTCGGAGGCACCCTGAGCTCATCCACCTTGTGTGCATGGCCTCACGCATCCACTAGTCCCAAAACCTCCTACTAGTCTGGTCAGGAGAGCCCAAATGGCAGGCAATTGACCATCCAACTTCTTGTACTCCAATAATACGACCCCTCTCAAACTCTGTTTACTGGGCTGTTAATCTTTTGCATTGTGTTCTAGAGGCGTCTAGTGGTCAATAAGTTCTATACAAGTGGAAAAAGCCTCTAACAGACTTTTATAGGCCAAGGATAGAACCACTTTTAGAGCCTCTGGGCGTAAGACCGTTCATCTAATCACATCACCACACTAATCATCTGCATATCTGCCTGAAATGTAACTGCATGCCGAATTTTCCAGCTAAATGAAAACTTCTTTTAGGTGCTTGATTGTTTTTACAAAGTGTGTGTAATATAATTTCTATATATTAATATGTAATCTACAACACAACCACTGGGTTGCCACACATAAACATGTGTAGTATTCACGTCTTGTGACAGAGTACTGTACCATGACATCAGGTTGTTTTGAAAAGCTTTACATCTTGCAGATCACATCTTGGAATAAGCTGAGCCAAGGTGGCAAAGGTGTAGCAGACTGTTTACCTGCAAAATCGTGTGGCCATTTAACAATCAATTTGAAACAGCATCAAACGGTATCTTGGCACAGTTCTCAGCTGTACTGTAACCATGTCGCTCTATGGCCCTACTGTGACTTTCCACTGCATTGCTGGGTCTTTTAGGCCTCCCTCATACAGGCATTTTTGTACAGCGTTCAGCGCTGCGCTAAACGCTGTAGAATGCAGCCATTCATTTTAATGGGGCTGCTCACACAAAGCTGAAATGCAGAGTCTTCAACGCTGCACTTTGACAGCGTTGCATGTTCTATCTTTGGGCGTTTTCAGCCCTGCTTCGCCCATTGAAATAAATGGGCAGCGGTTTCAGCACTGCAGAAGACACGGCAAAACTTGGTGCCGCCTTTTTGGCAGCGTTAACCACACAACGATTTTTGGAGGGAGGGCTTGCAATATAAGCCCTACCCTGAAAATCAGTCCTAGCTACACTACATAGAAAAAAAAATCAATACTCACCTAGCCGCTGCCGTCCGGGTCATGGCCGCTGGTCTTTGCCGCTGCTCCCGGCTTCCTCTGCACTGACAAATCTATTGCTGTAGGCCAGGTTTGAGAACCCCGTCTACAGCAATAGATTGCTGTGATTGGTTCTCGGCGCAGGCTCGAGGCCCAATCACAGCCCTTCATTGACTGTCTCAGCCAATCAGAGGTCAACAATAGTTAATTGGCTGGGGAGCCTCACTCAGCTCTCATTGAAATCAACACGAGCCATGCCTGCAGTTACAAGCACTGGCAACTACTCAGAGGTCGGCGTGCAGACTTCCCCTGCTTCCACTCTGACCTCTGTGTATTTGCGGCGCTGACAGCATGCACCCGCTCAGCTGATTAATCGGGGTCCTGAGCAACAGACCCCAGCTGATCAACTATTGATGACCTATCCTGAGAACAGGTCATCAATAGTATTCTCCCTTGAAAACACCTTTATGTGACCCATTGGTGCTGCACTAGCAGCTATTTGTGTTGCTATGCTTAATGTTTCCGTTCCTTCTCCCACACAGTAATAATCTGCCTTTGTGCCCCCACACAGATCTCTCTTACCTGCTCAGGAGGGTTTTCATTTCCTGCATTATCAAGAAAAATGCAAAAAAACTTCCCCCACAGCAGCAGAGCCTAGAGTCTGACCCTACCACACATGTGACTGCTCACATGGTCAGGACATCATCAAAGCTCTGTCAGATTTTCTAGCAGCCCTCCTATACATATGACCGATCATCACATCAAAGGTCCTTCAGTCCTAAAGTTATCTCTTCCTCTGCTCTCCTGCCTTCTTTAACTATAGGCTGGTATGTCACCCTCCCTCGTCATTGCACCCAGGGCACATGCCCCGCCTGCTCTTCTGAGGAAGGACACACCTGTGTATACAGTTGAGCTGTAAAAAAATTCCATTTGGAGTCCTGCAACTGGAAACCAATCGATCTCTAGAAGGAATGGACCTGTTCTGTTTTCAGTAAAGATGTGACCACAAACATACAAATATATTTTCAATGTGATAGCTGTGCTACAGACAGCTATCAGTCTCACATTACCTCCTACTAATGTCAGTAAGACATTTGACTGCCTATTCACCGAAAACACGACCTGGAGGCCAGTGTAGATTTCAAACCACTGGCCGACACATGATAAAAATCATACAGCATGTGACAAAAGCATGTTACAGGCATTTACCTAACCCAAGTCATTTTACTAGTCATCACATACCTTCTAATGTAACATTCAATGCACTTGTCATCAGTATTTTTTCAGCAAAGAAGCTAGAAGGGTTTGATCTACATATTGTCACCTAGGCTCTCTATAAATGGCCTCCAGTAGAATAAGATTAGCAAAACAGCATATTACATCTCAAAATTAATCTCCCTAGAGTATAAATATGCAATGTAAGCACTAAGCTTGCCTACAGGTACTGGCAGTCACACAAGAAGCAGGAGCAGCAAGGTGGTGAGCATTGGCTAATTTAATACTAAACTATATTAAACCCGGCATATCCTGAGAAGCATGATGTCAGATACTAAACAAGTATATGTCCAACAGGCACCTCGATAGACGCCATCCATCACCAATAGACTTCCATGTTAAAAAATCGTATATGTTTTAAATATACATTTTTTGACCGAGTAGCTGTGATGGATAACTCTGACGGTTGTTTTTTTTTACTGGATGGTACAAGACTGAAGTCAATTGGCACTGTATCATGGCAAGTTGTATAACGTAATGGAATTCAAGCTAAGGGAAAAAGAGGATGCAAAACAATTGTGACCATAGGGGATTAACCTTGAATTGGTCCTGCTGTCTTCTTCTCAGAAGATGGTTGATTTCAGTTTCAGAGACTCACTTGACAACCGTAACTTTCTTTATCTGGCACCTACCGGTTTTATTCCATCACCACAATGATTCACAACACTTAACACTTGACTGTAAACTGGTACATATATCAACACCTGGCCATCTGGCCTCTAACTATACAGTATACTTGTCCTTAACTTACAGGTCTAATGCCATCACATTTCACATTACCAAATACCTGGTATAGAGGGCATCTCTTCTCATCCAGCCTGGGTGGCAGGACCGAGGAGATAAGGGCTCAGGAGCAATTAAGGAAAGACACAGCCCCTCTTTTTCCTAATTACTAAGAAGAGGCACTCTTTTTTGCCAGATGAACTTTCATATAGACCTCTAGCGAGCCAATTCTTGTACAGTATAACTACACAGTGTAATGTACAGTTTTTCTTTGTAAGACTTCGTTACCTTTATTTTGAAAAATCCAATAAAATTCTTGTAATAAAAAAAAACTTAACTTCTACTACATGTCATGACACTAATGTGAACCTGCAGTGAGAAGTATGCAGCTTACATTCTTTGTTATTGGTGAGTGAATTACTACTCTTTACTCTTTGGTTGTTCATACTCTTTGTTGCTCATATACGTATTTACAATCTTTTTTAAAGATATGTAATAAATGTTAAGTTTTATTATATTGGTTTTCACCTTTCTTTTTGTCTTTGATTTTGAATTTCAGTGAAACAATATAGTTGATAATACCTAGGGAACCTGTTTTGTACTTTAGTATATACCTACCTACCTAACCATCCAAACCTCTATCCACCATTCATTATAAATGTGCAGTGCAGTATGCATATATAATGTGACCAGGTAAAAGAGCGGCAGAGGGATGTGACCAGGGGGTGGGGGTAGGGGGTGACTTATCACAACATATGATTTTACCTCCGTCATTATAAAAAGTACAGGGCCATTTAAAAAAAGACAGGGAGCATATTCCGTAGCATTTCCACATCCAAAAAGCTGTTAAAATCTGCACCAGTGATACACTGGAAATCAGTCGTGTATCTACAGCTGATTTCATGCCATGTGGCGCTCCCCTCACCTGCTCTGTAGGCTTCCCGCTGCCTGGCTAACGGTTCCCAGCAGACTGTAGTGGCCTCACCTGACCACCTGCACCTGACCAGAGTTGCTGGGAACTGGGAGCCAGGGAGCGCTGACAGTGGGAAGCCTTCGGAGGAGGTGAGGGGGAGCGCCGCATAGTATGAAATCAGCTTGGGTACGAAGCTGATTTCCAGTTCTACTGTGGACATTCTGTAGCATTTCCACCACATGTAAACATACTCTAAGTCAGATTTATGTATGCTACCACGTGCAGAGTGGCCTCAGTAGTAATAGTGCCCCCCCCCCCCCCCCCCAGTGATTCCAGTAGAAATAGTGTGTGCATTTGGCCGCAGTGGTTACACACCGGCTGGTAATCACTTTAATGGTCACCCTGCGTTCCAAATGTGGGACAAAAGCAGGAAAGAAATCCCGAAAGCAGGACAAATGGCTGTCTCACCTTTGACCCTGGGAAAAGTGGGGCACAGGGTCCCAAAGCAGGACTGTTCCGCCTATATCGTGATATCTGGTCACCTTAGCATATACATTTTTACAAGTCCCTGAACTGTAGGCGGGGATGCAATATAAAGATCAGGATCTGATGATGCTATATATCTTTTCGCAGACCACAGTGTATATCACATCTACTTGCCAATATTATTACTAATGGGCTACAACAAGCTAGGATATTGTAGTCTTGCTGTAATGTCCTAAGCACTCATAAGCAGCAGAAGCAGGCAGGTTTTGCTCAGATATAAGTACACATACTTTGCCCTAAGCTTTGTTTTAAATGAGTTTCGATTACTTACATCCCTCAGGTAAACCGTAGTAAACACGTGTCTGGAATTACTATATAAAAGTCAATGCAGCAAAAAACTCAATGATTTTAGCTACTATCTTGGCTCTCAGGGAAAGAGTAAGGCCATTCTCACACGACCGGATTTGAATTGCGGATACTATGATAGGTGTCCGCACGGATTTTCCATGGAAGAACACAGGCATTGAAACGCATGCTTTTTCGAATTTTCCTTCTCACAGCGTGTTCCACGCATGGAAGAAAGATTGTAGCATGCTCTATATTACCGTGGAATTCACATGGACAGCCTCCTATGATGTCAATGGAGGTGTCCGACCTGCAGCCCATTCACATTGATATTGCGTTTGGGCTGTGGGTACCGTGTCATCGCTACACGACGTTGTGGGAAATACAAACAATAAAAAAAAACCCTGTACTGCATATGACCGTCTGCGAGCCTCCACAGTCATACACGATACAGTAAAGTGCTGTATGCAGGGTCACCGGCCGGGCTCACAGCTGGAATTCCCACATGCGGAATTCGACGCGGTCATGTGCGGATTTAGGGCTCCTGCAGATGAGCGTAAGCGTACATAGGCTCTCGATAGCGTGACCTAATAGCGCTGTGAAGGGAGCACTATTGCAGGCCATTGCAAGCATATCTGAACATTTTACTGTACTTTCCTGCCGGGCTTGTTCACATCAGCACTCGACACACCTGCGCCATGATTGAACAGGCTATGCAGCCTAATTAGTCCCTGGTGTTATCGTTTAACACCAAAAAAATGTGCCGTTTAGTGCGCAATTTCGTGCGGACGTGTGGAGCGCCTTTCTGCACCCCATAGACTCCTATGGTGTGCAAATGGGTATGTAAATGCGCATACAATTAAAGAATTTCACCTTTATTTTCACACACCCGAAAATTGAGCGCAAAAACGCAGAATGTGAGGCAAACCTATGAAATCAATGGGTTCTATTCTCTGCGTTTTGCGCAATTAAATTTTGCACTTGCAAATATGCACGCAAAATCGCCTGTCTGTAGAAGCCATTGAGACGGCTTCACATGGGTGTAAGCGCATTTCTACGTGCATTTGCGCTAAATAATTGCGCAATGGGAATTACATTTTTTGCCCATGCCTGTGCAGGTTTTACTGGACGTTTTGTTTGCGTATGTCATGCGTATTTGTGCGTGCAAAAATACACGCAAGCGTGCTCTCATTGATTTCAATGGGCAATTAAGTGAAACTAGTTTATTATGTGCTACGTTCCCGTGCAATACGCATAAAAATAGAACATGCTGCATATTTTTTTGCACAAACTAAAGACGCGCGCAAAATATACTCATGTGAACGAATTCATTGAAATCAACGGGTTCTACTCACTGTGACATGTGTACGCAAATTTTGCAGGGCGCAACATGCTGTGCAAATGCGATCATGTGATTCAGCTCTTACTTGTGGAAAATTTCTGAGATGTGAGCACGTGCCTAAAGGGAGGTGAGCAGTAACTGCTGGAAGTTGTAGTACTGCAGGCACTGCTAAGCACGCCCGGCATGATGTGGTAACTTCGCTCACAGTTTATTCTCTCATTAAAACTTCAGCACTATTTTAGTAGAGCTCAGTTTACTTTTTGCACATAAAGCTGTGACAAGTTCTTCTTTATGTCGGCGCCCTGCGACAGTGTAGATGAGGAGATTATGCGGCTGTGAAATGTCCTATCTCTCTGCTCCACGCAGGTAGTGGGTATAAATCACTGTGTTATCGCTCTGGCAGGCCTACTGCTCTTATTTCTCTTGGTTTGCTGACTGTGGCCTTCAAGTCACTTTGATGTGCACTGTCTTAGTATTAAAAGATGATGAGAAGTGCGATATTCATGTGCTGGCAAATATATACAGATAAACTGACTATTGTATGCCAAATGTATTTATTCAATTTAATGTGTAGAGATAAGCTGCATTATGAATGTCTGGGTGGGGAAATACAGCGTGGAACGGCTGACATTTTACCAGGACAAAGACGAGATGCATTGAGGTGGACTTTTACGAAGAGACCTAAATTAACAGTGAAACCGGATTTTGCACCTACACGCTTACCTAAAAAAGTACATATATGGCTGATCTGCAATAAGTACAGTAGAGAGAGATATGGACCAATGAGTCATAACATCAAAGAAGTGTGATATTGCATGAGGCAGGGGCACTGGTGTAACTATAGCGGATGTAAGGGATGGGGTTGCACCCAGGCCCAGGAGCCTTAGGGGGCCTATAAGGCCTCTCTTCTCCATATAGGGAGCCCAGTACAATGACTAAAGCCTTATAGTTGGGGACCCTGTAACAGGTTTTGCATTGGGGCCCGGGAGCTTTAAGTTACGCCTCTGTGTTAAGGAGTTAAAAGAAGTTGGGAGGCCCCAAGATAAACTTTTAAGCTACACCTGGAGGCCCCACTCATGGCGCCAAAGCAGCTCAGACCCATAAGAGCGTGGACTCCACAAGACTTCAGAAGGTGTCCTGTGATGTTATCAGCAGATCTTTTTTGGACGTGGGGTCCCATGGATCAAGCTTATTTTCCAGCACATCCCAGAGTTGCTCAATAAGATTGAGATCTGGGGAGTTTAGAGGTCAAGTCAGCACCTTGAACCCTTTGTCATGTTCCTCAACACATTCCCAAGTAATTATTGCATTGTACCAGGGTGCACTGAAAGAGGCCACTGCCTGAGGCTAATTTCACACAGGCAATTATGATATCACTCCGTGAATCCTGACAGCTGCGGCAGAGGATCGCGGAGTGTCTCCCATTGTTTTCAATGGGAAACCTGGCATCGCACCACATGCACCTAGCACAATGGGCGATGCAAGGGAATGCCCAAAGGTAGGATGTGCTGCGATTTGGGAAAAAAAGAACACTCATATGCATGACTCTATTCAAAAGAATGGGGTTCATATTCATGCGAGATTTGAGCATCTCACAACGCACAAATCTCAAGCGATTTTCTCGGACGTGTGAAAATGGCCTGAGAACATAACAAATGCAACAGGCTACACCTCATACTGCTGATCATTGCTCTTAGCACTACATTCACTGGTGGGGACTTTCTTTTTGTACCAATTGTCCACCAATGAGCCCAGTATTCTGCCCAGACGAAAAGTGTAGGGATGGGGTTTACTATTTATTTCCCTTGTTGGGAATATAACAGGGTGATTCCTGTCTGCAGGCATCTTATTGGGCATTCAGGGGTGACTAAGGGAAAAAAAGGTCCTCCTCCTGCTTATAATAAGAATATTGCATTCCTGGCAACAATGGTCTTCCAGATCTGGTAAAATACTCAGTTTTACAAATGTTATATAGATTTTTCTTCTTGTATTGCTCCTAATACCTACATGGCTTTACAAACTTGATATGTATATATTGCTGCATGTGATTACTTATTCGTTGTGGCATGACCTGCTGCTACCTTGTAAATTCTCACTTTGGTCAGTCTTTGAATATGGAACCTACGGTAGTTGTGGTCCGTCTTAAATGTTACTTTTTAACTATTTATTTCACTTTCCACTCTAGTCACTCTTGCTACAGTTCACAGATGTGCAATGTCAGAACATTTGATTATAAATCTGACCCAGTCACATCAATATTTGGAGCTTTTCAAACTTGCTCCAATCCTTAGACTTGCCCATTTTCGTGCTTCCAAAACATCTATTTCAAGAACTGAGTGTTTACTTGTTACCTAATATATTCCCTAATATATTCCTTCCCGACTCCAAACCTGGCAGTCAAAATAATCCCTGGATCCACAACCTTTCTGAAGTAATCAGTGACTATAACATGCAATATTGTTACACTGAAGTAAGGTGTCCAAGCCCCTCTTAAACTCTTTTATTGAGTTCACCCTCAACACGTCCTCATACATAGAGGTCCATGGTCCCACTGCTCTTACAGTAAAGAACCCCTTCTGTTTTTTAGTAGAGAAACCTTCTTTCTTCTAGATGTAAAAGCTAGTACTGGGCATAAATAGATGATGGGAGACATCTCTATATGGACCACTAATATATTTATACATAGTTATTAGGTTACCCCCAAATTGCCTTTTTCTAAACTAAATAATCTGAATTTTGATAACCTTCCTGGGTATTATAGTCCAACCATTCCATTTATTACTTTAGTTTGTACCCACTCAATTTCTGATATGTCCTTCTTGAGTACCAGTTCCCAAAACTGTACAAAATACCGTATTTTTCGCTCTATAAGACGCACTTTTTTCCCCTCCACAGTGGGTGGAAAAAGTCAGTGCGTCCTATAGAGAGAACATGCTGAGAGCTGACCTGACCTGACCGGCAGCTGAAACAGATAGTAAATCCTTCTTACTGAGCTGCCGGCCCTGTGTACAAACAGGAGAGCAGAGCGGCCGACAACAGCTGATTGCTGGGGGCGGGGGAGTAGTGGGGAGCTGTTGTACGGGCAGACGGCTCCTGCTATGGAGCTGACAGTCTGATAAACATTGCAGGTACGATCTGTAGCAGCGCCCGATGCTTGTAGAAACAGCTCATTAATGAGAGGGAACTTCTGCTCCCCCTCATCAGTCAGCTGTAGGGCGATCATGCCATCTCGGTCCATGGTTGCACCCCTTAGGCTGGTATTTTCCTGAGCTCTCTGGTGAGGTTGGGAAGGACATAAAGCAGAGATCAGAGGACCTTGACATCTGAGCAAATGGACAACACTTATCTGTTGGCTACATAGCAGAGGTGGGAGAGAGCTGCATGTATGGTGTATATATTTGTGCCTAGTTATGTACACATTTATACACCATACATAACCATAATGAGAAATGCCATGCAGGATCCTGGAAAGTTGAGTGACAACTAATGGAATCATCATTACATTGTCACTCAGCTCTTTCAGAATCCTGAATGCCAACTGCAGTTATGCAAGCATGTATACAACATGCATTGCTATAACTAGTCAAACATGACATTCAGGGCTCCTGGAAAGCTGAGTGATAAGTAATAGGATCACCATTACATTTACACTCAGCTTTCCTGGATTCTGAATGGCAGGTTGGCAAGTTTTATATACTTCATTCTAAGTTGGTATTACTGCTCTTTATTCCTCATGTATTACCTGACTAACTGCCTGGTCTGGGGGAGTTACAAATATTTTTTTCCTATTTTCCTCCTCTAAAACCCAGGTGCGTCTTATCATCAGGTGCGTCTTATAAAGCGAAAAATACGGTATTTCATGTGTGGTCTGCCCAGTGACTTTTAAAGATAAGAACAATGTTCTCATCATGTACCCCTAGACCTCTTTGGATGCACCCCTATGATCCTATTTGCCTTCGCAGCAGCTGCCTGACACTGGTTGCTCTAGCTTATAGTTAACTAACATCTCCAAGTCCTTTTCTATGTCAGTTTTACTCAATGTTCAAATTCGATGCAATATGAAATAATAAAATTATTATGTGCCTGCATATAACTTAGTGCCAGAGAATACTGCTGCGTCTTTTGTACTATGGTCACAGCACATTTGCACCTGCCCATTTAATTCACTTTTTGGGAAATTGCTAACAGATAACAGTGTTGCATCACTTTTTAAGCCTCTCATCCCTAAAAATCTGTGCGGAGAACATCAATTTATAAGCATAGCAGTAATGCAATATAAAATAATAGAGATATTAGCGGACAGCACATAACTTATCACCCGCACGGTGCTGCAGCTTCTTTGTATGTGTTTGCTATCCTCTTACATAAGTAACAAGTGACATGACTGTGTTATGTTTTTACAAAGAACTGTAGGTAAATCCACAGACTTTAGAGTTATCAAGTTGCGCAAATGAAAAAGCCCCAAACAATCAGAACAGGCTTTACTCCACTAAATCTATACTTTTCAAAGCCAAAAGCTGTTTCCTACCAGTACTTGTTTTCATAGGCTGAAACCACATTCTTGAAATTTCATTTCACATTTATCAGCAATATGTAACGTCCCTCTAAAATATTTTGCATTTTGATGTCTTCGTCTTTTTTACTTTGGTGGATTTATGAAACGGCTCATGAAAAGACAATCCTTGGGGCATTAACGTCACAGAAATGCAATTTCATAAAGAGGTTCTTCAACTAGGCTGAACTTAACATCAATCTGCAAAACAATTTCATGGGGTGACAAAAATAAAAACAAACACAGCTTTATACCGTGGAATGAATCCAATGTGCCTGCGTGCCGCTCGCTGTTCGGAGCGAGACACTTCTTGGAAAATTCTGAAGATTTCTATCTGATAAGTGAAATTATGTGAATTCCAGTCTCTGCCAATGTCAAGATGTATTCTTGTCTGATGGTTCGGGAGAGTGTTAAAATGTGTTGCTGGGCATATCTGCGTCCTGCTGATATTTTCCAGCAAACTTTAATCTGCGGTGAATATCTAAGGAGCATTAAACCAAGGTCATCTGAAAACAAATCCGAAGGATACTTTTTATGTAAAGTAAGTACAAGCTGAGAACTTGTCATATTTTATCTTTATCTTACGTCTGTCCACATTTGGTAAACAGTTGAATAAATGAGCGTTATAATAGGCAGTCGCGAAGAATAGACCAAGATAAATTATATTATTCATGATTCCAGAAAAAAATATATCATTCCCATAAATGATGAAGCAAAATCAAAAGCAGGTCCTCTCTGGCGGGTAATACAGCCTGCTGACCACTGCTAGTCCTGGGCCAGAAATTGGTAATAGATTACCCCTTTCCAATCCACTGTCTAACGTCTTCCTACATTCTGATTGTAACTTGTACAGCTCCAATGTCAGAAGACGTCCGCCAGGGTATTCTTACCACCTATTGCCAGCCACTCCGCTGTCGGAGCCTCTCTGGTGCACACACACTGGCTTTAGCCAGCAGATGGCACCGTTGTATAACAGCAAAAAGAGAAAGGCTTTTAAGAAACCCTGAATCCAAAATTGGATGGGAAAGGGTTAAAGTAAATCTCCACCTTTTATCCCTCGAATTGACATAGAACTTAAGACACTTTCACACGGCTGAGAAAATCACGCCATATTTTGAATAGTGTCATATACATGAGCAATTTTTTTTCCCGTATCACATCGCGGTCCTGGGAAAAATCGCAGCATGCCCTATCTTTGGGCGGTCCTTTGGAACGCCTCACTAATTGCTTTCAATAGGGCCAGGAAAAACATCACACGGCATTTGAAGTGCATGTGATTGTGATGCGAGGTTTCCCATTGAGAGGATCACTACTTCCCTGAAGTGATCCGAGGTGTTTTGACACAAAAATGCCTCGCATGTGTGGGAAAATCGCATGCTCCAAACACGAAATCGTGCTGACTTTCACTGCCCGACATTGTGCTCGCCCTTAAAGACATATTTCGGAGACTGGCCAAAATTTGGAACATGTTTTTTTGTTGACCTGCACCACCACTGTTTTCTTGCCAGTGTCAGATTTCCAAATTGTTCTGTCAGCCGGGGAGTGCACAAACGAAAATCTCCCACAATGCCCCATTGCGAGTTACTGACGAGAAGCACTTCCATGACTGTACAAACTGTGACATTATAGAAATTGAAGGCACTGAGCATTCCTGGCAAGTAAAACAGTGGAGCATACAGGTCGTAAGCCCTGGATACCAATGGAAACTAAGGTGGGGGGGGGGGGAGATAAGTTATGGTGCTGTAAAGGGGGGTGACGAGGGGCCCAGGCGATGTATTTTTTCTCACCTGCTCTCTGGTTCCTACGGTTTTCGCCACTGAAATTTGCACAGTGTACGTAAATCTGAGTCTTTTCAGACTGCCGTGTGTGCACTCTCCCATAGACGTGGTAGGAGTGGGGCTGTGTCATTGCATCTCTAAGTTGACCATGATGAAAATGTACATCACAGAGTGGGGGGTGGGGGAAAGGATAGTTAGTTTGCAAAAGTTTTCCAGCACTTCACTGTGCAGAAATACGTTATGTCATGTACTGCCTGCATCATATTCCTCACCTGATATGGTACTACACCACACCACACGGTAAATACCAAATCTGTGAACTATTAGAGCTTTCCACTATTACAAGCCAGGCACCTATGCCAGGTGGATAACTTTTTTAGCTTCTAAGTGTAAAACAATGAATGTTTCCTACCCTGACAGCAAGCAGAGATCTTGAAAACGCTGAACAAATTATCTGTTAGCAGTTTTACGAACTTACTTTTGTTAAATTTCACTAATGTACAATAAAAGAGACAAAGTAGAAGACAATACAGTGCATGAATTGTAATGTACATTTTCCGCAAGTTTGGAGCTGTGCAACTGTATATTGTATAATAATTAGGATTATAAATTCTCATGCATTTCTAGTTTATAGTCTCCTTTCATTTTTTGCCCTTTATACCCTAATTTAACTAAGTACTAGAAATTATTTATTTTACTTTACTCAAAGTAGAACAAAGTACCTGCTTCATACTAGAACCAGCTTACTCAAGATGTCTATTGGCTGCCCATTAATAGGTTACGAAAAACACAACCCACCTTTGTCTAAACTCACAAACCCTGCCGGTAGAACAATATTACCTACATGGAAATGTCAAGAAAGTATTTAAAGTTCTTAAAATCTTCCTTCATGTAACAGCAACTTGCACTATTGTAATACTTCCCTGTCAATGGGAAATTGAGGCTGAGACCTGGCAGCTATGTTATTAGAGGTGTTGAGTTTTGTAGGTAACTACATTACATTTTTATAGTCTAGGTAAAGAATATGTTTTTATGTTGACAGCTTTCGTACTGGAGTCTATTGCCGCAGAACATGTAATAACTCATTGGAGCTGAGCCTAGTGTTCCCACAGTTCAGTCAATGACAAATGTCAGCTCCCTAAGTAACCTTATTTCTGCGTTTGCCATGACAGAGAACAGAAAAGATGCATTGTATTAAAATAAACACCTCAGTCCTGCATGCTGATAAACAAGTATCTTTTACATTGCATTTGCATTATAAAGAGGAGGAAGATAAATGAGTTGCTGCAGGGCACAATGTGCTGAGATTGAAGGGCTGCAATTAAGTTCATACTTTGTGTAATAATTGACCCTTTTTGCTACAATGTCAGTATATAGAAACAACAGGAAAAAAAAACATTTCCATTTCCATCACTGCAGGTCAAATAGTAAGGACTGCTGCCAAATCTGTTTGATCTAGAGAAGCAAAGGAATATGGGAAGAAGCCACAAAAAAAGTGGTAAGGCAAGATATTGCCATGAATTAAACAGAATACATAGCTTCTTATCTTAATAGGTCTAAAGGCCCATTTAGACACAATGATAATCGCTCAAAAGATGTCGCTCAAGCGACTTTTGAGCGATAATCGTTGTGTAATTTACAGCGCAAGATGATCGCTCAAGATGAGGGATCACCTTGCGCTTCCAGTGGAGGATGCAGAAGACAAACGGGGTGTCCCCGCTTGTCTTCTGCATTCAGCTGTTTCCCACTCCGAGTGCCCAGCTGTTATACAGCCGAGCGCTGGGAGCGGAGGATGCAGAAGACAAGCCGGGTGTCCTCGCTTGCCTTCTGCATCCAGCTGTCTTCTGCACGGAGCACCCAGGTGTTATGCAGCCGAGCGCTCCAAGCGGAGGATGCAGAAGACAAGCGGGGTGTCCCCGTTTGTCTTCTGCATCCAGATGTTTTTTGCACAGAGCGCCCGGCTGTTATACAGTCGAGCGCTCCGTGCCGGGTATGGAGAACAGAGCTGGACCACTCTGTTCTTCCTACGCAGCCTGTTATCAGGGAGTGGGATACAGCTGAAACAATAGTATCAGCTGTATCCCGGTGTGAATCCCTGATAAGGCTCATCGTCGTCTTTCAGCAGGCTGAAAGACAACGATGAGGGACGGCATAACGAAAACTGCACGATGTCAGTGCAGTTACACATAACGATTATCGCTCAAAAGATGGCTTTTGAGCGTATGGTCCTTTATTGTTTACAGTATGCAGACTATGCATTCCCCATCAGATGCTGTATATCTGATCTTATCATCCCTCTAAAGCACTGCTTCACAAATATGATAGATATATTGTATATCACACTGAATACTGCACAATATGGGAATCAATATGTTTATCTATGGAGCAGTAGTATACAGCGCATAGTAGATCCTTGTTTCCCAACTCCATGGCTTTTCCATTAAACTCCAGAGAGGCAAGTCCTGCAGAGAGTGGTGAAGGACTGGACTGAGTCTTCTCTCTTCAAGGGGCCTCTATGGTATGTATACCCTTGTTATGGAGGATGAAAGACGTCTTATTCAAAAGGGCACCAATCTTGTAAATCATATGTAAGAGTTTAGTCATCTAGTTAGTTAAAGGGACTATCCCACAATAATATGTCTAAATAGATTGTATTTTGAAAAGTAATTATATGAACACTATACATAGTTTAGACAAAATGCACGTTTTCAAGAGCAGTCTTCACCCCGCATACTGCAGGCACACCAGTATAGTCTTCCTGTTGCCATTGGCTATGTCCTTCTGTAATTCCTATACTGAAGGACACGCATGTGTAGAAGACCCATCTTTATTCCGTCATTAGTGGGCTTTTGGGTAGGAGGGGGGGGGGGGGGGACTTTATGCGCCTGTGCAACAACTCTGTTCTGTTACAACAGGACAAGCATACGCATTGGAGGCCTTTCAGGTGGTCTTCCCTGGCATGTGACATAGTTACGCTGCGGGCACATGAGCAGTAGCTCCTTCCTACTAGTACAGATTGAGCATGCACCCAGCAGTATGGCACATGGGCAGTACGCAGCACCTTCATAGTGCTGGAGGCATACTGCGTGTGTCCCAACAGCACCATGCTAGTTCCTCCTCCAGTCCCCTGAGACAGAGCCGCCAGGGAGCTGCTCCCCACAGAGCTCCATGGTATGTGAACTCTGCTGCACTACCTCCTTTCACTGCTCTCTGCTCTCAGATGCAGCAGGCAGTCAGGATGTACTGCGGGAGGAGCAGAGGGCAGTTTGTGCTGTCACGCAGCTGCTCAGCAAAGTTGAACATTTTACACAGGGTGATAAGGTAAGATAACAATTACATTTAGCTTTAGAACAATGACATTTAGCTTTCATTGTTTACATTTAGCGTTCTTTCACAGGCTTTTTTAAGCCTGAGAAAAAACTCTGAGTAGGTTTGAAAGCTTGCTATAACATCATGTATTTTTGTTAGCCATTAAAAGGTATCCTATCTACAGGATTACTTGGTTTCTCTCACTGCCAACAATCAGATTTTGCTCTACTGGCTAACACCGTACCATACCTTTTTCTTTTTACCTGTTTTGAAGACATGTTTGGGTTACCTTAAATAGGCTATTGGGGTATAGGGCTTTTGAAAATAAATATTACATTCTGGGATAACACCTTTAATACTTTTCTACAATTTCTTACAGAAAGTTTTTAGCAGGGGTGTCGCTAGCAATGGAGATCCGAGGCTACAGTCCAATACCCCAAATCCCTAGACGAGTGCAGCCAGCAACTGTCTTGGCAACTGAAGGATGTTGATACAGCTGATATCTACAGTAGAGCAGGGAATCCTAGACTCTACAATTCTCTGTGGCCCAAACTGGATAGAATATAGAGAAAACAATAGACATTATAGTCAACTATCCCCTGATTAATGAATGTGTCTTAATTCCTTCATGCACTGTCACAGTCCTGGCGTGGGAGGCACAATGATGTCACTATATCGCGCCTTCTGCGCCAGGCCGGCGACTGTGCATGAGGGAAGGAAGACGATGCACTGATCAGAGAAATGATGATTATCTGTTCAGGCAAGGCTGACTTTCGGTCACATTATGGATCAACGTTCTCCATGCTTTCCTATCCTTGACCGCTTCTTTCAGTTCTTCCATGTGCATGTTTGTATCCGCCTTCATTGTGTCCAGCCAGCGTGTTCTTTGTTCAACTCTTCGTTGTGACCCACTAACTGTGCCGAGTAATAATGTTGTTTCCAGAGAATTTGTTCCAAAGTATGAGAGTCGCTGTTTGCTGATTTTACCCTCTAGCGATATTTTTGGTTTGATACTCTCTAAGACCATCTTGTTGGTGACCATTGCCATCCATGGCATATGCAGCATTCTTCACCAGCATAAAGAGCATCAATTTTCCTTCTATCCATCTTCTTAAGTATCCAACTTTCGCATTTGTATATGGAGATCGGAAAATAGGTGAGTTTAAAGTTTTTGTTTTCTCTGTAATTGGGAACTGCAGGCAGCTATGATCACTATAAGGAAGGACTGAAATGTTCCTATGTGAAACACTGAGCGGGGAATGTTTAAACGCAACGAGAAGTGAAAGAGCCAACGATGATTTTTATGCCGGTTGAAACTGAACGTTGAACGAGAAGCTCATTCATCGTTCAGCCATTGGCTTCCATTTAAACTGAACGATAATCATTAAAGGGGTTGTCCCGCGCCGAAACGGGTTTTTTTTTTTTTTTAAACCCCCCCCCCCCCCCGTTCGGCGCGAGACAACCCCGATGCAGGGGTTAAAAAAACCACCCGCACAGCGCTTACCTGAATCCCGGCGGTCCGGCGTCTTCATACTCACCTGCTGAAGATGGCCGCCGGGATCCTCTGTCTTCATGGACCGCAGGGCTTCTGTGCGGTCCATTGCCGATTCCAGCCTCCTGATTGGCTGGAATCGGCACGTGACGGGGCGGAGCTACACGGAGCCCCATTCAGAAAAGAAGAAGACCCGGACTGCGCAAGCGCGGCTAATTTGGCCATCGGAGGGCGAAAATTAGTCGGCACCATGGAGACGAGGACGCCAGCAACGGAGCAGGTAAGTATAAAACTTTTTATAACTTCTGTATGGCTCATAATTAATGCACAATGTACATTACAAAGTGCATTATTATGGCCATGCAGAAGTGTATAGACCCACTTGCTGCCTCGGGACAACCCCTTTAACTTTCCTTTGAACAATTTTGGGTGCTACTATCACTATATAAGGGGGCATTTACAAGGGAATTATTACCTAAAAAAAAGGACAGAGGGAGCTTTATTAATGTCTAGTGGGCATTACTATTATGGTAGCAATACTGTCAGTATTATTATTTGCGAGGACAAAAGGGGCATTATTGTTTACGAGCACAAAGGAGGCCCCATTATCATCTGGGATACCAAGAATAGCACTATTACTGTTTGGGGTACAAGAGGTGGCACTTTTAATGTGTGGTGCACTAGTAATGTCTGTGGCACAATATGGGGCACTATGTATCTGGTACTATTGTTTTCAGGGGTTGCCTGTGTGGCACTATTTTCTCGGGGTAATTATAATTAGGACACTTAGTTCTGAAGTTTAGTATTTGAAGGGCACCAAACCATACAGCAGGTACAGTACTAAAAGCAGAAAGGGCAGCAAAAGGCACAGAATTGGGAGTAGCAGAAGGATTAAACGTTTGTGTAAGTTGGCAAAGGTATTTTGAAGTGCTAGTAAAGTGTGGAGCTAGATGTCTCTGTTGCTAGCTCTGCCTGCATTCACTGAGTGATCATGGCTCCAGTGTGAAAGCAGAGGAGCGACTATTGCTGGGAAGACTGTCTGCACTTAAGCTTAAGGCTTATTTCCATAGGAATATGCATAAAACACTATGGGCAGACACCCGGTAGAGAGCGCAAATGGGCTGAGTATGCACTGCGCATGTCTGGGAATCTGACGTCACGGACATGCGCGGTGTGATTTTTTCCCCCCAAATTCCCCTCTCTGTTCAGAGTAGCGCCTGTGTATTGAAACGCTGCCCTCTCGCAATGCCTGCGTTTGGACAGCGTTTTATTCGGAGTTCACAGAAGGGCTCTGTATCATACACAAAGTAATAGAGCAAGTTACGATTTATTTATCTTGCACATGGATACAGAGTGTCCACACACTGCTGCGTATGGGAGAATTAAAGCCCAATGACTTTCATTGCATCCTTTCACCGCATGTGTGCAACGCATGCAGAATAGCTGCTGAAAAAACGCCAGTGGACATTAGCCCTTAATGTTAATGTTCGAAGCACGTAAGTAAGGGTGCCTGTCCACGGCGTGATTTACCACCGGCGAATCACGCCCTCTGAAGCTTTCCATAGCACTGCTATGGAAAGCGCCGGCACACTGTCCACCAGCGTAGAATCATTGCCGCGGGATACCGCAACGCCCGTGGACAGGGGGCCTAACTGTTTTACCAATAAAGGATATTTTCATAGAATTCTTATTTGACAAGCCCACAGTTTTCTGTGAGTCAGACGTATACCAATAAAAGTCAGTGAGTATATGTATTAAAGATACAGTCAGTCGTATACTATATGTTTAATTGATGAAGTTGAATATATGATATGTTTATTCGAGAGTGAAGAAATGTATACCTTAACCACTAAATACGATATGATGGGGCCTAATGCGCCTCATGGTGGCCTCACATTGTCTTATTCAGATATGCCTCATTTGTCCTCAAACTCTACAGGCTGCTCCCTTCACCTGCCAGAGATAAATCCCACAGCTCACTAGCTCAGTCCATCTGTAATGAACAAGATAAAACATACCTGTGTGTCGGCATTTAAAACTTTGATCCTCTGTGTTGATATAAAAAGATCCACTTCTGTTAACGTCTGAGAGTCTCCTTCAGAGTTCTGGAATGACGATGAAAAGAGGGTGAAAATCATATTACTTACAAATACAAAGAGATGGAGGATATGGATACAGATTTCATGGTATCTGATGGGGACTTTCTATACAGTAGTTGTATTGTAATCAGCTAATTTACATGAAGAAAACCTGATAAAAACACTCAAGTCCTTTTTATTTTTTACAATGTATTAATTAACATTCTAATCACTGAAGGAATGAAGTACGTATGAAGGGCTCTTGTCAGTATCTGTTATGAGGGGATGCAAATTGGTTTTCAAGATAAGTAAAAGGTAAAGTCCCCTGGTGCAAGCTCCGAATCATGACCGACTCCTAGGGTGACGCAACATCGTGACATTTTCTGGGCAAACAGTTTTTGCGGGGTGGTTTGCCATTGCCTTCTCCAGTCAACTTTACTCCCCAGCAAGCTGCATATTCATTTTACCAACCTTGGAAGGATAAGTCAACCTTGAGCCGGTTACCTGAACCAAGCGGGGATTAACCCTGCAACCTTCAGGTTGTGAGCGAGAGCTTAGGACTGCATTCTGCTGCCTTAGCACTCTGCGCCACATGAGGCTCTATTCAAATACAAACAACTGTGAATTTACAACAGTTTTGAGTGATTATTCGGCCAACAGTCGTCTTTAGTTAGCATTGGGTAGTTTGACATTTTATGTGCATTTGCAATAACTGTGTGGCTATTGCACAAAAAAAGAATAAAGAATCAGGCAGCAATAATATTCTTCCAATTCATTCCTCTTGGTGAGTGACTAAGGCAAAGAAAATGCAAGAATCGCACTAGACAGGCCCAAGAGAAGGGAGGCTATTGTTATATAGTACACATATAATATTGGTGAAGGGACCTATCAGATTGAAGTAGCCTTCTCCTGGCAGGTGAGTTTATATAATTTACTAAAAATGTGCACTAAGAATCTCTGATTTAAAGGATAGTAAAAAAATAGCAGAAATGCAACTTTAAATTATTAAAATATTAATTGTTTGCATATTATATCTTAGTACCTTTACAGGGTGGCGGCATCTTTCTGCTTGCTTGCTTTCACACTATTGTATCATAGCTGGGATTGCAGAAAGGAAGTTGTAACCCACCACTGGCCTATGACTATAGTCACATTGGATACTTTAGCTATTTTAGTGCGGTATGTTACTGCAGTACACACTGTAGGCCTGGGGTTCTTTGGACCCACCAGAAGAAACGATTCTGGGGGTCAACACTCCATCTGTACATATGTGTATTTCCACTTTTAGTTGGGTTGTAAACTTGAGTTGGCCATACACATGAGAGAAATGTCACCAGGATTGGCTAATATGTATTGTGGTGTCCCGATTCACCCTCGAAAGCAGATGCTGGGGGAAAAAGGATCAGGCATGATGGATTTCAACTGCCTGATCTTGAGTTCTCATGGGAGGTACGCTGCCATCAGAAGTGTCTGGCATTGGCTAACTTCCCTCTCCATATTACAAACACTTTCATACTCATTCAAGTTGAGCATGTATGTGCATGGAGGAGTTGGGAGGAATAACTGTCGTCAGAGTCGGCCAACTAAGGTGTATGGCCATCGTTAGTTAAGACTTATTTTAAATCCCTATGTGAATATTTTAAAATTTATCACTATATATTAGATAGATAGATAGATAGATGATAGATAGGAGATAGATAGGAGATGGGAGATAGATAGATAGATATTAGATAGATAGGAGATAGATAGGAGATGGGAGATAGATAGATAGATATTAGATAGATAGGAGATAGATAGGAGATGGGAGATAGATAGATAGATATTAGATAGATAGGAGATAGATAGATAGATAGATAGATAGATAGATAGGAGATAGATAGATAGATAGATATGAGATGGATAGATAGATAGATAGATAGATAGATAGGAGATAGATAGGAGATAGATAGGAGATAGATAGATAGATAGGAGATAGATAGGAGATAGATAGATAGATAGATAGATAGATAGATAGATAGATAGATAGATAGATAGATAGATAGATAGATAGATAGGAGATAGATAGATAGATAGATAGATAGATAGATAGGTGTATGCATGTAATCAACTCATGTTAGTAACAAGAAAAGAAGTGCTATTTCTGAAACCATTAGGAAGATTCATATAGTTCAGTCAACTCAAAATAAGAAAAACACTTTCTAGCTTCAGGAAAAATTATTTTAAAAAACCCTGTTATCCAGCATATTGTTATCAAGAGAAAAGATCTGCCTTGGCACATTTTCCATAATTATCATATGTTCTCATGATAAATGCCATGAGGCATAAAAACAAAGCCGCAGAGGAGATTTTTGGAACTGTTTTCTAGTAAATTACATCTCATCAGTCAAGGCACTTATCATTATGTACTGTGAATGAATGAGTCCAAGTATAGATGAGGAATAAGGGAGAGGCCGTACCATGCTAGAAATTGGAAGTATTTCTTAGCATGATGGAAATTTTAGAAGTATAGAATTGAGAGAGGTTTTAGTTTATTATGGTGAAGAGCACTCACATGTCCAAATAACAATATATACTATTACCTCCTCAGAGTTACTGGGAAATGAATAGAAAAAAAACAATGTCATGCAAGAATGTGCTATACAGCTTCACAATATATTGTATATGAGAAAAAAAAACTATTGAAAGACTATTGTAGAAGAGAAAATGTTATAATCCAACCACCTTGTAGTTAACCCTTTAAAGAAATGCAGTTTTTTCGACTTTTCATCTCCATATTTCCCTAGACCCACCCATAACCTTTTTATTTTTCTGTTGACATTGTCATATAAAGTGTATATAGGAGCCCACTGACACTCTCACATTGAGATTAGTGAGGATTAGTCAGTGTAATCTTAGACTAGACCAGAAATTTATCACAGTGGCTCATGCTAGATAATGCATTTGGTGAATCTTTAGACTCTTTTGTTTAACTTTATACCACTTATTGGTTGTTTTACTTTGTGCCAAAATGTTGGCGTAGATTGTTTAATTTAAGCTACGCCCTTCTCCACAGAGTCAAGCCCATTTTCCTCTAAATTACGCCCCTTGTTAGGTGAGACACAGAACGTATCTAAAACACATAAAAAATGTGTTGCAAGGCACGGAGACCAGTTTTTGGCATACATTGAGCCTAGCATCTAGCTCAGCAAATCTCCCCCCAATTTATGCAAAATCACATATTTTTCACATTGCTACAGAATAAAACAATAGTGGTTCATTTTATGGATCTGCAAGAGAACCAACTGGAATAGGCAGTGCTACCCTTTGGCTCTTAAAGTACACAAGTAGCAAAGTTTAACTGGCTACAATTTATTGTATCTTAAAGCAAAAAAAGCCATTGAAAAGGCAAGAAAAAGGTCTGTGCCACAGTTCATATAATAATAATAATAATAATAACATAATAATCTTTATTTGTATAGCGCCAACTTATTCCGCAGCGCTTTGTGTTTGTGTATCGGGAGAGAGTTGTCAGTCTACATGATACAGGCAGGGAGAGGCCAGTGTGGCCCATTTGGCCTAATGTTCACGAGCGGGTTTTAATTGCGGAATCCCCGCGTGGTACCCGCACGGATGATCCGCAGTTCGAGCCGCCCATAGGGAGATATGGGCGTCCGCAGCTTAATTAAAGCATGCAGATTTGTTTTGCAGCCCTTCTGGTCCGGAAAACAAATCGCAGCATGTTCCACTTTGCTGTGGATCCCACAGGGATGGCTTCCATTGAGGTCAATGGAAGCTGTCTGATCCACAGCACCCCCGCAGCTGTCACTGCAGACATGCCGCGGATCCTGCGGGAAAGCAGGAGATTTTTTTAAAAAAAACTCCATTGTGCATGTTGCGGCGCCCCTGCTCACTTCCACAGAGGAGAAGATAGAAGACCCGCAGAGGATCTGGACGGGTAAGTAATGTCCTCTTGTCGTGGACAGGGTGGGACTCTGCTGGGGGCTGCCGCCCACAGAATCTGACCCGCCCGTGGACATGAGGCCATACTCCTGACTTGAAGCTATGTTTTGAGTCAAACTTCAACCTATGTTGATTCAGAAATGCCGGAGCATTTCAGAAAAAAACAAACATGAGTGCAAAGGTTTATGCTGCCTATGGTTTATGCTGCCTATGGTTTATGCTGCCTATGGTTTACGCTGCCTATGGTTCATGCTGCCTATGGCTCAGGCAGCATGAACCTGGTGACAGATTGCCTTTTAATAGATTAGTGAAGCTATTTGCATTGATGATAGACGTCTTAAGTATATAATCGATTATTAAAATAATCCATTTTAAACTTAAGTGGTTTGGATGCTGATGGAATGAAAAAAGACAATGAAATGGATGTCATTAAAAATAGGAAACATTCCACACACCGCTTTTTTCTTGATTTTAGCAGCCTTCTGCATCCTCTGAGTAGACAGCAAGATGTGATAGAAAGGATGAAGGAGTGTGTACACAAGGAGAGAGAGAGAAACAGAGAAAAGAGTAATCTATTAGCATACAATGCTGAGGGGATAACAAGGAGACCCATACCAACCAGCTGTAAGGTTGTGATACACGTGATAGTACCATAGTCAAGTCAATCCACATCATTTATACAGCATATTACTAGTTCAATGTTAGCATATGGTTACCACATGTTCAATCAGTAAGTCATCAGCACAGAAATATAGGCTGATTCAAAAAGAATGGTTCAGAAATAGAGCTGATTTCTTCATACATGAATCTGACATACAACAGCCAAAATGGCATAAGATGTTAGAAGAACTCTTCAAGTCTTTAATGCATCTTCCAGACATTTGATGTTGGGGCTGTTGGTGACATCAGATGACCTAAAGTAATGCAACTTCACTGCAGTGGAAAAAATAACCAAGGATCTGTTGGGACGAGTCTGCGCAGAACTAGACTACCGACTTGACATATACTACTACATCCCCAACAGCGCCCTTTTTAAGAGTTGCTACGCAATGATATTTCTGCAAATAAAAAAAAGCTCTATTCTTCATATACAGAAGAATGGAAATCAGTACAGAAACTGAAGATGACCAGACTGGCTAAGCACAAGTATCATATATTTTATTACTCCTGGTCACCTAATTCATTGATAAAATGGCCATACGAATCATATACCTCCCGAAGTTTGAATCCCCATTTACAGTCATCCCCGATCTGTAGAGGAATGTCTGCAATACACCCAAGAAACACCCATTTATAAGTTGAATAATCACTCCGTTTGTGGTAGACGGAAATATTGGTCTCCATTTCAGCCGTTTTCTACAATGACGGAGATTAGTTCCATCCAAACTCTGTCCAGGGGTTTCGTTTTTGAGTTTTTACATGTACAACTTTACGGGACCCTTGGATGGGCCTAATAATGAGATACAAACGAGCCCCTACATATACAGTAGCATATTCTCTTAACAACTACAGGGGATATCTGTCTACCAAATGGATCAGCAATAGATAAATCAAGGATTATATTGTCAAATGTCTTCAATAAGGTTTACAGGGAAACTTGGAAATACAGTACATGTTTCTGCTTGTCTGTTAACAGCCTAAACTTGGTGTACATGGGAATAGGCCAAGTTTCATCCATGGATATTAAAGGGCCATTCCCATCTAATAACGGTACAGAATATTGTTATAATCACTAGGAGTTCAACCTTTGGGACCAGCATTTATCTGAAGAATAGTGAAACCGAAGTCCCTTTGGGGGCGCTCACATAGCATTATTGTAGACGTTGTGAGACTACGCTCGGGGTTCCGTAACAGCCGATGAAAGAGGCGAGGTCATGGAATCATGGACGGGAAAAAAAAGGGGTATTCACTTCTATTGTGAAACAGACTCCTTTCTGCTGTCCGTTTCACAAGGTTCCCGTGTGTTTCTGTTATATTTGGAGTCCAGAATAATGCAGTTCACTACACTTTTCTGTGCTCCGAATAAAATGGAAACAAATTTGTGATTTTTGAATAGATTGCCAAGAAAAAACAGGTTGGAAAGCCAAGATACAGTAAGCTGTGGTTTTAGCAGCAATGTGTGCATTACCTTTTTTTTTAAATAACATGAATTATGAAAATTCTATCTGTAAATTGCCACATCAGCCATACATGAACATATCAGACTGTGGGGTAGATTTATGACACTTGCTTTTTTGTGCTTTCACTGAGGGCAGAATTAGTCTTCACTGACATTTAGGTGTAATAATTGCTATCCCTATAGGGCTTGAATCTATTAAGACCATTTTCACACGGCCGAGCAAATTGCGCAAAATTTGAGTTGCAAGGCACACAAATCTTGCATGAACATGAACACTAAACTTTTGAATGAGGTCATACACATGAGCGATGTTTTCCCGTATTGCAGAGAAACAAATCGCATCACGTCCTACCTTTGGGTGGGCCCCCACATCGCATCGCCCACTGTTCTTAATGGGGCCAGTGGCAGCATTGCACCATGTGCTAGGTGCACGCGAGGTCTCCCCATGGAACACCGTCACAATGGAAGATCGCTACTTCCCCGCAGTGATGCAAGGTGGTTTTGAGATAAAAATGCTTTACATCCGCAGGGAAATTCACTGTCTGCTATCGCACTCGCCCGTATGAAGTTAGCCTAAAATTTGCATGTCTTTATTTTTAAAACCACAAAGTTAAATTCCACTGCGGAAAGGCTTTCTGCTGCAGAAATAAGGACATCTTGCGGAATTGTTGCGAATATCTAAACAAGAGATGTAATTCCGCAATTAAAGTCTGCAGTTAAAAAAAATGCAAGAAATTCCACAAAACTTTCCGCAGAACGGATTCCACAGTTAAAAGGACAACAAAACGTATTCCAAATCCACTTTATTTGACAAAATCAGCAATTGCGTTACATCCTGCGGTATAATTCCGCCCATGAGATAGCATCCTTAAAGAAAAATTGTCCATGTGGCCTATAGCAACCACGGTGGAGATTTCATTTTCTAGGCACATCATTAAATTAAGTAATTAAATCTGAGCTGTGATTGGTTGCTATAAGCAACAAAGACAGTTTTTCTTTCAGACAGTATCATAAATCTCCCCATGTGAAAACACAATAATGGCGGTTAAATTTAAGTTCGGCATGAAATAAATTGTAGATTATACATGGACTTATTCAGATATATGAGTTTTAACAGACGCCTGAACATAAAATCCATAAAGCCCTCACCTTCACACGGCTCACAGCCTCTTGGGCTTGCATCATTCTGATATTTTTTGATGGGTTGCGTTCCGACAACAGTTGTGTGGAGCCCAAGAAATTGGCTGCAAAGATAATTCCATCAATAAGATCCTCTGGCTCACAAGGGCCGGGCACTGGAATGAGAGATAGCAGTCGGTTACTAGAGTCTAATCACTATATGCGGTACTTACAGATACAGAAAGAATACTGGAAATGGTAAGGTAGTAAGATTAGACTAATACAACATGTTTATGCACTTTATTCTCACTTATTTCATCACATATTTCATAGTTTTCAGGTTTAAAATAACACACCTTTCTTTTTAAATTCATGTATTTTTACATAAAACACATTTTTGCAATTGGATGTGATTAAAGATGTTCACCGTTTATTCTCTGTGCTTGCAGTGTACACCAATGTGCTGCAAGCTGTAGGACCGAAATTACTGCAAAATCCCAAAATTAAGGGTTCAACATGAAGATTAGAGCAGGGGGAGAGGTGTATAAACTCAAAAAGCTATAATGTCCTTTTATACGTGTCCCTCAGCTGCTGTCCCTGCCCCTGATTATATCTATCAGACATCTTTCCTATAACAAGCTGAACTCATCAAGGCTGTCCACTATCACCTCTAATCTTTACGCTAGTCATGGAGCAGCTGTCCAACTCTATTAGGTCTTTCTCTATGATTCATGGCATCTCTATAAGAAACTCCTCCTGTCTCTTTGCGGATGATGTAATTATAGCTGTCTCAGACCCAGTCAACTTTTCATAATAGGTTTAAAGTTTGAAAGCCTTCCGTGATATTTCATATTACAAGAATAATGCCTCCAAGACCCAACCCAGGATAAAATCTCCCACAGCTCCTTCTATTTTGCCTTTGCTTGGACACCCAGCCACATACTTTATTAGGTGATCACTGTATCCTACTCAATTTCTCTTTTGCATGAACTTAATTACACCCCATTACTTACAAACGTTTAGGATGAACTTCAAAAATACTTGAAAATTGATGTCTCCCGGGTAGGAGAAGGTAGCTACAGTAAGAATGATGGCCCTTCCGAAAAGCTTAGGCCTCATGTCCACGGGGAAAATCGGGCCCGCTACGGATTCTACATGTAGAATCTGCAGCGGGTCCCTCCTGCCCCACGGACATGAGCGCTGAAAATAAGAATAAATGAGAATAAACTCACCTCCCATCCGCTCCGTTTCTTCTCTGCGTCGCGGCCGGATCTTCTTTCTTCGGCCGGCGGATGAATTCGTCACGCCGGCGGCACGTCGTCGACGTGCCGCGCGCATGCGCCGGGCACATCCGCCGAGCCGAAGCAAGGGAGATGCGGCCGTGAGGAAGAGAAGACCTTCCCGGCCCGCTGCGGGTGAGTAAATGCTTTTAAATTCCTATTTTAGGTCTCCCGCGGATCCGGGAGGCTCATGTCCACGGGCAAAATAAGAATTAAAATCCGCAGCGGATTTTAACTCTTCTCCTGCCCGCGGATCCGCACCCTATAGGGATGCATTGACCACCCGCGGGGTAGATAAATACCCGCGGATGGTCAATAAAAAGGATTTTTAAAAAAAATGGAGCATGAAAAAATCTGGACCATGCTCCATTTTCATGCGGGTCTCCCGCGGGGACGGCTCCCGCGGGCTTCTATTGAAGCCTATGGAAGCCGTCCGGATCCGCGGGAGACAAAAATCGGGATTTACTCACACGCTCCATTTCTTCTCTTCTCGCGGCGCCATCTTCTCTCCGTCGCGGCCGGATCTTTTTTCTTCAGGACGGCGCATGCGCGGGGCACGTCACCGACGTCATCATGCGCATCCGCCGAGCCGAAGAAAGAAGATCCGGCCGCGACGAGAGAAGATGACGCCGCAGCGAAGAGAAGAAACGGAGCGGATGGGAGGTGAGTTTATTCTTATTTATTGTTATTTTCAGCGCTCATGTCCGCGGGGCAGGAGGGACCCGCTGCAGATTCTACATGGAGAATCTGCAGCGGATCTGATTTTCCCCGTGGACATGAGGCCTTATACTTTTTCATCCCGCTTTCCAAAGTGTACCTTCATAAACTACAAGCAATTCTAACTAAATTTATATAGAATTTACTCAAAACCTACAGTGTCTATGAAGTGGTTATATGCCCCAATCAGGTTCGTTGCTGGTTTTACAGAGATAAAAGTCCAAACTGGGTGGATAGATGTTTACAAAAGTATATGCATCCGTCTTCAGCTGCCAAGAGGAGCCAACAAGAAACAAGGGCAGCCAAAGCGCTCGGATGAGTACCGCAGCCCCTTCATTTCAGCAATCAGTGAGCATCTCAGCACCTGGACCCCAAGTGACCAAAATGTTTGACATGTCCTTCTGAGATGTCAAAAGTTTTTAAAAAGTGCAGTTATTCTTTAAGTCAAATCTGGGACAACAATCATTTAGCAGCCTTTATACATGGTTTTACTAATCTTAATGTACCTAAATGCGATTTACATACATGTGTGTTTACAGTATTTGGTACATTCTATGTCAGCTAAATCTTCCCCTAAGTTTTTTCTTTAAGGGCTTAAACACACAACCGCGATTTTGTATCTTTCTGTGGGCGTGGAAATTACTCCCGCAAAACACGATGGAACAAAAACATTTATTTCAATGGTTTTGTTTTCACGGTAGTCTCTCTCACACGATATTACTACACACAAGTAAAAATGGGCCTTGCCCTATTTTTTTTCGCACGTACTTTTTCTACGCGCAAAAAAAGATAGGGCAAGACCTATCGTTCTGCTTTTATTTCCTTTGCTTGTACACAGTAGCGCGAAGTTTGAACTAAAGAAAAAAAAGATTTCTGACAGGTTCATGTTTTAATACGCTCCATAGCGGTCAGCATATAAGCGCATGCGCGAGTCTGAAGAAGGACGAATACAACTAAAATAGAAAAAGGTTTATCTAAGGGCTCACTCACACAGGGGCGTACAGGGGCTGAGTATTACACACATATTAATCATGTGCATAATACGTGGTGCACAGTTAAATAGCCTTTTAACTCAGAGCACGCTGTGTCCCGCGCTCATGTGAACACTCCCTGTTAACACGAAAAGTACAGTAAAAAGCGCAGATGCGTGCTTGATAACACTATTTGCATTTTGCGCATATGCTCGTGGTAAGCCGCTCTTACTGTGCACAAGTGGTGATGGATACATTTTGAAAGTTGGCTTTCTCTTCCAGGTGTCATCTCTGCTGCCCATGTAGACCAGCTTCTTACCCCAGTCAGCCAGCAGTAGCGGTGAGGGCAGAAAAAGTCATCAGTTTACATTTAGAATGTAACCAGATTCATTCATCCACAGCAAGGAGCCGGCTCGTAGCGGTCAGCGCCTGTAACGGATGCTACCTGCTCTTTGCAGTTAGCTAGTGTGATTAAAATCATAATTACTTCTCTTTGGCTAAAATCATAATTAATCAGATCAATAATGTGCCCAAGATCTCCTACCCCCCCCCCCCCCCCCCCTGCCCCCAATGCTATAAGCTGTACATAACACAGCACATCCAATTGCAAAAATGCTTTTAAGAATGCATGGATAAAAAAAAGGTAACAAAGCTGTCCATAGCCTTTAATACACAGTTAGAATATCTGTTTTCAAGAGAGGCATACCAATATAAATGGGATTATACCTCTTCATAAGTAATTACCCTAAATATCTAACATTTTTTGCAAAGTAATGATGAGGTGTCAACCTGCAACCACCATAAAAGCTGTAAATTAATAACCACTTCTTTTGTAAATTGCTATTCCCTCCTGAGTAATAACCAGATGTCTCACTATTGCAAAAAGCAGAATACATATCAATGCGTATATATATATATATATATATATATGTATATATATATATATGTAATGTACATATAATGTACCTTTAGCAATTCTACATGCTGGGAGTCACCCCCACTGGTCTGAAAATAGGCCATCAATATCAAAGTCCCAGTAAACTTCTCCAAATCTCCCCAGCATTCCTTGCAGGATCAATATCTGTACAGTATCGACACCAGCTTACTTCTATTAGCACATCTACTACATTAATGCTTAAGACCACCTGAAACTGCATTGTTAATACAAATATAATTCTTTCTTGTCTGAATGGCTGAGGGATCATATGGCTGCCTCTATGACATCAACTGAAAATTTTCTGTTAAGACATAGATGACCTGCTACCATAATTTACAAAGGCCTGTTACCATGACATCTACTTCATAAAACCACTTCATTCAGAGTGTAAGCTCACACTCATGACCTGAAGGTTGCAAGTTCAAACCCCGAATGGTTCAGGTAGCCAGCTCAAGGTTGACTCAGCCTTCCATCCTTCCGAGGTCGGTAAAATGAGCACCCAGCTTGGTCCAGGGTAATAAATAAAAATTACCTGAAAGCGCTGCGTAATAAGTTGGCGCTATACAAATAACAAATAAGATATATATATATATATCTATATGCTTATTACCGTGACATCTACTTCATAAAACCACTTCATCTATGTATATATATATATATATATATATATATACATACCCCATTGAGAACATATAGAAGACAAATCATTCTTCTCTGCCACAGCTGTAACAGCTGTGGCAGAGAAGAACGATGTTTGCCCATTGAATTCAATGGAGCCGGCAATACAGCAGGTTCCACTGAAAGCAATGGGCTGCCGGCGTGCGCGGGATGAATTGTCGGGAAGGGCTTAAAGGGGTTGTCCCGCGCCGAAACGGTTTTTTGTTTTTTTCAAACCCCCCCCCCCCCCCCGTTCGGCGCGAGACAACCCCGATGCAGGGGTTAAAAAAGAACACCGGACAGCGCTTACCTTAATCCCCACGCTCCGGTGACTTCTTACTTACCCGGTGAAGATGGCCGCTGGGATCTTCTACCTCCGTGGACCGCAGCTCTTCTGTGCGGTCCATTGCCGATTCCAGCCTCCTGATTGGCTGGAATCGGCACGTGACGGGGCGGAGCTACACGGAGCTACACCGAGCCCCATTGAGAAGAGCAGAAGACCCGTACTGCGCAAGCACGTCTAATTTGGCCATCAGACGGCGAAAATTAGACGGCAACCATGGAGACGAGGACGCCAGCAACAGAGCAGGTAAGTGAAAAACTTTTTATAACTTCTGTATGGCTCATAATTAATGCACAATGTACATTACAAAGTGCATTAATATGGCCATACAGAAGTGTATAGACCCACTTGCTGCCGCGGGACAACCCCTTTAAATATATAAGCCCTTCCCTGCAATTCATCCAGAAATGTGTTAAAATAAAAAAATATATCAAAATCAAATCATGGTATTTGTATAGCGCCAACTTATTACGCAGCGCTTTCAGGTAATTATTACTTATTACCCCCCACCAAGCTGGGTTCTCATTTTACCGACCTCGGAAGGATGGAAGGCTGAGTCAACCTTGAGCCGGCTACCTGATTAATGCGGGGATCGAACTTGCAACCTTCAGGTTGTAGGCGAGAGCTTACACTCTGCACCACACAAGTATATATACTTACCTTGTCCCGGCAGACGGAGTTCAGCCGCGGCGGCCGGCAGTGGGTGTGAAGGGGGTGTGAGTCAGACTCAGCGCTGAGCCAATCAGGGGGCAGGTCTGACTCGCACCCCCTTCACACCCACTGCAGGCCGGCTGCGCGGAACTCCGGCTGCGGGGAGCAGGTGAGTATGTATATATTTTTTATTTTAACACTTTTCTGGATGAATTGCAGGGAAGGGCTTATATATTTAAGCCCTTCCCGACAATTCATCCCACACTCGCCCGCAGCGCATTGCTTTCAATGGAGTCGGCTGTATTGCCGACTCCATTGAATGCAATGCGCTGGACAGCTCCAGCCCGTTTCTAATGAAACGCGGCTAGGAGCAGATTTTCGGGCACCGTACACGCGATTTGCGGATGCGCATCCGTCATGCGATCCGCAAATCACGCGAAAAAACGCCCGTCTGACTAAGGCCTAACATGGAAAAACACCAGAAAGGTTTTGCATATCCAAGCGATTCTGACATTGTTTTTTTCGCCACATGTTGTACTTCATTTAGGCGGAAAAAATAGACCAATAGAATTTGTGTTTATTTATTAAAAGCGCCAAAATTGGGAAAATTTTGAAAAAATCGTCATTTTTTCACATTTCCAACTGCAATATCTTAAATATGTGCAAACATAATATCGAAATTTTTGCTAAGATTTATATTTCCACCCGTTTACTTTATTTTGGGCGCACATTGGAAAAACTTTCGTTTTTTTTTTAACCATTTAGGAGACGTACAAATTTAACATTTCTTTTTAGCATTTTGAGGAACACTTTGTTTTCCTACACCAAGCCAAGATTGGAAAGGCTCATGAGTGTCAGAATAATAGATACCCCCACAAATGACCGCATTTTAAAAACTACACCCCTTAGTGTATTCACTGAGGGGTGTCATGAGTATTTTGACCCCACTGTTTTTTTTCAGGAATTAATTCAATTTAGAGGAGAAAAAGTAAAATTTCATATTTTTGCAAATCTGCCATTTTAAAGACATATTTTTTTCTATAGTTTACATGAAAATGAGGATTTACACCCCAAAATGGATACCCCTATTTCTCCCGTGTTCAGAAATATACCCATTGTGGCCCTAATGTTATATCTGAGTCCACAAAGGGGCCCAAAATGAAAGGAGTAGTCAGTGTCTTTCAGAAATTTTGCTTGAAGTCCTTTTAGGCCCCATAGCACACATGTAGAGTTCTTGAGCGCCCAAAACCATAGAAAACCCCCACAAATGACCCCATTTTGAAAACTAGACCCCTTAAGGAATTTATCTAGGGGTGTACTGCATATTTTGAGCCCACAGTTTTTGAATGAATTCAAGCCAAGCAAAAGGAAAAAATTGTGATTTTCGTTTTTTCGGCAATTCTGTCATTTTAAAAACAGCTTTTTTTTGTACAGCACACATATGAATGAAGACTTGCACCCAAAAATGGATACCCCTGTTTGTCCCGTGTTCAGAGACATACCCATTGTGGCCCTAATCTTATGTCTTGATGCACAACGGAGCCCAAAATGAAAGGAGTAGTCAGTGGCTTTTAGAATATAAATTTTGCTTGAAGTCCTTTTAGGCCCCATTGCCCACTTGTAGAGTTCTTGAGCGCCCAAAACCAT
The DNA here is from genome assembly GCF_035609145.1 of Eleutherodactylus coqui. Taxonomy (NCBI): domain Eukaryota; kingdom Metazoa; phylum Chordata; class Amphibia; order Anura; family Eleutherodactylidae; genus Eleutherodactylus; species Eleutherodactylus coqui. Next base: position 219,202,562 of record NC_089838.1, on the reverse strand, counting down.
AGAGAACCCTCACAAATTATCCCATTTTAAAAACTAGACTCCTTAACGAATTTATCTAGGGGTGTACTGCGTATTTTGACCCCACAGTTATTGAATAAATTCAAGCAAAGCAAAAGGAAAAAATTAGGATTTTTGTTTTTTTTGGCAATTCTGTCATTTTAAAAACAGCTTTTTTTGTACAGCGTACATATAAATGAAGACTTTCACCCCAAAATGGATTCCCTTGTTTGTCCCGTGTTCAGAAACATACCCATTGTGGCCCTAATAGACTTACAAGACACATGGCTAGGCCTACAATGAAAGGAATACCCGTTGGATTTCAGGGTACAACTGAATAAATTCCAGGCCCCATTGCCCACTTATAGAGCCATTGAGCGGCCAAAACTATAAAGAACCCCCACAAATGACCCCATTTTGAAAACTAGACCCCTTAACAAATTCATCTAGGGGTGTACTGTGTATTTTGACCCCACAGTATTTGAATCAATGTAAGCAAAGCAGAAGGAAAAAGTTACGATTTTCAATTTTTTTGGCTATTTTTTAAATTTAAAAACAGTTTTTTTGTACAGTGTACATAGGAATGAAGACGTTCACCCCAAAATGGATACCCCCGTTTGTCCCGTGTTCAGACACATACCCATTGTGGCCCTCGTCTACTTACAGGACGCATGGCAAGGCCTATAAAGGAGGGAACACCCGTTGGATTTCAGGGCACAACTGAATAAATTCCAGGCCCCATTGCTTATTTGTACGGAATAAAAATTGACTCCCAAAAAATCCCTCCCGCCCACACACACACACACACTCCGCGCCCTTTTCGGCGTTTGCAAATCTTAGATAAAAGTAATAATGTGAACTGTGTAGTATTTCCGAAGACAGGGGTAATTACGGAGGCTGGTTGAAATGGGCCTATGGGGCAATAAAACCGTGTATCCCCCCATCTCTCATGCTTTTTGGGGGTCATTTCTTGACCTCAGTGGTGGGTATGGCGTGTAAAAAGTGGCGTTCCGTGAGTCTCCGTAAGCTTGCGGAGGTGCGGCGGTCTCACACAGAAGGCGCTCAACAAGCTGCTCCTGGAACTGCATGAAAGCAAGCGTTCCTGGGGCTTCTTGTAAATTATGTATTACAGGTAGCGGTCTGAATAACGCCATGCTCACGCAGCCGTAGGCGGAATCCGCTTGCGGAGGCCCGCAGCGGATCTCATCTGTGAGCCCGGCTGTGACCCTGCGTACGGCCGCGTACTGCGTACTCACACAGGCGGTCATTCGCAGTACTTCGCACTCACACAGGCGGTCATTCGCAGTACTTTTTTGTTGTTTGCATTTCCCGAACCCTCGCTTAGCGATGACGCGGGTACCAGCAGCCCGTATACAACGTAGTTGCGTATGAGCAGCGGGTATATCTCCGACCATGGAGCACAATAGGCTGTATGTTGCGGATATCCGCGGTAAAGTAGAACCTGCTGCGTTCTCTTTTCTGCGAGTGGATTACACAATTCCAACCCGCTAATGTGAGCGGAATTGTGTAATCCAATGCGATTGATCTGCGTATTACCGCGGATCAGACACATGCGGAATCCGTAATTCCTATCCGGTCATGTGAGACCGACCTATGTTAGAGCGCTACTTTTTTATTACGTTACCGGCGACCGCTCAACGAGGCCACCCGTCACTGCTCCAGGCTCTCGGCGACCGTTGGTCGCTGGGAGCAAGAAGATTTTAAATTTCCTGGGCTCCCCGACTCCTGCGCATGTGTCCAGCATTTTGCCGGCAATCGCATGTGCAGAATTCGGGAAGGTTCACGGAGGAGGATCGCGTCGGGGTTCAAATACGCAGGCCTCTGGTAAAAAGTTTCATCTCCTCTCACCGATCGCATCAATGAGGGGAGATGAAACTTCAAATTTTTTTTTTTTTTAACTTTTACGTGATCGCCATTATTGTATAATGGCGAACACGTGACCAGAAACCGCTCACCGCAGCCCCCCGTGAAATCTCCATGCTCTTGGCTACGTTTTGTAGCCAGGAGCAGGGAGAATTTAAATTATCCTGGCAATCCACAGCTTTTGCGCATGCGACCGCCATTTTGGCGACGGGCGCGTGCGCAGAAGCTGGGGTAAGGTCCGCGGATAAATCCGGGGGCCTTATGTATGTACTTTCATCCCCCCTCACGGATATGATCCGTGAGTGGAGATGAAACGTACGCTTTTTTAACTTTTTTTAAAACTTTTTAAAAACTTTTTTTTACTTTTTTTTTTTTTTACTTTTTACACATTTTTTTTTACTTTACATGATCACTGCTATCCATTGGATAACAGTGATCATGTCCTTGGTATAATCTCTCTGCTCCTGGCTACACATGGCAGCCAGGAGCAGAGGAATTTAGAATTTTTCCGGGGCTCGAGCCCCGCTGTGCACGCGCCCGATGTCAATCATCGGGCGCGCATGCGCAGAGGGGGACTTCGGGTCCCGGAACACCGGGGACATCGGCGGACTTGAGGTGAGTATTTTAACCTCCCCTCATGGATCCGATCCATGAGGGGAGGTGAAACTTTACTTTTTAAAACCTTTTTTGCACTTTTCCGCGATGGATAACGGCGACCGCGGTCCCCGCTGACATCTCCTGCCTCCCGGCTACCTACAGGAGCCGGGAGCCAGGAGATTTTAAATCTCCCGCGCCGCCGGGCCTTCTGCGCATGCGGCTGACGTAATGCTGCCTGGCGCGCATGCGCAGAAGACCAGCCTCGGGGCCCGGAGTGGCAGGAGAGCGGGGAGCAGTGCGGCGGACCTCGGTGAATATTTTCAGCTGCCCTGATGGATCCGATCCATCAGGGCAGCTGAATCTTTAACTTTTTTTGTACTTTTATTTACTTTTTTGCGATCGGCGCTATGTCGCAATGTCGGGGGGGGGGGGGGGTCCGTACAGCCCGGGAAGACAGCTCCATGCTGTCGGCGACCTGCGGACACCGACAGCATGGAGCTGTCACGTCCACAGCCCGAGGGGCTTTATTCTCTGCAGGACACATGTTTTTACGTCCTCAGAGAATAAAGCCCACTTCGGGAGGACGTAGAAACACTATGGGCTGGTCGTTAAGGGGTTAATTGTCTAACGTCCCGGTGTCGCACAAACGTGAAATTTGGAACGACTATTCTTAATGTAAAGGGGTCGCAACTTCAATATTCAATTCTAAGTGAGAAAAAAAGTGTGAAAATCCATGATACATGATTTGTATACTGAGGAGAATCTACCTCACCTCTATATGTATATACTGAGGGGAATATAAGTGACCTGTATGTGTACGAGGGGCTGCTGATAAGTCTTTGGCTTTACTCAGAAAGAAACGAGATATGAAGATGAATCTTTACCTTTATTCCACATACTCTCCACTGATGTCAACACACTTCTTACATCGGTATTCCAAGTTCTGTAAGCCTTGCAAAAAGAAGGATTTCAGTTGTGCCTCAAACCAGTCATCCCTAGCAGCCATGGCATCAGAAATGGTGTGAAATTTGGTACCCTTGAGGTGTTTCTTCAAGTTTGGAAACAGATGATATTCGGAGAGAGCTAGGTCTGGTGAATAAGGTGGGTGGTCAACCAGCCGGAAGCCTAGCTCCACCAGTTTTGCCGTGGTCTCTTGTGCAGTGTGAGCAGAAGCGTTGTCTTGTAGGAACAAGATTCCTTTGGATAGCTTGCCGCGCCTTTTGGCCTTCAGTGCTGCCTTCAATTGGTCCAAAAGTTCAATGTAATACCTTGCATTGATGGTGGAACCATTTTGAAGGTAGTCCACTAGCAGCATGCCCTCCTTATCCCAGAACACAGACACCATCACCTTAGTGGCAGATTTTTGCACTCTGAACTTCTTTGGGTGAGGAGAACCACTGTGCCTCCACTCTTTTGACTGCTCCTTGGTTTCAGGGTCATACAAATAAATCCAGGTCTCATTCATAGTGACCAGTCGATCCAGGAAGTTCTTATCAGTCTGGAAACGCTGACAAATGGACCGGAAAGTTTTCACTCGCATGCTTTTCTGATCTGTTGTCAAACATTTGGGGACCCATTTTGCAGATAGCTTCTTCATGTTCAAATGTTCATGGATAAAGACACAAACACGTTCACGAGAAATCCCCATGCCATGATGTCTGCTATTCCTTTAGCTGAATTTGGCCGATTCTCCAGTATGAGGTTTTGCACAGCATTGATCTCCGGGAACAACAACCTCTCTCAGTCGTCCAGGACGTTCCTCATCATTGGTGCTGAAGCGGCCCATTTTATATTTGGCAACCCAGTTCTTAACTGTAGAATATGAAGGGCATTGATGCCCTAATGTCTGCGACATATCACCATGAATATCCTTCACTGACTTTCCTTGCAGAAACAAGAATTTTATCACTCCTCTGCTCTCATTTGCTGTGAATATCACCTTAGACTCCGCCATTTTGTTTTCCCGTGTGCCTAGATCACTGTTGCCATAAGCTACAAACACAAAATTTTGAAAACATATATCAGACACATAAGGCTTTCATGTGATGTAACATTTGTTACCATAGAAACAAAAAAAGAACACAAAGCCAAAGACTTATCAGCAGCCCCTCGTATATACTGAGACGAAGCACGCTGGAGATCTCTTTTGGTCGCCCGCCTCCATTCACTGTTAATAGGCAGTCTTTCAAAGATGAACAACTTCCTGTTTACGCAAAGAGCAAGTTGCTCACTAGTCCTTTAGTTTCAGTGAGCTGAAACAAAGCAACTAGCAACTACTGATATCTTGCTCAATACCTTGTGGAGCATTTACACAAGACAACTATCACTGAAAATTGCTCATTTGAGCGATTTGTGTTATTGGCCAATATTTATCCTGTGTAAAACTTCCCTTACCTCCAATGATTACAGGTGACATCTCTCTGATTATGGAGCAAATGGAGAAACAATACTGGTGGTCTGGCGCCGCTCTCCAATGAATTTCAACAGGCAGTGGGATAGGATTTATCCAACTTCTCTTTTTATTGTGTCAATTAAAACTAGCAGATACATGTTTCGGGATAGATCCCTTCATCAGTCAAGCTGGGTTAGACATAACTCTGGGGCTGGAAAATAAAACCAAAAGCGCTGGTGTTACCAGTAGGCGCTGTGAGCCTACGAAACACGTATCTGCTGGTTTTAATTGACATAATAAAAAGAGCAGTTGGATAAATCTTATCCCACTGCCTGTTGAAATTCAATGGAGAGCGGCGCCAGACTACCAGTATTGTTTCTCCATTTGCTCCATTTTGTCCACCAGTTGGTGGATCGATCTGGCTGGCAGCGCATCGTAGTGAAATTAACTTTTACAAAAATCCACACCCCTTTCTCCTTCAGCTCATTGAGGCTTCTAGTCCCTGGACATCTTAGCAGGCTCCAGACCCTCATACACCCCGGGTTTGCTCCACTCCTTTTCTATCTCCTTATCTCTCTGATTGTGACATCTGTTGTTATTTATGATTATTTTCCAGATCAGTATCTAGCTCAAAGTTATCCCTCAAGACCCAAAACGTAGAGCCTGCAATCATCTGCACCGGTATCCACACCTAAACCATACAGCCTGTTGTCATCTATACCTGTACCCATGCCTCAATCATACAGGCTATTGTTATCTGCACCTGTACCAATACCTAAACCATAAAGCCTGCAATTATCTTTACCTGTACCAATATCTAAACCATATAGCATGCAGTCATCTGCACCTGTACCCATACCTAAACCATACAGCCTGCAGTCATCTGTACCTGTAGCCATACCTAAACCATATAGCCTGCAACCATCTGCACTTGTACCCATACCTAAACTATACAGTCTGCAGTAATCTACACCTATAGCCATACCTAAATGCTACAGCCTCCAGTCATCTGTACCTGTACCCATACCTAAACCATACAGCTGCCTGCAGTCATGTGTACCTCTACCCATACCTAAACCATACAGCTGCCTGCAGTCATGTGTACCTCTACCCATACCTAAAACATACAGCTGTCTGCAGTCATCTGCACCTGTACTCATACCTAAACTATACAGCCTGCAGTCATCTGAAACTGTACCCATAGCTAAACCATGCAGCCTGCAATCATCTGTACCTGTTCCTAAACCGTACAACCTGCAGTCCTCTGCACCTGTACCCATACCTAAACCATACAGCCTAAAGTCATCTGCATCTGTACCCATACCTAAATCATGCTGTGTACTGCTGCAAAAACACATTTAAATACATGACCTAGCCCCTTGGCATTAGCTTTCCAAACATGACTCATTTCCTGGACTACATGAAAATTTGTAGCCTCCTAGTTGTGGCCCATATCCTTATATACAGAGAAATGTATAAGACACCAGCTGTACATATATAATTATATACAGAAGATGGCCAGATTATACCAGCATGGTCTATATTACTGTATAAAGGAGACGTATAACTTATACCAGCTGTATATATAGTTATATACAGGAGATATCAAGGTTATACCAGCATGGTTCTTATCACTATGTGCAGGAGATGCTTTGATTATGCTTGTTAATCTGTTTTCCTTTAGTCCTAACCACAGCAAAAATGATGAGGGTTCTGCCCCTGTTAACTGATAGGACAGCTGGACTTTTTAGTGACATAAACAAGTAAACTTAAATGTAAGACCCCCTCCCCCACCCCCACCCCTTCTATATAGGAGCAGTACCCCTCTAAAATAGAATAGCAAAAAAAAGAGGCTGGGAAGCTTGTGCTATTGTTAGGACTAAGGAAAAAACCATTAACAAGTATATAATAGTCAACGCTTCCCTTACATCGCCCAGCAGCACAAATGATGGACATCAAGCAAATGTCAACCCCCATGGGAGGGTCTTCCTGCAGAACTGGAGTTAAAATTGAGCGCCCAAAGGCTGCTCCTTCTGAAAAACAACTTTTAAGTGTATAATGATTAAGATAAGTCTGATGTGAACTCCACGTTGCTGCCGCACAAACATTCTCCAAATGAACTAAACTCCTTTCTGCCCGCAAAGTTGACACAAAACGTGTTGAGTGCGCTATAACAAAGGTGGGTGGTTTTAGGCCTTGTGCCTGATACATCATCCAAATGGTCTCCTTGATGCATCTAGTGAGTGAAGGCTTGATGCCTTGCAGCCCTTATTCTTATTGGAGAACAGAATCAATAGATTCTCATCCAGCCTAATAGCCTGAGATCTTTCCAGATAAACTTTAAGGTTTCTGCGTAAATCTATGGTGCTAAGCCTTTCTTCTACTTCAGAGAGGAAGGCTTGAAGTGTTACAACCTGGTTTATATTTAGGAAGGAGGGTAGTTTAGGCATAAAAGTAGGTAGGAATTGTAAAGGGACCTTATCTAGTAAGAAAGTAATAAAGGGCTAAAAAAAACCTGAAGGCCTGTAATTCCCCAATCCTCTTGGCTGACGTCACTGCAAGCAGGAAAGTCACTTTCATTGAAAGGTATTTAAAATCAACCTCCTCTAGTGGTTCAAAGGGGATTACATAACCTCCTTGAGACCATTGATATATTCCATTAAGGAATGGGTCTAAGGACCACTAGTCTATGCCTTGATTCTCCTTTGAGTAATCTCTTTACTAATGGATCTTGCTTGACTTGACTTGAAGCTGTCATTGCTGAAACTTAAACCTTTAAGGTTGATACACTGAGACCTTTGTCAAGTCCACATTTCAAAAATTCCAAAATGTTGATAATAGAGAAATCCTCATGAGGGACTCCATTTTTTGAGCAGCAGGTCATAAACATTCTATGATATGTATAGAATCCCTCAGGAACATTGCATAGTAGGGACTGGTCCACCTCCAGGCTGTCAAGTTCAGTGTGTTTAGATGTGAGCAGAGCTGCAGGCCCTGAGACATCATAACGTCCTTGACTCATGCATGAGCTGAGAGAACCATGATCTTCTGGACCAAAACAGTATGATGGCTATTACAGTGGCTTGGTCTTACCTGAAACTCATCAATACCCTAGGTATCATGGAAACTGGAGGGATTATTTAGGCCAGCCTGAGGCTCCAAGGGATGGACAGAGCATCAGCTGCGAGGGGATTTTCTTCGTGGTATGTTGTCTGACCTGACTTTTACCACCTTCCCCTTGATCTATATCTGTTTGAACCAGAGCTAGATCCTTCCTTACTGACTGAGCCACTTCATTGGAGGCCACTGCCACAGAACGCTGCGCATATGATGCCATATAGCACCTTCTCAGGGTGCCATCGGCCTGAGAGCCCACAGGTTTCTGAAGGCTTAATCCATCTTCAGCTGTTATCACAATGTGATAATTTTGCAATCGCCATATCAACCTTGGTAAGAGGTTCCCAGCTATTAATTTGTTCCTCCTTAATTTGGAACATGGTCTTGTAAAGTCTAGAAAGGATTGTTCCTTTTTCTCCAGGGTGTTTCCATTGAGTCATCATTGCTTTATTCAAAGCATCATCCACTTTTAAAACCCTAAATCAACATTCTGGTTCCTTGACCGGATGGATCTTAAAAGTTTAATTTTCTAATTATGAAATATAACATCCCCTCTATGTCCTCATCTTCAGAAGAGAAAGAGGAATAAGTTTTGTCCAAGATCTGGAACTCCTCAACAGAAGGTGATCTCCTCCTACATTTGGGATGCTTAGAATGCTAGGTAAAGGATACCCTGAATTCCTGAACAAAATCTTTTACCTAGATCACCAGGTCTTGGATAGTGGGTGCTCCTGTGGCCGACACACCCTACACAGGGAGCAGGGGTATAATTATAGGGGATGCAGGGGATTTGGTTGCACTCGCGCCCAGGATCCTTAGGGGGCCCATAAGACCCATCTTCTCCATATAGGGAGCTTAGTAGTATGAATAAAGCATTATGGTTGGGGGGCCCTGTTACAGATTTTGCATTGGGGCCCTGAATCTTCAAGTTACGCCTCTGGGTATGGGTACAGATGGTAGGGGGGCCCAGCTGAAATTTTTCAACCGGGCCCCTGAGCCTTTAGTTACGCGCCTGATAGGCAGTATTAAAACCCCTTTGGGAAGATGTATGTCACACTGTTTGCAACTAAGGTGTATCGTTTGGAGACTACTTTCCTTCCCACAAATTCTTAGTCACCCAAGTCTTCAGCTGGCATCTCTGAATATATGAGGAGAAAAAACAATGTTAGAAAATGACCTTTATCATGTAGAACCTTACTTTAAGCAATCTCCTTGCCTTGGAATGCTTATTTCTATGTAAAGAAACAATCTACAGTTGTCTTAAGACACAATCAAGACTGCACTGCAGCTCACTAGGTGACTGTAAGATAGGAGAGGGAGGTTTAAAGGGGTTGTCCAGTGAAAGCAAGTGGGGTTAAGCACTTCAGTATGGCCATATTAATGCACTTTGTAATATACATTGTGCATTAAATATTGGCCATACAGAAGTTATACACTTACCCCCTCCGGTGTTGGCGTCCCCGTCTCCATGGCGCCGACCGAAGCCTTCTTCTGCCTGGATTAGACGCGCTTGCGCTGAAGGGGCCGCTCCGGTGTGCTCGTGCCGCACAGGTCTTCTGCGCAAGCTGTTATCTCCACCAGCTTGTCCTGATGGAGAACATGATGTTGGGGAAGTCGGACGCTTAGTAACAGCGTGAGGCCTGGAACTGGAAGATATGATAACCTCCAGAAAGATAATAGCCTAGAGTTGCGGTGCAGGATGTCGTGCGCTGGGGGGGGAGCTTTCACATGGGTGCTACGCTACAGTGGCAATAGAGACCTCTGGTTTTAGGGCCAGGTCACAACTGCGACCCCTATAGCTACGCCACTGGGTGGGATGTTCAATACAAGCCTGCTAATTTGTGTTTGAAAACTTGAAAGAAGACTGCCCGATCCAAAAGGTCACCACAAAATCTAAACAATACTTGAATAACTATTGCAAGAAGAGGTGCTGTGAATGTCTGTTTAAGGCCCAATGATGCGGAACCCACGGTGGATTGCGCAGCAATGCCTGTCCATAGCATGCAATGCAAATTCATTCTTCCACGCATACGATGGGAAATCACTTGCGATTTCCGCTTGCCAAAGAAGAATCGCAGCATGCCCTATTTTGGTGCTGGACTTGCACTGACGCTTCCATTGCAGTCAATAGAAGCCATCCGATCAGCGGCGATTCCCAAATGTCAATTTTGAAATTGACACAAATCCGCGTCATCGCCGGCACGGCATTGCCTGCACTGCATATGCGCGCCAGCCGACACATCTGCAGCAGATCCGGACAGGTGAGTATGTGTCTCTGGCCGGGCACCGGGTCAGATCCCGCTGCGGGATCCAGCTAGTGGACTCCGACTCGGCCGTGTGCATGTGGCCTAATATATATAAACATACATATATATGTCAACCCCCCCCATCCAAAAAATATGTAATGTATGAATGTGGATGATATTAAACATCTAGCTAATGTTATTCTCTGCTCTTAAAAATGTGTGCAGCACCTCACTGACACATTTTGGAATACTTCAAGTCAGCTTTGCGCACCAATTGGTTATTGCTAATCTAAGTCTGAAAGGTCATTTGTTACATGCAGGATACATATGCTTGACTGCAACCACAAAGCCAAAAGCAGCATGCACCCCCTGCATCCAGTGTCATTCAGATGACAGACCTCAGTTTTCTGTTGAATCATTTTCTCTGTTGTAAGTACTAAGTATAATGCAAAAACTACTTTATGCGTTTTATTACTAGGTGACTGAAATGTCAGACTACAAAGTGGTCTAAAAGAGGGAGTTTACAGTTGATTACATATACCTGGTGAGTATCTTGGCGTCTGTACAGTTACTTTAGAGACCTCGCGTCTACTGTCCATTTGATTATAGCTGTATATCATGTCATTCTCCTGTCAGTTTCTGTTACCGCTGAGCTTATAACAAGAGAACAGCTCCTTGCTCAAGGTATATTGGAGTTTACTATGTTTGTTATTCTTTTAATTCACTATTAATTTTAATAGTATATTGATCATATTATTTGTAATTTGGACAAAATGTGAGCATTAAATATGCTTCTATCCAGCTAAGCCTTATTTGTTAAAAGGGCTTTTCCACCCAAGTAAGTGACATACCATGAGTTTTCATGACTATTATTGGAATGTGACAATCACTAAATTGTCATGGGGGAATGAGCATTTTATTTTTAAAGTAACAATAAAGTTTATGTGAGCAAATGGACTGAAGAAGGATATTATGTCGGGATACATCAGTGGTTCACAAAGAAGAGGTTGTTAATAACTCGCTGGTTGGACACAATAGTGGGAGACACCGCCATGACTATTTACCAGTTGAAAGAAGCTGTACTTGATAGACGAAAATGGCGAAAGTTGATCCATAGGGTGACCCAAAGTCGGCAGCGACTGAATAGTTAATCAATCATCATCAGTTTATTAAAGATAGGCACAAAACAACTTAGGAAGACAGGGGGACATTTGTAAAGGCTTTATTTCCAGAATTCCAGCCATAAAAAGTTACGATTTTCTCCTTGACACTTTTGTAAAAAAAAAAAAAAAAGGGAGCGGGGATAGTCATGAAATGGAAAAATGTGTTAATTTCAACTTCTGATATGTGTCCTTTTATGAATAAAATATAGTTATATGGGATTTCCAAATCATTGCATTCTGTTTTTTGTTAACATTTATTTATATTTTATGCAGTGTTCCAACTTTTTTGGAATTGGGGTTGTATATGCAAAAAACGTTCAGTGCTCCCATGGAATATGAATAGCCTCTACCAAATCATCCTGGGACAGCATGTACTGCAATAGTGTAGTCCCTTGCTGAAGTAAAGGATGCATAGGATGGAGGTGAAATGCATGGCTCGTGTCTTATTGAGCTTCTCAGCACGAATGGGCAACAATAAGGGATCAGTGAATGCAGATCACCAGGGCCGGCGGTCGAGAAAAATTTGAGCTATGCTCTTATGGTTGCCTGTTTTAACACATCAGAATTCTTACATTTCACCAGGAAGAGGACTATCTACTTAGCAGGCGTGGAAAGGGAAAATGTACATTTGTGCATAACATTTCTGATTGCACTTAATCTAATATTCATTCACAGCTGCCAATGCAGTGAAATACATTTTAAGGGTAACATATAGAATTATGTATGCCTATATTAAAGTACATAGGTTAGAATCCTGAATCTGATTCTTGTCTTGCTAAAATGTAATGTATCCATAATCTATGGAATATGTAATATGTATAAAATAAAAGTACTGTATATACTCGAGAATTAGCCAACCCGAGTATAAGCCGAGTCAATAAGTTTTACCACAAAAACCTGGTAAAACTTATTGACTCGAGTATAAGCCTAGCTATACTCCAGTATATACTAGGTAAAGAAAAAATGCAATACTTACCTCCCAGCCGGCGTCTGTGTCCCCGGCACGATGGTCTCCACAGCGGTGCGGCAAGCTGCTTGAGAATTCTCCCCGCTGTCATCTCCCTGCTCGGCTTTGAATTCTCCCGCCGTCAGCGCTATGTAAGTAAGCGCTGTGATTGGATTGAGCGCCAGCCAATCACAGCCGGCATTCGATAAACCAATCACAGACATTCAGTGATGTCATCCACTGAATGACTGTGAATGATCGAGCGCCGGCTGGGATTGGCTGGTGCTCGATCCAATCACAGTGCTTACCTACACAGTGCTAACTGCGGGGGAATTTAAAGCTGAGCAGGAAGATGACAGCGGAGAGAATTTTCAAGCAGCTTGCTGCACCGCCGGGGAGACCATCACGCCGGGGACACAGGCACAGGCTGGGAGGTAAGTATTGCAGGTTTTTTGTTGTTTTTTTTTTACCTCACTTGAATATAAGCCGAGGGGGGCTTTTTCAGCATAAATGTGCTGAAATGTGCTGAAAAACTAGGCTTATACTCGAATATATATGGTATATTAAATAAAAATAGAATACATTAGTTTTTAATACAAAAATGATGCTAATCATACTAAATTGATAGTAATTAGAGATGAGCGAACGTACTCGTCCGAGCTTGATACTCGTTCGAGTATTAGCGTGTTCGAGATGCTCGTTACTCGAGACGAGTACCACGCGATGTTCGAGTTACTTTCACTTTCATCTCTGACACGTTAGCGCGCTTTTCTGGCCAATAGAAAGACAGGGAAGGCATTACAACTTCCCCCTGCGACGTTCAAGCCCTATACCACCCCCCTGCAGTGAGTGGCTGGCGAGATCAGGTGTCACCCGAGTATATAAATCGGCCCCTCCCGCGGCTCGCCACAGATGCATTCTGACATAGATCAGGGAAAGTGCTGTCTTGCTGGAGTTGCTATAGGGAGAGTGTTAGGAGTTATTTTAAGCTTCAAGAACCCCAATGGTCCTTCTTAGGGCCACATCTAACCGTGTGCAGTAGTGTGGAGGCTGCTTTTGGCAGTGTTGCACATTTTTTTTTTTTGTATATCGGCCATGCAGAGCATTGCGTCCTGCAGTAATTTTACATTGTCCAGGGCCAGTAGTGGTGAGGCAGGGACAGAAGACATATTTAGTGTATATAGGCAGTGGGCCTTTCCAAAAACATTTGGGGAAAAAAATCTATTTGGGCTGCCTGTGACCGTCCTCAGTGTACTGGGTCTCTGCTGGGGGTAGTTGTCCTAATTCATACGCAGCCAGCTAAGTCTTACAGCAGGCTTGCGCAAAATTCTTTCCTGGCTCTGTGTTGCCTGTTACATCACCGGTGTATTCCTGTCCACAGTGAAACAGTCTGCAGTAATTTTACGTTGTCCAGGGCCAGTAGTGGTGAGGCAGGGACAGAAGACATATTTAGTGTATATAGGCAGTGGGCCTTTCCAAAAACATTTGGGAAAAAAAATCTATTTGGGCTGCCTGTGACCATCCTCAGTGTACTGGGTCTCTGCTGGGGTTAGTTGTCCTAATTCATACGCAGCAGCTAAGTGTTACAGCAGGCTTGCGCAAAATTCTTTCCTGCCTCTGTGTTGCCTCTTACATCACCGCTGTATTCCTGTCCACAGTGAAACAGTCTGCAGTAATTTTACATTGTCCAGGGCCAGTAGTGGTGAGGCAGGGACACAAGACATATTTAGTGTATATAGGCATTGGGCCTTTCCAAAAACATTTGGGAAAAAAAATCTATTTGAGCTGCCTGTGACCGTCCTCAGTGTACTGGGTCTCTGCTGGGGGTAGTTGTCCTAATTCATACGCAGCCAGCTAAGTGTTACAGCAGGCGTACGCAAAATTCTTTCCTGGCTCTGCTGTGCGTTCCGTAAGCGAAGTCAGCCTCCAACCACAGGCCAATAAGCGGCACATTTAATTACAGTGTTCTGTTTCTGCACTACTGGTAATACACCATGCTGAGAGGTAGGGGTAGGCCTAGAGGACGTGGATGCGGCCGAGGACGCGGAGGCCCAAGTCAGGGTGTGGGCACAGGCCGAGCTCCTGATCCAGGTGTATCGCAGCCGACTGCTGCGGGATTAGGAGAGAGGCACGTTTCTGGCGTCCCCACATTCATCTCACAATTAATGGGTCCACGCGGTAGACCTTTATTAGAAAATGAGCAGTGTGAGCAGGTCCTGTCGTGGATGGCAGAAAGTGCATCCAGCAATCTATCGATCACCCAGACTTCTGCGCCGTCCACTGCTGCAACTCTGAATCCTCTGGCTGCTGCTCCTCCTTCCTCCCAGCCTCCTCACTCCATTACAATGACACATTCTGAGGAGCAGGCAGACTCTCAGGAACTGTTCTCAGGCCCCTGCCCAGAATAGGCAGCAATGGTTCCGAATCCTATCCCACTGGAGGAGTTTGTCGTGACCGATGCCCAACCTTTGGAAAGTTCCCGGGGTCCAGGAGATGAGGCTGGGGACTTCCGGCAACTGTCTCAAGAGCTTTCAGTGGGTGAGGAGGACGATGACGATGAGACACAGTTGTCTATCAGTGAGGTAGTAGTAAGGGCAGTAAGTCCGAGGGAGGAGCGCACAGAGGATTCGGAAGAAGAGCAGCAGAACGATGAGGTGACTGACCCCACCTGGTTTGCTACGCCTACTGAGGACAGGTCTTCAGAGGGGGAGGCAAGGGCAGCAGCAGGGCAGGTTGCAAGAGGCAGTGCGGTGGCCAGGGGTAGAGGCAGGGCCAGACCGAATAATCCACCAACTGTTTCCCAAAGCGCCCCCTCGTGCCATGCCACCCTGCAGAGGCCGAGGTGCTCAAAGGTCTGGCAGTTTTTCACTGAGAGTGCAGACGACCGACGAACAGTGGTGTGCAACCTGTGTCGCGCCAAGATCAGCCGGGGAGCCACCACCACCAGCATGCGCAGACATATGATGGCCAAGCACCCCACAAGGTGGGACGAAGGCCATTCACCGCCTCCGGTTTGCACCGCTGCCTCTCCCCCTGTGCCCCAACCAGCCACTGACATCGAACCCCCCTCTCAGGACACAGGCACCACCGTCTCCTGGCCTGCACCCACACCCTCAACTCCGCTGACCTCGGCCCCATCCACCAATGTCTCTCAGCGCACCGTCCAGCCGTCACTAGTGCAAGTGTTGGAGCGCAAGCGCAAGTACGCCGCCACGCACCCGCACGCTCAAGCGTTAAATGTGCACATAGCCAAATTTATCAGCCTGGAGATGCTGCTGTATAGGGTTGTGGAAACGGAGGCTTTCAAAGGTAAGATGGCGGCGGCGGCCCCGCGCTACTCAGTTTCCAGTCGCCACTACTTTTCCCGATGTGCCGTCCCAGTCCTGCACGACCACGTCTCCCGCAACATTGTACGCGCCCTCACCAACGCGGTTACTGCCAAGGTCCACTTAACAACGGACACGTGGACAAGCACAGGCGGGCAGGGCCACTATATCTCCCTGACGGCACATTGGGTGAATTTAGTGGAGGCTGGGACAGAGTCAGAGCCTGGGACCGCTCACGTCCTACCCACCCCCAGAATTGCGGGCCCCAGCTCGGTGGTGGTATCTGCGGCGGTGTATGCTTCCTCCACTAAACCACCCTCCTCCTCCTCCTCCTACTCCTCCGCAACCTCTGTCTCGCAATCAAGATGTGTCAGCAGCAGCACGTCGGCAGCAGTCGGTGTCGCGTGGCGTGGCAGCACAGCGGTGGGCAAGCGTCAGCAGGCCGTGCTGAAACTACTCAGCTTAGGAGATAAGAGGCACATGGCCCACAAACTGCTGCAGGGTCTGACAGAGCAGACCAACCGCTGGCTTGCGCCGCTGAGCCTCCAACCGGGCATGGTCGTGTGTGACAACGGCCGTAACCTGGTGGCGGCTCTGCAGCTCGGCAGCCTCACGCACGTGCCATGCCTGGCCCACGTTTTTAATTTGGTGGTTCAGCGCTTTCTGAAAAGCTACCCACGCTTGTCAGACCTGCTCGGAAAGGTGCGCTGGCTCTGCGCACATTTCCGCAAGTCCCACACGGACGCTGCCACCCTGCGCACCCTGCAACATCGGTTTAATCTGCCAGTGCACCGACTGCTGTGCGACGTGCCCACACGGTGGAACTCTACGCTCCACATGTTGGCCAGGCTCTATGAGCAGCGTAGAGCTATAGTGGAATACCAACTCCAACATGGGCAGCGCAGTGGGAGTCAGCCTCCTCAATTCTTTACAGAAGAGTGGGCCTGGTTGGCAGCCATCTGCCAGGTCCTTGGAAACTTTGAGGAGTCTACCCAGATGGTGAGCGGGGATGCTGCAATCATTAGCGTCACCATTCCTCTGCTATGCCTCTTGAGAAGTTCCCTGCAAAGCATAAAGGCAGACGCTTTGCGCTCGGAAACAGATCCGGGGGAAGACAGTATGTCGCTGGATAGTCAGAGCACCCTCCTGTCTATATCTCAGCGCGTTGAGGAGGAAGAGCATGAGGAGGATGAGGAGGAGGGGGAAGAGACAGCTTGGCCCACTGCTGAGGGTACCCATGCTGCTTGCCTGTCATCCTTTCAGCGTGTATGGCCTGAGGAGGAGGAGGAGGATCCTGAAAGTGATCTTCCTAGTGAGGACAGCCATGTGTTGCGTACAGGTACCCTGGCACACATGGCGGACTTCATGTTAGGATGCCTTTCTCGTGACCCTCGCGTTACACGCATTCTGGCCACTACGGATTACTGGGTGTACACACTGCTCGACCCACGGTATAAGGAGAACCTTTCCACTCTGATACCCAAAGAGGAAAGAGGTTCGAGAGTGTTGCTATACCACAGGACCCTGGCGGACAAGCTGATGGTAAAATTCCCATCCGACAGCGCTAGTGGCAGAAGGCGCAGTTCCGAGGGCCAGGTAGCAGGGGAGGCGCGGAGATCAGGCAGCATGTACAGCACAGGCAGGGGAACACTCTCTAAGGCCTTTGACAGCTTTCTGGCTCCCCAGCAAGACTGTGTCACCGCTCCCCAGTCAAGGCTGAGTCGGCGGGAGCACTGTAAAAGGATGGTGAGGGAGTACGTAGCCGATCGCACGACCGTCCTCCGTGACGCCTCTGCCCCCTACAACTACTGGGTGTCGAAGCTGGAAACGTGGCCTGAACTAGCGCTGTATGCCCTGGAGGTGCTTGCTTGTCCTGCGGCTAGCGTCTTGTCAGAGAGGGTGTTTAGTGCGGCTGGGGGAATCATCACAGATAAGCGTACCCGCCTGTCAACCGACAGTGCCGACAGGCTTACACTCATCAAGATGAACAAAGCCTGGATTTCCCCCAGACTTCTCTTCTCCACCAGCGGACAGCAGCGATACCTAAGCAATACGTAGGCTGCACCCGCGGATGGAAGCATCGTTCTCTATCACCATCAAAAATGGGGACATTTTTGCTTCATCAATCTGTGTATAATATTCATCCTCCTCCTCCTGCTCCTCCTCCTGAAACCCCTGAAACCTCACGTAATCACGCCGAACGGGCAATTTTTCTTAGGCCCACAAGGCTCAGTCATATAATTTTTGTAAACAGTTTTTATACGTTTCAATGCTCATTAAAGCGTTGAAACTTGCACCTGAACCAATTTTTATTTTAACTGGGCTGCCTCCAGGCCTAGTTACAAATTAAGCCACATTAACCAAAGCGATTAATGAGTTTCACCTGCCCTCTTGGTTGGGCATGGGCAATTTTTCAGAGGTACATTAGTACTGTTGGTACACCAATTTTTTGGGGCCCTCGCCTACAGTGTAATCCAATTAATTTTTGGCCCACCTGCATTAAAGCTGACGTTACCTCAGCTGTGCTGGGCACTGCAATGGGATATATTTATGTATCGCCGGTGGGTTCCAGGGAGCCACCCATGCTGTGGGTGCACACGGAATTCCCATTGCGGAGTTGTACCTGCCTGTGACTATTTATAAAAAACCGCGGTCTGACTGGGGCATGCAGACACCTTGACAGAATGAATAGTGTGTGGCACATAGGTTCCCCATTGCTATGCCCACGTGTGCAGCTCCTGATGGCGGTGGCACAGGATTATATTTCTCATTGCTTCTGTACAGCATTGTGGGCTATCGCCCCGCCCCTTTTAAAGAGGGTCGCTGCCTAGCCGTGCCAACCCTCTGCAGTGTGTGCGTGTGGTTCCTCCTCATGGCAGACGCACTTATAAATAGACATGAGGGTGGTGTGGCATGAGGGCAGCTGAAGGCTGCGCAGGGACACTTTGGTGTGCGCTGTGGACACTGCGGGGTGCGGGGGGTTTGGCAGCATGTAACCCAGGAGAAGTGGCAGCGGAATGTCATGCAGGCAGTGATTGTGCTTTGTTGGAGGTAGTGTGGTGCTTAGCTAAGGTATGCATTGCTAATGAGGGCTTTTCAGAAGTAAAAGTTGTTGGGAGGGGGGGGGCCCACTCTTGCCGCTATTGTGGCTTAATAGTGGGACCTGGGAACTTGAGATGCAGCCCAACATGTAGCCCCTCGCCTGCCCTATCCGTTGCTGTGTAGTTCCCATCACTTTCTTGAATTGCCCAGATTTTCACAAATGGAAACCTTAGCGAGTATCGGCGATATACAAAAATGCTTGAGTCGCCCATTGACTTCAATGGGGTTCGTTACTCGAAACGAACCCTCGAGCATCGCGATAATTTCGTCCCGAGTAACGAGCACCCGAGCATTTTGGTGCTCGCTTATCTCTAATAGTAATCAATATATGAGTTGTCTAAAAGGCAGTAGAAGCTTTGAATATAATACAGTAGATTTGACTCTAAAATATGGAAGACGACACAGTCTTAAAAAAATTAAAATATACATCTGAATCCACATCATTTAATATAAAACTTTCATCAGATATTCAGCCTTGAAGTTCAGCTCCAATTGCAAAATATATAATTTATGACCAGACACATCAGTTAAAGTTTTTATATTTCAGATGCCCTTTGATAATATGCAAGTTAAGGTATCCATGTTAAGAAATTATTGCCAGTGCAGAAATGATTATTTCATCAGGACGGAATAGAAATGTTAATGATTTTCACCCAAAGTGGATGGGATGTGGAAATAACTGTTGCTTTAATAATCTGTTCATAAAATTAGGCACGCATTGTAATTTTTGTGCTATTGGAAAAGCCCAATCGAGATAAATTGCTCTTTCTTTTTATATGCCCTATTTCATTAGTTTTTCAAACATCTAACATGAAAATCTATACTCGCAAAATATGTTCAGACATGGAGAGAGGTTGCAGATAGAATACATTACACCCCACAATTACAAGGATAACTTGTGTAATGATAGAAAAACAGCACTGAACATAATTGGAAGTTCTCAATAAGAATCATAATCATCTTTTCTTTGTTCTTCGTTATATTTAAAATAGAGGTAAATATGCTCGTTAAATGACACACAAAACTTTGAATTTAAAGAGTAGCTAGAGACATGTCAAAAGTATTGATCAGTGCAGATCCTGGTGCTGATCGCTAGAATGAACTGGCTAGAGCACTCACCCGAGCGCTCTTACCTCTCAGCCTGCTTGGCAGCGGCTGTCTTCATTTTTGGCTGCTTCCGACGCTGAAGTCAGCCACATAGAGTTGTCATTTTAGCCTTAGTCTAAGCCCTTCCACATTTATTGTTTAATATATATCCATATATGACAGACATGGGAACTTTCACTTAGACCTAGATTGCTATGCAAACCCATTGGCACCCCATGACTGTGTTGCATGGGGCCACAGACAGGGTCTTGTCTGGCCAGCTGCTTAGATGCTGCATTCAGCATTGACTGCAGCAGTTATACGACCGTGATTTGAGCTAGTGCTGACCGCGGTCATTGCTGGTGGCTGTCAGCTGTCAGGAACAGCTGATAGTCGCCAAGTATGAAGTGAGCTCGGTTCCTGAGCCCACTTCATACTTCCCTTTGCGACCCATGATGGATATATCTGTCATAGGTTGCTAAGGGGTTAAATCACTTGCATTATGATTAAAGATGAGCGAACACCAAAATGCTCGGGTGTTCGTTATTCGAAACGAACTTCCCGCGATGTTCGAGGGTTCGTTTCGAATAACGAACCCCATTGAAGTCAATGGGCGACCGGAGCATTTTTGTATTTCGCCGATGCTCGCTAAGGTTTTCATGTGTGAAAATCTGGGCAATTCAAGAAAGTGATGGGAACGACACAGCAACGGATAGGGCAGGCGAGGGGCTACATGTTGGGCTGCATCTCAAGTTCACAGGTCCCACTATTAAGCCACAATACCGGCAAGAGTGGGCCCCCCCCCTCCCAACAACTTTTACTTCTGAAAAGCCCTCATTAGCAATGCATACCTTAGCTAAGCACCACACTACCTCCAACAAAGCACAATCACCGCCTGCATGACACTCCGCTGCCACTTCTCCTGGGTTACATGCTGACCAACCGCCCCCCCTCCCCCCCACAGCGCACACCAAAGTGTCCCTGCGCAGTCTTCAGCTGCCCTCATGCCACACCACCCTCATGTCTATTTAGAAGTGCGTCTGCCATGACGAGGAACCGCAGGCACACACTGCAGAGGGGTTGGCACTGCTAGGCAGCGACCCTCTTTAAAAGTGGTGGGGCGATAGCCCACAATGCTGTACAGAAGCAATGAGAAATAGAATCCTGTGTCACCGCCATCAGGAGCTGCACACGTGGGCATAGCAATGGGGAACCTATGTGCCACACACTATTCATTCTGTCAAGGTGTCTGCATGCCCCAGTCAGACCGGGCTTTTTAATTCATAGACACAGGCAGGTACAACCCCCTATTGTGAAGTCCCTGTGGACCGACAGCATGGGTGGCTCCCTGGAACCCACCGGCGGTACATAAAAATATCCCATTGCATTGCCCAACACAGCTGAGGTAGTAATGTCGTGCTTAATGCAGGTGGGCTTCGGCCCACACTGCATGCCCCAGTCAGACTGGGGTTCTTTACAAGTGGAAACAGATGCATTTACAACTCCCTGTGGACCCACAGCATGGGTGGGTGCCAGGAAGCCACCGGCGGTACATAAAAATATCCCATTGCATTGCCCAACACAGCTGAGGTAGTAATGTCGTGCTTAATGCAGGTGGGCTTCGGCCCACACTGCATGCCCCAGTCAGACTGGGGTTCTTTACAAGTGGACACATGTAGGTTACACTCCGTGTGCACCTACAGCATGGGTGGCTCCCTGGAACCCACCGGCGGTACATAAAAATATCCCATTGCATTGCCCAACACAGCTGAGGTAACGTCAGCTGTAATGCAGGTGGGCTAAAAATTAATTTGATTACACTGTAGGCGAGGGCCCACAAAAATTGCTGTATCAACAGTACTAATGTACATCCAAAAAATTGGCCATGGCCAGCCAAGAGGGCAGGTGAAACCCATTAATCGCTTTGGTTAATGTGGCTTAAGTGGTAACTAGGCCTGGAGGCAGCCCAGTTTAACGAAAAATTGGTTCAAGTTACAGTTCCAACGCTTTTAAGCGCATTGAAACTTTTAAAAATTGTTCAGAAAAATTATTTGAGTGAGCCTTGTGGCCCTAAGAAAAATTGCCCGTTCAGCGTGATTACGTGAGGTTTCAGGAGGAGGAGCAGGAGGAGGAGGAGGAATATTAGACACAGATTGATGAAGCAGAAATGTCCCCGTTTTGGATGGTGAGAGAGAACGTAGCTTCCATCCGCGGGTGCAGCCTACGTATTGCTTACGTATCCTTGCTGTCCGCTGGTGGAGAAGAGAAGTCTGGGGAAATCCAGGCTTTGTTCATCTTGATGAGTGTTAGCCTGTCGGCACTGTCGGTTGACAAGCGGCTACGCTTATCTGTGATGATTTCCCCAGCCGCACTAAACACCCTCTCCGAAAGACGCTAGCCGCAGGACAAGCAAGCACCTCCAGGGCATACAGCGCTAGTTCAGGCCACGTGTCCAGCTTCGACACCCAGTAGTTGTAGGTGGCAGAGGTGTTACGGAGGACGGTCGTGCGATCGGCTACGTACTCCCTCACCATCCTTTTACAGTGCTCCCGCCGACTCAGCCTTGACTGGGGAGCGGTGACACAGTCTTGCTGGGGAGCCAGAAAGCAGTCCAGGCCCTTAAAGACTGTTGCACTGCCTGGGATGTACATGCTGCTCGATCTCCGAACCTCCCCTGCTACCTTGCCGTCGGTACTGCGCCTTCTGCCACTAGCGCTGTCGGATGGGAATTTTACCATCAGCTTGTCCGCAAGGGTCCTGTGGTATAGCAACACTCTCGAACCCCTTTCCTCTTCGGGAATGAGAGTGGGCAGGTTCTCCTTATAGCGTGGGTCGAGCAGTGTGTACACCCAGTAATCCGTTGTGGCCAGAATGCTTGCAACGTGAGGGTCACGAGAAAGGCATCCTAACATGAAGTCAGCCATGTGTGCCAGGGTACCTGTACGCAACACTTGGCTGTCTTCACTAGGAAGATCACTTGCAGGATCCTCCTCCTCCTCCTCCTCCTCAGGCCATACACGCTGAAAGGATGACAGGCAATCAGCCGGTGTACCGTCAGCAGCGGGCCAAACTGTCTCTTCCCCCGCCTCCTCATCCTCCTCATGCTCCTCCTCCTCCTCCTGTACGCGCTGAGAAATAGACAGGAGGGTGCCCTGACTATCCAGCGGCATACTGTCTTCCCCCGCCCCCGTTTACGAGCGCAAAGCAGCTGCCTTTATGCTTTGCAGGGAATTTCTCAAGATGCATAGCAGAGGAATGGTGACGCTAATGATTGCAGCATCGCCGCTCACCACCTGGGTAGACTCCTCAAAATTACCAAGGACATGGCAGATGTCTGCCAACCAGGCCCACTCTTCTGAAAAGAATTGAGGAGGCTGACTCCCACTGCGCTGCCCATGTTGGAGTTGGTATTCCACTATAGCTCTACGCTGTTCATAGAGCCTGGCCAACATGTGGAGCGTAGAGTTCCACCGTGTGGGCACGTCGCACAGCAGTCGGTGCACTGGCAGCTTAAAGCGATGTTGCAGGGTGCGCAGGGTGGCAGCGTCCGTGTGGGACTTGCGGAAATGTGCGCAGAGCCGGCGCGCCTTTACGAGCAGGTCTGACAAGCGTGGGTAGCATTTCAGAAAGCGCTGAACCACCAAATTAAAGACGTGGGCCAGGCATGGCACGTGCGTGAGGCTGCCGAGCTGCAGAGCTGCCACCAGGTTACGGCCGTTGTCACACACGACCATGCCCGGTTGGAGGCTCAGCGGCGCAAGCCAGCGGTCGGTCTGCTGTGTCAGACCCTGCAGCAGTTCGTGGGCCGTGTGCCTCTTATCTCCTAAGCTGAGTAGTTTCAGCACGGCCTGCTGACGCTTGCCCACCGCTGTGCTGCCACACCGCGCGAAACCCACTGCTGGCGACATGCTGCTGCTAACACATCTTGATTGCGAGACAGAGGTTGCGGAGGAGGAGGAGGAGGAGGAGGGTGCTTTAGTGGAGGAAGCATACACCTCCGCAGATACCACCACCGAGCTGTGGCCGGCAATTCTGGGGGTGGGTAGGACGTGAGCGGTCCCAGGCTCTGATTCTGTCCCAGCCTCCACTAAATTCACCCAATGTGCCGTCAGGGAGATGTAGTGGCCCTGCCCGCCTGTGCTTGTCCACGTGTCCGTAGTTAAGTGGACCTTGCCACTAACCGCATTGGTGAGGGCGCGTACAATGTTGCGGGAGACGTGGTCGTGCAGGGCTGGGACGGCACATCGGGAAAAGTAGTGGCGACTGGGAACTGAGTAGCGCGGGGCCGCCGCCTCCATGATACTTTTGAAGGACTCCGTTTCCACAACCCTATACGGCAGCATCTCAAGGCTGATGAATTTTGCTATGCGGACGGTTAACGTTTGAGCGTGTGGGTGCGTGGCGGCGTACTTGCGCTCCAACAGTTGCGCAAGCGACGGCTGGACGGTGCGCTGAACTACACTGGTGGATGGGGCCGAGGACAGCGGAGGTGAGGGTGTGGGTGCAGGCCATGAGGCGGTAGTGCCCGTGTCCTGAGAGGGGGGTTGGATCTCAGTGGCAGGTTGGGGCACAGGGGGAGAGGCAGGGGTGCAAACCGGAGGCGGTGAACGGCCTTCGTCCCACCTTGTGGGGTGCTTGGCCATCATATGTCTGCGCATGCTGGTGGTGGTGAGGCTGTTGGTGTTGGCTCCCCGGCTGAGCTTTGCGCGACAAAGGTTGCACACCACTGTTCGTCGGTCGTCAGGCGTCTCTGTGAAAAACTGCCAGACCTTAGAGCACCTCGGCCTCTGCAGGGTGGCATGGCGCGAGGGGGCGCTTTGGGAAACAGTTGGTGGATTATTCGGTCTGGCCCTGCCTCTACCCCTGGCCACCGCACTGCCTCTTGCAACCTGCCCTGCTGCTGCCCGTGCCTCCCCCTCTGAAGACCTGTCCTGTGTAGGCGTTGCACACCAGGTGGGGTCAGTCACCTCATCGTCCTGCTGCTCTTCCTCCGAATCCTCTGTGCGCTGCTCCCTCGGACTTACTGCCCTTACTACTACCTCACTGCAAGACAACTGTGTCTCATCGTCATCGTCCTCCTCACCCACAGAAAGTTCTTGAGACAGTTGGCGGAAGTCCCCAGCCTCTTCCCCCGGACCCCGGGAACTTTCGAATGGTTGGGCATCAGTGACGATAAACTCCTCTGGTGGGAGAGGAACCACTGCTGCCCAATCTGAGCAGGGGCCCGAGAACAGTTCCTGGGAGTGTTCCCGCTCCTGAGCATGTGTCATTGTAGTGGAGTGAGAAGGCTGGGAGGAAGGAGGAGCAGCAGACAGAGGATTCGGATTTGCAGCAGTGGACGGCGCAGAACTGTGGCTGGACGATAGGTTGCTCGAAGCACTTTCTGCCATCCACGACAGGACCTGCTCACACTGCTCATTTTCTAATAACCGTCTCCCGCGTGGACCCATGAATTGTGCGATGACTGTCGGGACGCCAGAAACGTGCCTGTCTACTAATCGCGCAGCAGACGGCTGCGATACACCTAGAACAGGAGTTCGGCCTGTGCCCACACCCTGACTTGGCCCTCCGCGTCCTCGGCCGCGTCCACGTCCTCTAGGCCTACCCCTACCCCTCAGCATGCTGTATTACCAGTGATTTGATTTCACAGGCAGGAAATAAATTGGCGCAAGACTGCAGGCCAAATATAATTTTTTCCCTTTTTTGAAAACGAAACGCCCCACTGCCTCTAGTGAATGAATAATCTAAGTTTAATAACTTTAGTAAACCGTAGCTGGGTGCGTCTGATTTTTTAACGTTGTACACGCAGCTCACACGTGTCCACAGCCCTTAGGACGGACAGAGGCAGGACAAATAGATTTCTTTTCCCTTTTTTTACACCAAAAGGACCCACTGTGTATATTCAATGAACATGAGAAGTTTAATAACTGTGCTGTGGCCCTGCTAATGTGTCACAGAACTTGAGGGTAGCAGAGTTATTAACTCTGGCAGAGCAGGTATTTGTTTCCCAATTAAGGAAAGCAAATGGCGAAGCCA
The DNA here is from genome assembly GCF_035609145.1 of Eleutherodactylus coqui. NCBI lineage: Eukaryota > Metazoa > Chordata > Amphibia > Anura > Eleutherodactylidae > Eleutherodactylus > Eleutherodactylus coqui. The sequence goes on along the minus strand of NC_089838.1, from coordinate 219,176,670 downwards.
GCAGTAAACCGTAGCTGGGTGCGTCTGACTTTTTAACGTTGTACACGCAGCTCACACGTGTCCACAGCCCTTAGGACGGACAGAGGCAGGACAAATAGATTTCTTTTCCCTTTTTTTACACCAAAAGGACCCACTGTGTATATTCAATGAACATGAGAAGTTTAATAACTGTGCTGTGGCCCTGCTAATGTGGCACAGAACTTGAGGGTAGCAGAGTTATTAACTCTGGCAGAGCAGGTATTTGTTTCCCAATTAAGGAAAGCAAATGGCGAAGCCAGCAGTAAACCGTAGCTGGGTGCGTCTGATTTTTTAACGTTGTACACGCAGCTCACACGTGTCCACAGCCCTTAGGACGGACAGAGGCAGGACAAATAGATTTCTTTTCCCTTTTTTTACACCAAAAGGACCCACTGCGTATATTCAATGAACATGAGAAGTTTAATAACTGTGCTGTGGCCCTGCTAATGTGTCACAGAACTTGAGGGTAGCAGAGTTATTAACTCTGGCAGAGCAGGTATTTTTTTCCCAATTAAGGAAAGCAAATGGCGAAGCCAGCAGTAAACCGTAGCTGGGTGCGTCTGATTTTTTAACGTTGTACACGCAGCTCACACGTGTCCACAGCCCTTAGGACGGACAGAGGCAGGACAAATAGATTTCTTTTCCCTTTTTTTACACCAAAAGGACCCACTACGTATATTCAATGAATAATAACTGTGTTGTGGCCCTGCCTACACAATTCTTTCCCTGTAGTATCAATGGAGGGTGCAATGCTCTGCAGAGGCGATTTTGAGGGAAAAAAAAATATGCAGCACTGCTAACAGCAGCCAGCACAGTACTGCACACGGTTAAATATGGCCCTAGAAAGGACCGTTGAGGTTCTTGAAGGCTACACTCACTCCTAACACTCTCCCTGCCTATGCAGCACTTCTGTCCCTAATGCCGGGTGCAACGCTCTGCAGAGGCGATTTTGAGAGAAAAAAAAAAAGTCACTGCTAACAGCAGCCAACACACAGGTATTACTGGCCCTAATAAGGACCTTTGGGGTTATTGAAGCCTACACTAACTGCTATTTCTCTCCCTACAGCAGCTCCGGTACCAGCAGCACTGTCCCTCATCTAACTCACAAGGCATCTGAGGCGAGCCGCGGGAGGGGCCGACTTTTATATTCGGGTGACATCTGATCTTCCCAGCCACTCACAGCAGGGGGGTGGTATAGGGCTTGAACGTCACAGGGGGAAGTTGTAATGCCTTCCCTGTCTTTCAATTGGCCAGAAAAGCGCGCTAACGTCTCAGGGAAGGAAGTGAAAGTAACCCGAATACCGCATGGTGTTCGTTACGAATAACGAACATCCCGAACACCCTAATATTCGCACGAATATCAAGCTCAGACGAATACGTTCGCTCATCTCTAATTATGATCCTCCTCAATGTCATCTGTATTTTCTAAATAAAGGGACCGCTGCGGATCTGTCCCCGTGGACATGAGGCCTAATACTGATCTGTAATACGGACATATTACAGATAAAATACATCAGTATGTCATCAGTATTGCACTGCGTTTTTCTTCACTTTTTTGGTTTTATTTTCTACAGGGTAAAAATTGATCTGTTTGGGGTTTTTTTGCCCAACAGAAAATAATACAAATGAATGCAAATAAGGAGACAAATGCAGATGAAACACTGCTAGATCTATATTTTAATCACTCTCCATAGACTTCAATGAGTGTACCACTAATCACTGTGACAGTAGGGTTCTTTTTAAACTTAATTATTTACACTGGGAAGAGCCCACTAACTAATTTTAAACATAAAATATAACTTTTATTCACTCTGTTAAAAATTGAGCTCACTGACAAACATACACAGATATATATCAATCTAAATGATCAATTTACGATCAGTAAAGTATCAACACTGTAGTTCCAATATTAATAGATTCTGTTGGTGGACAAAAAGTATATAAATTATGCATGATCAACTTGTTTTTGTGTATCGTGCAGAAATTAATTTATTCTCCCACCGTCGACGCGTTTCTTCAGTCACCTCCAACCTGTGACTGATTCATCAGGATGGGGAGACAGTATATTACAGAAATAGGTCCACTTTGATGATGGATAGTGAGGATGTATTAATCACTTATCAAAAACTCCCTTTTTTTTTTTTTTTTTCTTTTCCTGTGGATTTTTATATAGTACGGGAGTTTTCTTTTCCCCAAAATTTGATGATACTTGTGTTGCAAATGGTCTGAATTATGATATTAATTGGTTTCAGCTCAGTACTTGAAGTATCCAGCCCAGATTGATTTAGGTTTAATCATGGTTAACGGATGCCATCCGAGCTAGATCTCTAACCACATTAATGATATCATTCAGGAATCATGTGGTTACGATAATACACGGACTGGCATCCAACTGATGTATGTATCTTCACTGTGACTCTGTTAGACTAATGGTCATCAGTGTGATCTTATTCCATAAATTATTCTAGTAACTTACTGGGGTACTTCTGTGTAGCTGTCCCTGATGTTTGTTTATAAACCATCAGTAAGTAGCTAACAGATGTTACACAGCTACTTGAAATGTTTTTATATAGGCGGTCATAAACACAGTTGGGCCTCAATATTATGAGCCCATTGATAAACTGTGTTATCATTAGTGTCCTTAGTGCAGCTTTAGGTTAGTCTAAGTCAAAAGAGCTAGATACTTTGGCTCAATTGCAGTGACTGAACACTAAAGCTGACTTAGTTTGCTGCCCAGATCACTAAAGAGAGCTGTAACATAGTACTGGAATCGGATGTGATATCTGATAGCACCCTTCAACCTTTCCCACACAGCACAGGTCTGAGGTCTGTCAGTTTATTGTGGGACATTGATCCCAGCGGTTGCACATGCTGTGCTGTGTGGGAAAGGTTGAAGGGTGCTATCAGATATCACATCCGATTCCAGTACTATGTTACAGCTCTCTTTAGTGATCTGGGCAGCAAACTAAGTCAGCTTTAGTGTTCAGTCACTGCAATTGAGCCAAAGTATCTAGCTCTTTTGACTTAGACTAACCTAAAGCTGCACTAACGGGGGGGGGGGGGGGGGGGGGTTGAAAAAAAAAAAAACCCGTTTCGGCGCGGGACAACCCCTTTAACTCCCTTTTACGGTCCACAAAACACTGATTAAATATGGATTTGAAATACGATTCTTTGAAAGATTTCTTAGACTAATTCTCACTTCATATATCCTGAAAACAGGTGCATTAAAAAAACAGCAAGAGATATCATTTAATTGAACATTCCAATGAGATCATATTATAGGACAACACAGTGGCAGATGCTCTTCAAATCAGACAGGCTGTCCAATCGTAAATTGCTGTTCTGTTAAACACATAACTTCTATATGTACATTAATGTAACAGCTTTAACTTTTTGAAATATATCATTACAGAAACCATGTAGTAAGCCCCCCTGAATTCACAGAAAATGACACCCGATGTTTTGAGTTTAATTAAGTCTTTTAGTTACTTGGACCTGCAAGTGACTTCCTTGTAAGAGCTTTTGAAGATTATCACTTAATCAATGCCTGTAGGAGACCATGAGTGATAATTACTTCCACACTCAATAGACTTCACCCGCAATTTCCATAACCCCGAGGCCAAGAGTCTATATGTTCTTAATATTCACTGTTTATTAAACATAATTTTTGCCAGTTATCTATGTGAACTTGTACTAGAAGGAAATCTGTAATAAACAGAGTGCTCAGTATATTAAAGAGAAGAAGTGAACTTTCAAACTTTTTACAAGGGCCAAGATAATGTGCTTTATGTTACCATGAATATTATTTTTCTCCGGACTCTTATGCCTTCCAATCACAATTACTTTGCAACAATAGTTCAATCTTAATTTATAAATTTACAGCGCTTGGTCCTGGGCTTTAAACCCAGCCGATAGTAAAAATATGGCAGGGGGTTTAAAGCCTCTGCTTCTGCAATCAATCAGAAGCATATCAGGTTGTCAGCTGTTAGTCACAGCTGATAACCCAGAGAAGAAGTTTTTAACTCTTTCTGCCTTCTCCTTTCTTGAGTACATAGTACTCAATGAGCGCTATGTACTAAAAAGTGAAAGTGGAAGTATAACTTTCACTACACGAGCTGCAGTCACGTGACCACCAGGATCTCCTGTCACAGCAGAGCTACAGGGTCCTAGCAGCCCCTGATCAGCTCTGCTAGTGACTATTGTCACTAAAAGGGGATGTTTATTTCACCCATGTAACTAGGGCTACTATGGATGCCTCAGTTACAGTGGGAAAGTGTCAAATTTAAAAAAAAAACAAAAAACATGTGAATGTCCTCCAGAGGTCTTACATGACATCATGGGGGACATAGATGGTAAAAAAAATTATTACATACACTACCGTTCAAAAGTTTGGGGTCACATTGAAATGTCCTTATTTTTGAAGGAAAAGCACTGTACTTTTCAATGAAGATAACTTTAAACTAGTCCTAACTTTAAACAAATGCACTCTATACATTGCTAATATGGTAAATGACTATTCTAGCTGCAAATGCCTGGTTTTTTGTGCAATATCTACAAAGGTGAATAGAGGCCTATTTCCAGCAACTATCACTCCAGTGTTCTAATGGTACAATGTGTTTGCTTATTGGCTCAGAAGGCTAATTGATGATTAGAAAACCCTTGTGCAATCATGTTCACACATCTGAAAACAGTCTAGCTCGTTACAGAAGCTACAAAACTGACCTTCCTGTGAGCAGATTGAGTTTCTGGAGCATCACATTTGTGGGGTCAATTAAACGCTCAAAATGGCCAGAAAAAGAGAACTTTCATCTGAAACTCGACAGTCTATTCTTGTTCTTAGAAATGAAGGCTATTCCATGCGAGAAATTGCTAAGAAATTGAAGATTTCCTACAACGGTGTGTACTACTCCCTTCAGAGGACAGCACAAACAGGCTCTAACCAGAGTAGAAAAAGAAGTGGGAGGCCGCGTTGCACAACTAAGCAAGAAGATAAGCACATTAGAGTCTCTAGTTTGAGAAACAGACGCCTCACAGGTACCCAACTGGCATCTTCATTAAATAGTACCCGCAAAACACCAGTGTCAACATCTACAGTGAAGAGGCGGCTGCGGGATTTTGGGCTTCAGGGCAGAGTGGCAAAGAAAAAGCCATATCTGAGACTGGCCAATAAAAGAAAAAGATTAAGATGGGCAAAAGAACACAGACATTGGACAGAGGAAGACTGGAAAAAAGTGTTGTGGACGGATGAATCCAAGTTTGAGGTGTTTGGATCCCAAAGAAGAACGTTTGTGAGACGCAGAACAAATGAAAAGATGCTGGAAGAATGCCTGACGCCATCTGTTAAGCATGGTGGAGGTAATGTGATGGTCTGGGGTTGCTTTGGTGCTGGTAAGGTGGGAGATTTGTACAGGGTAAAAGGGATTCTGAATAAGGAAGGCTATACCTCCATTTTGCAACGCCATGCCATACCCAGTGGACAGCGCTTGATTGGAACCAATTTCATCCTACAACAGGACAATGACCCTAAACACACCTCCAAATTGTGCAAGAACTATTTACAGCAGAAGCAGGCAGCTGGTATTCTATCGGTAATGGAGTGGCCAGTGCAGTCACCAGATCTGAACCCCATTGAGCTGTTGTGGGAGCAGCTTGACCGTATGGTACGCCAGAAGTGCCCATCCAACCAATCCAACTTGTGGGAGATGCTTCTAGAAGCGTGGGGTGCAATTTCACAAGCTTACCTCAACAAATTAACAGCAAGAATGTCAAAGGTGTGCAATGCTGTAATTGCTGCAAAAGGAGGATTCTTTGACGAAAGCAAAGCTTGATGTAAAAACAATGTTATTTCAGATACAAATCATTATTTCTAACCTTGTCAATGTCTTGGCTCTATTGTCTATTCATTTCACAACGCATGGTGGTGAATAAGTGGGACTTTTCATGGAAAACACAAAATTGTTTGGGTGACCCCAAACTTTTGAACGGTAGTGTAAGTAAAACAAAATTACAGAATAAAATAAAAATATATACATTAAAAAGAAAATAACTAGAGATGAGCGAGCATACTCGTCCGAGCTTGATGCTCATTCGAGTATTAGGGTGCTCGAGATGCTCGTTACTCGAGACGAGCACCACGCGGTACTCGTCTCGATTAAACGAGCACTGACCATTGAATTCAATGAAGCCGGCAATACAGCCGGCTCCATTGAAAGCAATGGGCTGCCGGCAATCACGGGATGAATTGTTGGGAAGGGCTTAAATATATAAGCCCTTCCCTGCAATTCATCCAGAAATGTGTAAAAAAAAAAAATATATATATACTCACCTTGTCCCTGGAGAACGATGTTAGCCCATTGAATTCAATGGAGCCAGCAATACAGCCGGCTCCATTGAAAGCAATGAGCTGCCGGCGATCGCGGGATGAATTGTCGGGAAGGGCTTAAATATATAAGCCCTTCCCTGCAATTCATCCAGAAATGTGTAAAAATAAAATATATATATATACTCACCTGGTCCCGGCAGACGGAGTTCAGCGCGGCCGGCTGCAGTCCTCCTGAACTGCTCTGAACAGCTGTGAGTAGTATTCAGCAGCCGGGGATTTAAAATCCCCGCCTGCTGAATGAGCTGCCTCTGATTAGCTCAGGGGCAGCTCTCAGCTGAATGTCATCCCTGGATGAATTGCAGGGAAGGGCTTATATATTTAAGCCCTTCCCGACAATTCATCCCGCGATCGCCGGCAACCCATTGCTTTCAATGGAGCCGGCTGTATTGCTGGCTCCATTGAATTCAATGGGCTAACATCGATCTTTACGCTGACAGTGCGGGGGGGGGGGGGGAATCACTCTTGCCACTATTGTGGCTTAATAGTGGGACCTGGGAACTTGAGATGCAGCCCAACATGTAGCCCCTCGCCTGCCCTATCCGTTTCTGTGTCGTTCCCATCACTTTCTTGAATTTCCCAGGTTTTCACAAATGAAAACCTTAGCGAGCATCGGCGATATACAAAAATGCTCGAGTCGCCCATTGACTTCAATGGGGTTCGTTACTCGAAACGAACTCTCGAGCATCACTGAAAGTTCGACTCGAGTAACGAGCACTCGAGCATTTTGGTGCTCACTCATCTCTAAAAATAACCCAAAGCCGACGCCAACCAAAACCGTCCCCGTATGCGCTCTGTAATCCAAAACCATACATATTATATGTCAGAAACAAAATGCGGAACCCGTTCCTTTACTTTATTTTATTTTAATGTAAATATACTAATTTTAAAAAAATAACTATAAAAGTTTATTAAAAAAATCTTTTTTTTTAGCTTTTTACCTTCAATAAAAATGAAAAAAAAAACGGGAAAGACTGTCAGTGAAAAAGATATTAAAAAAATAGCCCAATATGTCACAGGAAAAAAAGCCGTAGCAAAAATATTCTTGGTAGCTAAAGGGAAAAAAATTGGGCAGTATAGCCACCATATGGGTAAAATCCTTAAAAAGTGTCAGGTCCCTAAGGTACAAAACAGCCTGGTCCTTAAGGGGTTAAGAAACAGACTTAAAGGGGTTGTCCCGCGCCGAAACGGGTTTCTTTTTTTTTTCAATAGCCCCCCCGTTCGGCGCGAGACAAACCCGATGCAGGGGTTAAAAAAGAAAACCGGAGAGTGCTTACCTGAATCCCCGCGCTCCGGTGACTTCTTACTTACCTGGTGAAGATGGCCGCCGGGATCTTCACCCTCGGTGGACCGCAGGGCTTCTGTGCAGTCCATTGCCGATTCCAGCCTCCTGATTGGCTGGAATCGGCACATGACGGGGCGGAGCTACAAGGAGCCGCTCTCCGGCACGAGCGGCCCCATTCAGAAAAGAAGAAGACCGGACTGCGCAAGCGCGTCTAATCCGGCGATTAGACGCTGAAAATTAGACGGCACCATGGAGACGAGGACGCTAGCAACGGAACAGGTAAGTGAATAACTTCTGATAACTTCTGTATGGCTCATAATTAATGCACAATGTACATTACAAAGTGCATTAATATGGCCATACAGAAGTGTATACCCCCACTTGCTTTCGCGGGACAACCCCTTTAATATGTTGTTCTGTCGCAGTGTTGTTGCTAACCAACCCATGCTACCTATTCTAATTTAGTAAAGTTTACATAAAATGCATTTGCATCACGCATCATGGCAGCAAGACGTGAAACCTTGAACACAGATCCCTACCAAAGAAATACCATGAATTGAGAGTAATGTAATCCTTCGACTTTTGCATTTTAGTTGAGAGATTCCTGATGCTATAAAGGATTGTTTCCAAATAACAGATGGCTAATCAGTGTTCTACACCTGCTGTACAAATATAACATAAGAATATGTGTCCACCCGTTCTGCAGGACAATGGCTAGCCTTACAGCTCCACCTGAAGGAATGGAGCATACAATGTTCCTTTAGATAAGACTAGTGTTTTTTACGCCTGATGTTAATGCTGGTAACTTAGATGGTTAGAAAGAACACAGCTACATAGTTAGTATGGTTGAAAAAAAACATAAGTATGTTGATCATGTTCAACCAGGGGATGGGAGGGGACATGGATGAAGGGAAGGGGTATAAGTAAACTTCAGAAGTTTGTTTCATAGAACTTTGCCTCTTATGGAATCTGCCTTAAAAACTAAACATTTCTCTCTTGATCTCAAATGACGATCTAAATTTAATCAATAATTCCATACATTTCCATAAGCATTGGGGTTATTTTGAAATGATTTAAGTTTGTTGTGAGCCATCAAAAACTTCTGCTGTAACCAAGCCCCTAAGGTGACTATTCCTCAGATTCACAGTTCTTAGGGTAAAATAAAGGCTTGTTACCTCCAGAGACCCTATTTTTCTCTAGACTTCTCCTTTGAGCTGATTCCCTTGAAAACAATGAAGTCAGTTGTCTTTAGTTTCCCTCTAATTTTTATATAAAAAGAAGCTGGAACTGAGCTTCAGCACCACATGTATGTGAACAAAGTCAAAGATTCTGTGGGATTGTAATGTGCACTTCCAAGGTTGTAAACATTATCATAATGGTTGCACATAAGCAATATTACTACAACTATTTAATATGTAAAATTATCCCCAAAATTCTAAAATCTAAGGAGTACATTATCCTTTTCTGCCCATGGGTGGTTTGTATTCTGATCTAAAGGGTCTAGTTGGAATGTGATCCCTAAATCCAACTGAGGATGCTTTGGTTCTTTGGTAGGTCAGCTCAGCCTTGCCTGACTGAGGAAGGGATTGATTGCAATTCATCTTTCTTTTTATTTTCATTTCATTGCAACTGCCAGATATTCTCACAAGCATACAACACTGATGCCGAGTTAGAGAAGTACCTACCATCCACAAAACTGGGGAAAGACGCCACTTTCTTTGTTTGCTGAAAGAAAAAAGAAACAGTTAATATCCCCTAACAAGTAAATAATACCACCTAATTAATATTTCCAATATGAATAAAAGAAGTTTGAAGGTTTAAAATAATAAAAGAATAAGGAGGTTGTCTGCTTTATATAAATACAGCTTAATCTTTATATAATGAAAAGTTCTAGAACTTTCAAAAAAAGTTTTTAGGATATGAGATAAAAGTTCAACACTAGAGATGAGCGAACACGTTCGGCCCCGCCCCTTTTTCGCCCGAACACCGAACTTTGCGAACACCTCGGTGTTCGGGCGAAAAAGTTCGGGGGCCGCCGTGGCAGCGCGGGGGGGTGCGGCGGGGAGTGGGGGGGAGAGGGAGAGAGAGAGGGCTCCCCCCTGTTCCCCGCTACTGCCGCCCGCGCCGCCGCGCATCTCCCCGCCCCCCGGCGGCACCCGGACACTTACGCGCGAACACTGCAGTGTTCGGCAAAGCCGGTGTCCGGGTGCGGATGTGTCCGTAACGGACACGTTCGCTCATCTCTATTCAACACGTGAATCCAGTGGGACCCCCATCTATCTCCAGAACTCACCTACCTAACCCCATTCTGACTGTATATGGTGGATTGTTATGAATTATGGAAACAGTTGAGTGGGTTGTCTTACGTCTTTTTCATAATTCCAAAGTCACAGAAACAGTATAGCTCACCGTGCTATGCTTTTACATAATGCCCTTTCACTTCTATGGGAGTAATGGAAGCAGCGTATTACAGCTTGAAAGGCTGTTTCTGTACTCGCAGCCACCCTGGCAATGGTGTACAGAGTATTCTTGTTGTGTCCTTGATGGGCTGAGATGGGAATACCCCTTTAAATTACTTACTTTACGCATTTTTACGCATTTTTTTACATCTAAATGCCACTAAAATGAAAATTGAAGCAACTTTGCAATTGATTTTGAGGGAGACACATTTCAAGAAATGTAGGAAATAGCAGAAAAAAAAGAGAAGGGGAGGTAACCCCAGGAAGAGGTAGGTAGATCCTTTGGTCAGAACTTCTTTTTTTTCATTGGTAGGATAAAAGTTTCTATGACAGGTACAGACAATCCAAGTACATAGAACAAGAACATATATGTGACCAAGCCAGTTAGCGGTTAAAAACTTGGGTATAAGGCACAACCTTTTAGAACAACACAAACACATTAAAGGTTCTCTAGTCAAAAATGTATCCTCCAAATCATCTAAATCACGAATCGCATGATCTGCTAGTCTGGAAGCCTATTGATTACAATAAGGAAACTCAACTTAAAAAGTACAGCATGAATTTGAAAACAAATTGGCAAAAATCAAATCTAATGTTAAGGACCACTAACCTAAAACTACTAAAAAAGTTTGTTTTTCAAGAAAATTCTAATCACAAAAAAAGTTTAATAAATACTCTCTTGCCTCATAAGTGTTCTCTGTCACCCTAGGATTTGAGCTTATGCATGATGTGTGGTGCGTGTCCGTGCAGGCGGACGGACATGTGTGTGAACAGTGTTGTGTTCATTGGGTCTGTACGGGTGCCAGACAAGGTGTATGAACAGTCCTGTTCTCTCTTGAGCACAAGTCCCTTGGGGGTTTGTGTGAACAGCGACATGTTCAGTGTCTGTGTAGGTTCCCAGCTGCCAGATGTGAGCAGTCTTGTTCTGTGAGTTGATGTGAGCTGCGTCCTGTCCTGCTGTGGATCATTTGCCATCCAGGGAACCTAGGTCCCTAGGTTCCAGCGCAGGGTCATCCTTATCAGGACGATCACGCTGCTTGCAGGCAGGTTTTCACGTGCAGGTTATCCTGTTAGAGTAGGGATAGGTTATGTCTGCCTGTTAGACCAGTTTACAGCCCTACCTGGGTGTTCACTATGCATTTTCTGTGTGCTTGTGGTGTTTGTGTGAATGCTGTCTTGCGTCTGTGCTGAGGCTTGGTGCCCTGGTGGTGCGCGGACGTAAAATAATGACCAGCCTTACCTTTTGCATCAGACCCCTGTGTGTATGTACCTGTATTTTATTCCCATCCTATTTGAATTGTATGCATCCTGCACTAGGCCCATATGGAAGAGTGTTATGCGACGTTGTGTCGGTAGGAAGGCTTTCCATCTTTTCTCCTCTGGATTTGTGCATTCTCAATGCAGGCTACTGTTTGGTGGCCTTTTGGTATAAGGACAATGGTCCTGCTTAGTGGTACACAATAATTTACTCAATTAACCCTCACCTGTGAAGGTGTGCTCATGGAAACCTGTAGAGCCACAGGTCCCGGCCGCACAACCTAACATACACTGTGTACAGTATGGGTCCATACTGTATTATGGATATGACCATTGCTGTGGTCATTGCTGTAATATTGCTGTGTACTTGAGGCCTAAAACGGCCGACTGTATTGGAATAAATATACAAATCTGCTGCTTTTTAAATATTATATATATTAGTCTTCTTTACCTAATTACAACATTTTCTCAATTATTTCCAGGTCAGGTAAGATTTTACATATTTGTGAATGTCATTAGCTTTCCAATATAAACTAACTATATGTAGATGAGTAGCCATTCTTTAACAATTTTTGGAGGTACAATTATTCATTATTTCTCAATGTCTTTCCTTCAAACCACTTAGTGATCCTTCACCGACCTTTGTTTTCTTTTGCTTGTCACATATATACAATCATTTCCAGGCACGCTTTTGTTCTGTTTATTCAGCTTATTTTAATTTGCACATTGTGCTGGGATTATTTGCATTGCTTTTTCATTAAGTCCCAATGTAGCTGCTTCACTGGTTTCATCCAGCCTGCGATAAGCATCTAAATTTATTTTACCTGTCAGCATACATAAATGCTTTCCCGTACAGATATAAAGACTTCGAAGCCACCTTAATACTTCTTCATGCAGACTAGGAACACCGTGTAAGCTACTGAATAAATAAACAGAACAGGTCATAAAATTAAGGTCTCTGTCGCTATTTATTGCTTTCATATAGCCAGCTACAAGTTGTGTTCGGAAAAAAAGGTGCAGAGAAGCATTCAAATAGCCCTCCTCTATTTATGAAGAATATGTTGATTGGAAATGTGTAGTGTGGACAAGGCCGAGTGCAGTGAAATATCCAGGGGTGTAAATGTAATGATAAGAAGTGACATGGCCAAAAGACAGCGATATGAAAGCATTACCATTAAAACTAAATCTGCAATTCAAATTTATATTGACACAAACTCCAATCTAAATAGGGTCTTTAAAAAATAAATCATGAACTCCAGTTTTTAAAATGTCTCTCTGACATTTGACTAAACTTGCCGATGCCCTGAAGGACCTACAATCGCACCAATTCGAAATAGTGAATGAATATAGCTGGTAGCTTGGACAAACATAGGAAGCTAATTTAATGCTAAATATGTCTTGCTCAACTCAACAGCATATATAAAATATAAACTAGTCCAGAGCTGAACTTGAAGTCTAGTCAGGAGGCAAGTTGCAGGGAATATTCTGATAGATGAACACGTTTCAAGTACCGTAAAAAACTATATGGATTAGAGCAAAGTATCATGAATTAGTAAACAAATATGTCAAAACTGGTCAAACTGGGCTAACCTCTCAAGTGGAGCATCCACCCCGAAAAGGGTAATCCCGCTCACTGAGAGATGCCAGTTCCCAATTACAACTGAGCTGGCAACTAAACGAACTTTTCACCTAACTACTAAGTCCACAAAGTACTAGCTTCAAAAGCTACTAATTACATTGAGTGCAGTAACCACATACACAGAAAGTATAATCGGTGTCCTTACTACAAAGCAACTCTTTTATATATCTTAATAGGAGGCCCGATAGGCTGACTGAACCGAGAGACAGCTCAGCCAGCATCTGAGCACCGGAATAGCACTGTGTCCAGTACTGAATGAAACTGGGCATGCGCCGTGAAGCGTGTCACATTGTTTGAGGATGACGGTCTGTAGGGCATAGCGATGTACTGGGATAATTGTGTAAAGTACTGTTGGAGTACAGACATGAGGCAGCCAATATACTATAACTAGTTATATAAGTGCACTGTGGTTTTTGGAATTTTTTTGAAAAAAAAAGACTGCTTTTGCTCTCCTTTCTGAAAAAACAACCCCCCCCCCCCTCCCCTATCTCTCATTTATTTAATCATGGAAGTACTCCACTGTTGACATATTGAAAGATATGGCTGTTTCTTTCAAGGTTGGCCAAATGCTTTGCCACTCCATGGGATAGTTTTGTGGTAGTGAATTGAACAATAGAAGAAAGCTTGCTGTGCCATCATCAATGTTGATGCTAGTAGCAGGAATTCGACTATTTCATGCACAACTAGATTTTTCAGTTTCACTTTGCTAATTCCAAATGATTTCCCTTTTCAGCTTTTAGCTGAAGACATATCTCCTAGGTAGAGGCACTGGCTAAACCACAGCATCAGCTTTGACTGGCATAAAAGGTATGCTGGTATGGGAAAGACCCAAAATTGCTCTAAAAGCAAGATATTAATGCGTCTCCAAGTCTTGAAGTAAAGAAAAGTCTGAATATCCTTTCAAACTAGTCAGATAATGGCTTCGGCGATCAAGAAATAACTATGTCTTGTTCTTTTGGGAATGATGTAAAGAACGCCCAACCAAGACCCTGTGAGGTCATAAGCAAAAAAAAAACACCCATTAAGCAACCTAATACTGGCTATTTTCATTTCAGGAAGGACCAGACAACTACATCCAGAAAATCTATGAATTCTAAAAAGGACCAGAGGTGTCTCTAAATGAAAAATCCATCAAGGGATAGTTGAGGCAATAACATTGGAATTTTCATTTTGCTTTATGTGTCTGTAAGGGAAAATGCAATTTTTTGAAGGCACTATCCCAATCCAGTGAGTTTCATCTAAAAGAACATAAATAGATGAAAAGGAGAACTAAAGAAAAATGATCATATAAACTTCTTGATCCAGAAGTTGACAACAGCTCACACTGCGACTCTGTATAACTGCTTTGGAAGAGAGAATGGCGCGGGTTGAACAGTGTTGGTAAGTATACGTGAGTTCCTTTTGTTTGTCTTGAAGCCTCTCGTAGTTCACAATCTTAAAATAAGCATATGAATTTTTATGTGATACAAGAACAGGACTGCTTACCTCTGAGACATTGTTGTTATCAACTGGTCCATTAAGATCAGAGCGTTGCTGTTTCCTGGGCTGCTCCCCACTGTTACACACCTAGACATAATATATGAAAATGGATTATTAAAGGCATTAGAACTCATACAATTAGAAGGCCAGCTGGTGGGCCTATTCATAGGCATAAATGAAGAAGATTATGTGCATTATCATAAAAAGCCTTATATATGAATTGCTCTCTACGTTAGCATGTTTATATACTATGGCAATTGAATACCGCAGTTCACATTATGATAACTTAAGTGATCCTCTTTACAACAAGCTCTGAATGCTTATCCTCGCTCTAAATAAAACTGGCAGCTAATTCACAAAGTGATATGTGGGTGACAATATTCACTATCTCAATGGAAATCATTTTACTAGAATTACTAGAATTGTCAGCAATGTAGGAGAAGATACAATGAATCATCAAATTTCCATTTGCCACCAGGATACAATTGTTAGGACGGTTACACACAGAGTTTTTCATAAAAATGCTACAATTTTTCTGTCTGCTTTACATGAGCTTCTTGAGCCAAAGTCGGAAGTGAACTCAAAAGGAATGGGAAAAATAAAAGAAGGACGTGTACGGAATGGTCACTTTATTAGAGGCACCTGCCTTTTCACGATTGGAGTTTCCCCATATGGGAATTAAACATACGACATCGGAGAGCAGCATAACGTCAAGTGAGTACGTTTTTTGTGGATGAGATAGGGAAAATAGATGGATCCGAGCGACTTCAAACAAGACCCGGTCATTGGTGCTGGACCAGCCATAACCATATATCGAAAATAGTGCGATCAAGAAAAAACATCCAGCAAATGGGATTCTGTGGATGTAAACAACTCATCCATGAGAGGAGTCACAGGAGGTTGTCAAGAATCATTCTGATGAACTGGTGGTGCACAGGCAAACAATCTGCAGCAAAAGTAATGCTGGGGTTCTAACTGACATATCCAATTGCACAACTCATGTTCAATCGCACAGATGAGCTATAACAGCAGATGACTAGTTCGAGAGCCATTGCTCTCTAGGAGAACGAAAAAGTAATTGGCAAATAGCGTAAAAATGTAAGCAGTTAAAATACATCGCCTGGTCAGTTGAAACCAGATTTCCGTTTCACTATTCTCATTGGGGAGTCAGAATTTGGTGCAGGCAGCATAAATCGATGAACCTTTCCTGTCACCTGTTCAGAGCATGTCAGGACCTCCATCTAAGGGCTTAAACACGTGGGTGCATAGGCTAATACGCTCACCGCTACAGGGTGTATTAGTGCATGAAGCAGGTTTTTTTTGGGATTACTCAAACTGCATGCTATTGCACGCAAGTCTGAAAAAAATAAAAATCAGGAAGATAGGTCCTGCCCTATCTTTCTCGCACGGACGCAAAACAGGACAAAAACATGCTCATCTGTTTAAGCCCTAAAATACAGCAACTGCAAAGAAGCTCTCCTGTCCACATGGAGCAAATTCCTGCAGAACAATTTCAGCATCTAGTGGAATCTGGTATGTTGAGGCTGCTTTTCTGAAGGTCAAATAAGGTCAAACATGCTACTAGATGGCTGTCTCTGAGCGCTTAAACAGATGGGCGCATGCGCTAATACAGTCACGCTATGGAGCTTATTAGCACATGATCCGGCTATGTTTTGACTATTCAAACTCTGCGTTATTGTGCCCGGCTTTGAAAAAAAAAAGGGTGAAGATAGGAAAAACTACGTGAGAGAAGGAGAGGGTAAGTCCTATCTTTTCTCATGTGTATTATTAAACACGAGAATCCCAATATAGAAAATGAAACCATTGAAATAAAAAATTTCGTTTCGTCACGTTTTGCGACCGTAATTTTCACAGCCACAAAACGAGACAAAAACACGGCCATGTGTTTAAGCCCTAATTAAGTGGCTATTTAATGTATACCTGGATCACCTCTGGATTTGCATCAGAAAACTGCAATGGCATTTTCCCAAAAGCCACTGTCCATGGAACCACCCTTAATGACATCATCATGAAATGACCCATAATTAAGATAGCATGCAATCATTATCGATGTGTCATCCATACAGGCAGGCACTGCATATATCCTCTGTAAAGACTCGCATATAATCAAAGCTTATCATAATAAAAGTAATATGATAGCTCATTTTAGGAATTAGATCCGTGTGAATGATGACATTAGATGTGTGTGACAGCTTAGTGAGGCAGCAAATTCATTGTGACTTCCTATATTGAAAAACAGATGGGATGTTATAATAATCCGACTACAGAACTTAATCATTCTAGACATTTCGAGATTTTAACACTTAAAATGTAGACCATATGAAGAATTAATATCTATTCTTATAGATTGTACTAGGTGAATACGAGCACCTACCCACTTTTTAAAAAAATGTTCAATGGTTAATACAGTTCCCTCCAGAAGTTTGAAAACACCGCATAAAAAATGTAAAATAGGGAAATAATTGCCATAAATCGCAATGCTTTGGAAAGTATGTTTTTATTGAACTGACTAAAAGTCACAAAAACAGCTCAATCATCCGGCTGATTCCTAGAATCTGGAAATAAATGCAGATTTCGGACTCCTCAAAATATCCACCCTTTGCCTGTATGACAGCCTTATATACTATTGAGCCCCTGCCCATGGACAGATATCTGCTGCGGAATCTGCAGCAGGCGTCCGCACTGCAGATCCACAGCAAATACCGCGCATAGCATGCTATGGGAAATCGATTCTTCCTGCTCACTTGTGGAAACCGATTGCGGTTTCTGCAAGCCGAGGAGAAATCGCAGCATGCTCCGATTTTGTGCGGATTCCACACTGACTGAATGGTAACGGTCTGATCCGCAGCCCTTCCACATTCACATTGCGGAAAGGTTGTGGATTCCACGTTATAGCTAGGCAATAACACGGGAAAAGCAGGAGTTTAAAGAAAAAACCACAGTACTGCACATGTCCGCCGTACAGATTGCAAATGAAAGTACAGGTACGCACAGACGCCACTGCTCCTGGGACCGGATTCCTCTGCAGAATTCTGCATGCGGAATTCAGCCCTGCTGTGTGCAGGCGGCCGTACTCTTACGCTAGGTTCTCACGGGGCGGATTCTCGGCGGAAATCTCGCGGTTTGGCTGCAGCGAAAAACTGCGAGATTTCCGCCGGGAGAACTGCTGCTTCAAAACCCGCGGCAGTTTTGAAGCGGCCCAGCCGCTCGCTCTTCTGCTGCGGCCGGCGCTCCCATAGAGGAGAGTGCGGCCGCAGCAGAAAAAAAAAAGTACATGCTGAGGTCGGCAAATCCGCGCCGCAGCGGCGGCTTCTGGCGGATTTGCCGTCCTGTGTGGATGAGATTTCTGAGAAATCTCGTCCACTTGGCTGGCTAATCCCGGGATTAGCGGCCGCATGCGGATTTTGTGACATATAGTACAACCTCTGTGGAAAAACACCATAAAAATACCATAACGAGAGAATGCTGCATTTTGAAGAAAAACTACAAACATTTTTCCTAAAAATGCTACCTGTGGAACCATCCTAGGTTCAGGAAAAAGTGGTAGGAAGTGTCAAGCCCTTCTGCAATGAATGGGAGTGATTTACAGAGTGAACAATGCTCTGCCGGCTTCCTGCATTTTTTTTCAGGGAAGGGCTTTACATATAAGCCCTTACCTGAAAAAGAAAGATTTTAGGGTAAAAAAACCCCAAAAACTTACCTCTCCGCCGCTGCCGTTACCCTCGCGGGCATGAAGAACACATCTGCCGCATGCGGAAGATGTTTCCTTTACCCCCACTAGTTAAAAGAATTCCCTGCGGCTACATCTGCCACATCTGTGGCAGATGCAGCAGAGGAATTTTTCAATTCTCAACCACAGCTGTCACACATGTCAACTGCAGTAGAGGATCCTGCTGCCGGCATCCCGGTCAATGGCTTTTCAGGGAAGGGCTTCATAAACCCTTCCCTGAAAAGCCATTTAAAATAGTGTAAAAAATAAATAAATACTCACCTCCCTTTGGCTGCCGGGCTCAGCCACGTCTTCTCCTGGCTGCCCCCGACTCTGTAGATCTCAGCTATCAGCAGGCAGGGATTTAAAATCCCCGCCTGCTGATAGCTCAGCAGCACTACAGATCAGGGGACAGCGGCAAAGAATGCAGGGAGCCGGCAGAGCATTGCTTTCAATGGAGCCGCCAGCAGCAACCGCGGCTCCATTGACAACAAGCACGCAGCTGTGTTCACACGTGTTTTTGCTCGTACCTAGGTGCGGACGTATGTACGCACCTAAGTACGCACAAAAACACGCTCGTGTGAACCCACCCTAACAATACGGCTTGGATTTATGCATGACCATGTACAACCTATGTCACTTTTTATGTAATCAACTCTCTGCTTCTGTTATATTCTGTATTGCTTCTACTTTGGATCAGTTGGAAATTTTGGAATCGAGAAACTATGTTCTCCAACATATTTTATTGGCTTAAGCATTTACAAGGCTAGGCGCCCAATATGTGACTCTGCATAGTGTTTAGCTGCGTTCTAAACTTTACATTTTGCTGGTTTATAGCTCAGGTTAGTAATTTCTATTTTATGTTGTGTACAGATGTGGGCAATAAATTGTTTCCTTGTGTTTGTAGCTCTGCAAAATAAATTTTACTTTATAGTCTTTGTAGCTGTGAAATTTACTGTTTATAGCAGTTGAAGCATAATTACGCAACAACATTTAGGGCTCATGTCCACGGGCAAAATATGATTTAAGATCCGCAGCGGATCTCCCGCGTGCGGATCCGCATCCCATAGGGATGCATTGACCACCCGCGGGTAGATAAATACCCGCGGATCGTCAATAAAAGGGATTTAAAAAAAAATGGAGCATGGAAAAATCCGGACCATGCTCCATTTTCGTGCGGGTCTCCCGCGGGGACGGCTCCCGCGGGCTTCTATTGAAGCCTATGGAAGCCGTCCGGATCCGCGGGAGACCTAAAATAGGAATTTAAAGTATTTACCATCCGGCGCGGGCGGGGAAGGTCAGCTGTTCCTCACGGCCGCATCTTCCTTGCTTCGGCTCGGCGGATGTGCCCGGCGCATGCGCGCGGCACGTCGGCGACGTGCCGGCGACGTGCCGCCGGCGTCAGGAATTCATCCGCCGGCCGAAAATGAAGATCCGGCCGTGAGGAACAGCTGATCTTCTCCGCCCGCGCCGGATGGTAAATACTTTTAAATTCTTATTTTCGGCGCTCATGTCCGCGGGGCAGGAGGGACCCGCTGCAGATTCTACATGTAGAATCTGCAGCGGATCTGATTTTCCCCGTGGACATGAGGCCTTACTCTCTCAGTACAAAATCCTTTGATACACATTATCAACTTTTCTTTTTTAGCTAAAATATGTAGATTTTATCCCCTACGCCACATATGCATGTTCCCAGCACATGATGTAGGTGTGAGTGGTTAATATATTTTCACTCATTTAATCTTGCACTCACCTTCTACTCAGGTTTCAAATTGAGTATAAATAGAGATGAGCGAACGTACTCGTCCGAGCTTGATATTCGTGCGAATATTAGGGTGTTCGGGATGCTCGTTACTTGTAACGAGTACCACGCGATGTTCTGGTTACTTTCAGTTTCCTCTCTGAGACGTTAGCGCGCTTTTCTGGCCAATTGAAAGACAGGGAAGGCATTACAACTTCCCCCTGCAACGTTTAAGCCCTATACCACCCCCCTGCTGTGAGTGGCTGGGGAGATAAGGTGTCACCCGAGTATTGAAATCTGCCCCTCCCGCGGCTCGCTATGGATGTATTATGACATTAGTTCAGGGAAAGTGGTATCGTGTTGGAGCTACTATAGGGAGAGTGTTAGGTGTATTGTAGGCTTCAAGAACCCCAACGGTCCTTCTAAAGGCCATAAATCGTCTCTATATGCGCTCAGTGGGGCCGGCAGCAGCAGCGCCGACCCCATTGAGAACATATAGAAGACAAATCCTTCTTTTCTGCCACAGCTGTAACAGCTGTAGCAGAGAAGAACGATGTTTGCCCATTGAATTCAATGGAACCAGCAATACAGCAGGTTCCACTGAATGCAATGGGCTGCCGGCGATCGCAGGATGAATGGTCGGGAAGGGGTTAAATATATAACCCCTTCCCTGCAATTCATCCAGAAATGTGATACACTAAAAATATATACCGGCGTATAAGGCGACGGGGCGTATAAGACGACCCCCCAACTGTCACCTTATACGCCGGCAATACAGTGGAGCAAAGAATAAAAAGCATTACTCACTTCTTCAGACGATCTGCACCGCTCCTGTAGACTGTCACTCCTTCCTGGTGTTCTGCGGTGCTCCTGCAGGCTGTCGCTCTCTCCTGGTTCCCGGCAGAGCATTGCTTTCTCTACGAAAGGCTTTAAATCCACGCCTCCAGAAACACACGTGCCTTCAGCCAATCACAGCCAATGACAGTGATGTCATTGAATTGCTGTGATTGGCTGTGTTTCTGGAGGCGGGGATTTCAAGCCTTTCATAGAGAAAGCTTTAGTCCGTGGACCAGGAAGGAGTGACAGTCTGCAGGAGCGGCGCAGATCGTCTGAAGAAGTAAGTAATGCTTTTTATTCTTTGCTCCACTGTATTGCCGGCGTATAAGGTGACAGTTGGGGGGTCGTCTTATACGCCCCGTCGCCTTATACGCCGGTATATATTTTTAGTGTATCACATTTCTGGATGAATTGCAGGGAAGGGGTTATATATTTAACCCCTTCCCGACCATTCATCCTGCGATCGCCGGCAGCCCATTGCATTCAGTGGAACCTGCTGTATTGCTGGTTTCATTGAATTCAATGGGCTAACATCGTTCTTCTCTGCTACAGCTGTTACAGCTGTGCCAGAGGAGAACGATCTTTACGCTGACAGTGCGGGGGGGGGGGCCCACTCTTGCCGCTATTGTGGCTTAATAGTGGGACCTGTGAACTTGAGATGCAGCCCACCATGTAGTCCCTCGCCTGCCCTATCCGTTGCTATGTCGTTCCCATCACTTTCTTTAATTGCCCAGATTTTCACACATGAAAACCTTAGCGAGCATCGGCGAAATACAAAAATGCTCCGGTCGCCCATTGACTTCAATGGGGTTCATTACTCGAAACGAACCCTCGAGCATTGCGAAAATTTCGTGCCGAGTAACGAGCAGCCGAGCATTTTGGTGTTCGCTCATCTCTAAGTATAAACCATATCTCAGCACAGTCTATACACCCCAGATACATGTTGCCACCGCTCCTTGTAAATAGGCAAGAAGTCCTACATGTACTCACACACAAAGGGTTAACTCTCAGAGGCATAACTTGAAGCTGCTGAACCCCAATGCAAAATCTGTAACAGGGCCCCCCCCAATTATAATTATTTATTTACAGTACTGGGCTCTATATATGGTGAAGAGATACTTTATATGCCCCCCCCATGGCTCTGGGGCCTGGGTGCAACCACACCCTCTGCACCTACTGTAGCTACGCCACTGTTAACAATATGAAAGGCTATAAGTTCAGAGCACACAAGGACTAGCTTATTTTTGTTTTAAGCTTTATTACAAAAAGATATGGTGGGCCTTCCCCTCCTCTTCCCCCCTCCCAAACCCAGACAGTCAGAACCTGCACACCAATACCGGTGCCATGACTAATATCACATTTTGCTCATACAATACCAGGAGATTAAACAAAGCCACAAAGAGGGGACAGATATTGACATACTTACATAAGAAAGCAGTTATGGTAGCATTATTACAAGAAACCCATTTTCAATCCAACAACATACCAAAATGTAGGTGCCGTTTTCATACAATAGCCATTACCATCCCAATAAAAAATCATGGGGAGTATCCATAGCACTTCACAAAAACTCCCCACATCAGTTTATTGCATCCGAAATTTATCCAGAAGGCCAACACCTATTCTTGAAAGTTGCAGTGGGTACAAAAGTTTACACTTTTGCTAATATTTATTTTCCCAACCAAGCCCAGGTCTGCTTCGGAACCCGACTATTAGAAGCTTTGACGTGATTCGCTGCAGGCTCAGGCATAATCCTCGGAGGAGACTTCAACCTCTGCCTATACCAAGTACTTGATAAAGATGTTTTACTGTTTGGAGGAATACAGAAGATCGTTTTTCACTGCACCACGTATGCTGTCATGCCTGCTTTCCGTTTGGTACTACATTTGGGTCTTTGTAGATCGGACCCTCTAGAACAGACCTGGGCAAAGCACGGCCCGCGGGCCACATCCGGCCCGCTGAATAGCTCGGACCGGCCCGCAAAGAGTGTCCTGGTGACTCACCAATGAGTCCAGTGTCAGCAACGGGAAGCAGCGAAACTATGCACTCCGAAGCCTTGTCCATTTTGTTCACTTCTGTGCTGTGCTAATAGTTATTCAGGCCTTACTTATTCAAGCACCTCTACCAATGACGTAGGCTTGAATAACTTTATTAAACAGCACATAAGTTAACAAAATGGACAAGGCTTCGGAGTTTGTAGTTTCACTGCTTCCCGATGCTGAGTAAGTGATGCCACTGTAACTTCTGAGTGCCAGGATGCTCGTTGCGGACCTTGGGGAGTGCCAGGACAATCGTTCCACGCTCGTCATTGGTAAGTGTCAGGACTTTTCCCTTTGCATTGTAATTAGAATAATAATACTAATAATATTCACTTTTTAATCTCTCTTCTTGGGGCAGCTCTCTGTGCCCTCTCCTAGGAGCATACTACTGTGTATTAAAAAAATCTATTTTCCGAGGTTAGCTGTTAACCCTTAAATATGGCGGCTAACATTAAAAAAAGAAAAATTGATGCAGAATGCCGAGTTTTTAACAAAGAATGGACTTCTAAATATCTATTTACTGAAACCAAAGGTAAAGCTGTGTGTTTAGTTTGTGGAGAGCAGATAGCTGTATTTAAAGATTACAATTTGCATCGCCATTATGAGACTAAACACGGAGAGAAATACAAGAACTTGACGGAGGCAGAGCGGGCACGGGTATCTGAAGATTTGCTAGATATTACAGCGCCATTCATTTTCAATGGCGGCCGTATTCTGGCCGCAAATCGGGCGGCTGGAATACGGCCCCATTAAGGCAATGTGCATGGAGCCTTCGTATGTTGGTCTGGCCCTCTAAAACCATTCCAATTTCTCATGTGGCCCCATGGGAAAATTAATTGCCCACCCCTGCTCTAGAAGGTGACTTTGCATGTGGCCGTCCGGCTATATTTAGCACAAGGATTGTGCTGTTGGCATCCTTTCTCTATTTACAGGTGCAACGTTTCGACCTGTCTTATACGGAGGAATGAAGATGTGCCGGTTTTTCTACACCTGTACATGCTGCCGCAAGTTTTGTTTTGCAACACTTAAGCTAAAGAGAGATCTCTCAACACGGAAACTAGTTGACCTCTGGAGAGTTTGACATCCTGGGGTCAAGGATTTTAGCCATCACTCAGTGAGATAGCTACTGAAATAGAACGTGACTTCACGGAGCAAGAGATCTTAGAAACCATACAAAATCTGAGAATTGGCAAAAGCCCTAGACCAGGTGGGTTTCTACCCTGATTTTACAAACTCTGTAGCACTCTACTGGCTCCATTTCTACTCAAAACATTTAATGCCATATCTACATCCTGTCCCATAAGCACTGCAAGCCACCATAACGGTGCTGCAGAAGCCGGGAAACGATCCTTCATCATGTGGCAATTTCCATCCATATTCCTGCTCAATATAGAAGCAGAACTATACACCAAGATATTGCCCTCTTGTTTATCACACATCATCCCATCCTTGATAAACAGAGAGCAGGTAGGCTTTGTCCCAGGTTGCAAGGCAAGAGCCAACACTATAAAATCGATATCACTGATTTTGCGGCCTAAAATCTCTGGGGTCCCTTATATTTACTGTCAATAGATGCTGAGAAAGCATTTGATAGGGTCCATTGGGGGTTCCTGGAGGCAATCCTGTGAAAGATAGGCATAAGCCCCCGATTCCAGAACTGGATTATGGTGTTATACAACCAACCAACAGCAAGGATCTGAATTAACGGAGCTCTTTCATCATCACTAGAAATCAAAAATGGAACCAGACAGGAATGCCCCCTGTTCCCCTTTTTATATATTCCTATAATGGAATCACTAGTGAATGCACTTAGGAAAAACCCCGACATCCAGGTAATTAAATGTGGACACAAATTTGCTCTATTTGCTGATGACTTGTTAATGAATGTAACAAACCCTAGGATCGCACTGCCAACCATCCTGAAAGAATTTGAAAAGTTTGGTAAAATTAGTCATTTTAAAGTAAATATCCACAAATCCGAAATACTTGATATAGCTAAAAATGAAGCATCTCAGTTAAAATCCATAATTCCACTACGCTGGCGCGAAGACGCAATTAAATACTTAGGGATTTCCTGTTGGCCGACCCAAAACAACTATTCGAACTGAATTACAAAAAGATGCTCTCAGCATTGGAAGCAGATTTACAGAAACAACGCCCCCTCATTCTTTCCTGGTTCGGCAGGATTAACGTGCTAAAAATGAATTCCTTACCCAAATTCTTATATCTATGCCAAACCCTTCCCATTAACATACCCAGGTCTTATTTGTTGCGCATTTGCAGATCCACAATGAAATTCACCTGGGGTAACTGTAGGCCATGCTTGGGATTCAGGAAAATCATACAACACAAAGAAAGAGGTGGCGTGGGATTGCCAAACTTTGCCATATATCATGGAGCAGCCATCTGTAAGTGTATCTTGTACCTAATACATTACCGCTATTCTAAATTATGGGTGGAAATAGAGAAAGATGCCGCACCATTTCAAGCTAAGGGTATCTTCTGGTTGCCTTGGCGGGTTGCTCGACAAATACCTAACTTAACACCATTCATGAGATAACTGATAGTCATCTGGGATGGGCTGGAGTAACACCTAAACTTAATATCCCAAACTTACCCACTCACGCCCCTACTGTGTAACCCAGCCCTGATGGCACCGTTTGACCGCTCCACGCTACTCTCTAGGCTAGAAATATCTATACCACATGTACGTGCCACTGGCCGGGGCAAGATTTCAGTACCTTCGCATTCATACATTTTTACAATATCTCAGTCCCAGTACACAACTCATGGCCCCTCTACCTCAGTTGGGAAAACTTGGTATGTCATCTGCACCACCAACAAAAGAGATCTCTCAGGTTTACCACATCTTGCTGACTGAGGAGACCTATCATCAGGAAATCAATGGGAGCCGTGCCTGCAGTTACAAGAGCCGGCCACTACACGGAGGTCGGCGTGGCGGCTTCTGCTCTGACCTCTGTGTATTTGCAGAGCTGAAAGCATGCACCCGCCCAGCTGATCAGTCAGGGTCCCGAGCAACGGACCCCGGCGGATCAACTACTGATGACCTATCCTGAGGATAGGTCATCAATAGTATTTCACTGGAAAACCCCTTTAACACAATACTTTATAATTATTTAAATGCTGTGCTTTTCCTGTTGGTACTTAATATTAATTCTGATATCATGCCTTTTTTAAGTGTAAATCAATCACATCAATGTCTCTGCTCTGTTTCCTAAAATAAAACCTGACCCAGCCTGATTAAGAGACCTTAAGCAGCCTTGAAAGCTTGCATCCATCATTTTTCTGGTTAGGAGTATTATGGAGGTGATACTTTTATTGGCTGTCTTTTTATACAAGAATTTGGCCGGCTGCACATGGCCGGATTTGCATTGTGGAACCTGGAGCGGGCGTCCGCCTCCGGATTCTACAGCAAATACCTTCTATAGCATGCTATGGAAAAGCATTTTTCTCTGTAGATGAGCGGAAATCAATTACGATTTCCGCTCGAGGAGGAAAAATCACAGCATGCTCTATTTCAGTGCAGATTTCACATGGACGGCTTTCATAGAAGTCAATGTAAGCCGGCCAACCAATGGCCCTTCTGCAATGACATTGCAAAAAGTTCGCAGGTACCAGCAAAAAGTACTGCGCATGTCCAACGGCACACCGTGCAGACTATTCATAGTACAGAAAAAGAAAGAGGACGATCAGGTATGCGCGGATGCCGATTGGGCACAGAGTCGGATTCCGCCGCGGGCTCCTGCATGCGGAATCCGATCTGGTCGTGCGCAGACGGCCCTAATAACGTTACCAAGCAACTTAGTCAAAGACTGGGAGCCATCTTCCATAACTGCTTCTGTCTGCATCGTTGGAGTGAACATGCCCTGCCTTCTCCTAGAACCCGTTTGTCTGTGACCCCAACAATTCGTTCTGTGTAGTTGCAGTGGCGTCATTTGATTGACATATGCAGACTGGAGAGTATAATTTAAAACAAAAATGAGCATCACACAGAAAAATAACTGAAATCATATTCCTTGATATATTTAATGAACATTTCCATAATGCGACCAATTGGTGTGCAGAGCCCTTGTCATTACAGTATTTGGGTCCTCCACTGTTTTTTAAACCGTGCTGAAAAAAACTAGTTGTATGTTTTTCATTTATTTTTTCAGAAACATTCTGACACTTCTGAAAACGTGGTTCCATGGATTCATGAATAGTATGTGCATTCACACCAGGAAACATTGTCTTCTCACAAATTATGAGTGGAATGATTGTTGGTGAAGCTCCGATGTGAGCTAGAGGAAAACCACTGCACTTGTAAAATCCTTCAGAGGAGTTAATAATAAACTTTTCAGAGAGCGGAACAAAAAAAGAAACAGGAGCTGAACATAATGCCTTGAGCTGGTCAACTGCTATTCAATACTGAGGCTGATCAAAGAGTTGTTAGACTTGTACAGGCCAAGAGCCATGCAGGAAATAACCTAAACAGATACCAATTTAAATCTCTCTCTCAATGTACAGCACAATAACGGAAAATACAATGGAATGGGCAAAGAATGGGCAAATAACGGAATGGGCAAAGTATTAAAATCATAAGTGTTGAATATCCTAATAAACTGGCCATTTATGGCCTCAGTGTTTGATGACAGCAGTCATGTGCTGAGACAGTAAGGCCTCATGTCCTCGGGCGGGCCAGATTCCATGGGTTGGAGCCAGAATCCCACCCTGCCCGCGGGAAAAAGGACACTACTTACCAGTCCAGATCCTCTGCTTGGCGTGCGGGTCTTCCGTCTTCCCCTTTGTGGATGTGGGTGGGCCCACCGACCGACACGTCAAATCTCCTGCTTTCCTGTGGGATCCGCGGCACGTCTGCAGTGACAGCTGTGGATGTGCTGCGGATCGGACGCAGAAAAATGGAGCAAGCTGCGATTTGTTTTTCGGGCCAAAAGGTCCACAAAACAAATTTGCATGCTTTAATTATTTTTCAGGCACCCATGCATCCCTATAGGCGACTTGATTTGCAGAACTCCTACGCGGGTGTCCGATGCGGGATCCGCTAATCCAACCTGCCCGTGGACATGAGGCCTAAGTGATCAGCTCTTAGGAGGCACGCTGAGACCAGCAGGACGGTGACCAGAGCAGAGGGGGAAGCAGAAGAGGTGAGTATAGTGTCATTTTCTATTTTACAGTAGTAATGCACTTTAGAAAAACATGTAAAGCTGCTGGATAACCCCTAAATAGTGGATGGGGCACTTTGGGGGGCCCAAGAGGGGATTATTACAATGGGAACACAAATGGGTTATTATTAGTGTGGGGGCAGAAACGGGGGTTTATTGCTATGGGAACACAAGTGGGGGATTATTACTATGGGAATACAATTGGGAGTTTATTAATTGTGGGGGCCACAAAGGGGGGCTTATTACTGTGAGATATTAAAAAGGTATACCTCCTTTGAAAGGCCGACTAACTATGCTCAAAAAATGATTTGCTCTTTATAAAAGTTGACATGTGTGACTATAAAATAAATGTAAAGTTGATTGCACCAATCTTTGATCATTTTGAAGTGCTGTCTTTTTAAATCTGTGGTATATCACTGCTTTAATAATAAAGACAAAGCTGGCAATAAAATAGAATACTGCTTTTGCTCTTGGAAGCGGTAAGTGTGGCAAAGACCGTGACCTTTGTTTCTAACATAGAGTTGTTATAGAGGAAAGTTACTGTAGATCGTAATAAATCCAGCTGGTCATCCATCATCTTTATTTCCTAGTTTCAGTATAAGGGCTTGAAATAAATATATCAAGTTTCATAGAACTTTTCGCCTCAGACTTGATTTACTGCATTACTCCCGCTCATAAATACTGCATATACAGTAATAATCTTTCAAGCAAACATTTTAAAATCAGGAAAAATTTCAGACATTTTCATATTCTTCCACAACGTCCATCATTATTAATCAAATGATTCAATTTCCTTCCGTTGAATATGGATCCCTAAAAGACAGAACAGATAGCCTGCCAAGAGCTGCAGAATCTGCTGCCTCCATCTAAACGGATCTGCCTGCTTGCAAGTTTTATCTGAGGCGTAAGACACTCAATGGCATCTAGATGTATACATTTTATATATACACTAGGAGATATACCCTGTGTGTATATATATATATATATATATATATATATATATATATATATACATACATACATAATACGTGATATACCCCTACGTTGTGTATATAATAGGTGATATACCCTGTGTTGTGTGTACGTATATATATATATACACATACACATACATAATAGGTGATATACCTCTACGTTGTGTATATAATAGGTGATATACCCTGTGTTACACAGTGATTTTATGAATAGCGGTCCTGGAATACACAAAGGGGGTCACAAATATGAGCCAAGCACCGCATTGTTATGGAAGCTGTCCAAAAGAAAATCTGTGTTGCCCATAGCAACCAATCACAGCGCAGTTTTCATTATAGCTCAGATTTTCTTTTGTACAGCTTTAATTTCTTACACAGCTGAGGTAAAATGAAAGCTGCACTGTGATTTGTTGCTATGGGCAACACAGATTTTCTTTTTCTGACAGCTTTCATAAATATACTGCTGGGTTGCCCATAGCAACAAAACACAGTTCAGATTTCATGTTACCTCAGCAGTTTAAACAACAACCAATCCCAGCCCAGTTTTCATTTTACCTCAGCTGTGTATAGGGTAGCAACCCAGCCGGTAATTCACTGGCCTTGCCCGTATTTTTCCCGCATGGCTGTATTTTTTTTTACAGGCCCTATTACAGGCCGGTATTTTGGTCGGGCTGCGGTGTTCCCCGTGGGAATGAAGAACACATCTGCCACATGTGATAGATGTTTTCTTCATCCCTGCGGGGAATGAAGAATTACTTAGCGCAGCTGTGACAGATGACAGCTGCGCTAGAGGATCCAGCTGCTGGCACCCCGTAATTGTTTTTCAGGGAAGGGCTTTAAATATAAGCCCTTCCCTAAAAAACAACATAAACAGGTGTAGAAAAAAAAATCATACTCACCTTTTTTCAGCTGCCGGGGCTCAGCCACATTCTGTCTGCGCTGTCCCCGACTCTGCACTGCAGTTCTTTCAGCAGCTGGGGAATAAATATCCCTGCCTGCTGAAAGAGCTGCTTCTGATTGGCTGAGGTGCTCAGCCAATCACAGGCAGCTCTCGGCCATGCAATGAATTTTTTCGTGATAAAGGTGGCAACCATAGCTGTGTAAGAAATGAAAGCTGAGCTCTAGCAACCAATCACAGTGCAGCTTTCATTTTGCCTCAGCAGTATAATAAATGAAAGCTGAGCTCCAGCTGATCTCTGTGTTTGAAGGATCCAACAGTATGCCACCCATTAGCACTGTTAGGCCACATTCACACATTTTCTGTGGATTTTGAAGAGTCTGCTTCAAGAAGAATATGTGCAGTGCTTTTCGTTTGTTTTCATGTTCTAGTGTGCTGTGTACATGTTCTGCATTTGGTTAGATTGCACTGTAGCATGTGCTGCACTTTATTATTTGTGATGTTTATTGGTATGCTGTGCTGTTGTGCACTTGTCCCAGTTCCAGGGGCTAGATCAGGGCAGTGGTTCCGGGCATGAACCTGACGATCACATAGCATTCGGACAACGGCAAGAACTAAAATTCTGGCCACCATCCCATGGGAGGTTTCAGGTTCAGGAGCATCTTGGGATCCTGTGATGACATCAGGAAATGCAGACAGGGATGCTTAGTATGGCTAAATTGCTGCTAGAATGCTAGCTGAATGAACACCGGAGTTCTTTCTATAGCTTTCCCTTATCTCAGGTGTTGCCTCCCCCAGGGCTTGTTTATCCATGTATCAAGGTTTAAACTGTGTATATATGCAAGTTCTATTGTGTAATATTCTTGCAGACTGCCATGTTCAACAGTAAATGGTGTGCCTGCAGTTTACTCAAATACGTGTGTTAGTCTTATTCCTCTATTAAGATCTTTCAAGTAAGGCACTGGCATCACGGTCACCTAATTGCAGTAGTCGTCCATATCCTGTTGTCTACCTTCATCTGTGCACAAGATTATATAGAGAGTGCGGCACTCATTGCCACTGTCACATAGCTCCTTAAAAAACGCTCAGAGAGTGCAGACCTCTTCCCGCTTGTCGCACATTGCAATACAATTACTTTGACGTATAGGATAGCTTAGGTTAGCACAATACTATTTAAATCACAATTTAAATACAATGGCTCTTCTGTATGAGGAAAACACATAGTTCAGATAGATGATGGTTGTTTTGATATTTTGTTTAAGTTCATGTGTTTTGTTAACTAGATTGACCCGATGTTCGCTACACAAAATTAAAATGCTTGGGAAAATGGCTGTTAATGTTTTAAGAACTGTTGAGTTGAGGATTCGGCTTGAACTGATCACCGTCCACAGCTTGGTCTTCCACCTTTTGGGGACATGGCAACAGTTAATTAGTCTATATTGCATGTCAGTATATTACATCACTTAGTATAGTATATGTTACTGTAGAGTCCCCAGTATATTCAGTGTATTCTGATGTAATATCTTGAATCTCTGGTATACTCTACAGATTGGATCTACTACAGCGAGAAAATACAGTCACTGAGCTGTAGCCCACTATAGAGAACAAGACTAAAGTATGCAGGAAAACTGTCCAAAAGCCTGAACAGGGAGAGCCGCTGGCTAGAGTACAGGAGATCCCGGGTTTGATTCCTGTCAAGAGCTGAGTGTGTATACCTAAGAGTAGCAGAGCAGAGTGTGTATACCTGTGTGTGTATACCTGCATGTAGCGGAGTTGAGTGTGTATACCTGCATGTAGCAGAGCTGAGTGTGTATACCTGCATGTAGCAGAGATGAGTGTGTATACCTGAGTGTAGCACAGCTGAGTGTGTATACCTGCACAGAGCTGAGTCTCTCTCTCCTTTCTGCTCATATCTTAGCAACACTTCACTCTCTCCTCGCCGCTCGCATTTTAGCAACACTTCACTCTCCCCTCGCTGATCAATTAAGTATTAATCACCTGAGGAACAAATATATAACTTATAAAAGCTAGAAAACAGCTTTGGGCTAAACTGGGGTGAGATAGTAAAAATGGTCAAGAAAGAGAACAGTGAGCCTGAGGAGACATTATACCCATCTATTAGGCTGTATCTAGGCTCTTATAGCAGTGGCTGATGGGAAGCAGACTGAGAGACTGTAGCAGTGGTAGTGGAGCACGTATTATGAAACGTACCCTGTGACCCAAGCAGTAGAAGTGGAAACTCCACTCCCACAAAAGTGATGCTAGGTTTGTGGGACAGACACCACCAACTTTGCCATTCAACTGACTGTTGCATAACCAGGCTTTCTTCATTCAGGTTTCATCATTTCTCCTTACAAGGTGGTTCACTCAAAATAGACTCTGCAAAGCATGTTTTCTGTTTTTTTCAGAGAATTAAAGAGTCTGCACAAATGAAATTGGTTAAATACCCATGCTTATATATCTATGTACAGTATATTATTGCTGGACTTCCTTCTAGAACCTTCTGTAGTTTTTACTCGCACTTCTGTGGATTACCATTGATTGGCTGAGTATAAAAGCCAAGTGTGTTCCTTAGGCTGTGGTGTAACTCAGCAGTTTTTGCAGAGAGCCTTGTGAATAGAAATCTGCCCCAGTGCTACTAAAATGCTGGGTTTTCTTGTACTAGACAGAGGGAAACTCAGATTCCTACAGTGGCGCTATGTAGCTGCTGCAATGCAAGTACCAGAGGAAGATCTGCTAATCGTCCAAAGAAACATCAGCTGCAATTACCAACCACCAAGCTGTCACCAGGAGAGAGGCAACCAGTAATAGCAGACAGACTAACAGCCAGTATCTGGATATTCACCTTTCGGTGGTGTGTAATTATGAGTACCATCACACAGGCTCATCACCTGTAAAACATATTATTTTTACTTCATCACTGTTCAACCTCCCCAAAGGCACTGTGCTAATAATTTGTTCATTGAACAGTGACTGTAGTATATATATCATGAATCGAGCGTTAGTAAACTATCTGCATTGTATCCAAATAATACTGTTGTATGGTATTGCCATATTATTCTTTATCAAACATGCAATAAAAGCATTGTTTGTTCAACTGAACTGGTGTAAAGCCCCTCCATCACTGGCGTCATACACACTTTAGAGAAAAACCGCCAAGCCTTGTGCTTCATCAGGAGTATCTGCTACAATTTGTGCTTTTGTGCCTTTGTGCCTTTGTGTCCATGACATCCTATTGGGGTAACCATTATACCTTTCAGACTCAACATTGCACATTTTCAGACTGCCACAAAATACAGTATACTGCATGAGAATAGAGTTTAGAAAGTTGAGAAATGTGTGCAGATTTGAGAGCATGTTCTCTTTTGACCCAATTTGTTCAGGAATATGTAGCAAATTTCAAGCAAAATGCACATACAAATCTGGAGGTTAGGACTTAAACAGACAAACGTGTAAGGCCTCATGTCCACGGGCAAATTCGGTTTTAAATCTGCAGCGTTTTTCCTACACACGGATCCGTGCCCCATAGGGATGCATTAGGCACCCACAGGTAGTTAAATACCTGCGGATGTCATTTTTCCCTGCAGGCACGGGTCCTGCGTGCAGTAAAAAATCCAGACATGCTCCATTCAGGCGCGGGTCTCCCGCGGGGACGGCTCCCGCAGGCTTCTATTGAAGCCTATGGAAGCCGTCCGGATCCGCAGGAGACCCGCGCCTGAATTAAACTCACCTGCTCCGGGCGATGCAGGTCTTCCTTCCTTCGTGGCCGGAAACTTCTTTCTTCGGCCCGGCGCATGCGCGCGGCACGCAGCTGACGTGCCAAGCACATTTGCCGGGCCGAAGAAAGAAGATCCGGCCGCGACGGAAGGAAGACACGCACGGACTGCTGCAGGTGAGTTTATTCAGATTTTTTAGCATCATGTCCGCGGGGCAGGAGGGACCCGCTACGGATTCTCCATGGAGAATCCGTAGCGGGCCTGATTTTTCCAGTGGACATGAGGCCTTACGCCGTGATTTGGTGCGCAGGTTAAATTCTGAGCGTATAATGCGGAGCATCACCGATTGATTTCAATGGATTCGTTCTAAATTCTTTTTTTGTGTTTTTTGTGTTTTTTGTTGTTTTTGTGGGCATGAAAAAAAGTAACCTGCTCTATCTTGTGCATTTCTGCCCCATAAAGCCCCATGAAGGTCTATGGGAGATGAACAAACACGCACATCTGCCTGTGTGGGTATGCGCTAATCATAGTACATATTCGCGATTATCAGAACCACATTATGTTAATTATCCATCTAAATGAGACTCAGTATTCACGCATGCAATTAAACTGCACAGGTGTGAGCATATTACATAACACGCTCGTCTGTCGTAGCCCGTAATATATAGATTTGGCACAGATTTTCCCAATGTGTGAATCCAGCCTTACGAACCTGGCTGGCACTAGCATACACTTTTGAGTACTTTAGTTTTATATATCAGCCACTCTGAAGAACTGGCAGCCGTCTCCCTCTATAGCTTGTAAAGCTCTGAAAGCAACACATTTTATTGTCTTTGAACAAGCAAAATATCATTGGGTTTCTATTCAAATTTCTGTCCGTGACAGCTCCCAAATACACTTTATTGTTGAACACAGGATAATTATATCCATTTACTGTCATACACCTGATATTAGCTGCCCAGACCAATTAATTTATCTTATTGGCTTGCTAATTCATGGTAAAAACGATAAGCAGGCCCACTGGCATTGTTCTGCAGATGACAGTCGCATTAGTACAGTGCCATAAAAATCATGACAGCTTTCTAATTGCACAATTATCTAAAGTAATGCAACGGGGTGACCAGACGTAAAAAAAAAAAGTCAGTGACATACTGTACACGCAAAAAATATCAGAGCAGGTTGGGTTTCCTTATACAAGTGGAGAAATAATTGGCTTGTACCGCTGTGCTAGCAGGGATATCATTCTTCGCTTTACAAAGACAGTTGAAGAATGGATTGAACTTTTTCCTTCTAAAGTTGACAGGCACATAAATACAGTAAAGTCTTAAGAAAGAGAAGACAGCGTGCTGCTAATTATTTTGTTCTTATGAATTATCTTTCAATAGCAGAAAACATTAAAGGTACGCTCTGATCAATAAACCCGCATGCTGCTGGGGATTGCACTTGGCGATTTAATACGATGGTACAAACCAGCATTTATCTACGGTATTCATCCAAATCTTTAAGGGCTCGTTCATATAATCGTAAATAGGCTGCGTATTCAGCGTGCAATTTTTGAGTGCGTATGACACAGTAAATAGAACCCATTGATTTGAATGGATTTGGTCACTTGAGCGCAATTTTTGACACGATGTGCGATCGGGTGGAAAAATATGCGGCATGTCCTATCTTGGTGTGTATTACGCACAGTAGAAGCCCATTGAAATCAAACTGCCTATTCGCTGCTGATTTATGTACAAAATCAATGCGATTTTCTGTGATCTTTTTTATGCGCGTAAATATACACTATGTGTCGGACTTGTGACATGAGTCATTGGCAAGTTGAGACTGAACTGAATACAACTTCCCCACAGTTATGCCTCCTCTACAGAATGCGGCACCACGTAGCAACACTCTTACTTAATTGCTTTGTTACAGAGCAGCACTGGATGTTACATAAGTATTGTTTTCACTGGTGAGATTGGCATTGTGATGTGGCAGTGACATGACACCCTTGGAGAAACCCGCAAGTTAAGCCTTATAATTATACAACAGTCTAAACCAAGGCTGAATAAATTAAAAAGACAGGAAGAGTAAAAATTAAATAGTATTGTTAAAGGGGTTGTCCCGAGGCAGCAAGTGGGTCTATACACTTCTGCATGGCCATAATAATGCACTTTGTAATGTACATTGTGCATTAATTATGAGCCATACAGAAGTTATAAAAAGTTTTATACTTACCTGCTCCGTTGCTGGCATCCTCGTCTCCATGGTGCCGACTAATTTTCGCCCTCCGATGGCCAAATTAGCCGCGCTTGCGCAGTCCGGGTCTTCTCCTCTTCTCTATGGGGCTCCGTGTAGCTCCGTGTAGCTCCGCCCCGTCACGTGCCGATTCCAGCCAATCAGGAGGCTGGAATCGGCAATGGACCGCACAGAAGCCCTGCGGTCCATGAAGACAGAGGATCCCGGCGGCCATCTTCAGCAGGTGAGTATGAAGACGCCGGACCGCCGGGATTCAGGTAAGCGCTGTGCGGGTGGGTTTTTTAACCCCTGCATCGGGGTTGTCTCGCGCCGAACGGGGGGGGGGGGGTTTAAAAAAAAAAAAAACCGTTTCGGCGCGGGACATCTCCTTTAACACTAGACTTCATATCACTATTCATTTAGCAGGTATTTCTAATCATCATTATTATAATCTTGACTATAACTAAATGCTAAGACTTTTTTCAGATCCTATTTACAAGTTCATAACTCAAAAGAGATGGATCAAGTAATGTTAGCAGACGGCCTTGCACAGAGCCTTAGGCCCATTCTTTAAATATGGCAAACTCACAGAAATGTCCCCTTTCATAAAATTAGCCTAAAATGAGCATATTCACATAATACAGTGATGGCGAACCTTTTAGAGACCGATTGCCCAAACTGCAACCCAAAACCCACTTGTTTGTCCCCACAGCAGCCCCCCAGTGTAACAGCGACATCCCACAGCGGCCCTGCAGTGTAACAGCGACATCCCACAGCGGCTCACATAGAAAGGAGACGCCTGCTGCGGGCCCCTATTGCTCTTTAACTGGCCTTGAGGGTCCCCCTTGCATCAGCGCCATTTCTGCCGCCCGTGTCGCTGCCAATAGGATGGCACTTGAAGAGGCCCCGCCGCCATCCCTTACGCTCCCAGGACGGATCTGCAGTGGGGGCCGCCACCTCTGCCGCTCATGCCCGTGCAGTTGCCAAGGTTTGGCCTCTCCTACTGAAATTGGCCCTTCCACTGCTCCCGCTGTACTCCCCGACCAGGATGGGAGTTGTGGGAGCAAACACCCCCAGTCAATCAGAGGCTGGGGGCATTAACAAGTGTCAATGCTGGTGCATTATGTCTCCACCCCTAACTTCCGCTGACGCCATAATACACCAGGATACTGGTGTACCTTAATGCCACTGGAAGCTACGGGTTTGACAGGAGTAACGCGCCTGTCACACCCGTAGCTCCCGATTGGCTGCTGATCGAGAAAAGCTCACAGGAGGCCGACATCAGCCTGCAGTGATTTTTCACTGGGATTGACGGTTAGGCTGAGGGTAAGTGTAAGAGTTAGACTTAAATTAATAATATAAGCCTAACTGTTACACTTATCCCTCACCTAACTCTCCATCACACCCACAAATTACAACACGCTGCATTTCCCCTGCCTGACCCCTCCCAACGCCCTCGGCTTACAGTGTAATAGTTGCGCAGCAATGGCAATCCCCCTGCGCCCTTGTCCCCAGCCCAACAGCTCCCTCCGCGCTGCCCAAGCGCTACGTACCACCTCAGCTGATTCTCTGTTCAATCCCGGCCACCGGATTCTCTATTCAATCCCGGCCACCGGATTCTCTGCTCAATCCCGGCCACATAATACAGCAGTACCATACACCAGTCCCCAGGGCTGCTAGCAGCGTAGCTGAGTGAATGCCGGCAGGGGAGCTGCGGCCCCTGCCGGTATTCACAAGTGGTGAGCGGCCGATGGCGGCGCGTGCCAGTAGGGAGGGCTCTGTGTGCCGCCTCTGGCACGCGTGCCATAGGTTCGTCACCACTATGCAGCCATGCAACACCCCAATAATAATGGTACTCTTATACTAGTGCCCATTAACATAACAGACTCCAAAAATGTCTTCTATACAGTCCCCAACATGCTATATTTCAAATTAAAAACAGTAGGCACAGAGCCAGACAAAGCATATAAAACGTTACGCTAGCCATACTACTAAGCTTCAGTATCCCTATAATTGTTGCAGTAGTTGTGCTCCTACAGTAGTCCCATAGTATCCATGTAGCTACGATGCCTCAGTAATAATGCCCACCCCATCCCTCTGCAACAGTACTAGCCACAAAGAAATAGTGTCATGGTGCATTTACACGGGCAAGCGTGATATCATTCTGTGTTTTCTGCTGGTAAATCTCCGATTTTGCCTGCGATTGCAATGTGTTTTGCAAGAAAAATGCATCGTCACACATGGGATTTTCACAAGCATGAAAATCGAATGTTGTTTCAATTGGAGGAATAAAAATCGCTTTGCACTTGCATGAGAATCTTATCTCCATGCAAGTGTTCTGCAATTTTTATTTCTGCTTCCGAAGAAAAGAATGGGTGATAGTGCCCGAAAAATAGAACATACTGCATTTTCCTATTTTGCAGCATGTTCCCATCAGCATAGAAGGTTCCATTTAGAACCTACGTTGTGGAATTCTGTTAAAATACAGGAAAAAAATAGTGATGTAATGCCGTTTTATCCTATAATATGTTGGCTGCCAGAAAGAAACCAAATAGACTCCATTATTGTAAATCATAAGACGGATCTGTTTGGCCAGTGGGTGCCATATTCCTGTTCCCATAACGGTGCACAAAAACGAAACCCTTTAGCACAGATGTTTACTAGCCCTTACACTCCTTGCTATTAGTTCTTGTTCAGCTCTAAATGCTGCGG
This sequence comes from Eleutherodactylus coqui, assembly GCF_035609145.1. Taxonomy (NCBI): domain Eukaryota; kingdom Metazoa; phylum Chordata; class Amphibia; order Anura; family Eleutherodactylidae; genus Eleutherodactylus; species Eleutherodactylus coqui. The sequence continues at coordinate 219,138,107 of NC_089838.1, read as the reverse complement.
GAAACAATGCTATCAGCACTCCCCATGGAGAACTGCTGATAAGACTGAAGGACGATTTTTAGGTTGGACTGAATTTTATGATCAGCTAGCAGTGTCCAAAAAGCGCACAATGGGCGCGCGTTTAGACGCGACAATGATTGATAGCAATTTTTAAACGATCATCGGCTAGTGTAAATGGGCGTTAAGACTATAGGTGTTTGTATTTTCTTGACATACCGACTGATACACCTGACTTCACCTGATATAATTTGGTACAGGTGTTTACCTGTTCGCAAAGAAAATTTTCATGAAGTGGTAGTTACTTCAGAGGGACTGAGGAATAAAATATGTATAGACATAGAGGAGCATTAAATTCTCCTCAGACTGCATGTACTGATGTCCTTCTGCAGAATGTGCCACCCCTCCGACTCTCCTCGCTTTTTACTCTTAAAGCTAATACCCCTTTCATTCAAATGTAACCCCAGACTGGAGGTTGTAGCCCTTTCTTAGCCTTAAAGGCATGCTCCATCCCTGCAGTCCATGGCCACTTCCTTATGTGCTTTACAGTCTTTCAGTATATGCACATAGAGGTCAGTTAGTTTCATGCTTGCACACCACCAGGAAGTTACATTAAAAAGGGGTGCACTTACTTTTGCAATTGGCATTAAATAATCGAGTTGTGGCCCCTTTACTTTTCCTATTCAGGACCTAATGAATGCTCATGACAAATTAAATGTTTGCACGACATGGGGAAGTTAGAGAATCAGATTTGGTATAGTACACAGTGGTGCCAATACTTTTGCACTTAGCATTGAATAATCAAGTTGTGACCACTTTACTTTTCCTATTCAGGCCCTAAAGAATGCTCCTGCCACATTTCTTGTTTGTACGACACCGGGAAGTTAGAGAATTAGTGGCGAGTCAGTCAGTGAGTCAGTCAGTTAGTAAGGGGTTTCACCTTTATATATATAGATAAGTGTGTGTCTATCACATGTATATGTAAGCTTGAAAAAGACTCTGTGGAGTCGAAATGTAGCTTTTTACCACCATGGCAGAATAAAGTACATCTTTTGATGTTTTTGCATCATATCTGCTGCCACTCTCTTTACTTTTGGCAAGACCATAGGTGTGATAGCCTGTCAAAAGTGAAAGGTCAACCACACCAGGTGAGTCCTCTTCTCTTTAAGTCATATTGAAAAAATCATCTATATATCTCAAAATGCTGCCCACTTGTAATAGTTCAGAAATTAATTTAGGGGTCTGTTTCAGCGTTGGTTATTAACATAGGGGTCTTAATATATTAACCTCACCCTTCTATATAAGCCATACCTCTTGGAAAAGCCATTTCCATTGTGCCATAACCTGCTGTAATAGTCTGAGAAATAGTGCCCATGTACTACTACAGGTCTAGTGCCGCTGTAATAGTGCCAGCAAATGTACACAGTAACTATGCTTTATACCACTTATCTGCTTGAACACTACTCTCTTCTTCGTAACTTGGAAAGGCTACCTTGATACGGACTGGAAAATCCACAGCGTTTACAGTACAAGCCATGTGGACGGGATTTAAAAAATCTCCTCCACATGGTATAGGAACTGTCTAAATCTGCAGCATGTCTATTTATACTAGGGATCTTAGCTGCGGAATTCAAACCTTGAAATTCAAGGGTTAAATTCCTCAGTTGATGCACAATTTAAAATGAGAAATCCGGAGGAACGGTTGGGGTCAGTCTGGTCAGGCAGGGCAGGCATTAGCACTTGGGCAGATGCTGGTACCAGATGCGGCACCTGCTACAGACTTTCAGAGAAGACAGCATAATTTAAAGAGTCAGTCCCAGATAATACCCATCATGCAAGATAGTAAATGGAGATGGACTTGAATAGGAGGATGAATATGTTTGATTTGTTTTAATATTTAGAGTATAAAGTTGATGTCAAAAGAATGCTAATCAAAAGTTATTAAAGTTTGCGATGTGGTTTTACTTTGGATTTTGTGTCTGTAGCTCTAAAAACCATTACCTTTTCCTTACACTTCATAAGGGTGGCTTCACACGAGCGTGTTTTTGTGCGTGCATAGGTGCGTACATAAGTTTGCACCCATGTACGTGCAAAAACACGTGTGAATGCAGGACCGTGCATTGTTTTCAATGGAGCCGCGGTTGCTGCCGGCAGCTCCATTGGGAACCATGGTCTGCTGGCACCCCAGCATTGTTTTTCAGGGAAGGGCTTTACATAGAAGCCCTTCCCTGAAAAACAAAAATTTTAGTGTAAAAAAATAAACTTACCTATCCGCCGCTGCTGTGTCCCCTGCGGGGATGAAGAACACATCTGCCACATGAGAGAGATGTTTCCTTCATCCCCGCTAGTAAAAAGAATTCCCTGCTGCTACATCTACCACATGAATGACGGGCGAGAGCTGCCTGTGATTGGCTGAGCACCTCAGCCAATCACATTCAGCTCTTTCAGCAGGCGGGGATTTTAAATCCCTGCCTGCTGATAGATCAGTACCACAGAGCAGGGGACAGCAGGAGAAGACGCGGCTGTGCCCCGGCAACTGAAGCAAGGTGAGTATCTATTTTTTTGTTTTTTACAGCACTTTTACTTGATTTTCAGGGAAAGGCTTACATTTAAAGGCCTTCCCTGGAATCAATTGATGGGGTGCCAGCAGCAGAATCCTCTACACCCGCGACTCCATTGAAAACAATGCGTGCATTCACTATGGTGCATGCATGTCCTATCTTTGCAGGCACACGCCTGTAAAGCACGGACATGTGCACACACCATAGGGAATGCATTGGGGCTAATAGACGCGTGTTTTTGTGCGTGCGTAGGCACGCACAAAATACACGCTCGTCTGAAGCCACCCTAAATGTTTATTCACTGGTTGCCCTGGATATGACCTGCAGGCATTGCATCGCTACCGGTCAGGCTGCCTCTGTAAAAACGATCAGGGACGGCCTTTTTTTCTATTCAGCTGTCGGGACCGGATTGCAATTTATTTCAAGACATTATCAATGATAGAGACTTTGACCACTTGTAAATGTTTCTATCGCTCTAGGGTAGTATAAGGCCTCACGTCCTCGGGTAGGTCAGATTCCGCAGCAGATGTACTTGTCTGGGTCTTCTATTTTCTGTACTGCGGATGCGTGTAGAAGCACCGGCAGGCGCACTAGCACATAGGGCTCATGTCCACGGGCAAAATATGATTTAAGATCCGCAGCGGATCTCCCGCATGCGGATCCGCATCCCATAGGGATGCATTGACCACCCGCGGGTAGATAAATACCCGCGGATCGTCAATAAAAGGGATTTAAAAAAAAATGGAGCATGGAAAAATCTGGACCATGCTCCATTTTCGTGCGGGTCTCCCGCGGGGACGGCTCCCGCGGGCTTCTATTGAAGCCTATGGAAGCCGTCCGGATCCGCGGGAGACCTAAAATAGGAATTTAAAGTATTTACCATCCGTAGCGGACCGGGAAGGTCTCCTCTTCCTCACGGCCGCATCTTCCTTGCTTCGGCTCGGCGGATGTGCCCGGCGCATGCGCGCGGCACGTCGACGACGTGCCGGCGACGTGCCGCCGGCGTCAGGAATTCATCCGCCGGCCGAAAATGAAGATCCGGCCGTGAGGAACAGCTGACCTTCCCCGCCCGCGCCGGATAGGTAAATGCTTTTAAATTGCTATTTTCGGCGCTCATGTCCACGGGGCAGGAGGGACCCGCTGCAGATTCTCCATTGAGAATCTGCAGCGGATCTGATTTTCCCCGTGGACATGAGGCCATATGCACAGTACAGTTGGTTTTTTTTTTTAACTCCTGCTTTCCTGTGGAATCAGCGACCCGTCCGCAATGTCAATTGTGCACAGGCTGCGGATTTGACAGGTTCCATTGAGATCAATGGAAGCCGTCTGCACAGAATATGCCCTAAAAGGGAGCATGCTGCGATTTGTTTTCCACATGCGGAATCCGGAAAACAAGTCCACATGTGTTCATTGAGGTACGGACGCCTATGCTTCACTATGGGCGGCTTGAATTGCAGATCTTCCGCGTGGATTCCACAAATCAAATCTTCCCGTGGACATTGGGTCTTAATGTTCCAATAATGCTAACCAAGAGGATACAGTTGCACCCACTATACTGCCTCCAGATGCATCAATCAGAATACTAATAAGGCCATATGGTGGTGCCAGATGTAAAATGGCACAATTATATTGTTTCTATATTAACAAACTATAATATTTATATCATATTTATATTTTACATAATGGTATTCTGCATAATATTAAAAGTAGAATTTAATACAAAACACTTTATTCTCTGTAGAAATCTATACATGAAAAAGGTTCCATTGTATTCAACCTCCTGAGATGAGGCAGAAAAAACAATGAATGCATGAATGCAGATCTCAGATATGTCCTACTTGTTCTATGAAAGGGAGCTTATGCAATGTTTACCAGAAACAAGCAGCTGATTAAATATTTACCAGAACACCCTTAAACGGGTGATCCCAGAATCTGGTATTCCTTTAATAACCTCTGTAGTCTTATGGCCTTATTAAACATACAGAAAATGGGAAGATAGAATAATACCTCTGCAGCGCCACCTATTGGAATGCAGCATTTCTGCAAGTCAATGTCAGACTTTTTAAACAAGCCTCATAACAATGACTGGTAATTATAAGCCAAAGCTAGAATAACCATACACAGATAGCTAATTCATGTTGATTACCCCTCATCAGTGTGAAGTAGGTTTCTATAGACATGGGTCAGGATGGGTATTTGTCTTACAATTTCCAGTCATTGTTATAAAGCTTGTTTACAAAATCTGACATTGACTTACAGGAATGCTGCCTTCCAATAGGTGGAGCTGCAGAGGTATTGTTCCAACCTTCTATTTGCATATTTTCCAGAGGAGCAAGTATGGCCTTATAAATCTCATCATACACCTTGTAGGTGCCCTGCTTAAGAAGAAATTATACCCTTCCTAAAACACACAGTAGCATGCCCTAAAACGCTGACTCATGGGAGGTGGTAAGTTCTCCTTCAATGGAAGTCCTCAAACAAAGGCTGGACAATTATCTGTCTGGGATGATTTAGTGAATCCTGCACTGAGCAGGGGGTTGGACCCGATGACCCTGGAGGTCCCTTCCAACTCTACCATGATTCTATGACTATCTGGTTTTACTCTCTCCATTTTCATTCCATTTCCTCCTCTCATCTTGCTGTGTTCTTTTTTTTTATTAAACCACTTTTTATTGGAACATTTTTTCCTTTGACAATGCAGTTAAAAGCGAAATCATGTATTCACATATACGCACATTAGTACATATCAAAAACTTGCATTTTCACTTTCAATGGTACAATTATGAGAAGCAATATTTTAGCACTACAAAGTCTTGTGACATTCTGATACACAACAAAATTCCAAACTTTAGAATTATGCTACCATATTTACATTTTCTACACTCCTGTTCTGTTCTCTTGCTGTGTTCTTTGAGAAAATTTGGCGGCCGTGTTGCTCAGCATACATGACCACCATTTACCTGTGAGAAACTACATCTCCCTCAAGCATCTTGTGTCTTCTCCCCACTCCCTTTTAATGTATTCTTTTTTTTGTTTTTTTTGAAATATCATTAAAAAAGCATATTCTGCTTTATGATCCATAACAGTAGACTTAGTAAGTGTACCGTATTACTTATCCTGCACTGATCCTGAGTTCTAGCATGTACTGTAATTCAGAAATCTCCCTGTATTCCATGTTATACAGAATGTAATCAAAAAGACTGATCCAGCGCTACATCTCTATCTCTTATATTGAAATAACAATAGCGCACGTAAATAGGAAGATGTGTATGCGCTACATGATGGCATGGTGCACAGGCCTCTGGCGGTCCCGTAACATGGATTTCACTTTTGTGTTGTGGCCTCTGTAAGTGATAGAGAGTAAAATCCAATTGCAAAGTTGAAGAGTAGAAGCCCATTTACACAGAGCGATGATCGTTCAAAAGACAGTTTGAGTGACAGCTTTGAGCGATCATTTTGCGTAAACTATTAAGTAGCTACTCAGCTACTTAATAGCTATTTAATGTGCAAATAAAGCCTTTAGCTGAAAGCAGTTAATAGCCCGAGGGCTCTTATCAGCTTTCAGTTCCTTCGTTCTCCAACGGGAAAAAATGCCATCAGCACTACCTGCAGAGAACGACTGATAAGGCCGAACAACGATTTTTAGGTTGGCCTGAATTTAACGATCAGCTAGCAGTGCCTGAAAAGTGCACAATGGCCGCGCATTTAGGCAAAACGATATTCACTCAAACAAGCTTTTTAGCGATTTTTGAGCGATCATCACTCCGTGTAAATGGGCATTAGCATGTGTGAAGCAGAAACCTGGCTTCCACATCTCTCTAAGGCCTTAGTCAGACGGGCGTTTTTAGCCGCGATTTGCGCATGCGCATGCGTCCGGCGATTTTATAAAACCATTGCTTTGCAATGGTATCGGACACATGAGCGCTTTTTATGCGCTCGTCCGATAAATTATAGAACAGAAATCGCAGATCGCACCTATCTGCGATCTGCGATTCCTGTTCTCTTCTCTATATGCGCTCAATGGGGCCGGCGGCAGCAGCGCCGACCCCAGCAGCGCCGACCCCATTGAGAACATATAGAAGACAAATCATTCTTCTCTGCCACAGCTGTAACAGCTGTGACAGAGAAGAACGATGTTTGCCCATTGAATTTAATGGAGCCAGCAATACAGCCACTCCATTGAAAGCAATGGGCTGCCGCCGTGCGCGGGGTGAATTGTCGGGAAGGGCTTAAATATATAACCCCTTCCCTGCAATTCATCCAGAAATGTGTTAAAATAAAAAAAAATTCTATACTCACCTTTCCGCTGCAGCCGGAGTCCAGCCGCGGCCGCTGTCAGTTCTCCTGAACTGCTTCTCGGCACTATTCAGCCGGCGGGGCTTTAAAATCCCCGCCTGCTGAATGATCTGCCTCTGATTGGTCACACCCCTGACCAATCAGAGGCAGGTTTCACTCACACACCCATTCATGAATTCATGAATGGGTGAGTGACTGCTGCCTCTCAGCGCTGAGCCAATCAGGGGCAGGTCTGACTCACATCCATTCATAAATTCATGAATGGGTGTGAGTGAAACATGCCTCTGATTGGCTCAGCGCTGAGCCAATCAGGGGGCAGGTCTGACTCACACCCCCTTCACACCCACTGCAGGACGGCCGCACGGAGCTCCGGCTGCCGGGAGAAGGTGAGTATATATATTTTTTTTTATTTTTACACATTTTAGGATGAATTGCAGGGAAGGGCTTATATATTTAAGCCCTTCCCGACAATTCATCCCGGGCTCGCCCGCAGCGCATTGCTTTAAATGGAGCCGGCTCTATTGCCGTCTCCATTGAATGCAATGCGCTGGACAGCTCCGGCCCGTTTCTAATGAATTTGCGGGCGACTTGCGCGCACCGGTCACGCGATTTGCGGATGCGCATCCGTCATGCGATCCGCAAATCGCGTGAAAAAACGCCCGTGTGACTAAGGCCTAAAGGTGCATTTACACACAAAGATGATCGCTCAGAAGCATGCGGTCCTTATCAGCTGTTCTGCCGAACTATGGATTTTATGCCGAACTGACATTCATCGTTCGGCAGATAAGTGAAAGATGGGCACATTTACACACAACAATTATCGCTAAAAATATGGCTTTTGAGCAGATTTTGAGCGATAATCGTTCTGTCTATATGAGCCTTAAGTCCTGTGGGACCACTGCTATAACTGAAGTGAGGAAAGCGTACTCAAAATTGCCTCCTTCTGCTATGATACATGCATTGAGTTGTCGTTGGGCCTGTGTTCATTCCAGGGACTCTCAGTGTGGATCAGTATCTGAATAATCTACAGATGGTGGTGATTGACTTCCTAATCTGCCCCCATCGTAGCAGAAGGAGACCACTTCAATGGAATACTGATTGATAGCTGATTGGCTTTACTACTGTATATCTGAATGTGCTTTATTCACACAGCTGTAGAAGGGTCCTTAGAATTCCTTGAAGATCTGAAAGCAAGAACAGCACGGCATGCAGTTCTATTCTTTCTGTCAATACAGCTTAAACTATGAGGGTAACCTGACGGACCCCATAATAGGACAATGGGATCCAGTGAGCTCCTTTGGGATCTGTCATAATTGGCTTTTGTAAAGAAGTCACCATGCAGAGGTGAGCTAAGCCATCACAGGAATAAGTACATGACTAAGGCCTCATTCACACGAACGTTCTTACACGATAAATCGTCAACCGAAAATTCCAATACATTAATTCCCATGGGCGAATTTTCAGGAGCCTGAAAACATGAGATCAGTGACCGTTTTCAGTTGCCGATTTTTCATGCTGCATCAAAAGATAGGTCTTGACCTATCTTTTGATGAAAAAAACTCTGGAAGCTCCCATAGACTTTTATGGGAGCTGAAAAAAAGGGAGGGGGAGGGAGTTTACCAGTGTCTGGCGCTCGGAAAAGAACACAGCTGGCTCTATTTAACCATTAGAAGTCATTATGAGGATTTCTGCCAACCGATGGAATTCCGAGCTGCAGCGTATTTTTCACACGATACACCCTTGTGAATGAGAAAACGCTGATTAAGCTCAGGACTCGATCACAGCTATTCTTCATTGATGCAATTTTTGCCCAGGATACGACCAGTGTGAAAAAACAATGCTCGTGTGAATGAGGCCTAAGAAACAGTAATGAGTTGATGCATTGTTCTCACTCTATTTTCTGTAACCTCACCTTTACATTTCCCATAAACACCTGAGCAGGATTGGTGAGCTGAATGTAATACAGTAGGTCTTATGAGCAAGTTACCAAGAGCAAATTAGTAAGAGCCATCTTACCACCTTAAGAAAATGAATCTGTAATATCTCACAAAGGCCCCCAATTAACCCCAATCATTAGATTGTCCACACGAATAAAGGAAGCAGGTAGTAAAGACTAATGAGATTGCCCCGATCATCCCCTTTTATGCTGAAACCAAACGCAGTGACACGGGAAAAGAATGCCTGGCACGCATTATTACGAAGTAATTCCACCTATAACATAAAGCTGGCCCTCTACGGTGATAGTGAACACTGCTGTATAGACGGGTGCCATATAGTTTATACAATAGCATAAAGCTAATATTTGGGGGGTAAGACAAAAGACGCTTCTGAAGACTTGAGAACCATTTGCAGATGTTCTATTTCAGTCGGACTTTAAGCGACATGGGAATTGAGCCAAACGCAATCTGCAGGATATTGTGGAGGCTGCTTTACATATGCATCTGCGGGATCTCTTCAAAAAAAGGCAAGCAATTAAAATGCATGTCTTATAGAAAATGGATCAATCAACAAAGGGACAGAACAAAGGTAATGAACGGAAAGCACTTTGAGAACATTAAAAAAAAAATCCTGCCTACTTATAATTGCAAATCAACTGGATTTTCTGTACTTCCCTCTGAACATGGTAACATATATATATTTAATCTAGTATGTAAATGTGATAAAGCAATGAAGACATCTGTAAACAAGTCATTAAAAGGCACACAAGCCATCCACTGTATATCACTGCGTTGTGTATGTCGATAATAATTAGACAACAATTTTTGGGAGGTGAAATTGCTAAAGGGAATTTTCCTCTCTATCAAATTATTATTCAAGTTACAGTGAACAAAAAGATGATTAATACAGCATGATCTGCATAATTTCCATAATTACTGCCTCAGGCTATGCTGTCCTCTTACAGTCAAGACTTACATGAACAGAGTTTTTAAATGTCTGAATCTGAACTCCTATGGGAAGCCTCAGCTATTCAACTCCGCTGCTTAATATTCTCAGTCCTTATCGGGGAATGTCTGTTGCTTCAGAAGCCTTCCAGATCAGACAGACCCAGTGGTGCCCTCTTCTGGTTCATCTCGCTGGGGCTGCAGCAGCAGCAGAAGTTTTCCTAATTGAAGAAGTCATTTGCAACTGATTAATTGTGGTAGTGTCACAAAATGTAATGTCACCGAGGGACGTAGGAAGCCTCAGAAAATGAATGTAGTCACATGGTTAGTCGATGACATTTAAAGTGTGTTTTTTATTGCAATGCTTTGTTCCAAAATGGTCAAACCTGATACATATTTTGGGAATAGGGGACAATGACACATGTTGACATGGCAGCTATCGGCACTAACTCTTAGGCCGTGTTCAGAAATTGCAGATTTGTTGCTCTAATTGTGCAACAAATTTACAAAAGACGTGTAAATACAGCCAAACATTAATTTGACACATAAGCTAGGGCTTCAGAGTGACTTTGACCGCAATGGGGGTCATGCAACTAAAGAAAGCAATGTAGCTCTGTGATCTCTAAATGCAATAGAAGTAAATGCTGATCACGTTGCGAATCGCAAGTAGTTGTGATAGTGATCCACAGATCAAAAAAACAAAACAGTTGGATTTTTTTCGCAATTTGTGGGTCTTGATTGCAGCTACTTTTGAGTCACAATGCAACCAATGCAGTTAGATTTGGTTTGCAAAAACCCCTGTCATGGCCAAAGTCCCCGTGTAACCTTGGGCCTGACATGTTATGATAACTACACAATACTGCAATGTTGTAAATCATGTTAGCAGGATGCGCCAGTAATGCTAAGAATCGCTACATGTGTAGAAGAAGCTCATTCACACATGGCAAATTTTTATGCTACAGCGGCTTCACACAAGCTTGTTTACGTATGTTTTTACACACGCAATGCACAGAGAATAGTACGCATTGTCTTCAATGGGTTCATCTTCAATTTTGCTTTTGAGCCCAAATTTTCTGACACGCACAAAAAAATTGACATGCTTTATTTTGGCGTGCATTTATGCACCAAAGGCACCATAAGAGTCTATGGGATGCACAAATGCGCACCTGATCCGCACACATTTGTGCAATGAACTGCGCAATTTCATGAAGAAATTGAAAACATCGGGAACTAATTAGGCTACACAGCCTTTTAAATCACGGCCACACCTGCGCCTGTAAACAGTCCCAGGCAATGCAGAAAAGTACAATAAAGAGAGCTAAAAAAGCGCAATAGCGGGACCTTCACTGCGCAAAAAGTCGCTCTATCATGTGTATGTTAGCGCATACACCCATGTGAAGCTGCCTTTAGGGCTTAAACAGACAAATGTGTTTGCAGAGGATTTTGCACATGAAAATCACATCCGTAAAACGTGACGAAGCGAAACCATTGATTTCAATGGTTTCAGACTCATGAGTGTGTTTCTTGTGCTCTAAAATTTCAGCTTTTCTTTTTGCATGCGAAATAGCGCTGGTTTTCAAAAGTAAAAAATGCAAAGACTTTAAATTAGTTCATGTACAAACACGCTCCGCTGCGGCGAGTGTATTTGCACATCCATTCGTTTGTTTGATCCCATAAGGAAATTCTTGCTTATCCAGCATCATGTCCAATCTGTTGCAGATTTGCAGTAGATTTTCACCAGAGTTCATCTTTTGCAATGCGTATGAAAGATCTGACTGCAAATTCACAGCAACATCTGCAGGGAACGATATCCACGGCATCCAAAGATGTCCTAGAATACCATTTCTTTAGATTGCCTATGGAAGTAGACATAAATCTCACATCACATATACTAGGATGTTACCATCGCTATCTATCAGGCAAAAGGAGGAGAGTTTAGGAAATCATTATGCTTGGAATTGCCACAATAAGCAAGTAAACTGGAGTTCTGCTTTAAAATCTGGAGCTCATCTCTAAAGTATAAGCATTAGAGATGAGCGAGTATACTCGCTAAGGCACATTACTCGAGCGAGTAGTGCCTTAGCCGAGTATCTCCCCGCTTGTCTCTAAAGATTCGGGGGGCCGGCGCGGGAGACAGGTGAGTTGCGACGGGAAGCGGGGGGGAGCAGGGGGGGAGAGAGAGATCTCCCCTCCGTTCCTCCCTGCTCTCCCCCGCCGCCCGCCGTCGGCCCCCGAATCCTTAGTGACGAGCGGGGAGATACTCAGCTAGGGCACTACTCGCTCAAGTAATGTGCCTTAGCGAGTATACTCGCTCATCTCTAATAAGCATGAAAAAAAGTTGTATGTGGTTGAATTTTATCTGCAGTATTAAAAATACAACTACAGGTCTTGTAGAACAGCACAGGTACACAAACTACATTTTTATGCCAAAATTATAAATTCTAAGGCCAGTAAATATATCAAACCTATCTCAAGCAGGAAAGTGTAGGGCGCATAGCAAGAACAATTTAGTTTTTATTTTCTAAACTGTACTTGAAAAATGACCTCTAATTCTGACCTCTGAATGGCTGATAGAGGCCACTAGGCCTTATGATTTGATACGTGAGGTCCACTATATTCACTTGATGGCAGAACCAATTCAAATGCCAGACACAAGCACAAGAATAATCATTTGCTTTAAATGGAATGCTTTCTGGATTTCTGAAATTGGCAAAGACAGAAATTAATCCTTTCATTGATAAAGCAGGCAGAAGGCTATGATGCATTGTGCATTTAGCGCACATCTCCTAGGAGTGACAGAGCCTTTGTAATAAAAAATGATCAATATGACTCAATGGGCTCTAGTAATGGCCGCCTGCCAAACAGAATCTATCACCCTAGGACAATCTGAACTTAGAAAACAAACAGCACAAGTATTTGCCAAAAGACTAAAATGACAAACACATACGATACATCCTTGTGACAAGCCTAGTACCCCGGCCTGACCTAATTCTGTAATGGCTACTCGCTGTCATATGAAAGTGGGTGGTCAGGGCTTCGCTCTGGTGTGTGCCTTGTTTATACAAGGTGGGTAGAGGTCCAGATGACATCTGGAAGCCTAAGGCCTCATGTCGACGGGCAAAAGAACAATTAAAATTCGCAGCGGATCTCCCGCATGCGGATCCGCGCCCCATAGGGATGTATTTACCACCCGCGGGTAGATAAATACCCGCGGATGGTCAATAAGAGTGAATAAAAAAAAAACTGGAGCATGAAAAAAAATGGACATGCTCCATTTAGGTGCGGGTCTCCCGCAGGGACGGCTCCCGCTGGGTTCTATTGAAGCCTATGGAAGCCGTCCGGATCCACAGGAGACCCGCGCCTGAATTAAACTCACCTGCTCCAGGCGATGCAGATCTTCCTTCCTTCGCAGCCGGATATTCTTTCTTCGGCCCGGCGGATGTGCCCGGCGCATGCGCGCGGCACACAGCCGGCGTGCCAAGCACATCCGCCCGGCCGATGAAAGAAGATCCGGCCGCGAAGAAGGGAAGACACACACGGCCCTCAGCAGGTGAGTTTATTCTTATTTTTATGCCTCATGTCCGCGGGGCAGGAGGGACCCGCTGCGGATTCTCCATGGAGAATCCGTAGCGGGCCTGATTTTCCCCGTGGACATGAGGCCTAAGGCAGCATTCACTGAGAAAACCGCACAAGATTTGTGTGTTGCGAGACACTCAAATCTGACACGAGTATGGCTCCATTTGTTTTGAATGGGGTCATATACTTGAGCAAGTTTTGACCGCATCGCTATGTCATTCGGGAAAAATTTGCAGCATGTCCTGTGTTCAGTCGTTCTCTTGGAATGCCTATACTATTGTTTTCAATGGAGATGGAAAAAACATCACATGGCATGCGAGGTGTAAGCAAGTGCGATGCGAGGTTTCCCATTGAAAGCAATGGTAAAAACTTGCTGGAAGATTGTTACTTTCATTAAGTGATGTGAGGCATTTCTGACACAAAGCCGCCTTGCATCTGCGGGGACATCGCACGTTCCCAAGTGCAACATCAGGTAGAGTTTCACAGCCTGATATAGGGCTCGCCCATGTGAGATTGACCTTAGAGAAATAGCAGGTACTTTTCTTTCACTGAGTTAGAACTTTTCATCTCTTTATGAAGCCATGTTCACACCACGTTCAGGCCTCCGTTCACAGGTTCCATCACAGTTTTCTGTCTGGTTCATCAAAGATGGCATCCAGACAGAAAACTAGACAGAACCATAGTCTTCTATTATCCAAAGGAGACCAAGAAGATCTCCATTTGAGCAAGATTCTATTAGTTTCCAGCATTGATACTGGAGAGAATAGCATAATTGGCTACAGTGTTATCCTAAGTACAAATGCCAAAAACAAACATAATTCTGCTCGAATGAAAACTTTGTTGGCCATCATTCGAGTAATGGAAGCCTATGGTTCCTTCAAGGTTTCTCTCTGGATGCCATTTTCAGTGAGACAAACAGAAACCTGTTAATGAAAGTTTTTTGGGGGGCTTGTCCACACCACATTCGAGTTCTCTAAGTGTATCGTATGAAAAAATATGCAACTGCCATCATTACCCAATAGTCTATACCCTGGAACAGGTATGTAAGTAACAATAAATCTCCCCCATTAGATCTTAGATGTGTTTCTCAGATAACAGTAAGAATTAAATTTGACGTACTTTATTGATTAGCATCATTAAGGGTATATGGAAAGGGATCATCCAGATGGGTCAAGGCTTTTAAAGACGGTTATCCCAGCGGAATAATTTATCACCTATTCACAGGATAGTTGATAAATGATTGACTGATTGCAACCCAGTGACGCCCTGTGATCAGTAGCACAGCACAACCCGAGTCCGCCAGGTTAATGGAGTGGTGGTCATACATGCACAACACTGTTCCATTCACCCCATGAACTTGGGGTGTGCTGTGCTCAAGACTGTGAAATGTCCCAGCGGTTGGACCCCCAGCAATTGATTTCCGTGGGATAACATCTTTAATATATTGTGAGTACTGATATTAGAGTGCACCGTTGGTACCACTGAGCAGTACATGGGCATAGATGCCTATCACCTAATACAATTTAAATTAAGGGTACTAGACTTCTACTAAGACTGTTCTCAATGATCACAATTCCACTTGCTTGAATCGCTACACAAATATCAATTGCTGCATAGAATTACAGCATTTGAACAGTGACATTGAATAACTGGGTCCTTCTATTTCCGCCTGACTGTTCATATTTAAGAAAACAGCTCCATGAACACCCTGAGTTATTAAAGCCATGTCCGTGTGAGAATGAAAGGTAATTGATGTGACTATAAAGAATAAATTGGATTTCTAGCAAACAGTCCTTCATATTGCTTAGCACACAGTGCACACCTGACCTTGTGCAGACCTCCATTTCTCTTACCAGGTTCATGTTTTCACATGTCCTTATTCAAATGCATTTAGGAAGTATCATAATAGACCGACAAGACCTAGAGCCACTCTCCTTACAACTACACATTTACACTTAGAACTGGAGTTGATCATTTCCATAACACATACTGACATTTCCGCATAAGATTATTAGATTACCAAAATAATCAGAGAAGCACTAAACTGTCAAACATCTCTATTACTGTGTAAAACTTATGTGACAATAGAATTTCTTCTAGAACTGGTCATAAGAAAGGACCCTAAATTCCTGGAGGAGCAGGTTAAATGGTAAAATCAAAGAACTAGGAAGATTACCGTGTATACTCGAGTATAGGCCGACTTTTTCAGCACATTTTTTATGCTGAAAAAGCCCCCCTCGGCTTATACTTGAGTGAGCTAGGTAAAAAAAACAAAACGCAATACTCACCTCGCAGCCGACAGCCGCAATGGTCTTCCCGGCGGTGCGGCAAGCTGCTCTGTAATTCTCCCCGCTGTCAGCTCTCTCTCTGCTAAACGGGGCTTTGAATTTTCCCGCCGTCAGCAAGTAAGCACTGTGATTGGATTGAGCGCCAGCTAATTACAGCTGGCGCTCGATCATTCACAGCCATTCAGGGAATGACATCACTGAATGGCTGTGATTGGTTCATCAAGCGCCGGCTGTGATTGGCTCGCGCTCGATCCAATCACAGCGCTTACTTGCTGATGGCAGGGAAATTCAAAGCCCCATTTAGCAGATAGAGCTGACAGCAGGGAGAATTACATAGCAGCTTGCCGCACTGCTGGGGAGACCATCACGTGGGGGACACAGACGCTGACTGTCGGGTGAGTATTGCGCTTTGTGTTTTTTTTTACCTAGTCTAGCTAGGCTTATACTCAAGGCTCCTAATTTTCCAATTTTTCTGTGGTAAAATTAGGTGCCTCGGCTTATACTCAGGTTGGCTAATACTTGAGTATATATGGTAATTCTTTAACTTTAAAGGGGAAATTCAGTAAAAATGATGTACAAATATGTAGATACATGTGGGAATATCACATTGGTAAAGTCTGTGATGTTGTATCACTGCTGACTTCCAGAATGAAAGGATTTTATAAAATTCGTAAAGTACCTATCATTTTAGCAAACTTCTGAAATGGCATAGAGACATTTAAGAAGATACGATCAGTGGGTGCTCAGATCTTGATCCCCCAATGAACGCTAGAGAGAAGGGGCACGGATGCTTAGTGGTATGCCCCTTCATATACATCTATTGATAGACTGATTTAATAATGGATTTAACTACTGGTTCAATATGGTAGTTACAGTTTTTAATAAGAAGCTAAAGTAATAAATTACATAGAATATCTAAAAAAAAAATGTTTTTTTTATCAAGGCCTTTCATGCAAGTGTAATCTAGTTGTGACTGGTAAAAGTAACTACTAAAAAAGATGTTTAAAAAAAATGTGAACATGTGACCAGATCCAGAAAATATTTCTAAAGTAACACCAACCTGTTCTTGAGACCACTTCTGTCTTTCTTCTGGAGTCCGAACTTTTGTTTTATAACCTCTTTGTATATCACCAAGCTTTGAAGCTGAAGGAATATTCAAAGACTTTGGTCGGCTTTCATGTCTGTTTGCAGGATGGCCTGCATCTGTTTTCTGGCATATTTCCGTACTGTCTTTTGGCACATTTTCTGTCTCACCGTGCTCAGGGCTCATGTCTGTTGTACTATTGATACTGCTCATGCTCATACTCATTTTGATCTCAGCTACTATCTGGTCAATATCTTCCTCTTGATCCTCTAAATTTCCATCAGCTTTCCTCTTATGAAATGGGGATTGTGGAAGAGAATTACCATTAGCCTCTACAGGATAGTAATCCTGATATACTTCTTCATTTTCACTATACTGGGCTGTTTCCTCCTGGTCCTGAACTTCTAAAGAGGATGAATTGTCCTCCTCAATAATCTGCATCTGATTCTCCTGCCCTACATCTCCTTCAATACATTCTTGTTGCTGTAGTTTGGATTCTGTCCATTCATCTTCCACTGCTTCAACACATTCATCGGTATCTATGTGGTGTTCTTCAGTATGGATATATTCCTCTCCATTGCAGTCCATACCTTCAAGGTAGCTGTCATCTTCAGGACAATAACGTATATAATAAGTGATGCCTTCCTCTTCATCTGGAAGACCTTCGTCATATTCCTCATCAGAAGTATTATTGACATAATCAGAGCTTGAGTCGCCATCACCACTATTGTCATTACAGTCTTGCTCCTCTTGATTGCTCGTAGAGTGCCTATTATGTAATTGTGTATTTGTGTACTCATGAACTACAGTTTCTTCATATACAGAGTCCTCCTTTTCACGGCTTAAGACTTGAGGAGAAGATGGGCAGGATCTTGGTCTTTGATCCAGCATGCTAGCCCGGGTACTCTGACGTTTTCTATTTGCCATACTGAGCATTTCATATGACCATCATTTCATGAAAGATTCTGTGAAAGACATAGAGATAGACAATCAGGATTCCCAAGAGGCACGGATCACTGCACAGAACCTTAAAACTAGATCTATGGTTTAGTCTCTGTTCTGTTTCTAAAGCTCGCCTATTTTAATAACGAATATTCATATGCAACAATGTTTTTTTATAGTGTAAGTATATTAAATGTGGTCCATAATTTACTTTACATTCCTCAGTTAACATTAAAATACAGTATTCTTTGCAAACTGTTATAGTCTAAAGGCCCTTTTACACGCAACGATTATCACTCAAAAGTCGTCCTAACAGTCAAAAATGAGCGATAATCATTACATGTAAGTGCAGGCATTGTGCACTTTTCATTTGAACGATGGATTTCAGTTCACTAAAAAATCCATTATTCATATCTCTGAAAGATTGAGCGAATACATTCCATTTGAATGTATTTTGTTCATCTTTCAATAGACTGCAGGATGTTTTCCCCGCGGGATGTTTATACTAGCTGCGATGATAACAATGGAATGTGTTGGCAGCTGTTTACACAGCTGGGTGTGTGTTTGAACACACACTGGGCTCTGCAAACAACTCCTGGAGGTCCTTTTACATGCAAATGAAGAAGTGTTAATGGCTATTAACACTTTATGCAAAATTAAGTCTTTCAACCTTTCAGTCATTTGAAAGATTATTTTTGCACGTAAAAGGGCCTTTACTATGCAACCAAATCAATATGTTGTGTGAAACATTTCGGTAAGTAGACTCTGCTACACACTACTGATAAGCCCTGGGCTTATCCAATATGGTTTCTGAATGGGATTGAGAAAGAAAAACAGTCCTTAGTATTTAATTAGCCACAGTAATCACAGAACTGAAAGAGAAAGACCTAGTACAGTATATGGATACACATAGGGCTGTCTTAACTGCAGACAAGGACATTTCTGTATACAAGCTCAGATTGTATACATGGAAGGACATACAGTACTAATGCTAGGTTGCGTCATTCAGTCATAGCATTTTCACTTATATAATATGCATTCTGAAATCCATTTATATTTAGTGATGCCTTTAGTGTGACATTACTCATTCTGGCAATGGATGTACTCTACAGACAGCATGATAACAAGGCCATTGCAATCATTTAAGTATTATAAGCAATGTAGAACTCTTTTCATGCAATTAATGTGAAATTTACTAAATAAGGGCTTCTTCACAAGGGCGTGATTTTGTCTCCGTAATCATGGCCACATAACGGGATGAAATGAAACCATCGATTTCAATGCTTTGGTTTTCATTAGTGGTATTCTCACCCGTTAATTAGACGTACAGGAAAAAATAGTATTAACTATGTGCGGGAAAGATAGGGCAGGACTAGAGATGAGCGAGCGTACTCGTTAAGGCAAACTACTCGAGCGAGTAGTGCCTTATGCGAGTACCTGCCCACTCGTCTCAAAAGATTCGGGTGCCGGCGGGGAGTGGCGGGGGAGAGCGGGGAGGAACGGGTGGGGGGGGGGAAGAGATCTCTCTCTCACTCTCTCTCTCCCCCGCTTCCCCCTGCTCACTCCCGCAACTCATCGCTCTTCCCCGCCAGCACCCGAATCTTTAGAGACGAGCGGGCAGGTACTCGCATAAGGCAATACTCACTCAAGTAGTTTGCCTTAGCGAGTACGCTCGCTCATCTCTAGGCAGGACCTATCTTCTCACTGTTTTTCTCAAACTCACGTACTATATTGCAAAGTTTGACTACTCCAAGAAAAAAAACAAATAACCCATACATGCACAACTATGCTTCGTAGCAGCGAGCGTAGTTGCGCATATGGCCATCTGTTTTTACCCTTAGTCTGTATTGCGGACTATATTACGGCTATAGCACGGAGTTTGAATAAAACAGCAGGAAGATAGGTCCTGCCCTATCTTTTCTGCACACGTAGTTTTAACTCCATGCGGGAAAGATAGGGCAAGTCCTAACTTTTTTTTGCCCATACTATCAATGGTTGAGAATCCCAATAGTGAAAATGAAACCATTGAAATCAATGGTTTCATTTTGTCCCATTATGCACTAGTGATTATCACGGCCACATAAAGGGACAAAATCACGCCCATGTCCTTAGGATGACTTCACATCGGGTAGTTTTGTTGCAGAAACCTCTGTGACTGTATCAGTTGTATTCATCAGAATGGGGCTGTTTTGGTGACAGCACATCAAATTCTGCAAGCCCCATTCTACATGCAAAACCAAAAAGTTTTTGAATAATTTAATTCTGAAAGATTTATAGAAGTTTTTCAATGGAAATATTGTGAATGTTCTCCTTATTCCAATGTTTTCTGTCCTGAACATAGGAAAAGCGGAGCATTCAGAACATCCCTGCATTATTTGCTTTGTGCAAACACTTTCATTTCTAGATCACTCAGTATAGAAATAAAAGTGCTAAAACCATTTCATATGACATCAATGAAAAATATAGTAATTTAACCATAAATGCATTTGTAAAATAGATTTGCAACTGCAGTACACAGATGTTTATAATGCAGACAAGTAGCATTTCCTTAATACTAGCATAATTAGGTAAGGAAGAACAAATTCTTTGCTCTGTGGTGACTCACACAAGGTCTCTACCTTACGTTTAATAGAAGACATCGAAAATATACATCTTTTTCCAATGCATTCATTTAACACCATCTGTTGTAAAATCCAGCGTGGAAAGCAAAATAATTGTTGCTACTTAGAAATCAGAGGGAACCACTCAGGTTTCTTTCAGGCAGTCTTTTTTACAACACCAAGATTGTATACAATTTTATTGATGCTACCATATTGTGGTCACATATAAGGAGGTATTCAACATCTTTTCCTACAGCAAAGTCTACGGGAAAACGGTAGAACAAAACGTTAGACTAAGAGCATGCCGTTTTAAGAAAAAAAACATGGACCCAAAATTGTAGCAAAAGTGAGAAAAATGCATTGTTCATAAGAGGTTTGATATGTTAATACTGACTGCAGTAAACATCTGGATGCAGCATTTTCTGCCGCAAGAGAAAGCCCAAAAACGCCTGTGGCAAAAATGCCAATGACAGCAAGTTTGCCAAAAATATGTCAGTGAGCCATAAAATAACTGCATTTCAGGGTAAGCATTATTGCCACAACACCTAAACCCTGTATGGATCTACTGAACCCAATTTAGATCCCCACAGGGTTCTATAGTATCTATGTTAGGCCAGTAGAATCATGTGGGCTGATGTTAGAGAGATCTAAAATAGCCCTTGTGTTTTCCAGTAAGGGAACTTTCAGACATGTGGTATATTTCTGCAAGACAAATCTGGAGACGCAGAAAATTCTGCACTTAAATCTGAGTGTATAGAGCAGATTAAGCTGCATCTTCAGGGCTCATTCAGATGACCGTATTTATGGAGGTATTTTCGCGCCTTAAAAAACACATCTAGAATGCGACCATGCAAAGCGTTGGATTTCACTGGCTTCATTAAGACAAACTTTTTTTTTCTCCATGTAAAGTATAAGTGCATGAGAATATAGGACATACGCGACCATTTTCGGCTGTATATTTTAAACGGAGCGTAAAAATGTAGGTTTTAGACGTGATGCGCTGAAAGCTCCCATAGGCTTTTTTGGAAGCTGTAACAAAGGGAGGGGGAGGCGTGCAATGCTAGGAAAAGAAGACAGCCCTAAATGCCAATCGTTGCTTGCCATCATTTCTGCATATTTTTTTAACATTCACGCCCCGTGTGAATGGCTTTAAATACACTAATAACGATTAGGACTCATTCGGGTCAAAATTCATTAACGTGTATATACGTTGTGTATGGGTGAACATAAAACCACACAAGGTCGTGTGAAGGAGGCCTTAGTGCCCCTTACTGTAATATTCTGCACGTGTAAAAGGCCGCTAAGGGTGCTTGGGATGGAATATTATACAATAGCATTGCCGTCCCAGAATTCCTCATTAAAATCTACATGACTGCAAATTCTGATGCGGAATTGCCAGCAGAATTCTGCAATTTTCAATTCTGTATCAAAATCCACATGTTACCAATGCAGATTTTAGTGCTGAATATTGCACAGCAGGACATATTCTGCAATGCAGTCGTGTAATATCCTGTCCCAAGTGAAAGGCCTCGTAGAGTTAAAAAGAAGAAAACAAGAGAGTCCATCTCCTAGCTTTCAGTTAGATGGCAATGCATTAGGGTGGGCCAAAAAACTAAACTTTCAACTACGTCTTGAGGTACCGTTGTCTTCTAACTGCAGTAACGGCTCTGTCACACGGGCGCATTGGCGCCTGTGTACGGGTGCCGATGCGCCCGTGTGACTGAGCCCTAAAGCTAAAACTTTACCCTAGGATCACTATTAGCAGATGTAACACATTGGGAAGGTGTCTTGCTGTACAGCTGCCACTTTATCTTTTGCCATATCTCTATGGGCCAGCCTACTATGCACTCATGGTTATTTTCCACTGCAGAGAATACGATGTGCAGAATTCTAATAACTAATCATTTAAAAAAACTAAATAAATTAATAAAAAAATACTGCTGTCCCTACGGTGATTTTCCATTAAAGGGATTTTCTAACAATTGACATTTTACATCTATCCAAAAGATAGATGATAAATGGCTGATTGTTAGGAATCTCATCATTGGGACCCTGATTGATCTCTATATTGGGGTCTTAAGTTTCTCCTCACAACAAGATCATAGTGAGAAAAAGTTTTAGTGGTAGTCGAACGAGCACCCTGCCAATTCACATAAAGTATATGGGAATCAAGGAGATAAATGAGTACAGTGCTCATCTGTCTCTGCCAAATCCATAGACTTTGCATGGAGCAGCAGGGCGCATACTTGATTCCACTCCATTCAAACTTCTCCTCACTGGGTCTGTGCGGTGGGGTAGAATGGGGGGGGGGGGCATGCGACACCCGCTCCAGTGATCAGTGAGGGCGCAGTAGTGGGTCCCCAATATTCTATCCTGTGAACAGATGATAAATGTCAATTATGGGAAAAGCTCTTCAAGAAACAGACTACAGGTCAATAACCTGCTCATAATTTGTTTGTAGTTTTAACCATATTTTACTTTATATTGCAGTAGAGAACAATGACATATATAAACAAACGAAAAACCAGTAGCGTACAACTTAATAAATGTGGATTCTTCACTAAATGTGGCATTTAAAGACCTTGACAGCCAACAACAA
Organism: Eleutherodactylus coqui; assembly: GCF_035609145.1. Classification (NCBI taxonomy): domain Eukaryota; kingdom Metazoa; phylum Chordata; class Amphibia; order Anura; family Eleutherodactylidae; genus Eleutherodactylus; species Eleutherodactylus coqui. Next base: position 219,115,282 of record NC_089838.1, on the reverse strand, counting down.
CTTAATTGTCAAGGCAACACTAATACATTTCTTAATGAAACATAGTAAGTAAGAAAGGCCACTGTGCTGCTATGAAAGACTTTCTAAACCAGTTACCCATTAGGCGGCTATGTTCATACATGGATGTTATTAATAGATTATTCAGCCTCTGTAAGGACCACAGTTAGTACATTTACTGATTGCTTCCTTCATTCATCCAACTAAATTCACAATGCTGCAGCCGTCCTACTCACTAAAGCCAACAGAGAGGACTGTAATCCATTGAGAAAAGGATGCGGTAGAACAAGACCCGACATCTTATTATGCATTAGTTTTATAACACTCATATGTTCCAGTGTACTGTAAATCACAATGTATTCATGCACATAGATTCCCATTTCAAATGCTGCTCAGAGTCTAATTTGCCTATTAACTACATAAAACTGAAAATATATAACTAACAAAGTATTCCACTATAAAGTAGTCGGACACCTCCACAAAGCAATCAACCAAAGAAGTAGAATATCAAAAATCATATGATAAGACTACAAATATTTAATGAAAAATGGAGAAACATTGAAAAAGGTAGCTATTTATTAGACAAAGGATCATGTTAAAATAATAACAAATGCCCACCCACACTAATATATATATATATATATATATATATATATATACATACACACACACATACACATATACACACACACTCAAACATGTGCATGTAATATGAAAAAAGTAAATAATCCAATCAAGTTATAGCACTAGCTAAACTATGGAGGCCAAATGGAGCCCAATATTATAAGTCCAATAAAAAGTATACATTGCCAAAGTCAATGCAGACTGAAATAACATTTTGAAATACTCCACTAGCAGTAGCCAACTCATATAGATTAACAGGAACACGTATCATTTCATAAAACTGAATATTTAAAACATTATTACAGTTCAACACAATAGCTTAATGTAACATTTGCAAAATACATATATTTATTCTTCTCCCCATCACCCATAATGTATTCTATAGGGTATGTGAGTTCAGGTTGCAACAAATTGCAGTACATGTAAGGAAAAATGCAGATAAGGAAGAAAACATGTAGAAGCAATAAAAGTCGTTAAACTATTACATTAACAAAAAAAAATATAAAAAATCCTACCTTTTACATCCACAGCTCCTACATAGCCCTACTGTATATACTGTAGTGATGTAGGTGCCAACATGGAGGTTTGGCACTAGATCTGTACCGCAGACCACCCTGCGGCCATGCCACTTTAATTGCATAGCAATAAGCCTCATCCACACTAAGCCACAGCTCAGCATGTCTTATTTACAGAGCAGCACGCTATGCGGCATGCGTTAATGTTGTTACAATTGTATCTTTACGGGCAGCAGACTATAAATAAACAATTATTCTGCTGTCTACCCGTCAGTCATATTCCCTTCCATCTACACAGGGATGGGACTGCAGAGAACTGGGGTCAGAGAACTGGGGTAAAGATATTTTCTCTGATGAAGCCCCCTTCAGACTGTTTGGGACATCTTGAAGAATGAATGTCCGGAGATGAAAAGATGAGCGCTACTATGAGTCTTGTGTCATGCCAACAGCAAAGTATCCCGAGATCATTCATGTATAAGGTTGCTTTACATCCAAGGGAGTGGGCTCACTCACAATTTTTCCTAAGAACACTGCCATGAATAAAGAATGGCATCTAAACATCTTCCAACAGCGGCTTCTCCCAACCATCCAGGAGCAATTTGGTAATGAACAATGCTTTTTCCAGCATGATGGAGCACCATGTCACAAGGCAAAAGCAATAAGTGGCTTAGTCAACAAAACATTGAAATGTTGTATCCATGGCCCGTAAACGCCCCAGATCTCAAACCTGTAGTCAATCTTTAAAAAGTAGATGGACAAACAAATACTGAAATTGTGATAAACTCCAAGCACTAATTAGGCAAAAATGAGTTGCCATCAGCCAAAATTTGGACCAGAAGCTGATATCCAGCATGCCAGGGCACATTGAAGAAGTCTTTAAAAATAAGGACCAACACTGTAAATATTGGCCTCTGTCTAAACCGTATGTATTTGTCAATAAAATGTGAAGAACTAATGCAATGCTTATTATTGTACTGCCGTATACCACATAAACATGTGGCTAAAATCTAGAAACAGTGAAGCAGGAAACTTTGTGAAAACCAAAATTTGTGTCAATCTCAAAACATTGGCCACAACAGTAGATAACCTGCATGTACTTTTTATAGCATTAACCCTTTCCAATACAATTTGTAGCCTGCTTTTCCTAGGAGGCTTACTCTTTTTCTGTCATTATACAACGGCGCTATCTGCTGGCTAAAGCCAGTACTGCATGAGGTGACACGTTGGATAGGCTCAGATGGCAGAGAGGCTGGCAATATACAGTAAGAGAACCCCGACGGACGTCTTCCAACATCGGAGCTGTACAGTCTTAAATCATAATGTCTTTAGACATCAGACAGTGGATTGGAAAGGGTTAATTCCGTTAGAATGGAACACATTACCGTGAAGTTTTGACCTTCTCTAGTTTTACAGTTTGGTATTGCAGGATGAATACATTATGTTAAAAATAATGATACATTACCGTGAGTATAGGGAAATCTGATGAATGCTTCAGTTATAAAATATAATGAAGTCTTTGGAGGTTTATGTAAAAACTACTGTCAACAATCTAAATATTACAAAGAAATATTACTCCTAAATAGTGACTTATAGCGCACTATGCATATTGAACAGCTGGTAAACTATGGTATAAATCGGCTGTATCCACAGAACGTGCTATCTCCATTTTAACACTAGTAAGCCCAGTCATTTGGTTTATCAATCCTTTCTCTTTACTAAGAACCTGATTTCTGGGTACTGGAACAGAATACGTTTAGGTGGCCAGGATCTAGCGAGTGAGTAATGGCATTCCGTGACACATTGATGGCTTCATACTGTTCAGTCTGATGATTACTTGCAATCTTCTTCTCATCTGCTTTTTGAACACATCATCTTAAGGTATTGTAATCTGTTCTCATTTGCATTGAAGAAATATTTCATATAACGGCATTATCTTAGCTAAGACATTGTGTATGATAATGTAATATGCATGCTGCTAGGTAATATTATGCATACATCTAGGATTTCTAGCACAAGCAAAAAGTAAGTTACCAAAACTTTGTAAACCACCCTCGGCAATAATCCTTTTCCCTGGCTGTCTCATTTTACAGGGCATAGCTCCTCTATGACTCCACTTTTCTTGTTTACATCTGATCAAGTCCTTTTTTAAGTACTAATGAAGTACTTAGAAAAGTATCCAACATATGTATGATTTTGTATGCAAATGAAATGTCATGCTTATAAATGGGTAGAGCGTTTTGATAGCTTGTCAATGTAAAACATTGCATAGGAATAGAAGTGCTTGAAAACAGCTGTTTATAGAACATAAAAGAACACTTCAACCTGATTATCTAAGTTTCTTCACTACCGGAATTACAACAAATGTGTAAAACTATTTCAGGAGCATTCACAGGTTCTTAACCTGTTAAAAAACAGAAACTTCTCACATTTTCCTTTTTTCATCCCCATTTATTAGGAGATATAACTCTTATTTTTCTGTTAACACGCCTGTATAAAGCTTGCTGTTACGCGGGATGCACTGGCGTAACTATAGGGGATGCGGTCGCACCCGGGCCCAGGAGCCTTAGGGGGCCCATAAGGCCTCTCTTCTTCATATAAGGAGCCCAGTACTATGAATAAAGCATTACAGGTTTTGTATTGTGGCCCTGGAGCTTCAAGTTACGCCTTTAGCGGGATGAGACGTACGTTTTAATACTTCTATTTAATTTATCTCATAATAGTGACAAATTCAAAAACCCGGTCGACGTCAACACGTCAATTTCTGTTTTGCGGATGGTCGCAGTAAGCCGCCATCAGACAACCGCAGTTCAGAATTTTTCTTTAAATCTCTTTTTCCCGCCCTGTTGCTACGCCGTCGCTAGACCTATCCACTATGTCAATGGGCCCATTCTGGACGGCTTCCATTGACTTCAATGGAAGCCAACCATTTGGAATCCGCACAAGAATAGAACATACGGCGATTTTATTTCGCAAGCGGAAATCGCAATCGCTGTCCGATCATGTGAGCGGACATGCGAATGTTCTACTCTTGTAATGGATGCGAAATACCGTGGACAATCGCAGATTCCGCAATTCAAATCCGTTTGTGTGAGACCGGCCTTAACAGACTTAACAAATTTGTCCTACTGTTTTCTACAGAAAGCCCAAATCTAATGTGACTTTCCATATTTGCCTCCCGACAGTGCCTTGCCTTATTTAAAACACCCATCTTTCATAATAATTGTTCATTTTGTTAATTTACTTTCAGTCATTTGAGGGTAATAACCAATAAAAAAATAAGAAGTGGATAAAAGATGCACAATCATTGAAGTCTGCAAATGCATAACTAATACGATGTTAGCATTTGTTCCAAGAAATGCCGGCATTCCATTCCTAAAGAAAAAGCATAATTAAATTTATTGTAAAATGGATAAAATTCATTAGTGCCAGCATTTAAAATTAGTATGAAGTGACGTATTCAAATAATCATTTGTTTATTTCTACATTATTGTAAACAGTAAGGCTGCAGTTGGTATTATGGAGGATGATTGGGTTCATTTGATCTCCTTTCTATTAACAGGAAAATCATCCATATACAGTATATTTCCATCTGCTAATGGAAGCAAGATGAATTAAGATTATGCACTAAAAACACAACTGTTCTAGATAATTAGCTGATCTGGGAATGAGGTTTTTGTATGCTTTAGCAACTAAGTGCTATAATGTGATTGGTCTCATGAGATTATGGCCTAGCTGTTCCATATCCCCACATCATAAACGCTGCCAATAAATAGGTCTTGGCAGAAACTAGAAGGGCTGGGATGAGGGAATTTAAAGGGCAGATGGCAATAGAGTAGAGGAAATCTGTATGTATAATATCTAAACGTGTGAAGCATGCTGTGATGCTACTAAAAGGATTCACATTTTTTTCTAGGTCTATTTTCGTGATTCTCTGGAATATTCTCAAATGTAAATCCTCTGCTTTATAGAAGGATGTCTCAAAAAATAAAGTGCATTTTGTGTCCTAAATACTTGGTTTTGATTTCTTAAAGGGACACTCCGGCAAAAACACATTTTTTCATGCCTGCACACCTCCCATGATTGCCTGTCACACTCTTGAGGTCTCTTCTGTGTAGTCTAGCCACTTCCATGCTTTTCTGATGTTTGTCAGGAATCATTTTGAGAGTGGGATTTTTTGCTTTCACTTTTAATCAATCGCGTGATGCATTAGCACAGCAGGCTATACCATTTTTTTCTGCTGGAGAGACAGTTTAGTTTTTGCTACCTTCTATATTCACCTAAGCTACAGCTCATAAGTATACAGTCAGAAGGATGAGTTGTGATCTCCTCTATTACAACTGTGATAGGAGTATCTGTGTGCCCCTCAACACAGTTTTAATGGTAGATCCATGTAACAGCATCACATACACTGGGAAATTGACTAGACAATGAATCCATAACCCCCAAGTAGATCTGAGCTGGTCAGAATTGAGATCACATGAGCATTTGAAGAGGAAGGCAGGAGTTTACAGAAAGAAGTAACTAACCAAGGTGACACTAGCTCACTTACATTAAATCAATGGAGTGGCCCTTTAACCAAATATTTTTCCTGTTTATGACTGAGGCGAGGCGCAATCAACAGCAATGACTGTGTCCGCTAATTCCCACGAAGAACCATCATAGGAATCTTTTATCAAAGACTATAATGGAGATTCATAAGGAAGTTATTACGAGGTGCGTGCAGTAAAGTATTAGCTACTATTGAGTGGGTGAGAGATAATCTCATTGTTCTTCATAACAGTAATCTTCAATTGTAGCAGATTACAAGAAAAGTAACAATATGAATAACTTTACATTATAAATCAGATGAAGCCTGTATAAATTAAACACAACAACTATGATATCATCTTTACCTGCATTGTTATATCGACAATTCCCTGGAATTCAGAATTATTGAAAGGCTATGGTGACATTAGTCATACAATAAAACTATGCTAGGTAAGATAGGTTTACCTTTTCATAATGTGCACAATTGAGGATATGAGACAATATACAGAGCCCCTGAAGTGCGATACCGCACTAAACCCATGGACAGATATGGTGTTGTTTCTGAAAGAAAACAGCCATGTTTTCCCTATTCTGAAAAAAACCTTTAAATGTAAGTATGAACTCCATTTCTTGGTAAGTATGAACAGATAAAAATAGGTTGGACTTGGTTTTGTTAATTCCCTTCAGCATCTACCCTGGCAGCTCCTATTTCTTTCCCTGATTGATTGTTAAGCGATGATAGCACTGATACTCAGACCTAATAGACTCTAATCTTAAAGGGGTTCTTTTTATTAAAAAAATAATAATTCTATACTTACCTATTCCTCCCCAGTCAGCCTTTTTTTCCAGATCTTCACCTCACCGATCTTCTCCTGGCTCCTCCAGTCCCCTGGGTCATGTCACCTCCAGCCGGCCGGATCCTCTTCTTCCAGTGACGAAGCGTACATTGCCGGCATTTCTGCTTTCTGCAGCGCAATGTACCCAGTCACTAGTCATGTAGCGTGCACAGCCTAGCAGGGAATGCCGAATCCTCAGCAGTCTGCTTTAGTGTGCAAGTCTCTATGCTAGTGATTCATATACTATATGAAACACTAGCGGCGAGATATTACGCATGCGCGCTAAAGCAGGCTGCTGATGTTTTGGCATTGCATGCTAGGCAGTGAAGGCTATGTCACTCATAGCGCTTACTGCCCTGCAGGAAGTGAACTGCAGCTAATGGACGGTCCAAAACAGGAAGAAGAGGATCCGGCAGGCTGGAGGTGATGTGTCCTGGGGGAGTAGAGGAGCCAGGAGAAGATATGTGAGTAGAAGATGCGGTAGGAAGACTGCTTGGGGAGAAATAGGCAAGTATTAATTTGCTTTTTCTAATAACAGAACCCCTTTAAGCCCATTTTCCACCTAAAGTGCCTACAAATGAACAGATAACAGTTCTACTTTCGAAAAACAAGAAAGACATATAGTATGGTCCTTGCAATTTTTTTCTCTAGTCATTAAAACCAAAAACAAATGGTTACAAATGCTACATTGTATATGGAACAGGAAATATAAAATAAATTTCCATTCACAATATATCGCTACATGCCCTAATAAGGTCACTCTACACCAGTGTTTCCCAACTCCAGGCCTCAGGACCCCCAACAGGTATGTTTTTAGGATATCCTATGGTAAGAACACCTGTGCCAATGTCTGAGGCACCGACAATAATTGCATCACCTGTGCAACACTGAGGAAATCCTGAAAACATGAGCTGCTCTAGGCCATATTATGTTCACATGTCCTGACAGCCATATCCACTCAACCCTTCTCCTCTAACCCATGTGCTTGTAGAATACATATAAAGCAAACTGTGTGCGTAATAATCAGCACAAATGGAAATCCTGCTAACGAACAGTACATTAGTCCAACTGAGAGAAAAGCTGATGCTATTCTCTCATGGATACTTGTATCCATCATTTATCAGGCAACTTACTCTTCAGGTGCAACAGTCTTTTTGGTTGACTCTAAGCCGAAGAGATCTCACAGAAACTTTGATATATTTATATGATATATGCTTTGATGTTTTTCATTTTTCCATCAGATGTAGCAAGTGATTATCTTTACTCAACAGTTAAGACTAAGGATCTCATTTATCAAACAGTAAAAGACGATGGTATCCCAGTTGAACTGTTTAAAATCTTGAAAGATGATGCTATCAAGGTAATGCATGACATTTGTCAGCAAATATGGAAAACACAAGGATGGCCATCAGATTGGAAAAAATCAACTTATATCCCCATACCAAAAAAGGGAAACCCTAAAGAATGCTCTAACTATCGCACAGTGGCCCTTATCTTACATGCCAGTAAAGTAATGCTCAAGATCCTGCAAGGCAGACTCCAGCAATTCATGGAGCGAGAGTTACCAGATGTACAAGCTGGGCTCAGAAAAGGCAGAGGAACTAGAGACGAAATTGCCAATATCTGCTGGATAATGGAGGCAAGGCAGGGAAACTCGGAAAATCATATATTTCTTTTTTATTGAATATTCTAATGCCTTTGACTGTGTGGATCATAATAAACTGTGGCAAGTTCTTGGTGGTACGGGGATACGAAGTCACCTTGTATGCCTCCTGAGGAATCTGTATAACGACCAAGTAGCAACGGTAAGAACAGACCATGGATCAACAGATTGGGAAAGGAGTATGGCAAGGATACATACTCTCACCCTACCTGTTCAACTTGTATGCAGAACACACCATGCGATGAGCAGGGCTTGATGAATCCAAGGCTGGAGTTAAAATTGCTGGAAGAATCATTAAAGGGGTTGTCTCGCGGCAGCAAGTGGGGTTATACACTTCTGTATGGCCATATTAATGCACTTTGTAATGTACATCGTGCATTAAATATGAGCCATACAGAAGTTATTCACTTACCTGCTCCGTTGCTAGCGTCCCCGTCGCCATGGATCCGTCTAATTTCGCTGTCTTCTGGCATTTTTAGACGTACTTGCGCTTTGTGGTCTTCTGCCTGGTGAATGGGGCCGCTCGTGCCGGAGAGCTGGTCACCGTGTCGCCATCGTAGCTCCGCCCCGTCACGTGTGCCGATTCCAGCCAATCAGGAGGCTGGAATCGGCAATGGAACGCACAGAGCCCATGGTGCACCATGGGAGAAGACCCGCGGTGCACCATGGGAGAAAACCGCAGTGCATCCCTGGGAAAAGGACCGGCGGCCATCTTGGGAGAAGAATTTTATAACTCCATATTTCGTCGGATCGGTGAGTGGCAAGCGGTTTAAAAACCGCTTTAAATTGCTATTTTATGCCAAGGGGTGACAGGGGGAATGGGGTAAGGTAAAATTTTGATGCTTGCCGCGAGACAACCCCTTTAACAATCTTAGATATGCAAATGATACATCTTTGATGGCTGAAAGCGAGGAGGAGCTGAGGAGCCTTATTACCAAGATGAAAGAAGAATGTGCAAAAGCTGGGTTGCAGTTAAACATAAAAAAAACAAGATTATGGCAACCAGATTGATTGACAACTGCCAAGTAGAGAGAGAAAACGTGGAGGCAGCGATAGACTTCATATTTCTAGGCGCAAAGATTACTGCAGACGCGGACTGCAGCCAGGAAATCAGAAGACGTTTATTTCTTGGGAGGAGAGCAATGACCAATCTCAATACAATAGTCAAGAGCAGAGACATCACACTGACAACGAAGGCCCGCATAGTTAAAGCAATGGTATTCCCCATAGTAACCTATGGATGTGAGAGCTGGACCATAAGGAAGGCTGAGCGAAGGACAATAGATGCTTTTGAACTGTGGTGTTGAGGGAAAATTCTGAGAGTGCCGTGGACCCCAAGAAGATCAAACCAGTCCATACTCCAGGTAAAAAAGCCAGACTGCTCACTGGAGGGAATGATATTAAAGGCAAAACTGAAGTACTTTGGCCACATAACGAGAAGGCCGGATACCTTGGGGAAAATCCTGATGTTGGGGAAAGTGGAAGGCAAAAAGAAGAGGGCCCGACCAAGGGCAAGATGGATGGATGACATACTGGACTTGGTGGAGCTGGGGGTGGCGACAGCCAACAGGAAGCTCTGGTGTGGGCTTGTCCACGAGGTCACAAAAAGTCGGAAGCGACTGAACGAATAAACAAGACAAAAGTGTTGAGTAGATATAATATGGCCAGTACAGCCAGTTGCACACTCAATCTTCTCTGAGTGTGAACTTGAATTGAAATGCACATGGTAAACATTGAAACACTGAAAACATGAATTAATCAAATCAAAATATGTCTACATTGCCTAGGCTTTATGTCCGTTTTAGGTTTTGGAGGAAATCTCAATGAAATGCATAATTTACCATGTTAGATAATACAAGATGAGGTAAAAGTCTGGACTCACCCGTTTAACTTGAGTAATAATGAGAAAATTGACTTCCTATGTGTGGAAGTATTAATTTGGAGAGAGGCAGCATTTTTTAGTGGAGGAAATGTTTTGGCAACCATCTTGAACTCCGCCATATTGAATTCAGCTCAGGTTTTTCAAATGGAAAGGGGGTCATGTGATATATCAGTCTTGGCTAGAATTTACTCAGAAACACACTGGAATTGTCACTTTTGCCCCATCTTTATTTGTTTAGGAGTTAAGCTATAAAAAAGTTTGTAAATTATGTCTGACATCCAGGGCCTTTTTTTGATTGATTGACAACTTAACAGTGAGAAGTACCTCCAGATGTTACATATATATATATATACTATGTTCCCATCTGTGCTCATTGAGAACAGTGAGTTCCCAGGTTACTGTCAAAAGAATGGCGCATGTCCGCACTTTGCTGTGGCTGTATGCAGATGGTTGAATTTCCTGGACACTGGATTGGGCATAGAGGTCTGGTAGAACAGTTATCAAGGTCACCGACTTAACACCTTTGGACTTTTATATCTGGGGCCATTTAAAGTTTCTTCTGTATGCAGAAAAAAATACACATTATGGTTCACCTGAAATGGCAAATCCTACAGTGATGTGAAGAAATATCACCTGCAGTTCTTCAGTCTGTTCACGAAGACTGGATTAGATGTTTAACCATGTGCATGAGGCAGAAGGATGGAAACATTGAACATGTCACGTAAAGCACTTTGTGAAACTTTGTCCTCACTTAACTCCTAAACAAACAAAGATGGATAAACTGATACTTCCAGTGAGTTTCGAAAACATCTTCTCCACCATAAAATGTAGCCTCTCTCCCAATTAATACTTTCACACATTGGAAGACAATTTCTCATTATTACGCCTGTTAAATGTTTGTGTCCAGACTCTTGCCTTACCCTGAATATACTAAATGGTGCTTGTACGCTGAATATTTTCAAACTGTAGGGCTATTCCCAACTCAAGCAATAATGGCACAGCCATAGTACATGTCACAAATGTCTAAAAGATACAGGTCCCACTTTTAGGATCTGCACCTATTTCCAGAGCAAGGGGCTTATCATCCATCTTGCAAAATCCTGACTCCCAGAGGTAGCCCGAATTTTATGTAAGCAGACATATAATCCTGGCTCTTAGGGCTTATTCACACGAGCGTATATTAGCCAGCTGTGAAAACGGCCAGCCGATATATGCTACCGTGTGATGCACGGGGCTGTGTATACGCCATCAGGCTGTCTTTCCTTCCCCCTATCGTCCCTCCTGCTGGCTTAGCTCCGCCCCCATTGCAAACAGCGGCAAGGGGCGGAGAGGAGAAGAAAAGGGGACAGAGTTTAGCAGTCACGCTACACTACCTCCTACCTCCCTTCTCCTGCAGCTGCCATTGGCTCCCTTAGGAATCTATGCAGCTGCCGACATGAGGTTGCGCGACCGAGCACTTTTACACTGCATAGATACGCCCCTGTGCACTGATGCATTGTAAACCAATGCATAAGAGAGGCATAGGGTGTGAAAACCCGTCCGCTATACGCCCGTGTGAATAAGCCCTTAGGGTGGCTTCACAAGACCATATGTACAAATATGCTCACTGCAGCATATTTGCGCATAAACGAGTTTTGAAAAGGCAGATTTTCTCGTGTTTCTGTGCAAATTACTGTAATTTTTGCAAACACACGTGTGACACACCCTTTCCATGGAATAAAAGGCTAATTAGCCTATTGAGGTCCATATGTGTTCTCTTCTCTGAGTTTTGCGCAGTGTTTCAGGCTTCCCCTTGCCTATTTGCACATCTCCCATAGACTTGTATGGGACTTTTGCTGCAAAAAATGCAGGATAACAGAGCAGGTCCTATTTTTTTTACATGCGTGCGCTCGTGTGAACCAACCCTTTGAAATCAATGGGTTCTAGTCTCTGTGTTTTGTGTGTGCGGAAATACCCAGTTTTCATGCCGATATACACTGTCCCTCTCTGCAGTGGGAGGAGGCAGGCCGGGCTGGGAGCAGTGCACTGAGCTCCTTTTCCTTGCCACTGTTTGCTATGGGAGGTGCGGGGAGGAGCTAAGTTCCGCCCCAGTCCTTCCCATTACAAATAGTGGCGAGGGGCGGAGAGGGGGCGGGAGCTCAGTGCATGTCTCCCGGCCTGGCCGCTTCCTTCCCTGGCAGAGAGAGGCAGCGTATATCAGCCGGGCATGAAAACCCGGCCGATATACACTTGTCGGAATAAGCCCTAAAAAATCCTATACCCAAATAATATCGCAGGACAGGTTTGTGCCAGCAATAGCTGAACCATCCTTTTAGTTTTGTCAAATTTAGTAAGTGGCCATACCTAAATTTTTATGCTGCCCTAAAATTCAAGAAATGCCCAAAAATGTACTTTTGAAGCTACTTTGTACTTTGAGATTTGTGAAATTTACTTGAATTTCACTAAAGTACTTTTAATAGGAAATACTGTCTAAACCTCTTTTTGCATTACATTTTTGGTTCTGCCCCTGACCCATATATTTTAGATTTTCAACTTTGATGCAAAAAACTACATAGGGATAGAAGGCTAGCAGGAAGCATAGAGTTTAATGAGGGAGACGGAGACCACTTTAGTCTCTGTTTCAAAACCCTTCTGTCCCCATCAGCCGTTTTAGCTGGATTGCAAAGCGTCATTCATGGCTAAGATGTAATGTGAAAAGAGCTTTACTAAATGGAATATCGTAATATGTGCTGTGCAAATGTGGCAAGCAGGGATGTTACAGGAAGACTATGACTCACTGGTCTACATCAAATTTTCTGACCGCATGATGATATTTGTTCTTTGTAGACTTCTATCTGCTGGATTCAAATATCACATTTATTTATTCCAGCCAAGCTCAGTTTTCCCAGAAATGGCTGATATTGTTCTTGATAAACACACTGCTATGTGCCTATTAAACACATATAACATGATGATTGACATATGAGCAAGAATCTGAAGACTGAATCAGAGAGACATCTATGATGGATGCTATCGAATGAGATTAAGTAAACAGAAGGCTAGAACTGATAAATAATGTTGAACTCTTTCATGATTCTGGTATATGAATAAGGGAGGTATTATACATTAATCCTATTGGAGTATATATGCTTCAATAGTCAGTTAACATCCAATTAATTCAAGAGGTAGCTATTCTTGTGAAAAAAGGTGCGAGAGAAGCATACAATAAGATGGATAATATGAATAGTCCCACAAAGTAGAAGCCTGTAGATGTAAGACCCCATTTACACTGACAGATGATCGCTCAAACAACAGTTTGAGTGACAGCTTTGAGCAATCATCTTTGCATAGTCTGTAGAAGCTAAGAAGCTACTTAAGAGCCATGCAGGCGGAGCGGGACACCGCCCCTATCGCTTGGTGAATAATACAGCTGTTCTGCATAAGCAAACAGCTGCATTGTTCTCCCCACTTACAGCGCGCGCCCCGCTGTGAACTACCGGCGGTACACGGGCTGTAAGAATCTTATCAGCGCTGCCAGCTGTGATAACAGCCTGCACCACCGATGAGAGTTCATCACTCAATTCAAAAAAACTAAAATTGAGCGAGGAACGACCCGTGCACGAAAACTGCACGATGTCCATGCATGAAGACGGAACAGTTATCACTCAAAAGATGGCTTTGACTGAATTTTGAGCGAGAATCACTGGGTCTAAATGGGCCTTTAGTCATGGCTTGCATTGAGTGTCTACAAGAAAGAGATCATCATTGTGCCAAGAAGAAACTAGAGGTAACTGCTATGTGACACTTTTCTCTTTATATGATTATGTAACTTTTGATTGATTAGATACCATATACTGTGTTTTATAGTTATAAGCTCATTGTTACATATTCCGACACTAACTTACCATCTTTTCATACATACAGTGAGCACCTAGAAGTGCGGAAACTTATAAGGCCATTCATGCTCCTCTGGGAAATAAGTGCAAATAAAGAAGATGGAACAATAGGGTGTTTGGGAGTGTTACACTGAGCCACCGGTGTGTTGTTTTTGTACTCCTCCATTCATCCATGCCCATTTAGGTTGAGCGACGTCTGGTCAGCCGCACCTCTAAAATTTCTTGCACACTACAAGCCTCTAGTGCCCTTGCCTCTTTTCTTCTCCACCCTTTTTTCTATTCCACGCTTGTTTTTATTGGCTTTGTAAAATTAGAGGTCTACCCAAAAAAGCCAAGTGAAGTAGCTAGAGGATTATGTCATCCTTCTTCCTTATAAAGAATGAAAATGAGATAGGGGGGTTTCAGGTAGCATCAAGTCATCCTGTACTAAAATAACGGGGTGTGGTGCCATGAAACAACTCCAGAAGTTGCCCCTCTTTGATTTCAGCAAAGGGGCCCTATTTTTTCTCTGTGAATCACTGAGAATATGTCATGTAATAATTAAGTCAGCAAAAACTTTTTGCTGCCAACAAATTACCGTATTTTTCGCTCTATAAGATGCACCTTTTTTCCTTCCAAAGCGGTGGTGGTGGGGTAAAGTCAGTTCGTCCTATAGAACGAACGTGCTGAAATTCGAACAGGCCAGCCTCTGAAAAAGATCTCAAGTCCTTCTCATACAGCTGCCGGCCGAGACCGCATCCATAGCAGGCATAGCAGAGTGGCCCATACAACAGCTGATTGCTGGAGGCAGGGGAGCAGCAGGGAGCTCAGTAATCAGCTGTTATGACGGGCGGGCGGCTGCTATGGAGCTGACAGAGTGATAAAGATCACAGGTTCGCTCCATAGCGGTGTCCATACAAACAGCTGATTAGTGAGAAGAACTACATCTGACAGCTACATAGCAAAGGCAGGGGAATGGGGAGAAAGAGCTGCCTGTATGCTGTATACATTTGTCCCTAGTTGTGCACAGGTGTATACCCCATACATCATCATAATGAGACATGCCATGCAGGGCTCCTGGGAAGTTGGGTGACAACTAATAGAATCATCATAACCATGTCACTCAGCTCTTCTATGATCCTGAATGCCAACTGCAGAGTTATGCAAGCATATATACCACATACATCGCTATAGCTAGTCAAACATGGCATTCAGGGCTCCTGGAAAGCTGGGTGACAAGTAATACTATCACCATTACATCTACACTCAGCTTTCCTGGATCCTGAATGGCTGGTTGACAAGTGGTATATACTTCATTCCGAGGTGGTACTACTGCTCTTTATTCCTCCTGTAATTCCCCCCTGCCTGGTCTGGGGGGATTTAAAATATTTTTTCCTGTTTTTCTCCTCTAAAACCTAGGTGCGTCTTATCACCCAGTGCCATTTATAGAGCGGAAAAAAAGTAAATGCAATAAAACAAAGAAATAGTGACATCTCAGTATGAAAAGATTGTACAGCTACCAGTATGGCAGTAAACAATATCTTGTGATGCTTACATGGGACTTAGTTGCATGGAAAGCAATTATGATTTCAGCACTGTTCAAACTTTCAAAAGTTTGATGCAGATAATTATTTTGGACACCTGCATAGAGAAGGTGTAACAGGGGGCATTAATAAAACAAATAGATGATGTATCATTGAAGACTTCATATCATATTCATGTAGTGCCTACATATTAAAGGAGCATACAGCAATCAGCCTGACAGAGAATTCATTCCAAAGATCATGAAAACATCCATTGAGACTGATGTAACAGTGACTTTACTGAAGGGTAAACCTAGCCACAGAATGAGCTGACATGATTTGGTGTGAATTTGTGCACCCTTAGGCCTCATTCACACGAGCGCACACCACATGTCGAAGTTAGCTGCGCATAAAAAGCATAGCTATTAGAACTAATGGTTTCCTATGGAAACGTTTCGACCAACGAATTTTAAGCACCTAAAAAGATAGTACTTGTGCGACTACTGAAATTCAGCAACTGAAATTCCCAGTTGTGTAAAAAGAAAGAACCTGACCTATCTTTGGTGCGCTAAGCGCAGGAGTTTTCGTAGACTCCTATGGGAGCTGGATAACTTCGGCATGCGTTGTGCGCTCATGTGAACGAGACCCTATAAGGCTAAATCTGATCTATCTATCTTATCTAGTAATAAGTTATGGCAGGGGCGTAGCTAAAGGCTCAGGGTCTGGGTGCTAAAGTTCAGCTCGGGGACCCCCATTACCACGCTTAATGACTGCTGGACATGGTCTGCGCTGAGCTTTCATTGGGTCTCTTAGGAGGCTCACCCATGTGACAACTAGGAATGTCGATAAAGTCTAAATAGCTCCAAAACTATTGCATCACCCCCTACCTCCCACCAGTAAAAAAATACACTATCTAATCTATTTACCTATCTATCTCATATCTACCTATCTATCCATCTATCTATCTATCCATCCATCCATCCATCCATCCATCCATCCATCCATCTATCTCATATCTATCTATCTATCTCATATTTATCTATCTCATATCTATCTATCCCATATCTATCTATCTCATATCTATCTCATATCTATCTCTCTCATATCTATCTCTCTCATATCTATCTCTCTCATATCTATCTCTCTCATATCTATCTCTCTCATATCTATCTACCTATCTATCTGCTAAGCAAACCCTGAACCTGTATGATATACCATAATTTGAACCAAGAAATATGTCTTAAGAACTTTACCTGCAACCTAATTCACATAATAAATACAGCATTTGAGATCTGTAAGGGTGCCATTACATCAGTGCTCATTTAGCGTTAATTGCTGAGCCACACAGACCTACTTCAGCACAGCAATTATTGGTAAACCACAAGCATTAGCGATGGCCGCCAGCACTTGTGTAATAGCACCTGTAGTGCTGTATAAAGTAAGCACAATATACTCTTAGTGGGAGTAGGCTCAGTGAATGGGGGCCATACCCCCTTCCCTTTTTACATGAATCTCTCCTGATAAGGTGAGTGATATGGTTAGGATATGCATATTAGGGAATCGCTCATAATATAGTTCCCTAATATCGTAGCCAAGATAAGGAAACCTTCCCTTTAAAAAGGTCCAATAGGACCTCAATTTTCTTTATAATCTATTCCAGTACTAGAGTAAGAGATCCAGTGCAAAAATCTAATGTTTTCTTGCAAATTTAATATCCTGGTGGAAAACATCTTTTTTCAAGTCTAATTAATTTTCATTTTCTATGGTCAGAGAGCGCTTAAGAATTTCTTCTTGCAGCGGACTTCTGACCTGCTTATCAAACGGCTTGTGCTATTACATTTAAATGGACTGTCCAGACGTAAAATGACAGATATGACAGCATGGTGCAGTACTGTGATGCATGGGGTTGACAGGTTCATAGCCAAGGAAAGTCCCTCTAGACATTTCACCCAGTGTACTCCTACAACAACACTATGACAGCTGTCATGTGTGCAGAAAAACTATAACATGCATAATAACACAGATTAAACCGACTCATTATGTTCATTACTTTTAGTGGTGCAGTGACAACAACAATTCTTAAAAGACTTCTCTGCTTTGGACAATCCCTACTTGATAGAAGGATTTCTTGACAATAAGCAGATCAAAAAGTGTTCCCCTGCTGGAATGCAAAAGATTAGTTATAATATATGGGGTAGCTTGGCAGTAAGTGTTCACTTTCACTGCAGTTCCAGCACAGGAGAAATTAAACATTACACATTGTCCATTCACTTGAAAGGACTGTCTGTAGTGCAAGACAGGATAGGTCCCCCAGAGCCACACTCCACCCTGGCCAAGAAACAAGGATCCTCAATAGGGGATCCCCTTCATTAACTCTGAATTACCTAAGAGGCTGTATGAAATTGGATTTCTTAAACTGGATACCCGCTTTAAGATGAAACCGTTTATTAACCCCTTAGTGACGAAGCCTGTTTGCATCTTAGTGACAGGGCCAAATTTTGGAAATTTGACATGTATCACTTTGACTCTGTGCGCATGTGCAGAAGAGCGGCGTCAGGTCCCGAAGGGCCAGATCCATTAGGTAGCGCTGATTGCATGACAGGGGGGGCTCCCCACGGCCCCCCCATGACAGCTCCATTTTGTTGGCTACTTCCGGTAACCGACAGCATGTAGCTGTCACGTCCACAGCCCACATGGCTTTAATCCTCAGGGGATGGATGTTTTTAGGACGTAAAAAGGCAATAGGGCCGTCACTAAGGGGTTAAGATGCTCTTCAGCATGTGCTCTAATGAGTGGCCTGTAAAATCGTAATACCTGCTCAAATAGATCCTAAAATACGGTGTTTGAATGTTGCTAAATTGCAAGTTTTCATTGGCAGAAAGTAGTGGATAAGGCCACAAGGAAAAAGGTCTTCAACTGGTGGAAGGCTGATGAATAATGGCAGGACTTACAATGACTGCAAAACTTAAAATAGTCAAATAATTCTACATATCCCAAAGATGCCGGTTAAGTGACTAGTCTGTTCAGTTGTTCTGGCAGAATCTCAGTAATTTTCCTATCTTATCAAAATCATTACATTTTAAGTCAAAAACAGAAATGTATAATATTGAATACGTCTAAGATCACATATAAAACTTGAAAAATAGAAGAAGCGGTGCAAAATAATTCTTGTGTATTCATGGCAACATAATTCATGTCGTATACTTTTCATTCTCGGTTCTGAATATTTTCAGTAACCAAGGTCAACTTCCTCTGCAAAATCATTCTTTCACTTTCTTTGTACTGTCTTTAAATATCTTATGTATGAACAAACAAGTACAAATCAAGCACAAAGAAGCAATAAAACGTACAAATGTGGGGATGATGCACGATTTTACCTTGTGATTCAGAATACTTAAAGAAGTTCTACTGCTATTCACAAGAATCTCATTGCCGAGAAATAGAGGGAATTATTGTTGATACACTGCTAAACCCTTCTGCCACTCCCTTGCTCACTATTCTGTGTCATTTTGACCATCATCTGAAGAGTTAAGTAAAGGTTTCTTAATTATTAACTGAAAAAAAAAAAAAAATGAGCAAATGCAAAAGACATTGTAAACATGGCCACCAACAGGATGTCAAGCGATAACTCGCTGGTAGCTTTTTTTAGCTCACTTAAAAAATAGGTTGTAGCCAATTTCCCCCATTTAAGGCCTCCTGTTCACGGGCGATATTTCACTGTGTTACCCACGGTGATAATCCGCACGAGGGTAACGCAATGAACACTTTCCATAGGATAACTATGGAAAGCGCAACCCTATGCACACGAGTGGAAAGTCGCGTTGATTTTTTCTGCTTGCGTATGCAAATCCCGACATGCGGCGATTTTTCGTGATGAACCTATCATAACCGCGAAAAACCATGGTAAGATAAGGATCCCCTGCGGCGGCTCCCATGGCAGTATATCGCAGTGCCCGTGGACAACCGGCCTAAGGGGAAAAAAATCCTTCTTTACTCCAATTCAGGAATCAGAATAATCCCTGCATCACTAAGCCTTCTGAATTAATTAATGACTATAACCTGTAACATTGTATCACTCAAGAAATGCATCCAGGCCCCTCTTAAACTGTTTTATCTAGTTCGCTATCACGACCCCCTCAGACACGGAGTTCCATAGTCTCACTGCTCTTACAATAAAGAACCCCCATATATGTTGGTGTAGAGACCTTCTTTCCACTAGACACTGTCTTTCTGGTGTAGCACGTGGTACAGGTAGTATTGCAGAATATACTACTTGCCCTGCAGCAGTGCTAATCCCATAATTGCAATTTTGCAAACTTGTTGGGGTGTGTCAGTTCAGGATTAATCTCCCTGGCACTCTTCCCTCTACCCTCTCTTCTGTTACCCAACTATCTGCCTGATCATCCTGCACTCCCATACTACCATTCACCGCCACATCTACCCCAGCAAGTGACTGCTTAGTGAACAGCAAACTTCTTCACATGTTGCCAATGGATCTAAGTGTCGCAAGTTGCTCAATTAGATCCCAGATCCCAAATGCACAAGATGTTTACATTTCGTACAGCTGTATGCACCCTCGAACAGCTGTTCAAGGCCTGCATACATGGCACAAGATGGACGGCATTGTCAATCATGGAGCACAGTCTAATTGGGGATGGTACAGATAGATTGGATAAAAATTAATGTATGCAAAATTTCTAACAAAGCAGTAATTAAACAAATTACTCTTCCAAAGTCCCTGAATCTCAAATCACACACTTAGCAAACAGCGCACACACTCACTCAGCTCGTACACTCACATGTTTGATTTATATCACTTATCTGTAATAATTCTGCTCCTCTGTTTGAAAGGAAATACCCCTGTGTGAAGCCGGTCTTGGCTAGAATTTTTTTTCACACTTCAATACACAATGGAAAAGTTGGCCTTAGACTATACTAAGGACAGGACTATGAGTTTTGGAGAGCTGTGTGAGGACAGTTTCAGATGAGACGTTGCAATGATACATTTCTATATAAATGGGGTGAAAGTATGACTTTTGGTCCCTTACTGCACTTATGTACTGACCAGCTGCTCAGCCCACCCCAACCTTATGCAAGTTAAACAGGTAAGGGGGGCATCTTAGAAGATATGCAAATGTAATACTCATTGAAATGTAAGATAATTGTACAGCAGTGCCACAATAATACTTGACTGAGATAATTGTATTGTTCAGAAGTAAAAATATTTTTCTCTAAATTCTTGATTTTGACTGTTCTCACAATTACAGGCAACAGCTGAGCTAGGAATTTATACATTATGCACTGAACAATTCGGCAAATCCCTGCACTGTAATGTAACAACAGATGGTCCATTTTTCAGACAAGGAAATAAAAAATACAACTACATTTTAACGTTTGCTCATAATTCTCCTCCTGGGCCACTTTAGGGCAGCACAGCTAAGAGGCCAACATATCAAACCACTTACAAATTCTTGCTATGTATACTGCATTTTAGAAAAATATGTACAGTAGACTTATGAGCCATGACATTGAGTCCTAGGCGGTATCACAGTGTCAGTTTGCCATCTGCATCCAAAAAACTCCTAGGCCCCATTCACTTAATGGAGACCAAAAGAGTGTCCCCTTCCTCTCCGCTGGGTTGGTATACTGTCCATTGGTATATTTTTTTTCTACTGTATGGAATAGCGCAGTTTGCTGCAGTATTCTACAGAGATGATTGCAGTAAAAAATATCTATATCATACGGTATACCTATTTAACAGGAGTCTAGGCGAAATGGATGCCACTGTATACCTATACACTGGCATCTGTCAGAGCTATATTTGTCAGGAAATCCTCGCAATATTTATCTCCAAAGGATACTGCAGAACACAATGGAGCTCATTTACACTGATATTGAAAATGCGTCAATTTTCAGTCAGATATCCTTTGGACTACATTTACTATGTGTTTTAGAAACTTTCAGTCACTTTTTTTAGCTGTGCCAGAGAAAGGGGAGTTCCTTCGTAAAACAAAGAGGGCATAGCCTAAATTGCGTGAAAAATTGCAGGCAGTTTGCACCAAAATTTTGGCGCAATTTTTGGCATGCACTAAGCCAACTAAAAGATGGTTTAAATTTAGACTATTGGATGGGTGGCGCTGCAGAGGTATTGCTCCATCTTCCTTGTTTGCAGGTCTAAAGGAGAGATTTCACATTTCTTTCAGATTCCATTCCAACTGGACTAATTATTTACTGTTATGGTCATCCCTCCCTGCTCTTTATCTAAATGCTATTGATCCCAACATGTCTGTGCCCTCTTACCCTCTGTTTCTGGTATTAATCTAGTGCAAATTAAGGTCCGAAAGCTCGTAATAAGATCATGTATTTTTTTTAGCCATTAAAAGGCATCATATCTACAAAATTACTAGATGTCTCTTACTAAGATCAATCACAAGTGCTGATCGACATTCGTTTTTAATTGGTGCTAATTACAACGGACTGATTCTTTGCCCATCTGAAAAAAGCTTTACTGTCATTAGTATGTATCATAAACACTTCTACTAATTGGCAGGTGACTATGTTGCTCTCCACTGCAGCAAGGTCTCCCATAGTCATTATTTGACTACTACAACTGCTGTTGTAGTGGAAACTTTTTATGGAGTTTCAGAACTTTGAGGGCTCATTCACACTGGGAGCTAGGTGCGCAAAAAACAAACATGCAGCTATTAGAACCAATGGTTTCCTATGGGGACATTCAGATTCCTTCATCTGAACGTTCCCATAGGAAACCATTGGTTCCAATAGCTATGTGTTTTTTAAGCTCCCTGTGTGAGGTCTAAGAGGTCTAAGACACAGATCTATGTCTGGGGTATTCTGTTTACATTTGAGTCCTGCTCAATTTGTCAAGCACATGGACAAAATGAACTATTTTTAAGGACAGCTATCTGCAAAAGTAGCATCACATTATGTAGCAAATATTTGACTTTCAGGACATTGCCCGTCATTGAAAACATAAATAGTTTAGTAAAAGTTATGCATGTTGCTGCTTATAGCCGCACATAATTGCTCGGAACATTAGTAGACCCAGAACATTTTGTGTCTGTCTTGTCATAACCTCTCATAACGTGCTGTGCCCCATTCCTCCAAGCAGCCCTTTTCTGTCACCAGAACACTTTACTTCAGCATGGATGCAGACTAAGCTCACTGAGTTCTATATGAATTTTTCATTGTCAGGTTAAAAGATTATGATTTAGTAATGTAAAACATTTCATAAGCGCCCTACTTTTAGTAGTTATGGAGAAAAGTATTCTGTGCTGATCCAGAATAAAATGTATTCTTAAATATATTTTTAAGGATACACAAAGGGAAACTGGTAAAAAAAATGAGCTCCTACTGTAAGCACTTACTAGTCAGCAAGAGGTGCCTAAAAATCAGTTGTTGAAGATGTTCTTTCTCCAGTTCAGTCAGTAAAAACCCTGATATACCACCAACACTTCTGCCTTCCAGATTTCTCCTGTAAAGATGATATTCCCGAGTGTTGGAGAGGGTTATTCAAGTTTTTATTGTACTAGTCATAGATATCTACTACTTAGTACAAGAGAGACGCTGCAGATATCTTAACGGAGCTCAATGGGTCCAATGAATGGTCCACTCTCCACCATCTCTCTGGAACATAACCCCCTCTAACATGCCAGATAGTGGTGGAGAACGACTCCTTCATTTGACCCTTTATAATCCCTTCACGGCATCCTCATTAGGGCATATGGACAGGGCATGTCAGTGTGTGTCAACCTCTTTTCATTTTTAAAGTGAACCTGGGGCAGAATGAACCCGGGACAGGTATACCCATTAGGCCCATGTATGTTCTATTCCGCTTAGAAGTTTGACTCAGAACTCAGTTGGAACGGAGATCTGAGTCAAAGAGGTGGGCCATGCTAGGTTCTCCGCACCCAAGACTCACAGCCCCCTCCCTATACACAAGCATGGAGAAGAGCTTACACTCTTGATGCTGTAGATGAGGAAAGCCCAGCGTGGCCCGCTCCTTTGACTTGAGAGTTCTAAATGCTCAGCTCTAAGTCAAATTTCGAAGTATGTTTTTTCTGAAATGCAGCAGCATTTCAAAATAAAACATACATAAGCCTAATTGGCATATTTGTCCCAGGTTCATATTGCTTGTAGGGTGCTGCGTGATGGACCTTCACTGATCTACTATTGATGACCTGTCCTGAGGATAGACCATCAATAGTTTACAACTGGACAACCCCTGTAAGCAATTTCCTAGGGCAGGATGAAGAATAGTGCAAAAGTAAAACTGATTTATTTATACATGAACTGACATACAACAGCCAGAATGGCATGAAAAGATAGAAGAACTCTTCAAATTTTGAGTGCACCTTACAGATAATTAACACCATAGAATCTAGATGGCCTAAAACAACACATGTCCACTGCAGTGGGATGAATAACAAAGGATATTGTGTAAAGATGAGCGAACACCAAAATGTTCGGGTTCGCGTTATTCGAAACGAACTTCCCGCGATGTTCGGGTGTTCGTTTCGAATAACGAACCCCATTGAAGTCAATGGGCGACCGGAACATTTTTGTATTTCGCCGATGCTCGCTAAGGTTTTCATGTGTGAAAATCTTGGCAATTCAAGAAAATGATGGGAACGACACAGCAAGTTCTCCTCTGCCACAGCTGTAACAGCTGTGACAGAGAAGAACGATGTTAGCCCATTGAATTCAATGGAGCCGTCAATACAGCCGACTCCACTGAATGCAATGGGCTGCCGGCGATCGCGGGATGAATTGTCGGAAAGGGGTTAAATATATAAGCCCTTTCCTGCAATTCATCCAGAAATGTGTAAAAATAAAAAATATATATATACTCACCTGGTGCCGACAGACGGAGTTCAGCGCGGCAGGCTGCAGTTCTCCTGAACTGCTCTGAACAGCTGTGAGTAGTATTCAGCAGCCGGGGATTTAAAATCCCCGCCTGCTGAATAAGATGCCTCTGAATGGTCACAACCTGACCAATCAGAGGCCAGCCCTCACTCACACCCATTCATGAATTCATGAATGGGTGAGTGAGGGCTGCCTCTGATTGGCTCAGGGGCAGGAGAGCTGCCCCTGAGCCAATCAGAGGCAGCCCTCACTCACCCATTCATGAATTCATGAATGGGTGTGAGTGAGGGCTGGCCTCTGATTGGTCAGGCTGTGACCATTCAGAGGCATCTTATTCAGCAGGCAAGGATTTTAAATCCCCGGCTGCTGAATACTACTCACAGCTGTTCAGAGCAGTTCAGGAGAACTGCAGCCTGCCGCGCTGAACTCCGTCTGTCGGCACCAGGTGAGTATATATATTTTTTTTATTTTTACACATTTCTGGATGAATTGCAGGAAAGGGCTTATATATTTAACCCCTTTCCGACAATTCATCCCGCGATCGCCGGCAGCCCATTGCATTCAGTGGAGTCAGCTGTATTGCCGGTTCCATTGAATTCAATGGGCAAACATCGTTCTTCTCTGTCACAGCTGTTACAGCTGTGGCAGAGAAGAAGGATTTGTCTTCTATATGTTCTCAATGGGGTTGGCGCTGCTGCCGCCGGCCCCATTGAGCGCATATAGAAAAGATTTCTCAGGGAAGAAAGTTAAAGTAACCCGAACATCCGAACATCGTGTGGTGTTCGTTACGAATAACGAACATCCCGAACACCCTAATATTCGCCCGAGCATCAAGCTCGGACGAGTACGTTCGCTCATCTCTAATATTGTGGTATGAGTCTGGGCAGAACTGGACTACCAACTTGACGTGTCATTTCACCACTGACTCATTCATCAAACATCTGTACTTAAAGAGTTCTTCTATCCCTTCATGTAATTCGGGCTGTTGTATGCCAATTAATGTATGTATAAATTAGCTTTACTTTTAGAAACCCCCTATATATTTAGGTTTTGTTTACAGTAAATCTGGGTATTGTAAACCCATCTGAATCATGTCAATTAACAAAATAACATTGATTAAAGAGAAAAATTGATTCACACAAGCGAGAATCTCACGTGAGTTTGTCCATTGCGAGACGAACAAAACTTGCATACATATAGATTCATGCTTTTGAATGAACTTATTCAGATGAGTGATTTTTTCCCTTGTAGCAATACTGCGAGGATAAAAATCACAGCATGATTTATCTTTTGGCATTCCATCGGAACACGTTGCTCATTGTTTCCAATTGGACTTTAAAAGACATTTCATGGCAGTCACATGTCATGCAATGTGCATGGGAGTGCGACATGATGTTTCCCATTGAAATCAATGGCAAACACTTGCTATCCTTTGACGTCCGTGAAATACGTGCCTGATGATCGCAATTTCACACAAGCAAAGCAAGGTGTCTTTGAATAAAAAACGCCTTGCATTTATGTGAAAGACGCATGTTGGCAAGCGCGATATCGGGCCAAGTTTCTTGGCCCCATATTACACTCACCAGTGTGAATGTAGCCTAAGGACACAGTTTTTAAATTTTTTCATCACTGTTTCCATAGTTACAACTTTCTAATTTTTCTGACGTAGCCATATGATAGCTTATCTTTTACAGAACTTTTATAACAGCACCATTTTGGTATACTTATGATTTATTGCAAAATTGTTATCAATTTTCTTCGAAAAATTTGTATAAAATAGTAAATCAACCACTATTTTTTAGTTTTTCTTTTTCCAATGTCAACCATGTGGTATTGATGACATGTTAACTTTATGCAGGTTGTTACATCAGCTCCTGATATGCATAACAATTGATGGACTTCATGAATCCACATCACCTTTATAATTCTGCCCCAGACATTCATAATCTATGTACTGAGATCACACTGTGAAGTGTGAAGGATCTACACGAAAAAGCAGTATTTGTTTGCATTGTGAAATACAACTTAATGTAATGATATTAATGTACAATTATTAGGCAAGGAGATTGCTCCACTGATAGTGATGAGCGATTAGTGGAATAACTGGTTTATGTTGATATTGAGCAGATTTCACCAAAATCATCGTGAATCGGGACAAATTCTGCCATGTGAACAAAACACTTAAAGGGGTTGTCCCGAGGCAGCAAGTGGGTCTGTACACTTCTGCATGGCCATAATAATGCACTTTGTAATGTACATTGTGCATTAATTATGAGCCATACAGAAGTTATAAAAAGTTTTATACTTACCTGCTCCGTTGCTAGCGTCCTCGTCTCCATGGTGCCGACTAATTTTCGCCCTCCGATGGCCAAATTAGCCGCGCTTGCGCAGTCCGGGTCTTCTCCTCTTCTCTATGGGGCTCCGTGTAGCTCCGTGTAGCTCCGCCCCGTCACGTGCCGATTCCAGCCAATCAGGAGGCTGGAATCGGCAATGGACCGCACAGAAGCCCTGCGGTCCATGAAGACAGAGGATCCTGGCGGCCATCTTCAGCAGGTGAGTATGAAGACGCCGGACCGCCGGGATTCAGGTAAGCGCTGTGGGGGTTGTTTTTTTAACCCCTGCATCGGGGTTGTCTCGCGCCGAACGGGGGGGGGGGGGGTTTAAAAAAAAAAAAAAAACCCGTTTCGGCGCGGGACAACCCCTTTAAGCATGGACCTGCTCCAAGGAACAGCTGTAGAACTACCAAACATTACACTAAGCAAGACAGCAGGCATAGCTCTTGTTTTAAAAGCAGTGTCATACATCTTTAAAGGAGCAATTCTACCAATTGAACCGAACAGCCAAGCAGGGGCCTACAGAAAATTACACCAAGAGAGACACCAGATGTGCTGATTGTTTTAAAAGCAATGCCATAAATTTTGCAAAGTATAAATTCTACCAGGTGAACAGAACAGCCAAGCACGGACCTACTCCAAGGAACAGCTGTAGAGCCACAGCTGTTTATTGTGCTTTAGAAAAATTTTGTATTAGGAGAATGAGGAGGAGGAAACATTGTGGAAGCAGGCAAATACGAGCAGCAGCAGTTCCACCTCCCCCAACAGCACATTGGGGGCACAGTGTGCTCATCATTGAAACATGAGAGCTATAGCTCCATATATCCATATTGATATG
Source organism: Eleutherodactylus coqui (assembly GCF_035609145.1). Taxonomy (NCBI): domain Eukaryota; kingdom Metazoa; phylum Chordata; class Amphibia; order Anura; family Eleutherodactylidae; genus Eleutherodactylus; species Eleutherodactylus coqui. The sequence continues at coordinate 219,087,807 of NC_089838.1, read as the reverse complement.
TTTTTCATTTAGGTGGGAAGCAGGAGGAGGAAACATGGCGGAAACTGAAGGAGAACAGCCCCACCAGCAACAACAGAACCTTGAGGGCACAGCATGTTCCTCTTGCAAACATGAGAGTTTTAGCTCCATATTTCCATATCAGCATATTTTTAATTGGGAGAGAAGAAGAGCAGAAAAAATGGTGGAAGCTGAAGAAGGAGAGGAGTGTCACCACCAGAAGCAACAGCACTTTAAGGGCACAGTGTGGTATTTTTCTTAAATCTTTCTTTTTCCCGCGTTGTCGCAAGGCAATGACGCAGAATCCATGACCTGTCCACAATGTTAATTGCGGACGGGCCACGGGTTGGACAGCTTCCTTTGACATCAATGAAACCCATCCATGTGCAATCTGTGCAAAAATAGAGCATGCTGCGATTATTCATTGGCTTGCAAAAATTACAATTTGTTTCCACGAGTGTGCAGGAAGAAGTGTTTTTCCATAGCATGCTATGAATGGTATTTGCTGCGGATCCGCGGTGCAAATGCCGACAGCGGATTCCACAATGCAAATCCGTTCGTGTGCAGGCGGCCATATCCTTCAGAACTTTACAAATGTAAATCTGTAGAAATCGCAAACATTATCCTGTCAATTCAGTGATTCCCTGTCTCCTATAGGGCTAACAATCCGAACTCGCTAACATAATGATATCCCAAGCACATATCCAGACGAAACCCACATAACCGCGGCCAGAATGTACAACTGCCAGCCAACTGATGCTCAATCACTTTACTGCCCCTTACATTTTTAATGGATGTCATTTAATCCACTTGAAAGTCAGATTATCTTTTTAATGTAGTCGTTCTTGAGACCCGCACAATCACAAGACTGCATGCATCAACAAGGAGGTTTCAATTACATTTGTTCTTTTGTAGGTCTGAATCAGTGAAGCAGATCCAATCTTTTCACTTTGATTTAGATCAGTATTGAGAGGTTTGGAGTACACTTGTAGTTAGGGAAAAAACAACAACCAGAGAATGAGATTGCACTCGGAGGGTGGAGGATGCGGGCGGCGGATCTTATAAGTTTATTGTATATGGAACCTTTCACATGGAATGCGTCACTATGTTATCCCTATGGGACTTGGATTCCCCATCTGCTAAAATTAGCGCATCTTTCCTTCAAAAACGCAAGATGAAATTCTGCAGCAGAAAAGCTTTCCGTTGCGGAATTGTTGTTGCGGATTTCTAACGTATAGAAGATGTCATTTCATAATTAAAGTCTGCAGAAAAAAAACGCAATAAATCCCGCAAGAATAGCCATTAGAAAAACAAAATGCATACTAATTAACAAAATCCGCATCCGCTCTGTCCCTATGGGTGTTAGATAGGTATGCTCTTAAAAGCAGCACCTACAGACTCCAATACAAAATTGATTATTATACATTATAGAAAGAGATTTTGTCATGCGCTTTAACTAAGTAACACGGACTGTAAAAACAAGCAGCAAATCTAGTGCAACTTTCATGAAGTGTGTAATATAGAATGTCAGGATGAAAAAAGACATATGTCCATCCAGTTCAGCCCATTACCCCCCAATGTTGATCCAGAGGAAGGCAAAAAACCCTAATGAAGTAGAAGCAATTTTTGGCAATCAGTATAATCCCCGGATCACTGATCCTTCTGAAGTCATTAGTGACTATAACATATAATACTGTAACATTCAGGAAAGGCATCCAAGCCCCTCTTGTACTCTTTTAGTGAGTTCCCAACACCACGTCCTCAGGCAGAGAGTTCCATAGTCTCACTGCTCTTACAGTAAAGAACCCCCTTCTATGTCGGTGAACAAACCTTCTTTACTCTAGATGTAGAGCACGCCCTCTTGTTACTGTCACAGTATTTTTTAGGGAACAGTCATTTTGTGAGAAAATGAACAAGAACTCATGTAAGGGCAAAAGAATTTTAGGGAAGATTTTTTTTTTTCCATGATGTCTAAATAAAATACTGTTTTTATCCTGGTATCCACAGAAGTGCCAGAGGTTCTGTTTTCTATTGCTGTGGGGTGTGCCTGCACCCGACGGCTGTTGTGTCCTTGCGGTGAGCTGGTATTTTAGATTTACATTGTCACAGTCCTGGGTATAAGTAGATGATGGGAGAGATCTCTGTATTGACCCCTGATATATTTATATACTTCAGCTAAGAAGCAGAGCATTTGCAGCCAAACTCCCACAGAACATTTAGCACGTCCTTAAGATTTAATGGTAGAAGGAAGAAATGTTTTCTGAATACAAAAGCAGTGATGACAAGGATTTCAGCAGTAGATGCCTCTGCCGAGAAACATTAGCTGAGTTTATACAGGACAAATCAGGCACCCTCCACTCTCCCTTTTATCTTTATTTTCCTGTTCCCAGCCTAATAAACCACTCCTTGTACATACTTGTCGGAATTTTAATGAGCAAATGAGAGCTTTAATAAAACCACTAATATTCCCTATCACATGCTGTTGAAATCTTACATCCTCTCTGCTTTTTAAAATAAATATATTCAGAATATTTCTTATAAGCTGTCAGATATATACCAGAAAAAATGCAATCGTTGTTATAAGAAAAATCCTATCTCATGTAAGCAATGATAATTGCTCTTTAAATATTCACTTATCCACAGCAGTAAATACCAACAGTCCTCCAAAGCCAGAGCTGAACTTTGCAAGGGCTCTATTTTTTAGCTAATGCAGGTGTATTCCAATCTGCCCCCCATTACGTTAATTTGACCTTTGGTACTCTAGTGGGGTATATGAGAAGGGATTTTGCAAAGCAGACTAGCCCTATTAACTGATCCACATAGTCTTTTTTAATGGCGCATTTTTTAAAAGGCCACTCTGGTGAATTTTTAAAAAAAAGGCATTATTTAGCTAGCCCCCAGTATATATAAGTGAGCGAGTATAACTTTGGTTAGTGATTTTTCTCTATCTGAAACTCCTGGAGTCCTTCTCCTCAGATAGTCATGTGATCTCAATTCTGACAAGCTCAGATTTACTTGGGTTTATGTGTTCAGTTCCTATTCAGTTTCTTAGACTGCTTGAAGCAATAATGTGGATCCTACCACAGAAACTGACAGGACACAGGCACTCCTATCACAGTTACTGATGATCGCACAGCTCCTGTCACACAATTATAATATAGGAGATCACAGCCCATCCTCCTGACTGAATACTTATGACCTGCAGGCTATTTAGGTAAATATAGAGAGGAATGGTAAATAAATTGTCGACCTAGCGATCAGAAATGGTACAGCCTCTTGCTAAGGTTGTGCAGATGCATCATGGGACTGGTGGGAAAGTGAAACCAAAAAGTCTCGCCATCAAGATGCTGCCTGATAAGCATCAGACAGGGGCTGCACTACATGGAAGTGACTGCAATACACAGAGGAGACCTTCAAAGTGTGACAGGCAATCAGGTGAGAGGTTAGGGATGGAAAAATGTGTTTTCACTGGAGTGGCCTTTTAGTGTTTCGACGCTGACATTTTTTACAGTATTTTTTTCTGCCAAAACATACTACACCCAGATGTTAGCTGTAGGTTAATAAGGAATTATGAAATGCAATATAAACAGTGCTGTAACATGGCATTTTCTTTCTAACTTCTGGTGTGTTTTTTTTAGGTCTATGGTATTTTTTTCAAAATGGCAGCATTGTAGCTGTAGTTAAAGTGTTTAATTTCTGGTTTTTTGCTATAGACTATTCTATAGAAGAAAAAAAGCCACTAAAAACAAGAATTGCATGGCTTTTTAAAAACACTTTATTCAGCAAGTCTTAAAATATAACTTGCACAATCACTTCACCTTGATGGACATAATGTTCTATAATGCTTTCTAACCACTCTACTAAATCCTTTTCACCCCGGTCAGGGTTTAGTAGAAATAATACTGTCTGAACCTGTCAACGAAAGCTTGTATTGAGGAAGAGAAGAGAAAACTATAAAAAAGTATGCGTAAAACTATATGTCATGGTCAAAAAATGGTGGACACCTTCCTAAAACAAAACCATCAATTACAGAACAATATCTTTTTTTTTACTTCAGTACTGAAACATATTACTGTATTAAATGAACACACTTTAGACTAAATTTACACAGCGTTCGGGGTCTACATTCTTGGGGGCTGTTGGAAATGTTCTCGCTGTACACATAGAAAGAGGCATGCAACTATGTCTTCACACTTAAATATGTCTGCCGTGATCGAACTAAAAGGTAACCTGTATACCATGCGGAATCCTTCTTTTTCTTATACATTATACTTTATGGACTTGTAATATTACAAAGTGAACATTCTTTTATATTGGGGTTGGTAAGATTGCTTTACCTGCTAGAACAATATTTTGGTACAATACCATCAGGAAAAAAATGAAACGTTTAATTTCAATAGCATACATCAAACAGAGCCCGACTAAAAGAATCCATACCCACTGTCAAAAATTTTCGTGAACAATACATTTCCCAAGGCTGGTGTGACAAATCAGTCTGTGATTTATTTTCTTACTGTTCTGAAACACATTCCAAAACCTCTGTAAAGTCCCATATGAATTCCCTACCAGGTGCAGAGTGAAACACAGAGATACATTAATTGTACTTCATATGCAATCACCGCACTAATTAAAACCCCATGAAAAGTAATTTAAGTTACTTGTTAGCACACTGGGGGTTATGTTTTTGAGCGCTTATGAAAACAGATACAAACTCAGTGTTTGCTTCCATTTGCCACCCACACATCTATAAGGATACATTTCCATGAAATTCAGGTGGCTGAAAATTAAATCTTGCAATATGTCTTCAGCGCTCCAGCTAAAGAGAAACCGTTCCCTGACTTAAGTAAAATAATGATGTATTTCCTACGATTGCCTAAAATGAATTCATTCAAATTATTTATTATGGTGTCAGCGCAGTCCAATGAATATGATTATGTAATAAGGTCAATCAAATAAACCTCTCAAAGAGAGAATAGATCATTCAGTACAACTTTTTGGAAACATTATGAAGTAAAAAGATGAAATGCAAATAAGAGATTTGCCACCACAATTCCTTTGAAGAATCTGACGCTGCACACTTGGACACTGGTATACTTTAAATGCAGGCATTTATATCATGCCAATTAAGAAATAAACTAGTGGGTGTAGAGTACCTACTGTAAACCCTGTAAACAGGAGTTTGGGAGTGCCAGAACAAGCTTTATCAACTTTTCACACAATGTGGAATATTTTGCAACAGTATAGCAGAATAAGCCATTTTCCAGAATTAGCAGCCCCCAAATCCACACTGCTAACATGCTGATTTTGGTGCGGAATTGAAAACCATGCGAGAAATTCTGCATCAAAATCCACAGTTCTTAGAATGGATTTCAGTGTGGAATTCAGGGACGGCATATTCAGTTATGTTATTAGGAACTGTATTTGCAATACCACACAGGGCCACTGCACCACATACGGAGCTATCTACTTCTTGCTTCATACAGGATAGGCCAGGGTCCTCGGTGGTGGACCCCCGCCAATCAACTTTTGGGATAGGTCATTAGTTTTTAAGACTTGGAAAACCCCTTGAAGGTGTCTGATGCTTATTTGGCCAGACATGATCACAGATACTGAGAATCGAAAACTGAAATGTTGCAGGTGCCCTAAATATATCTTACCTCTACAATGAGATGACATACACAATAGCAACCATCACTCACGACACTGCTACCATAAAGGTATTCTACCTTATATATACACAATTGTAATGGCACAGTAGGGAAAGGCAGAAATAAAAAATTATAGGACAAACCAGTTAGCCTTTTTAGACAAGCGCTCCGTATCCGGTGGAATCTATCTAATTCCATTACAGGAGTTTTCATTTCACTTCCAAGAAATATTGGCACGGAGAAACATTTGTGTGCACTTCTAGCCTGCGGGGCAGATTTTCTCACAGGGCAGGTTTCCATTCTCCGATAAATATATATGTAAACTTATATTACTGTTCAGATGGAGCAATAGCCCTATGGATCTCACATAGCCTGCAGTAAAGTAGCGCACACGGAATGAAATAATTCCACAGAACAGTCAATTTGTTTCATACGGTCTAGCTGGTTACGTGAACTGGAGGAATTTGTGCAGCAATAAATTCACTTGGCCACTTCAGCTTCTTCCTTCTCTCTGGATCATTTATTCTGTAGGTGGTGTGAAATTCCTCCAATGATTATGCAGTATTACAACTTACTGCTGTTTTCCTGGCCGAGCTTACCATCTGTGCTCGCTGTGATTTACTCTTACAATATCAACATGAAATAGAAGAAAAACTGTGTCTTAAGATCTAAATGCACACAGAAAATCTTCAAGTAGGTACACTAAGATAAAATGCCTTAATGTGGGGAGCAATGCTATGAGTTAGAATGGTGCATATTGTAATGCCAAAATGTATGTCGCACCATAAAATAGCAGATGCTTATCACTTAAACAGAACTTTCACTTTCAGATAAAATATACAAGCAGGTAGATTTTGCACAGTGTTCCTGCACATAATCATATTACAGATCTATATTGTATGAAGAGTATGACACCCGTAGAAAACTATATTATATATCTCTATCATGAGCAAGGGCTAATTTGTGCTCTATGAAAGATATATATATGCTCACTGTCAAAAAAATTCAAGCACCTAAGAGGAGTTGTCAGAATCGAATGAAACTTTGATATAAGTGATTACAATATCAGAGCAAAAGTTTAATTTGGAAAACAGAACACTTGAAGGGAGGCTCTAGTACCCTGTTGTACCGCCTCTAGCTTGGATACAAGATGTGATACTGATGGGCATGGAGGCTCTAGTACCCTGTTGTACCACCTCCAGCTTAGATACAAGATGTGATACTGGCGGACGTGGAGGCTCTAGTACCCTGTTGTACCACCTCTAGCTTGCATATAAGATGTGATACGGGCGGGCATGGACGCTCTAGTACCCTGTTGTACCACCTCTAGCTTGCATATAAGATGTGATACGGGCGGGCATGGAGGCTCTAGTACCCTGTTGCACCGCCTCTAGCTTGAATACAAGATGTGTTACAGTTGGGCATGGAGGCTCTAGTACCCTATTGTACCACCTCTAGCTTGAATACAAGATGTGATACGGGCAGGCATGGAGACATACAGATTCCGTATGGTATCTCGTAGCATACTGGCCTACATTTGCAGTAACTGAGCCTATAGAGCATGGAAACTCATAGGCTGTCAAAATTGGCATCCCAGATGGTCCCATACATGTTTTATTGGTGATAATTCTGGCAACTGGGAAGACCATGGAAGTATGGCGATGTTTTGGATATGTTCCTGTGACACCCTTGTGTGCACGGCCGAGTATTATCACTGTCCCTCATACCACTACTAGGGGTGACTGACTGTCGTATCCGATGACCCCCCCAGACCATTATATCAGCAGTGGGTGCAGTGTGCCGCTCCAAAGCAAAGGCAGGATTGAAGCACTCACCCCTAGGTCTCCAGACATGAACATGGCCATCGTCAGTGCCCAAACTAAACCTAGATTCATCACTGAAGACAACCCGTTTCCACTCTGTAGCATCCAGTTTTGTCATTCGTGACACCACTGCAAGCAGAGGCGATGGTGGGTCTCAAAGGCAGCACATGTAATGGGCACCATGAGACCAAAAGTTCTTCAGCAAAGCGCCTGGAAATGGTTCTAACAGACACAGTGGCCTGTTATGATAGTGCCACCTGTCTCTGGACGGTGGACAATGAAACACTTGGAGCTGCTCGTGCTCTTGAGACCCATCAGACGTTCCTCTCCACTGGTGGTGAATCACCCCTCCCTGATTTAGAAGGCTAATTTGCGCAACGAGGTGCCAGTGATCATGGGTATCCGCTGCGTTAAACACATACCCGTGTGGGCAGATGTAAGTGTTTGCACACCTCTATTAAGGTCTTTGGTGCGCAAAACACAGATAGATAGGTCAGGTCCTATTTTTTGTACCCGTGTAAACAGCATGCGCAAAAAAAAAGTGAGAATGAACCCACTGAAATCAATGGGTTCTCTTCTCCACGTTATGCGTGCGGGATTTCCTGCACACATAATCCCAGCGTTTCACATTCATCTGTCGAAGCCATTACTATGTGATTTCCTTTTGTGTTTTTTTTTTGCTCTCATTCCTATGGCTCCTTTTTCTCTGGCCGGAGTTTCATCGTAGGCTTCATTGACATAGCATTCAGGTCCCTGTCCAGGGATTCCATCTAAAACGATTTGTAGATGAAACCATGGATTGCTCCTTCAGGAAGCTTTCACACGGGATGGGATTACTCCGCAGGACACAGCCAAATCCGCAGCTGTGGAATTTGACAGCAAAATCCAGAGATCTAACTGCGGATTTTAATGTGGAATCGCAGGCAGATTTTAAATTCTGCATCATGTTCCGCTTGTGGAAGCTCCCAAAGAGAGTTTTTTAAATGGAATTGCAGGAGATTTCTAACTAATTCCAATAATCCACTTTACGGCAAAGAAGAAATGCGCCAATTATTTATGCGATTTTTATACTTGAAATTGGGCAGTAAAGGAACGCTGACCATGAGGATAGGCTGGCACATACTGTAGGGTTGCCTTGGAAATGATTGCCATACATTTAACTTAAGGCTCCTTACTCATGCGCAATTTTTTGCGTAGAGAATGACTGTATTTTGCATGCGTGCCTGCGCAAATACTATGAGTATTTGCGCAGATACCACTCTATCACATGGGTGGGGGAATCACACCCCTTTGATTTAAAGGGCTAATTAGCCTAACGAGGCGCTGGTGATTACAGGTATGGTCAGCATTGTGCATTTTTGCGCACACAAAATAAAGCAGGTCCCATTTTTTTGCAGGCACAAAATAAAAGAAGTGAGAAAGAACCCATTGAAATCAATAGGTTCTATTCTCCGTGTTTTGTGGGTGGGAATTGCCAACACAGAAATGAGCAAAAGCACACATCTGAAGAAGCCCTTAATTATAACGGAAAATTGTTGTGAATATATTGATGAATCTGCCATGTCTACTTATGTATGCCCTAATGACATTCTAGAAAGATGGATGTATGATGACCTGGTAATGTTACATGAAAGGCATTTTTGGCGCCTTGGAGAAAGACAAACTGGCAGCTTTCCATGCAATAACATAAGGGCAAAAAAACCAAATTCCCTTTTTAATCCCATTGGTCCATCAGTCCCCTGCTGGTCTGTATTGCCATTGCTGTCAGATGATGTGCTGCACCGCCACTTTCCAGCCAATCACTAAATGCACTTTTGCAGAGCAACACAAGAGCAATCTGCTGGAACAGTGAGGTATTTAATAACTCACTAAGTGCATTTTTGCTTATGTTTATTGCATATGCAGCAGCCTGTATTTAAGCAGATAAAATCCCTTTGTAGATCCAGATATCTCCGAGGTTTCCCAGCATCCTTCTAGAAATGCCTCGCAGGAAAAGAACAAAATTCCTGATCAGTAAAACATTGCAATTATCTGCTAAATTATCTGAAGCAAATCTGTACCGAAAAAACAAGAGTAGAAAGGAACAAAAGAAGCAAGTTGTGCAATAAAGTGTTTAAATGAAGGAGGTCATCCCACCAGCAGAACAACTGGCAGGGAAAAGCACTTACCATCTTAATTACTGTTCACACTGTCACAACTTCCGAACTCTAAAATCTCCCTCAAATCTGCTTATGGCTAATGAGAAGAGAGATGTACTGTAGCTAAGAGGGTTCTGCTTCGCTGGAGGAACAGTATGGATGGTTTGCGGCTGCCATTCGCTGGGCACAAATATACTTCGTTGAGTGACAGTCTTAGCTACTGAATTAATGTTCAACCAAGCTGAAAACAAGCGGCCAGTCATTGACTGATTTCACAGTGATTGAAGACCAGGAAAAAAAAACTCTTTTATACATTTTGCATAAATTCTCTTGTCGAATTAAATTATACCAATGCAATTGGAAAAAAGGATTAGACATATAGCTTATGTCAGAGGGACCATTCACATGGGACGGAATTACAGGACCGAGCCAAATTAGCAGCTGTGGAATTCCATAGCAAAATCCGCAAATTGCAAATTGTGATGGAGAACTGCAAGCAGGTTTTAAGCCATGTTTATGTTCAGCATCAAAATGCGTAGTGCATCGTGCGTCCTAATTGTGTCAAAGGTCCCTAATTGTATGAAGAGTTAAGCCTGTGTCACATGAGCGTATGTGCATTTGCGGCATTGTTTTTGTACATCGGACACTGTTTTTGTGCACCTTTCTGCGTGTTCTAATGTACTTTTTGCATGTGCAAATCGTGCGCATTTGTGCACGCAAAAATCTCATAGCCATGGTCCCATCTACTGACTAATTAGCCTAATTAGTTCCATATGCTCTATGTATATGCACCAATGCACAGGAAAATAGAACATGCTGCGTATTTTTTGGTGTGGCAAAATTTTGCACTCAAAATATGCGCATGTAAACAAACCCATTGAAATCAATTAGTTGTTTTTTTTTAGTATAGCACGTGCAAATTTCTATGTTACTAAGGGCGACTTCAGAGGGCCAAAATACACGCGCACTATGCAGAGATAGAACCCTATTTTTTCCAATTAATTCCTTCTAGACGTTCTTTTTTGTGTGCGCAAAAAATAACCTCAACATGCTTTATTTGGATGCATATTTGGGCACCAAAGGTCCCCATAGGAGTCTATGGGATTGCGCACATATGTATGTGTGTATGTGCAAAATACTGCGCATTCCCGTGAACATCAGCACCTAATTTGGCTTAAAGGGGTTGTCCCGCGAAAGCAAGTGGGGTTATACACTTCTGTATTGCCATATTAATGCACTTTGTAATGTACATCGTGCATTAATTATGAGCCATACAGACGTTATTCACTTACCTGCTCCGTTGCTAGCGTCCTCGTCTCCATGGTGCCGTCTAATTTCAGCGTCTAATCGCCCGATTAGACGCGCTTGCGCAGTCCGGTCTTCTCCCTGGTGAATGGGGCCGCTCGTGCCGGAGAGCTGGTCCTCGTAGCTCCGCCCCGTCACGTGTGCCGATTCCAGCCAATCAGGAGGCTGGAATCGGCAATGGACTGCACAGAGCCCACAGTGCACCATGGGAGAAGACCCGCGGTGCATCGTGGGTGAAGATCCCGTCGGCCATCTTGCTAAGGTAAGGAAGAAGTCGCCGCAGCGTGGGGATTCGGGTAAGTACTAAACGTTTTGTTTTTTTTAACACATGCATTGGGTTTGTCTCGCGCCGAACGGGGGGCCTATTGAAAAAAAAAAAACCCGTTTCGGCGCGGGACAACCCCTTTAATAGCCATTTAAATCAGGGCGGGGTGATTCCCCTGCCCATCTCAATGAACAGTGTCTGCGGAAATGTGCACATTACTTACACAGGTAAGCGCTCAAAAAAAAGCAGCCTTCACAGCACAAATACACTGCACTGGTTTTGCGCTTATGCTCATCTGAAGCGGTTGAAACACATGGGCTTGCTCTAGTCACGTTACGTGGCTATGAAAATCAACGGATTTGTTTCCACTATCGGGATCCTCGCGAGAAAAGATAGAACATGACCTATCTTTCTGCTTTTTTTATTCAAACTCGTGTGCCCTAGTTCAAAGTTTGAAAAGTCAAAAGAAAATACGGTGAGTGTATTAGCACATGCACCCATGGGTTTTTGCCCCAAGTCTAAATCGGCCACAGTAAACTAAGGTGAAGTGTTTTGCTTTCCTCTAGATACAATTTCTGGGTGTGGGAAAGATTTAATAACTTGACATACATGAAAGAAGATGAAATTGTCAAAGTCCCTATTTCCCTCTAGTTTTTGCAATGTTGGACAAATGTTGCAATCACCTAAATAAACCCTTAAATCTAAACTTTTACTTGCTATTATCCATACATGCCCGTTGTATTAATGAATAATTCTGTAGGGCTCATTACTTGTGAATGTGTTCATCAGACATTGAGTTTTGTGGATTTGTGGATTGACTGTCATGCATTGATAATCATGTAAATGAAGTGGCAGGATAGCAGCTGAAAAATTCTTGAGTGGCGCGCTGCAGTAGGGTATGGATACACGAAGCGCATCGAGCATGCATTCCTATGAGACACTCGAAATGGGTCAGGTAGTAGTGCATAGAGAGACTGACATCTGGTCCACACATCAGGAGCTGCAGGATTCAGGTAGTCAAAGTGCAGACCACCGAATATAACAATGGAACCAAATTGAGCTCTATATTTCTGCAATAAAACGCAGGGGGGAATATTTGTCTCCAGTACCTTATACCTTGTGTAGTCTGGGGGCAAAGACAAAACCTCTTCCCAGAGTTCTCCTTTAGGAACCTTTCAAACAACACGGAATATTCCACAACAGCGTTGCAAAATGTGCCGTGCCTGAACTCGGCATTAAAGGGTTCTGCAGATGGGTGCATTTGCGTATGTTTTTGTGCATAATTTTAGCATGTGCAAAAATATACATGACATGCCCTATTTTGGGGAACGGGCCGGCAGCACAGAAAAGTACAGTAAAATGCACCAATACACCCATGATAACTCACAATTGTACTCCCTTCACAGTACAATTAGGTCACGCTATTACGAGTATATCTACGCCTACGCTCATCTGTAGGAGTCATAACTGCGGATTTTGATGCAGAAGTGCTGGCAGGATTCTGCTATTTTCAAATCCGCATGTTATCAGTGTGGATTTTGGTGCTAAATATTCCGAAGGAAGGCACATTCTGAAACGCTGTTATGGAATATTCCGTCCTATGTCAAAGGTCCCTTTAAGTTCTTGTAATTCATGGTAGATATAGAGGCTAAACTGCACGGTAGATTTTATGCCATCACATCACCTTGTGATTTATTTTTAGCAATGGAGTAATAAAAGTTGTATATGACAAAATATAAGCTGTAATGATGCAACCTTTATGATTTTTCACAAGTATTCAAGGAAGGGATGACATTACACAGCTCTGCAACCTATTCATCTTGTTACTGCTTTCCACAATGCGGCATATTATTTAACTACCCTGCAATCGGTAAGTATACTTCACACAGGTGAGACGATATGGGGCCATGAATCACCCCCCCCCCCCCACTGGCGTAACTATAGGGGATTCAGGGGATGCGGTTCAGTAGTGGCCCAGAGTGCCTCCGGAATAGCCACATAATCATTGCCCTGTCACAACTGCCTACGTACTTTCAGGAGGCATAGGAGGTGCCGTACATCAGAGAAACCTTGTTTCCCCCTTCTTCTTAAGCTTGGCAACAGCTGTCTGCTTATTGGCTGTATATCATGTCCCCACTGATTGGTCAAGAGGTGTGGTTGGAGCTCAGAGACGGAAAGAATACAGTGTGCTTCTATGCTGAGGAGGAGGAGAGGAGAGAAAGTGTGGGAGCAAGACAGGAAGTGGAGGAGGAGTTAGAGGAGAGTCTGCTTAGGGGATCATGGGAGGAGGATGTGTAGGAGGAGGTCAGCAGAGTGAGCAGCTACAACACGCGTTTGTGCAGCAGGGAAGCTACGATTCATCAGCTCCCTAGCCTGACAGAGAAGAGAATTTGGGACCCAGTCCACTTAAACAGTGAGTTAAGCAAAAAACCTGGTGAAGTCAAAACCAGGGATAGGCAAAAAATTCACCAAAAAACTTCATCTCCAAACTGCATCAATCACTTTCCAGTAAGCCCAACAGATAACTAGGCCTGTGGGAATTTCTATTGTGTTGCACCTCTAGAGATAAAGAGGGAGAGCGTTGAAGTGTTCAAGATTCAACTGTATTGCACTGTGTTGTCCCCTGTAAGTGCAACTTGTAACGGATGAGAAGTGGGAAGAGGCCTGCACTCTCTGAGTGGCTTCTAAAGACGTGGCTGAGGAGACGCGTCACAGTGGCAATGGAGCAGCAGGCTATTTGTAATCTTGTGCACCATTGAAGGTATATAACCGAATCTGGACGACTAATGGAATTTGGTGATCGTGACGCCAGTGCCTGGATTAATAGCGCTTGGTAGCGAAATAAGACTAACACACGTAGGTAAATGACAGGCACACCATTTACTTTCAGACCCGTGGTTATCTATATTAAAATTAAGCTCCAGAAATGGCATATACAACTTGCATATATACTGTTTGACACTTTACACATTGATAAACAAACTTTAAGGAGGCAGCATCAGTGCTATAAAGAAAGAATGGACAAGAAATACCCTTATAAACCCCACTAACAGTTTTGCCATTCCTGAAACACTGTGCTCAAGTTTTCTTTAGTACTCACAAACGCCTATGAAGATTCTCTACACATTGTCTGAAGTTGTCGTCCGGTAGAAAGCAGAGCTGGCCTGAACGGACATCAGGTTTGGAAAAACAAACAGTCTCTCAGAATCGGGTTAATGTATGAGCAGCTGCAGGATTTCTTGAAAATTTACATAATGTGTCTCTAATTACAGCAGGACAGAGGAGAAGGAAGAAGCTGGGTCTTCATATGGCTATCCACTTCCTCCATGTCCATCTCAGCTCCTCTCCCCTCCGAGTGACCTCTTCACTGTCTCACTCCATACTCCCTACTGCCCTTCACTTCCATCTTCTAACACTATTATCAATTTTTAAGTGTACAATACAAAATGAACCGGAAGCCCCACCTTTTCCCCTCACTCCAGGGGCCTGTCACAGCAGTGCCTAAACAACCTTAACTCTTTAGTTTCCTGACTCCCTCTGCTTATTAAATGAAGTCCAGCCTAACTACACTTTGGTAAATGAACTGGTAGTTAGAACAGTTGCTCTTTTACTGGCAGGTAAAGTACTTTTATGCATCCCGGCCCTGAACTAGGGGGGCCCTATTGGCTCTCCTCACCTCACTTAATTGCTGACTGACCACGCAAACCGAAAGAGTTTTCCAGGCAGCGCACTGTGGGCAGCATCTTCTGCATAGCGATAGTGAGAACTTTCTCTCGAACCAAGTCCAGTCTACTCCTCTCTGATCTTCTAAGTGAAGGAAATCAAGACAAGGGAAGGAGACTCAGCGGCATAGGGGAGGAAGTTCTTACTATCGGGTATCTCGTATATGTAATTATACATGTACAGCTAGTATAAGTCATACATCTCCTGTATATAGTGATATGGACCATGCTGGTATAACCTAGGCATCTTCTGTATATAATTATATATGTACAGCTGGTATAAATTATACATCTCCTGTATATAGTGATATGGAGCATGCTGGGATAACCTGGGCATCTTCCGTATATAATTACATCTATACAGCTGGTATAAATTATACATCTCCTGTATATTGTGATATGGAGCATGCTTAAGAGGCTGCAAACAAATTTTCATGTAGTGCAGGAAATTTGTTTTGCGGGTGTATGCAGTACGGTTTAGGTACGGGTACACTTGCAGATGACTGCAGGCTTTACGTTTTAGGTATGTGTACAGGTGCAGAGCACTGCACACTGTTTGGTTTAGGTATGGGTACAGGTGCAGATGACTGTAGACTGTATGGCCTATGTATGGATATAGGTGCAGATGACTGCAGGCTGTATGGTTTAGGTGTGGGTGCAGGTGCAGATGACTGCAGGCTGTATGGTTTAGGTATGGGTACAGGTGCAGATGACTGTAGGCTGTATGGCTTAGGTATAGCTATAGGTGCAGGTGACTGCAGGCTTTATGGGTACAAAAGACTGTAGACTGTATGGTTTAGTTGTGCATACAGGTACAGGTTCAGATGACTGCAGGCTGTATGGTTTAGGTATGGGTGCAGGTGCAGATGACTGCAGGCTGTATGGGTACAGATGAGTGTAGGCTGTATGGTTTAGGTATGGGTGCAGGTACAGATGACTGTAGGCTGTATGGCTTAGGTATGGCTATAGGTGCAGGTGACTGCAGGCTGTATGGGTACAGATGACTGTAGGCTGTATGGTTTAGTTGTGGGTACAGGTGCAGATGACTGCAGGCTGTATGGTTTAGGTATGAGTGCAGGTGCAGATAACTGCAGGTTATATGGTTTAGGTATGGGTACAGGTACAGATTACTGCAGGTTGTATGGTTTAGATATGGGTACAGGTACAGATTACTGCAGCCTGTCTGGTTTAGGTATGGGTGCAGGTGCAGATGACTGCAGGCTGTATGGTTTAGGTATGGGTGCATGTACAGATGACTGCAGGCTGTATGGGTACAGATGAGTGCAGGCTGTATGGTTTAGGTATGGGTGCAGGTACAGATGACTGTAGGCTGTATGGCTTAGGTATGGCTATAGGTGCAGGTGACTGCAGGCTGTATGGGTACAGATGACTGTAGGCTGTATGGTTTAGTTGTGGGTACAGGTACAGATGACTGTAGACTGTATGGTTTAGGTATGAGTGCAGGTGCAGTTAATTGCAGGCTATACGGTTTAGGTATGGGTACAGGTACAGATTACTGCAGGCTGTATGGTTTAGGTATGGGTGCAGGTGCAGATGACTGCAGGCTGTATTGTTTGGGTCTTGAGGGATAACTTTGAGCTAGATACTGATCTAAAAAAAAACAAACAATGGATGTCACTAATCAGAGAGATGTCACCTGTGATCACTGGAGGTAAGGATAGCTTTACACAGGATAACTATCAATGATAGTTGCCTTATGTAAACACGGGACCCAACAAATTATGGAGCAGTAAATGGCTCAGTAGTTGCTTTGTTTCAGCTTAGTTAAATTAAATGAGTAGTGAGGAACTTGCTCTCAGTGTAAACAGGTAGTTGCTCATCTTTGAATAGAGGCGGGTGACCAGAAGAGATCTAAAGAGCATTTTGTCTCCATTCACTGAATGAGTATAGCTGCTGTGTGAAAGCACAGGAAAAATAGTTATTGGGATTGGGACAGATGTGGTGTGCTTATGGTCCTGACAGTCATCCTGTGTAAAGTAACCCTGCATGTAATGTAATCACTATCACCTTGTAGAGTGGGTGCCTTACTACTATATGGTGACAGCATTATTCTGATGTATCCTAGAGCTAAACCAATGTATCTAACTAAGCCCACTGTTATAAGAGTTTTCTTCTAGATATGATGCATGTGAGAAGATAGATAGATAGATAGATAGATAGATAGATAGATAGATAGATAGACAGACAGACAGACAGACAGATGTGTGTATTTTTTACTGGTGGAGGATGGGGGTGATGCAATAGTTTTGGAGTTTTTCAGACTTTAGCAACAATCCTGGTTGTCACATGGATGGGCCTCCTAAGAGACACAATGATGCTGTAGAAAGCTCAGCGCAGTCCATGTCCAGCAGTCATCAAGTGTGGTAATGGGGGTCCCCGAGCCGAACTTTAGCACCCAGGCCCCTGAGCCTTTAGATACGCCCCTGCTTTAACTTATCACTGGTAGCCATGCTGCATTGTGTCACCCTAGTAAAGCATATACTGAAATATATACAGCTACTCAGCACCGGAAATATACAGTATTATAGCAGAGCAATTTATCCTAACCGCAGGCAGTATATTATATATACAGGACACCCTTATCTACACAATCCCATGCTAAAGTCATTGCACCTCACTCAAACTGGTACAATAAATCTATTAAAAAGAATGAAAAATGTAAAATGAACATTTATTTTAAGGACGGTACTGAGACCTTCTTAAATTTGCATTAAATAAATGCAGACTGTATTTTATTTTGTTTAACCTTCACACAAAAGATTGATGCCATAGAATTCACTTGTTCAGTATCTGCTATAGGATTAAGATAAACAGTGCTGTCGTATTCTTCCCAAGGGCGATACGTCAGTATATTCCCTGGCAATAACCTCTTATCTACAAGGACAGCAGGAACATATGTTTTAAAGTACAACAATGTGAGATTTTTCGCAGACTGTTACTGACCTTGCATGTGCATCCAGCCCCCCACCTGGCCATGATTCATAATGGTCTGCAGAATATGTTGGTTCTGTGCAAAGATTATTATTTATGTAAACTCATAGGTTTGGCAACCTAACCATGTAGCAGTACAGAATTGTATTAGTAAATAAACATGTGGCTGTGTTACTTTTTGCTACATTAGGCTGGCTTCACACGCGCATATCAGCACATGCAATATGCAGAGAATAGAACCCATTAATTTCAATTGGTTCATTCACATGCAGGTATTTTCCTGCGCATTTCAATCCCGAAAAAAAAATGTAGCATGCTCTATTTTCCTGCGCATTTGTGCACCCAAAGTCCCCATGGAAGTCAATTGGGATGCGCAAATGCCCACAAAATACGCTATAAGATGCATGAAGCACTGTGGAATTGCACAGGAAAAAGAACACATATGGAACTCATTAAACGTATGGGCTTATGTCCATGACCGTGTTTTCACCACGTATAAGGCGTGCTCTGCACGCATGCGTAATGCACAGTGAATGGAGTCAATGCACTTTCATTGTTCCATGCACAACAGCATGCTCTATTTCTCTGTGTACATACGCAGCGTGAGGCTTATACCCTTGTATGAGCAGCGTATGATTCGCTGTCCATACGCAACACATTGTATGTGGGAAGCGTTTTTTATACGCATCCTTGCTCTGAGCAGAGTGGGGAATTAAAAAAATAAAGAAAAATCACACTGTGCATGTCCATACGCGTGTGTTTCGAGGGCATACGCAGTGCCTTATGCAACCATACGCAGTCTCTACTGGCAGCACGTATGGCTGGAAAATATGTTTTACGCATATGGCTGTGGACATGAGCCCTAATTAGCATTTTAATTGGTGCATTTTTGTTTGCCGTGCGCAAATGAATATGCCTTACAGAGCAGAAATTCAGTAAAATATGCCAATGCCTGCACACAAAAAGCATTGTTTGTTTCGCTAATACACAGCACTAAGATACACGCAGATACCCAAGAAACTTGAGAGCAATATCATGTTTATTTGCACGCGGTGTATAAGAACCAATTGAAATAGATAATGAGTTGCAGATGTGTTCTTTGTTTCACACAACTCCTTGCGTATAGCGTGCCCCCCGTTGACTTCTAGGGGGGATTTTTGGTGCACAAATAAGCAGAAAAATAGAGCATGTTTTGTTTTTTTGTTTTGTTTTTTTTGGGGGGGGGGGGTTCGTGCGCAAAATATGGAAATCTGAATAAGTCCATTGAAATCAATGGGTTCTATTCTCTGTATATTGCTTGCACAAATACACATGTAAATACGCTTGTGTAAAGCCAGCCTTAAAGATAAATTTCTTCTTCTTTTCTTCTTATTGGTTAAGAACATTTAAGGTGCACCTATCATTTACTTTTTTCCAGAAATCAACAATGTATCTAAAGATAATAAACTGTTATATATCTTGTGAAATAAATCAAGTCTTCTACTCTTAGCAGCCCCTATAGCTGGCATTGCAACCAGGCATGAAAGTCTCAGTGAGGGTTCATATTCTAAAGATCACAGCTGCAGAGAGAGAGGGAGGGATGGAGAAGGAAGCGCCACATATCCACATACAGTTCTGCGTATTCAATGTAAAACCTCAATGTGTTCAACACTCTACTGCTACTGAGTGAGGTGGAGGGATGATCTGCAGTACTGCTGCTACTGAGTGAGGTGGAGGGATGATCTGCAGTACTGCTGCTACTGAGTGAGATGGAGGGATGATCTGCAGTACTGCTGCTACTGAGTGAGGTGGAGGGATGATCTGCAGTACTGCTGCTACTGAGTGAGGTGGAGGGATGATCTGCAGTACTGCTGCTATTGAGTGAGGTGGAGGAATGATCTGTAGTGCTGCTGCTACTTTTCATCTCATTCTATGGAGGAACAGATCATTGCACCCAATATTGAGGCTGGCAGAACATGTGGAGCTCAATAAGGACACTGATCAGTACCTAAAAAATTATTACAATCAAGAAGTGGCATATATAGGTAAAGATTGTTTCACAGTTTTAAATACTCACTGTGTGCTTACACAACCCCCTCTATAAAAAAAAGGGGTTCACCACAACACCAAAGCGCTACAGAATAATTTGGCGCTATACAAATATTATTTCCTTGTAAACCTTAAAAGAGTTACAGTCTCCGTCACTTAAAGGGGTTGTATGAGATAAAAAAGGTGTTTTTTTTGGAAAGAGGGTCCTAGTGTGGAAACATAAGAGCCGGCAGCTCTTGTCTCCCTACAGATATCATTTCAAAAGGCTGCAGTCAGCCTGACCCATCTCCAAACAAGCTGCTGCAGCCAATGTGCAGTGTTCAGGTTTACGGGATGTCACAGGCTGACTGCAGAGAGGAGACTGGGAGCCGATGGCAGAGGATGAGAGGGGAGGAATGAGCATGAGCTCTATTATATTTCCACAATGGGGACCCCTCTCTAAAAAAACTTTAGGGTAACCATCAAGGAGGGCACTGGTGTTTCCTACAGTACTGGATCAGCCTTGGTTCCTCGGTTTGTAAATAGTATGTAGACAAAAAAAAAACAACGCTCAGTCTGAACTGTATAATAACTGTATATACCATATTTATCACTATTAGAGATGAGCGAATGTACTCGTTTCGAGTACTTATGCACCCGAGTACCACCATTTTCGAGTACTTCAGTACTCGGGTGAAAAGATTCGGGGGGCGCCGGGGGGCGGGGAGAGGCGTGGCGGTGCGGGGGGTAGCAGCGGGGAACAGGGGGGAGCCCTCTCTCTCCCTCTCCCCCCCACTCCCCACTGCTACCCCCCGTGCCGCCACGGCGCCCCCCGAATTTTTTCGCCCGAGTACGGAAGTATTCGGAAATCGCGGTATTCGGGCAAAAAAGGGGCGTGGCCGAGCACGTTCGCTCATCTCTAATCACTATCATACAGTTCAGTACCTAAAAAGTCATCTGAAATAATTTGTATGCCTTTACTATGGATACAAAGTTCACTGCATTTAGGCAGGTTCAATCCGGACTTTTTGAAAAAAGTATCTGCTAACAAAAATCATTCAAAAAATTACCGTATTTTTTTTGTGTATAAGATGCACCCCCTACTTTCCCACCCAAAATTAAGAAAAAAAAGATTTTAAACATGAAACAATACATAGTATTGTTCTATGTTTAAATCCCACTATAGGTCCCTGTTATACTCACTGGACCGTCCTCTCCATGCTGCCCGACAGGTCCCTGTAGCTCTTCACAGCCCCCCTACCCCACTCCCCGCTGTCTCGCGAGAGGTTGCTGTTTACAAGTTGCTATGAGGACCAAGCGCAGGAGACAAAAGACCAGCCGGGCAGTGCTGAGAGGAGACGACTGGTGAGTAGGCTGTGTTGTATGTATGTATGTGTGTACTGTGTGTGTAATGTATATGTGTGTAGTGTGTATGTGTGAGGGTGCAGGCATACTCACCTAGCTGCACTGCTGCCCTGCTTCTCCATGCTGCTGCTCTTCATCCTTGCTCTGTTAGTGTGATGGAGCCCTAAGGGTTCCCACACACCCGTGAGCGGTACCTTGCAGCCGACATTCATGTAAGTTTTTGTCAGATTGTTTCCAACGAAAACTTACATCCCATGTATAAGACGCGGTACGATTTGTGAGCAAAATATTTGTCAAAAAACTGCATCATATACGTGAAAAAATACGGTAATTTATAGACAATAAATAGCAGAGTATACAAAGTAATGGAAATTTAGAGTTTGCCTGTAACAAAATTAAACAGCTGACATTGTAACAAAAATAATCAAAATTCAATACTTTATCAAGGACATAAGTGCCCTCTGCAAGCCATGGGATTTAATAAATTACTGACTACATTTGGAGTGATTTCAGGATCCATATCTTTAACATTAAGGAATCAATCTTATAAGCACATTCTCAATGTGTCCACAAAATAAATGCATTTGGACAAATAACATTAACTCAATTTGATAGTGACACTGAAGGACGGTGGATATATTTCCCTAGTTACTTAGGGAAGGCAGTAATTCTATGAGTGGGGGAAATTCTCAAGCGATGAATGCCATCAATTAATAGATAAAACCGTACCCACAGTCGTTCCTATACAACAATTAATATCTTCTGCTAACTTGACCTTGAGATAAGATGAAGTGAGCCTTGGAAGAAGTTTCATATGGGTCGGGAGGCTCTTGTCTAATTGTTTTTACTACACAGCTATAGTTAATAGGGAGGCCCTGATTGGGGAACCATCCTCCAACAGACTTGTTCGGGACCTTTCACACAGAAAGGAATATTCCGCGAGATCGTTGTGGAATTGCCCTCCTGCGATTGTTCAGCCCCAAAAGCCACAATATTGACATGCAGAATCCTACCGGCAATTCTGTATCAAAATCTACAGTTAGCACTGCAGATTTTGGTGTGGAATTAAGGGACAGCGTATTCCCTAACACTATTGTGGAATATTCCATCATGTGTCAAAGGTCCCTTCAAGGTTAAAATAGCTCAACTTAAAGGCCCTCGTGCTTATAATGTCTACACATATACAGATGTAGCAACATTTAACCTGACACTTAAGAAACCTTTCACATGGAACGGAATTGTCCACCGGAAGCAGCGCAGATGCAGATTTTGTCAATCAGGCAGATTTTAGTGTATTTTTAACTACAGAATTTATTGGGTATTTTCCGCAGTATTTACTTGTGAAATTACATCTTTTGTATGTTAGAAATCAGCAACAACAAGGAAGACGCCCTTAATTCCGCCCTTAAAGGGGTTGTCCCGCGCCGAAACGGGTTTTTTTTTTTTTCAACCCCCCCCCCCGTTCGGCGCGAGACAACCCCGATGCAGGGACGTACAGAAAGCTTACCGGAGCGCTTACCTTAATCCCCGCGCTCCGGTGACTTCTATACTTACCTGTGAAGATGGCCGCCGGAATCCTCTTCCTCCGTGGACCGCAGCTCTTCTGTGCGGTCCATTGCCGATTCCAGCCTCCTGATTGGCTGGAATCGGCACGTGACGGGGCGGAGCTACACGGAGCCTGCATTCTGCACGAGCGGCTCCATTGAAGAGAGCAGAAGACCAGGACTGCGCAAGCGCGGCTAATTTGGCCATCGGAGGGCGAAAATTAGTCGGCACCATGGAGACGAGGACGCCAGCAACGGAGCAGGTAAGTAAAAAACTTTTTATAACTTCTGTATGGCTCATAATTAATGCACAATGTATATTACAAAGTGCATTAATATGGCCATACAGAAGTGTATAGACCCACTTGCTGCCGCGGGACAACCCCTTTAAAGCTTTTACACTACAGAATTTAATCTTGGAGCTATGAAGTAAACACACAGAGATTTTGACAGGTGCGGTGAGGTCTGCCCTTTAGGGTGGCCCAATAAACTCAACTTTCAACTACTAAGCAAGACACCCTCTATTTTTGTTTCCTTTTAACAAACCTTTATTTGGGTCAGTTTCAGATTTTTATGTCTATAACAAGGTTTTGCTCAAAGACCATGACTTTTCAGACTTTTTACTAATGATGAAGAAGAAAAAAAATTGTTGCTTTAAGTCGTGGAAGCAAATCGCAAGGCTGTTCCAACACAGATTGCCAAGATGTCTGCTGTCCAGTCCTTAAGCGCTTACTGACAAGTATCTGTGTCGTAATTTTGACTATTTTCATATATTTGGAGGTATTTTATGTAGATTGTCGGGACACATGCCATTGTCAATACTTAATGTTTTAAGGTATAGCGGTTCTTTTGCAAAAGCGAATTGTTAATATTAATGTTGCAGCTTCTGTAACTGGAAATCTTGCACATAAGCGCCATTTCTCATAATATACATCAGTTTTGAGCACCACTTTACCGTAACATCACTATTAGCAGATGTAACAAATTGGGAAGGTGTCTTGCTGTATAGCTGCCACTTCCTTTTTTGCCATATTTCTATGAGCTACCCCAACTGTACATCCTAATTCCACATTGTGTGAAACGTCCCTAACATTTTAGCTTTTTATTCGCTTTTGTTGTGTTAAGGTACATTCACATGGGGAAACGAGAAACTCAGCCTGATATTCCGCTTGCCAACGTGCATTTTTCACGCCAGTGCAAGGTATTTTTCATTTAAAAATTTTCTGTCTTAAGGTCCATTCACACATAGCAAAAACTGGTGCAGATTCTCCACAGTAGAAGCAAAATCCACATCATTTCTGCGTCAAAAAACGCAGCAAAATCCACACCAATAGTGCAGATTTTGCCATGGATTTTGGTGCAGATCCACAGCCGATTTAACTTTTCAATAGACTGCCATGACAACTGAACTGCACCCCATGCTCTCCTCCTGGGGGGCAAATCAGGACAGAGCCCTCTCCCTCTGCCCAGCCATTTAAAGGCCACGGTCAGTTGGCCAGTGGTTCCATAGTAACCCCACGCAATCTGATGTTAAAAAAAAAAAGTTCAATTGCGTGAAGGGGTTAAATGAAACACATCTCATATATATGAATAGTAGTTTCCATATTTCAGAAGCACATCACAGTTTAGAAAGTGGCCATTTCACTAAGAAGCAGAACTTGATAAGTAAAAAGTGTATTTTATAGAGGCGTACAATTCTGAATGCATTTAAAAGACTCAAAGGTCTATTAGCATAGGCCTTAAAAAGATCACACACTCTTGAAGTAAAAAGCGGAATTATCATGTCACTGGATCATTCAATCACCAAAACACTTTCTGTAGCCATGGCAACAGCTTATCCTTTCTTCAGCATTATATAGAATATTATAAGGCTGCAGGTCTTCTTTGGAACGAAGGTTTATCATTTTAAATGGAGTCTTCTCTATAAAGAATATTGACCTACATTACATCATAAATATCCAACACAATCACCTAAAGAATATGTCATTTACACAGTATCCTCACTAAAAATGAAGCTATTCAGACAATTTGTTAGATAATTACAGTTTAATGCATATGGAGGGAACTATGACTAATGATAAGGATAATACACATGATGCTAAAGTGAAAAATTCAATAATATCCAAAAAGCTTTTGCAACTTTAAATTGTTTGAGCTACCCATTCTAGACAGGCCTAGAATCTCTACCACTGTCTCTACTGGAAAGGGGTAGAACTAGAAGTCATAGGGCCCCGTAGCTCAGGCAAGAATGGGGCTCCACCCTTTTGTCTGTAGAATAAATTGTAGTAATGCTAACGACACTGCAAATTTACATTCACTTGAGCAGCAACCAAACAATGGATATTCTGCACAAAGGGTTTCACAGGTGCCCATGGCACACATGGTAAGATGCCCCCTCATCATATTCACTTTGCCTACTTTCTACATTTACTAGATTACTCCTATTAACATGCATGGAATGCTTTAGTATTCTTGGCTAGGGGCAGTAAAGGGATAAAGTGTACATAGAGTTTCATTACATTTTACATAACCAGATCTACAATTCTGTGCTAATTAATTTCATAATATATATTTGTAACAGTCAGAGTTCTCTTTTTCCTGTGGTCTTCTAACTATGTTACTGCCACTTCTAAACAAGACGCACTGGATCCATAACCTGAAATACTAACGCAAATGCATGCCCAACAGTGGTAAACAATAAAGACAACCGCAACAAAGGAAACACTGTTCCTAAAGAACCTACCCAGGGAAGGAACCTGCCTATATGCAGGTAACCCTCCCCGAGAAGGGCTAACCCATACACGTACCTCGGGCACTAGCTGATCCTATGTGGGATAGGAGAATAACAAGATAAAACAAATAATAACTGCTGTACTTAGCTTTGTGAAGACTTAGGGGAACCAGCTCTAAGCTCTGGCCTCTTCCATAGCCAGAGGAAGACTGAAAATAAACCGCACACAAGTCAAGCCCCAGGCCAGGCTAAATAGTCCTGACAAATTACCCACAGGTGAGACCAAGCAAGTCTCACCTGATACCACTTCCACCTGAGCCAGAAGATGGAGAAACACACACAAGACCTGCATTAGACCCGCACAGAAATAGAACATGCCGTGATTTGTTTTCCGTGCATGTTTTCACACAGACAAATCGCGGCTGTGTGCATATGATTGCATTATCTAATGCAATTCTATGCAAGCGGGCAGAGGCTGAAATTCTGAGGGAAATCCCACCGCGGAATTTCCGCCCGTGTGCAGGGGGCCTAAGTTAGCAAATGTGGATATTATCTTCACCACAGTTCAGTTATTATGTTTGTTAAATCCAAGTGAATGCAAATGATCAGTATGCATATTACATTTACAGGCTCATGCATAGTATATAGTTAATGTGAGTTGTTTCCAGGATACGCTAAACATGCCTATTATACATTCACTGTGCAAATTTATCTGAAAAAGCTCTAAATTGATTCAATAAAGAATGTTATATTTGAAAAAATTCGAATATTGAATATTTTAGCATTCTCCCTTCCTTCTGGACATTAGAAGAAACTGAGTCAAACTGGGAAAAGCTACCAAAACTCGCCAGTCAAAATACCCACTGGTGAATGACAATGTACTTGTAGTGGCCCGAAGCCTATATATCTGGCCCCTCCATAATTGTCACACATGCCATGTCTTTTATGTGGATGCTCTGTGCAAAGTGTCCTGTCATTAGTTATGTATATTGCACAGTTGCAGCATGTAAGAAGTTAATGTCTGTGAATGTCTGGGATTTGTCTGGAAATTGTAACCAATTGTCATGTCACCTGGGTATGTAAGATATAAATGTGAGTGACAGGTAAGAAAGGAGAGAGTCCATTGCTTCAACGGTTGAGTGTGGAGGGAGAGTGCCAGCTGCATGGTGGTGAAGAATGGAAGAGAAAGAGAGGTACCCTGATGACCTAGTCCCAGGATCCCTATCCTAAGAAAGAGAGACCTCCATGCAGTGTTTAGCAGCCTGTTTAAACGTGAGTGTCAGTGGAGTGTTGTGCTCCTCCGGTGTGTGCGTCCAAGAGCAGAGTCATACAGATAACTTGGACTGTAGGCCCGGTATTATCCTGCGTCCTAGAGTGCATCTGTCTAGGAGAGGAGTCATACAGATAACGTGGACTGTAGGCCCGGTTTCATCGTGTGTTTTCCTCCCTGACCTCCGTAATTTGTCTTTCCTGCACTGGTGTGAGAATTTGCCTATTTTTCAAGTAAAGTTCCAGTCACTGACCATTCCCATCGACTGAAGTTGTCAAGTACTTGTGTGTGGACTCTGTTATTCTTTTTCCCGTAGGACATCCTGTGGAGTAAGGAGCGGTGGCATCACCCGTGACATAATTCTTCAGATCCACCACCCTGTTTATTCAGGTTACTGCTGCCCCAGCGTTGCCTGGAAGAGGCCTAGCGGCGCCTTGGCCAAGGTTGCACGCGTCCCTCCGGAGAGGAGTTGTCAAAGCCACCGTTACAAGTGCCATCACTACCCCAGACATCTCCTCAGTGTTGGGCCTTGTGTATCGGTCATTGCATACTATTTACTAAGCTGCAATTTTGGCCTTCAGGACATCCTTTTTTTTATTTTGCCTCTTTGAATTCTAGGGTCATAACTTTCACACATTTAGGGTGGGGTCACACGAGCGTGTTTTTATTTGCAACATTGCATTCCCTATGGTATGTGCACATGTCTGTACTTTGCAGGTGTGTGCCTGCAAAGATAGGACATGCGTGCACCATAGGGAATACACGCATTGTTTTCAATGGAGCCGCGGCTGCTGCCGGCGGCTCCATTGAAAACAATGCTCTGCCGGCACCCCTGCATTCTTTTTCAGGGAAGGGCTTTACATATAAGCTCTTCCCTGAAAAAGAAACATTTTAGTGTAAAAAAACGGAAAAATAAAAAACCTCTCCGCCGCTACCGTGACCCCCACGGGCATGAAGAACACATCTGCTGCGTGTGGCAGATGGTTTCTTCACCCCCGCTAGTTAAAAGAATTTCCTGCTGCTGCATCTGCCAAATCTGTGGCAGATGCAGCAGAGGAATTCTTCAATTCTCAACCGAAGCTCTCACACATGACAGCTGTGGTAGAAAATCCTGCTGCTGGCATCCCCATCATTAGATTTCAGGGAAGGGCTTTAAACATAAGCCCTTCCCTGAAAATCCAGGAAAAGCAGTGTAAAAAAAAAAAAAAGCATACTCACCTCCCTTCAGCTGCCGGGGCTCAGCCGCGACTTCTGGCGTTGTCCCCGGCTCTGTAGTTCTGAGCTATCAGCAGCCGGGGATTTAAAATCCACGCCTGCTGGTAGCTCTGATTGTAATTGGCTGAAACTGCATACACACGTGTTTTTGCTCGTACGAGGGTGCGCACGTATGACCCCACCCTTAGGCCTCAGTCACAGGGGCGCATCGGCACCCGTACACCGGCGCCGATACGCCCGTGTGACTGATACCAGCAGACAGACGTACCGGAAGACGGCCGTCTCTCTGCAACGCTGGAAGGAAGAACATGTGACCGGCTCCATTGCCGGTCATGTGTTCTATGATCAGCGCTGGAGAGAGACGGCCGTCTTCAGGTACGGCCGTCTTCTAACTGGTAGTCACACGGGCGCATCGGCGCCGGTGTATGGGTGCTGATGCGCCCGTGTGACTGAGCCCTTAGATACAATCATGTGAAGCTTTTGCGGAATGATTTGCATTTTATTTAGGTGTTATGCTTTGGTGAATGTACATTTGCATTTAAGGCTTAACAGCTTTTTATTAGGACAAAAATTCAAAGAAAAGGAAATTCCACTACATTTTTATTTTTTTCTCTACAGCATACAGTAATTATCATCAATGATCTACATTTATTGCACAGGTTTATACAGACGTTATAAGTGCATATTATTTTAGGTCTTTGGACTTGTATTCAGGTAAGTTTATTAATAAAAAATGTTTTTGTGATTTTTTAATATAATTTTTTTATTTTACTTTTTTATTAAATCCCAAAGGGGGATTTTTGAGTTTGCTTCGTTAACTATAACATATTGCCAATTATATATATAAACCAGGACATTAGCCTGTGTACAAATAGTATACAGATAGTTGTTAGAGCATACCTAAATATGCCCTTACAACAGGGAATATGGCCAGATAGCCCTGGAGTCCGTCAATGGTGACTTGGCTGTCTGCCATACAAAGTATGAGCTCGGATCACATCACAGAGTGTTTCTGTGATATAATCAAAAGGAAACATCGCCCCACTTCACTCTCACTTTGAATGCTGCTATCAGAATACCTATTATGAGCCAGTTAAAAAGATTGTCAAGTTGTTTAATTTGAATCTGCATGATTGATCGCTGAGCTCTGTCATTGGGACATAAACAATACCTCACAGATTACAACCTGGAGTTGCCTAAATGGGACTTTACAAGACCTACGTTTTTAAAAGCATACTCTTTATGTTACATCATTAAAATATTACACCGACTCACAAAAACAAAATATAACAAAAAATTGATAGCAAAAAAAAAAGACTCTAAAAAAGACGCTAAACCCCTTCAGTGGCAGGTTTATAATTACCATGTCATGCCTCACAGGGCAGGTTTTTAAACGAGTCAACAATGCAAGTAAAAAGCCTGGAAGATTTTAGATGACAGCTCAGTGCTCTGCACATTTCAGCACTAGAGCTGGCCACGGAAATCTTCCAGGGTTTAACTGCATGGTCAGTGCAGCAAGCCCCGGAGATTTTCTGGGCGTGCCACTAAAGGGATTAATAGGCAATATATTAAAGCACTAATATTTAAAAAGTAGGGACATGCATGCAA
The DNA here is from genome assembly GCF_035609145.1 of Eleutherodactylus coqui. Taxonomy (NCBI): domain Eukaryota; kingdom Metazoa; phylum Chordata; class Amphibia; order Anura; family Eleutherodactylidae; genus Eleutherodactylus; species Eleutherodactylus coqui. The sequence continues at coordinate 219,058,217 of NC_089838.1, read as the reverse complement.
TTTGACATCATCAACTCTAATTTATGACAGCATAAATACAAATTTAGCTTAGAAAATTAGCAGAACCATAGCATACAGTACTCACGGACCACCCTGGGCATGGATACATTACGTTGCCATTTACAGGATGTGTTTTCATCCATATAGCTTGGCTTTTATCAGTGAACAGAACAATTATATGACATGGCACTAACCCTGTGGATAACCCCATAATGCCCCTCACAAGGGGGTGATCGCCCTGAAGACTGGCTCCTATAAATACCCTATCAGAACCCTACCAATTGATTACAGTCATGTCCACATAAGGGTCCAATTTACCTCCAGTATGCTTATGCAGTTCACCCTTGGAGATGACAAGGTTCATTAGGGAATATTCCAAAAAACAGCACACTGCCATGCACTTATGAAACCGTACGGCATAGTGTCTAATGATTTTCCTAGCTAATACAGACCCATGATGCACCAGTAAAACATCCCATGAGCAGATAGAGCCTGTACCATCTCTGCCTGCTGGGAGGGCACTGTAATTATCATTACCTCTAGATTCACCTAAATAAGCTACACACCATACTGTAAGTATGCAGTTAAGAGGCTGTCCTTAATTATAACTGTATGACAGTAGCCTTTAATCATAATTTGAGAGACTATAAAGCCAAGTAAACTCAGTTGGTGAGAATTAAATTACATGACCCACCTGAGGAGAAGAACTCAAGGAAGTTTCAGATGATATTAGCCATTTAGTCATTCACGAGCCTCGGCGACCCTAAGCTCCCTCCATATCTTTCGGTTTTGCACTGCTTCTTTCAGTTGTGTGATATCCATTCAAGTATCGGCTCTGACAGTATCAGCCATCATGTCCTTTGGCGGCCAGGTCTTCTTTTGCCAGTGATCTATCCAAGCATTATAGACTTTTCTAGCGACTCTGCTCGCATTACAAGTTTCATAAAGTCATAACTAAACCGGGAAATACTAGCCAACCTAGGGACCTTCCACATGGAATGGAATAGGCTGCAGGAAGCAGCGCAGATGCAGAGTTTGTCAATTAGGGCAGATTTTATTAAGTTTTTAACTGCGGAATGCATTCTGCAGAATTTCTTGCATTTTTTTCTGCAGACTTTAATGGCAGAATTACATTTCTTGAATGCTTTCATTTAATGCAATTTAATCACGACGCAGAAATGTCCTCACAGACTAATTCCGAAAATACCCTTACATATATTAGGGGGCTTGCTGCATAATAAATCAGAAGAAAGTTTCACTGGAGTGGCTTTTTAAAAAAGCTGTTGCTTGTACTTTGTTCTTTTACTTTAAGCACACAGCAGTCGAGTGAAAAAATTGGAAAGGCATTTAAGCAGCAAGAAAAACATGTGTTGATTGTATTATGCACTGGAAGTAATCAATAAAATCTGGATATGAGGCGGGATTCTCAGGAACTTTCATGCCTTTTTTTATCCACTTGCCATTACATATAAAAGTTGGTGCTTTTCTTAAAGAAATCAGATCTTTTTTCTCTATATTTACTATTCAGACCAACAAGCACAAGCTTGAAATAGAGAGGAAGAAAGTTTTTGATGTAGTCTGTAGCAATGCATGTGATATGAATTTATACTGCATCTCCTCAGGCCTAGACATGTAAACAAGTGTACAGTACAAGCACTTTCAAAAGAGAAGGCTTCACATAACTGCAGCGATTGGTGAAGAGAGCAGGACTTAATTAATCCCCTGGAGATTCACTTTCTCGTGTACGATTCGCCACAGAAAAGAAAAATCAATTGTGGGTCATGCCATTCAATAATTCAATACCATGAACCGTGTCTTGCTAGGTTGCTATACAGAAATCTGCCACATGCCAAGGTCTTGCTGGGGATATGATGAAGGACAAGGATAAATCAGATATTTTTATGGAAAGCGTCATAAGTTTCATTACTTAGTTTCTTATTTCACCACTGAAACCAAAGAACTAATATTTACTGCCAAAAAACTGTAAGGACAAAACAAGACAATCCTTTTTTATAGAAGTCCCATTCAAGACTTTCTCCATTACACAAGCATATCAGACGACGAAGAAATCATCTTATGACGTAATAGGAATGGTGCATTGACATACTGATAATTGTGTCTCACTTTCAATAGGCTTGATTTATTATGAAAATATGTTTAAGTTTCTGGAAGACCATCGTTCAACAGAACCTCAAGGAGAGGGAAGACTTTCTCTACCCATACTACATACAATATAGAAGACTACAACTGACCAAAACCTAGCAATGGTCTTTCTACCCAAAGCCCATTGTGGTTGGAAAAAGTGAAAAAAGCAGCTATTTAAAGAGAATATCTAATTGTTCTGCAAAGTGCAATATACTTATACAGCAACTGTCTAAAAGGGTTTGTTCAGAAGGATATTCCAGAACAGAATTCCTCAGAGATGTATTATGGTAGGCTACTTCTGCCCAAATAGTCTCAATATAGATGAAAAATAGATTGTAATGAGAAAAAGCAGGAAATGAAGATATAATTATGCTGGATTTACCTATTCGACACACTGCCTGATAGAACAAAAATGTAAGTTTTAGCTGATCAGTGATTGGTTTGAACATTGTGTTGTGCAGTCAGCTATACCGGAGCTATGCTTATATGGGGTCAGACCTTCGTTAACGTGCTACATCTGTTTTTGTCACCTTTCTTTCCTTCATAATATGTTAGGCTGCATTCACACGGGCAAGTATCACGCGCGAGTTCCATTCAACGGCGATATGGACGGAACTCAAGGGTGTTACTAACATATTGATCTTGATGTGTTTATTCACATGAGCGTCTTTTTGCTCGCAGCGATGATGCAAGATTAACAATCACTGCATGTCCTATTTTTCGGCGATTCCTGGCATGGGATCTTTATAAAAATCATACTGGCATGCGATGCTATTGGCATGCAAGTGCAATGCAATTTTTACCATTGAAAACTATTGGAAGCATTTGCAACATTCTGAGAATGGCAAGTACATAGGTGTGAGGTAAGGCATTTTTTGAAGGAAAGCGTATTTTCCTTGCATCTAGGATCGCAATTTTACATCTGCAATATCGGTCTGAGTTTCTGAGACCAATATTGTGTTAGCCCGTATGAATGCACCGTTATGGATGAGATGCTATCTGCTGTTTTAGAAGCACTATAGAATTTGTGGGTGCTGCTGAATATAAATAATGGTCATTTTATTATTAGTACTAGTAAAGGGAAAATCTATGTCTAAGGGTGGACACCCACTGGCGTTTTATTCTCTCTTGCGCTGCGAGAGCAAGTGAAAACACTCACCTCGCAGCGCAAAAAAAACACTGGAATATCGCCAGTGTTTTCAATGGGGCCAGCGGTAGCAGCGCTAGCCTAATTAAAAACATAGGGAGAATACCGCGGACTTCTGCCACAGCTGTGACAGCTGTGGCAGAAGTGCAGCATGCTATCCCATTGCTTTCAATGGGGTCGGTGCTGCTGGCCCCATTGAAAGCAGTAGTTTGTAGCAACCCCCGCAGTATGATTTTCGGGGAAGGGCTTGAAATATAAGGCCTGAAAATCATTATTCATGAATAGCTAAGCACTGTCTGTAATTGGCTGAGCACTCAGCCAAACAGCACAGCCCTTTCAGGAGGCGGGCATTTTTAAATCCCCACCTGCTGAAAGTGCTGGGCAGCAGTACAGGGAGTCAGTCGGAGGACGCGTCTGAGCGGCGGAGAGGTGAGTACATTTTTTTTTTTTTTTTTATCCAGCTAATGATGATTTTCAGGGAAGGGCTTATATTTCAATCCCTTCCCCGAAAATCATACTGCCGGGGTTGCCACAAACCACTGTTTTCAATGGGGCCAGCAGCAGCGCCAACCCCATTGACAGCAATGGGATAGCATGCTGCACTTCTGCCACAGCGGTGACAGCTTTGGCAGAGGATTCCTTCATCCCGACGGTCCCCGCTGGGATGAAGGAAACTTCTGCCACAGCTGTCACAGCCGTCACAGCTGTGGCAGAAGTCCGTGGTATTCTCCCTATGTTTTCAATGGGGCTAGCGCTGCTGCTGCTGACCCCATTAAAAACACTGGCGATATTCCAGCGTTTTTTCTTGCACTGCAAGGCGAGTGTTTTCACTTGCTCTCGAAGTGTAAGAGAGAATAAAACGCCATTGGGTGTCCGCCCTTAGGGCTTGTTCACATGAGGGGATTTGCACACATAATACGCAGTGAATGGACCTTATTTATTTTAGTGGGTTTGTTGGCACGAGCGAATTTTTCACACAAGGTCCGATCGCTAAAATAAAAAAACGTGGCATGTCCTATTTTGGTGCGTATTACGCACCACAATAAGCCATTGAAGAGAATAGAAGTGCAAATACAAAGTGGATATGCAGAAAACCTGCTTATTCACTGCGTGCTTGCACAGTAAATACATGGGCCCTTCTGCTTATTTTTTTGTATGTGTAAATACACAGTGTATTTGCATGCACGAAAACCTGCAGGTGGAGGCGCAAATACGCAGCTTAATTATGTGACTGAAATACACTTACACATGAACGAGCCTTAGACTAGGACTTCATAGTGATTTTAGCCATGCAATATGCTGTATGGTTAAAGATTGCAGTGAGCGCCCTCCTTGCACTGCAGCTAATGACCATGAAGGTAGTTGCGTTTGATACAACAGTTGGCAGAAATCTAGCAGGTTTGGACTTCTGGCATCTGCTATGGTTGCAACACCTTGCAAATTGTAACATAACCTCATTCATTTTCATTAATTGTAATGCAGCCAGGGCGATGCTGCAATCTGTGACATTTCACTAGGTCAAAGTTGTTGTGTAGCCTTAGCCATAGACAAATGCAGATTTAGATGTGAAACGGAATAAACGGATGACATGGACATAAAATCAGTTGGAAAATGCAAATATCCACGGCATCATATTCAGTTAGAATTGTCTCTCATTTGTTCAGATGTGAAGAAATTTGGTGTTCCCATTTCTTATATTAATATTACACCAAAACATTTTCTGTCAAAGTATTTAATTGTGTCCGAAACATGAAAATCATAAGCCTCGGTGTTATTTCTGCTACTAAATCTGTCTTGCCAAAGATACAGTACCTAGTTTGCCTATATAAAAGTTAAATGCCAGATTACCCAGAGGAAACACAAAAAAGTCAAACAAACTCCTTGGAAAAATTCACATGTTCAAAATTTCCCTTTAAGTTGAAACAAGGGGAAGCCCGGCAGTTGTGGCACAGTTGAGAATGAACCACTATTCCTTTAAGAAAATCTCTGTTCTACTTCCTTCAAGAAGGTAATGTAAATATCATAAAGATACTGCATTCATTTCCCAAATTTGAAGAATGCATTTAGTGGATCCTTCTTAATGCGGCCATATTGTTGGCCAAATTTGTAAAAACTGGTGTAAATATTATCTTGGAGTAGATAATGGTTTTTAGCCATCACTTTTTTCATTTGCTTGTGGCAATAATGTTTGTGGCTACAACCACAATGTCATAGACATGCACCTCAAAACACGAGGGAGACTTCACAAGTATCGAAGAGGATTTTTGTTAAGAGTGAAGTACTGCAATCTGGTATTGCACTACATTTATTATGAGCCAAGTATGATTATACCAGATATATTTGGGCTTGACAATTATGTACGAATTAACTGTCTATATATTTCTTGGAACAGTTCTATATGTAACTGCCCATTTTTATCCAACGGCCTTTGGTCTGTACATCAATACCATTTTTTGATATTTTTGCCTCATTCCAAATTTTTGCATGTCCGTTTGCCATCAGCAAGAATATAGCATACATACGCTGAAGAAGCACTTTCTATAAATGTTCCCCTATATCTACTGCTACCCAGCATTACTACATCAGCCATACAAATTAATCCACTGGAAAATCCAGGTTTTTAATTATAAATGATAAATGATGTGCTTAACTTGAAACAAATGTGGCTCTTAGAAATAAGGAGGTTAAAATTTGATTAGATTTCAAATTAATTAAATAGTTCAAAGACACAAGTAGCAACAAATTTTATTAAACTTCATATTAATTAAAAGTGTTCGGGTAGCTGTGTATGCCCCGATGCTAATAACCTCATTTCATTAAAGTCTTTCACATAGCTTGTCCCAAATTCAGTTTGTTTTACATTTATTGTAGAAGTCTTCAGTAACCAAAATCCTGTCAAAAAAGAAATTTACACAAATAAAACAGAAAATTGAGAACCCTACAATAATATACATCTAAGGCTGCCTGTCCACGGATGACAGTCATAGCGTGATCCGCGGCGATAAATCGCCCATGGATCACGCTATGAAAAGCTTTCCATAGGCTAGCTATGGAAAGCGTAGCCCGATATCCATGAGCGGAGAATCATAGCGATTCTCTGCTCGCGGAATTAAAATCATGGCATGCTGTGATTTGCCGCGATTCTCTTAAAATATAAGCCCTTCCCTGAAAATCATCCCTGGCTGCTAGAAAGAAATAAAAAATATTTGCATGTAGCTGTGCTGTGGACGCTCCACAATGAAGTTTACTGGTGGGTCATAGGCACCCTGGTCCGACACTGTTCACAGGTCTTCTATATAGTCTATGCATGAACAGTCAGGAGCTGTTTTGGTGCCACTAGGGGAACCTACACAATATTAGGTAATTGCTTTTAATGTTATGGATGCTCATTGAACGCTACAACCAGAAGCGTAAATTGAAGCTCCTGGGCCCCAATGCAAAATCTGTAACAGGGCCCCCAACTATAGTGCTGTATTTATACTACTAAGCTTGCTATATGGAGAAGAGAGGCCTTATGGGCCCCCTAAAAGTCCTGGGTGCAACTGCATCCCCTATAGTTACGCCCCTGCCTACAACTATAAGATTATGTATAGACTGAATAAAAATGGTTCAGAAACAAAGCCAAGTCAAGTCAAGAAAATACTGGTATAACTCAAAGAAGAAAAATATTAGTCACTCTACCAGAGCATCTCTAGTGTTGGGCTAGTGATTATGGCCAAAATTACATTGGTTATATATGTTGAAAGTTTAACTAATCAGTTTACATTGAATTATGTGCATATACACAGGGGTAAGTGCCTAAACATTGTCGGAATGCTTAGAACTGTCATTTATGTACGATAGGTAAACTCTGTAACTTCAGGTTACGTTTATCCACACGCAATCATAGTCATGATTAAATGAATCTGTTGTGAGAGTCTGTTACCCTGAGGCAATAAAACTGAGCTAAGTCTTCTGCTATTGAGATCAGTAACGTGTAAGACTAGGCACTCCATAAGACATATCTGCTGGGATGTGCTCCCAGTGACTTTCCATTCATTCCAGTATGTGAGCCGGAATGAACACCACATGAAAATGATCAAAGTATTCATGACTATGTAGGTCACTTATCGTGCGTGACTTTCTAGACATAAATTAGTAAAAACAATAAAGTCACACATTTATTAGCATTACAACCATGCATTTTTTATATTTCATCAAATATATATCTGAAACATTGCTCCAGTACTTGATGGGAATAACTGATAGCATTTCTGGTGAAACCTGTCATGATTCGTGGCTTGCGGCCACCGTTTTACCTCATACCGCCCTGCTGACGGCCACAACGTGTGTGCTCTCCAGCTCCAGCCTCCTTCTTTCTATCTCCGCTGCCTTAAGGGAACACATGCACACATGCTTGCACTAATATAGGGCCAGTGCATTCTTTTGTATTCTGTCCACTGCCAATCACGGAGCAGTTCTAGTAATATCAGGCACCTTCCCCCTTTTAGTCTTTTTGGTCCAGCTGAAAGTACTACTTGTTTGTGCTGACTTGCTGGTTCCTGACTTTGACTATTCCTGACTTTGCTGCATTCTCTGCTCCTGGCCTTGGCTTACTCCTGTTTACTGCCCACCCCAACCCCTGGCTTGCTTATACAGTGCTGAACCTATTCTGGGTGCCCTGACCTCTGGACTGTCTCTCGTATTTGCCTCAACTCGGATTGCTTTGACTACACCTCTGTTCACATGTTCAGGTACCGCATCTTGGTCTACTGTAGCATCAGTTCCCACATAAGTGGGACCACTTGTAGTGTAAAGGCTTGGGGATCCTACAGTCTCTGGATTTGGCTAAATGCCAAACCAGTGTGTGCATAGCAGTTCCATATCTGTTGATCCTAACAAAACCAAATACAAGATGCTTCTTCACACAGGGTAATCTAAATTTATAAAACAAAAAAATTACTAACGATGCAACCTTATAATAGACTGAATCTTTGCATGCATAATTAGCAGTGAATAGAACCCATTGTGATCCAGTGGAAGAAAAGCGTGGCATGTCCTATCGTAGGCTGCATTCCCACGAACGTATATCGGCTCGGTTTTCACGCCGAGCCGATATACGTCGTCCTCATCTGCAGGGGGGGGGGGATGGAAGAGCCAGGAGCAGGAACTGAGCTACCGCCCCTCTCTGCCTCCTCTCCGCCCCTCTGCACTATTTGCAATGAAAAGAGGGAGGACGGGGCGGGGCTAAGTTCCGAGAATTAGCCCCACCCCAGTTCTGCCTCTCCCCATTGCAAATAGTGCAGAGGGGCGGAGAGGGAGCAGGAGCTCAGTTCTTGCTCCTGGCTCTTCCATCCCCCCCCCCCCCTGCAGATGAGGACGACGTATATCGGCTCGACGTGAAAACGAGCCGATATACATTCGTGGGAATGCAGCCTTAGTGCGTATTATGCACCATAGTAGCCCATTGAAATCAATGGGTGAGCGTAAATATATGTGAAATACGCACAAAATCTGCATATTCGCTGTGTATCTGCGCAAGAATTAGTGCGATTTAATGCATCTTTATTACACGCAGAAATATGCTGCATATTTACAAGGATAAAAAGACTACCAATAGGCAGAAAGACGCAAGGCAACAGCATATTTCGGCCAGTTAATACGCTACCTATTCACGGTCCGAAATACGCATACACCCATGTGAATGCACCCTTAGTCAAACTTTTTTAGGCAGTGTGTCATTTAGATAACACTAAAATGGGGTTCTCCCATTATGGCTACTCCAGATCATAAGCCTAATTGGGGCACATGGGCATCATAGAGGGGATGTGCACACCCCGTCTATTAGCTATATCAGAAAACGATTGCAAAGAACAGCTGCCACCATTGAGAGCTCAACCATCTATTACACAACTGCCTATAATTAGCCAACTCCAATAGTTATAGCTCATCACTAAGGTTTCAGCCGCTAGATATAACTATATATCAACAACAAAAATCTGGCTTTTAGGGAAATGGGACTCAAATAGATTTTATCAACTTCCTTTCATTCAAGACTGTATCAATCATGTCTACAATCCATGGACAATCTACTGATCATGGGGACATTCAAAAAAATACGCAACTTCATCATCTGCAATCTGTATACAGTATGCCTTGATAGGCTCTATCTGATTGAAGCCGGTGGACAACGAGAGATGAGTTGATATCACATAAACTCTAGTGGGATAGCACATCCTCTTATTACCTACACTATGCTTCTCCCATTGCCTGAAAACTATAAAGAAGGGGATTGATTTTATTGAGCATTACATTGTTTTATTGGGGGAATGCAATGGTTTGTACATTATAGTATGGTTGCAGAGCTAGGTTCATTATAGTCAATTAAACAATTCTATTTGTGAAGCCTAGAGGCGTAGTGTATGTAAACATGTCATAGAAATAGCTGCACTGCTGAATTTCTATGATCTGGATAAAAAGAAGTATAAACCATCACAAGCTACTGACAATAACATGTGACTGTAATTCTGAACTGTGCCTCGGTTGATGTAACAAAATCATTCATGTGCGTTAAGCCAAAGATACTCTGGTGAGACGGTTCTCCAGGCCAGCTCCCAGTCGTTGAAAGGAAAAAAGTACCAGATTCTCAAGTCTCGTAATATCTCCACATCGGCTTTTGACTATTCTGAAAAAATGTGTGCTATGACTGGAAGGAAATTGATAAAAGTATCTGGCTTATATCTATTATCTTAGTAAGGGAACTTTATTCTTTATAGCATTCTGCCATCTTTGTGCCCTCTGACTATTGTAGCACATTCGATTTGTTGTTCTACACCCAAACTTATGTGCTACAAAATGCTGCCCTGTCTAGCTTTTGCTTCCATTAGAGCTTTCTTAGAAACACTTTCACTTGGGAAAAAGTCACGCTTCATTCCAAAAAATGTAATTACTGGCTCTTTAAGACAAATAGGAAAAGCAAAAGGTTAAATGGTGTTATTGGGGTATGGCCTGGAAGGTGATGTGAGCAGTGGAGACATATCAGGATAACTCCCACCAGTTATGCCAGCTTGCTGGCACGGTTTTCTTCCTGAGGTGGTGTTTTTGACTCTGCTGTGCTTGCTGCCTTGCTAGTCACTGAGCCTTTGGTTGTGCCTTGGGTTTAGCCACCCCCCATGTCCACGGGGAAAATCCGTCACGGCCGGATCTTCTTTCTTCGGCCCGGCAGATGTGCTCGACCCGCCGGCAGCGTGCCACGTGCATGTGTCGTACACCCTTTTTTTTTAACTCCCACGCTCCCGCGCCGGAAAGCAGGAGTTCAGCTGTGGGTGTGCCATGGATCCAGACGGCTTCCATAGGCTTCAATAAAAGACTGCGGGAGCTGTCCCCGCGGGAGACCCGCACTAAAATGGAGCATACTGCGGGTGTTTTCCCACACACGCAATCCGCGCCTCAAGGAAAAATGACATCCGCAGGTATTTGAATACCTGCGGGTGACCAATGCATCCCCATGGGGCGCGGATCATGCGTGCGGGTGACCCGCTGTGGATCTATCCCCGTGGACATGAGGCCTAAATTGTCAGAGTTTTCTCTAGGTATGAGGGATTTTCACAATGTGAGGAGAGAGGAGTAATCTTTTTAGAACAGTCACATTCTGGGGATCTTTTTCATAGTTTTGAACAATTTAGAGAGCCTTATGATGTTCCTCAAAGTAATTTTTTCAAGTTCCCTCAGTTACGGCATGCCCAGACCCAGGTATCTATGCTTAGAGTTCAACAACCTTTGGTTAATTTTCTTGGGAGTTCTGAGACTATGAAGGGTGTAATATCTTATTTATGTAGACAGATGCTTTCTTACTAGTTACAGCAATTCCCAATAAAGGTAAAATAAAAATGGGGAAAAGATTTAGGCGATATTAGCGAAGATAAATGGGCCCCGGTGTTGCATATGATTCCAATGATATCTTTATCTGAAAGTCAATGAGTGTCACAATTGTATTTAGTGCATAGAGTTTACCGTACTCCATTAAAGATATTTAACATGGGTATTGGATTAAACTCAGACTGTCCAAAATATTACATGGATGGTGCAGGCTTCATACATATGGTCTGGGATTGTGTAAAATTGGGGGAATTTTGGAATCAGGTAGTAGAGATAATTTTAAAAAATGTATATTGTTGATATAGGTCTTAATCCCAGAATTTGTATATTGGGTATTGTTGATGAATTTGATGGGCATACTCTTTTGGGAATTCAGAGGGCATTGTATCAGGTGTGGAAGCTGATTACTATCTGTTGGATGCAGCCTGCCCCCGTGACAATAACAGATTTTGTCACAAAGATAAGAGATGTTATATCCTTGGATGGAGGAATTATCAAAAAAGAGTGAGAGGGAGAGAGGTGAGAAGGTGGAAGAGAGTTACGTTTTTTTCGTTTTTGTGTTTCATTTTTTGGGGGGTGGATGGAGGAGATTATGATTTGCTCAGATATAGTTATGATTACTTACATTGTTTGGGTGGGGTAATGAAATGTTTCATGTATATTCTGAGTATTCATGTATAAGGCCTTAGTCAGACGGGCGTTTTTTCGCGCGATTTGCATGACGGATGCGCATCCGCAAATCGCGTGACCGATGCGCGCAAGTCGCCCGCAAATCGCCCGAAAATCTGCTCCTAGCCGCGTTTCATTAGAAACGGGCCGGAGCTGTCCAGCGCATTGCATTCAATGGAGACGGCAATACAGCCGTCTCCATTGAAAGCAATGCGCTGCGGGCGAGCCCGGGATGAATTGTCGGTAAGGGCTTAAATATATAAGTCCTTACCTGCAATGCATCCTAAAATGTGTAAAAATAAAAAAAGATTGTATACTTACCTTCTGCCGGCAGCCGGAGCTCCGCGCGGCCGTCCTGCAGTGGGTGTGAAGGGGGTGTAAGTCAGACCTGCCCCCTGATTGGCTCAGCGCTGAGCCAATCAGAGGCATGCCTCACTCACACCCATTCATGAATTCATGAATGGATGTGAGTCAGACCTGCCCCTGATTGGCTCAGCGCTGAGAGGCAGCAGTCACTCACCCATTCATGAATTCATGAATGGGTGTGTGAGTGTTTTCAGCCTCTGATTGGTCAGGGCTGTGACCAATCAGAGGCAGATCATTCAGCAGGCGGGGATTTTAAAGCCCCGCCGGCTGAATAGTGCCAAGAAGCAGTTCAGGAGAACTGACAGCGGCTGCGGCTGGACTGCGGCTGCAGCGGAAAGGTGAGTATACAATTTTTTTTTATTTTAACACATTTTAGGATGAATTGCCGGGAAGAGCTTATATATTTACCCCCTTCCCGACAATTCACCCCGCGCACGCCGGCAGCCCATTGCTTTCAATGGAGCGGCTGTATTGCCGCTCCATTGAATTCAATGGGCAAACATCGTTCTTCTCTGCCACAGCTGTTACAGCTGTGGCAGAGAAGAATGATTTGTCTTCTATATGTTCTCAATGGGGTCGGCGCTGCTGCCGCCGGCCCCATTGACGCATATACAGAAGAGAACAAGAATCGCAGATCGCAGATAGGTGCGATCTGCGATTTTTTTGTTCTATAATTTATCGGACGAGCGCATAAAAAGCGCTCATGTGTCCGATACCATTGCAAAGCAATGGTTTTAAAACATCGCCGGGCGCATGCGCATGCGCAAATCGCGGCTAAAAACGCCCGTCTGACTAAGGCCTAAATGTGTAGAAATTAAGGGCTAAACATGATCTGATTTGAGTGGTGCTATCGCTCACGCATGTTGGATGCACATATTTCAGGGGCAAATCAACATATAAACCGCAGTTCACAATAAACCAGTGACATCATGCAGCAAACTAATTTTCTACCAAATATTGCGGTTGCCAATTTCATCAAAGATTGCTGTAATTAGAGGAACAGTCTAGCATTCGCATTATGTTAGAGCACAATGGTAGGAAGGAGGAATGAGATGTCCAGCTTTCTTTTTCTTTTTGCTATTTCTTTTCATGTGCCTCATGTAGAACTGATGGAAAATGCTAAGATAAATACTTTATATCAAAGACCAGGGCTACTTATTGAGCTACTCTAACCACAACAGAAATAACATAAAATCATCCAGAAAATTCAAAAAACTTAAAAATCTAAACATTACAGCGAGCATGGTATAATTTGTTTGGTATTATATTGTCATTTTTACTGGGAGCTGGATGGTTTTTAGGACACAAGCAGAATGCAAGAATTTTATTTTTTTATCATTTTAAGGAAAAATCCATGTCTGAAAAAGTCAGATATATAGTGTCATTCATGGGCTAGAGGTTAATGGATATGCATAGATAATAACAGGACAGTTAAATGGAAATGTACATCACAGGGTATTAAAATGAGGCTTTACATTTGGTCTGTAGACAGCAAATGTAACATTATTGATTTTTTTTTTCTTGTTCATATCAGAAATCACCAGCAATAGAAATACAGAACAAGCATATAAAGCAAGAAAACGCAATAAAAATATACCACTTGATGCTTTATGTTATCTAATGTGATGTTTACTGCGTCTGTAATCATGTACAAAGTACAGAATTGGATTAGGAAGTTTGGTAAAATACTTAAACCAAAATGCTGCATTTGTGTATTGTGAGGGGTATCTAATATCGAAGGAATGAATATATACTGAAAGCACAGCTTACTTTTCCTTGGATATCTATTGATGGATGAGTACTGACTAGAGATGAGCGAGCGTACTAGCTAAGGCAAATTACTCAAGCGAGTTGCCTTTTGCAGGTACCTGCCCGCACCTCTCAAAAGATTCGAGTGCCGGCGGGGGGCAGGGAGCAGCGGGGGAGAGCGGGGAGGAACGGGGGGGGGGGGGGGGGGGAATCTCTCTTCCCCTCGCAACTCAACGCTCACCCCTGCCAGCATCCGAATCTTTTGAGACGAGCGGGCAGGTACTCTTAAGAAGCAATACTCGCTCGAGTAATTTGCCTTAGCGAGTACGCTCGCTCATCTTTAGTACTGACCCATCCCAATAGTCTGATGCATTCTTACCCATGCATTTATTGGAGACAACTAGTGCTGCTCTCACTATTACTCTGTAGCATCAGAAGGATAACATGTAACCGAAGAAGAATAAAAAATATTTACCAAATTAGGCTAAAAAATCTGTAAAATTCAAAGACAGAGAATTGAATGAAGTTAGTTTATATCTCAATACCAAAAAAAGGAAAGATATAATCATTTGCAAACTGTCCAGTTGCACCGACGCCACATTTTATCCAATCTGATCTATACCTGGTATATTGCACAGAGGAACAGGAGTATATGCACAAATATTCTTTTTCATTTTTGTAGAGGCATATGTGTTTGAGATTTACGAATATATTTGACCCCACTGACACATGTATAGTCTGACAAATGATCACATCATTGTCTTTTTGAAATGATACCGTCAGCGATATAGATGATACATTGCCATGGATTTCCAACGCATGCGCAATAGCAATGCTGGACACCATTATGGTGATTAACCGGTGGCTGTAAATATCGTGAGATGTTGGTGCTCTCACACAATCCAATTGGACTTCCGTGATATAGATGTTATGTTGCCATGGAATTTTAACGCATGTGCAGTGGTAATGCTGGATGCCATCATGGCGTTAACCCTATTGAGCCCATACAGCAGAGATAGTGGTGATGGTGGTGGTCATTGTTGTGTGTAATAGGCATTTATATAGTTAATAGATGCTGTTAGGTTGATATTGCTCACAGCTGAGGTGCTAATGGAGGAGCAGTGTGAACATACAGCTGTAGATAATTGCCGTAATAAATGTCTGCACTATTTATGTATGTCATGTCCATGTCATGTTGAGCTTAATAAAGACCAGTTCCTGGTCGAAACTTCGCTAATTTTACTATATAGAGGAATAAAATGTATACATTTATATACATCGTATGCTGCCATGGACCTTATATACTATTCAACAACTGATTGGCTGACTGTAAAAGAGAGGGAGGGAGCTGTTCTATAAGAACAGTGGAGATCAGTGATACAACAGCAGTTAAAAAATCCAAGTTAAAGCTCCCCCCACCCTCCTTCCCTTTTGGTTTATCCCATTGCGGTATTCAATTAAGGGCTTATTTACACAAGCATATATCGGTCAGCGTTTTCACGGCTGGCCTATATACGCTTCCCTTTAAGCAGTTCCCCCTTCCCTCTCCCTCACCGGCTATCTGCCTCTCTCCTCCACTCTGGTGTTTGCAATGGGAGGGGGCAGGGTGTGGGCGGAGCTTAACTCTGCCCCTGCCCCACCCACTTCCATTGCAAACCGCTCGGAGGGGAGGAGAGAGGCAGAGAGGCGGTGAGTGAGCGGGAAGGGGGGAACTGCTTAGATGGAAGCATATATTGGTCAGCCGTGAAAACGCTGGCCGATATACGCTCGTGTAAATAAGCCCTAAGAGAGTAGTTTTGGTGGTATTAATTGATTGGTTAGGATGGGGACTTGAGTTGGTAGGACTAAGTCCTCATTTAAGTTGTTAAAAGTTGATGGTGGTATGGGGGCTGGAGTTGGTATGACGAGGCCCACATAAGTTGTAGAGTTATTTGTGTTGTGGTGACCAAGTGTTGGTTTGAATTATTTATTACATGATGATTGATGATATTGGTTTATGGGAGAAAAACTCCCCAACTTAACCTTTCAATAAAATACTGCGGCCTTTTATCTCCAAAAAGGGTGTCTTGTGTTTTTAACTCAATGAAGTTGGTTTAATTATATGTCAATAATGCATAAGATCCCATAGCACATCACTATGCATTTTGGAATTTAAAAGGAAACCACAATAGCCAAAGGCAACCAAGGAAAGAACATACAAACTCAATACAGATGTTACTATTTTTTGGAATCCAGGATGCCTATGTTATAAGGCAAGAGTGCTAACCACTGAGCTAATGTGATTAGTACCAATGACTTTCACTATTGCACTCTGTGAAGTTCTCAAAAGTTGGACACCCTGGCTTATTTGCTAGGCACTCTGTCAAGAAAGGGGAGTGTTGCAACCCCTAAATGATGTTTGACTATTCATGACTTAAAGGTTTTTTTTTAGGAAAACACTATTGATAACTTATCTTCATAATATAGTTGAACAGCTGGAGTCCACAGCATGGGACTCAGCTGATTAGCTGATCGGACACTCTCTGTCAGTGCCGCAATAGACGGGGGTCAGATCAGAAGCTGCTGTTCCGACCCCTGTGTAGTGGCTGGAGCTTTTAACTGCAGGCTGGGGTCTTATTAAAATTAATGAGAACTACGCCTACAGTATCAAGTGCCGGCCGCTACCCTGGAGTCAGAGAAGCAGCTCCTACTTCGACTCCTGTGTATTGCAGTGCTGACAGCAGGCACCCGATCAGCTGATCAGCCAGGTTCCCGAACGGCGGACCCCAGCCGATCAACTATGGATGACCTATCCTGAGAAAACCTCTTAAAACTAAAGGCAACCCTCCTGTATCCCCTCATTAAGGCTCATTTTTTCTCACTAAGAGGGTTAAATAGTCTGTACTTCACACAATCTGTTTAAGAGTTAAATTACATTGGTCACGAATTTAGTAATTTCAGTCTAAAAGGGCTTTCTTCTATGAGCAACTGGCAATTTATGGTTTCTAAACTAACAAAAGCTGAGGGCGGTATAAAACCTCTCAATCGTATTATTATTTGTTGAGATAATTGTACACATACCGGTTTGCGCACTTTATTTTATTGAAGTACGTGCGGGAAACACTGCCCTAAGGCGTGGACATCAGGATCCATTCTAAAAATACATGGAGAAATCATGCATGTAATCAAGGATTAAAGCCTGGCAAATTCATTTATTCTGAAAGTCATTTTATTAGGCTTTTGCCATCTGCTCACTCTCTAATTAGAATTGCCAAAACATATTTCATCACAGTTTCTGTGAAAACTCCATAATATTATTCTTTACTCGAAATGGAATGAATACTTCCTGCCTTGACTTCATGGCTGATGATGCAACAGTCGAACCTGCTCAAAGGACATAATGGTTAATGCCTCATGCGCAATCACATAAAGGACATTTGATACTATGGTAATACACAAATCGGTGTATTTTCTAGCCTTATTTCCAAATGGAACTCATGTAAATAACACAGTAATCTGCTCATGGAAGGCCGTGTAGGCTGTAGAATACATACCTGTAATATGGCTGCGTACTTTATATCTGTATGGCATCTTATGTATAATACTGCACATTATTTGTAACTGCAAAAAGGGCGAAAATATGGATAAGAAAAGGCAATGACCCTTTCCAATCCAATTTTGGATTCAGGGTTTCCTAAAAGGCTTTCTGTTTTTGCTGTTATACGATGGTGCCATCTGCTGGCTAAAGCCAGTGTGTGTGCGCCAGAGAGACTCCGACAGCGGAGTGGTTGGCAATAGACAGTAAGAATACCTTGTCGGAATTCTTCTGACATTGGAGCTGTAGAAGCTTCAATCAGAATGTAGGAAGACAGTGGATTGGAAAGGGTTAAAATACAGTGAAAATGAAAATTATTCACACTGGTGTACTAAGACACAGAGTAAATAGTGCTATGAAATATGGAGCGTTTCCTGCAGCTAACTCCTTATTTATATCGCTATTGCATTCCTATCTGTATGGTCAGCAGTATTTCCCTTACGCTACAAATACAATTCCACAATATTGGTGTCACACAGATCTCTCCCCCCGCCCCCCCGCCCCCGAGCACGCTCGGACAAGAATGCCGTTGCTCGGGAACAGCGAGGCTCACTAGAGTAACTGACATATCCGAGCGTGCTCGCTCATCTCTACTAGTAATGCATGTTTGATGTCACAACAGGTGGGCAGAAAAGAAAAGTATCCAGGAGTTTACAGATAAATTACTTATGGACTGAACTACAGGATCACTTATTTTACCGGAAGAATAGCTTTATAGCGATTATTATGCCGCTTTAGATTCATTTAGTCTGTATTGGCCCAAAAATACAATTTTGAAGGATCTTTGAGCTGTTTCAGATATGTGTTCATAATGTAAATGTGATCATTTTGTTACTTTTATAACAATAGCCTCCTATAAATTCTCGCTTTTACAACCAGACCTTGGTAAAATGATTGTTGAATCACTTCGCTTATCCCTACATGAATGTTCTCAAGTAAGGCGGCAAGTTGAAGAGTTATTGAAACATAAAATGACAAAGTACCAAAATTTTTTAGAAGCTTCTGACACATCATAACTCAAAGAAATCCATATCAATCTAAGACTAGAGTTTGTTTCTAAAGGACATTGAATGTGTGCCAGCTAACAACACAGCATTGATAAGGTAGACAGTGGGAATTTTGTGGTATTTAAAGGCATTGTCCCATTTTTAGCTGTTTGCTTCAGCGCCATACATTGTGCAGTGGCCCGAGTTGGTACTACAAGCTGAGTTACATTAATTTCAACAGGACTCAACCCAGGCCAATGCACAATGTACAGAGCTGCAAACAGCTAGAACTGCGACAACCCCTTTGAAGGGAATCGGTCACCTACTTTTATTCCTATAAGCTGGAGTCCAGAAAGGTACGTTTTATACTTACTTTGCCCATGGTTCCCTCGGTGTGAGCGCTGAAAGCTGCCACTGAATGCACAGAGCAGCACTAATTAGGCTGTCATTCTAATCTTGCTCAATGCATTTAGTGGCAGCTTTCAGTGTTTACATTGGGGCAACGACGGGGAAGGTAAGTATAAAACTTACCTCCCTGATCTCTATGGGTCACCTACAATACTTTCAGCCCAAAAGCTTTGCTTATAATGCTAAACGTAGGTGACAGATTCCCTTGAAATACTACATGTTAGCAAGATCAACAGAAGTTTCAAAGCTTAATCAAAGAGACCTATAGTCTATATATAATGTATAACTTGTACCTTAAACCATTTGTAACTTTATACATGTGAGTGAAGAGCCCCAACATTAATATACATACATACAGCCCCAAATAATAAGTAATAAGGACGATGCCCTTTCCCAATGCAGACCCCTGGTGATCGGCTATTGTAAATATGTCATATCTTACATATCTACGTATCTAAGTTGGCTGCCAAGTCCTTCAGGAAAAGAGCTATATTTTCTAGCAGCCCTCCACTTTACCTTTCTCTCACTGACATACCGTACTGTCAGGCTGTTTAAGTAAAGCTTTACCTTTGGAGCCACTATGAGGGCTCAGTCACACGGGCGTTTATTGCCGCGATTTACGCATGCGCATGCGTCCGGCGATTTTTTAAAACCATTGCTTTGCAATGGTATCGGACACATGAGCGCTTTTTATGCGCTCGTCCGATAAATTAGAGAACAGAAATCGCAGATCGCACCTATCTGCGATCTGCGATTCCTGTTCTCTTCTCTATATGCGCTCAACAGGGCCGGCGGCAGCAGCGCCGACCCCATTGAGAACATATAGAAGACAAATCATTCTTCTCTGCCACAGCTGTAACAGCTGTGACAGAGAAGAACGATGTTTGCCCATTGAATTCAATGGAGCCGGCAATACAGCCGACTCCATTGAAAGCAATGGGCTGCCGGCGTGCGCGGGATGAATTGTCGGGAAGGGGTTAAATATATAACCCCTTCCCTGCAATGCATCCTGAAAAGGGAAAAAATAAAAAAAAAAGGATGTACTCACCTGCTCCCGGCAGCCTGAGATCCCCGTGGCCGTCCTACAGTGGGTGTGAAGGGGGTGTGACTCAGGCTTGCCCCTGATTGGCTCAGCCTGAGCCAATCAGAGGCTGATCTCAGTCACACCCATTCATGCATTCATGAATGGGTGTGACTGAGACTTGCCTCTTTTATTTTTTCACTTTTCAGGATGCATTGCAGGGAAGGGGTTATATATTTAACCCCTTCCCGACAATTCATCCCACACTCGCCCGCAGCGCTTGCATTCAATGGAGCCGGCTGTATTGCCGGCTCCATTGAATGCAATGCGCTGGACAGCTCCGGCCCGTTTCTAATGAAACGCGGCTAGGAGCAGATTTTCGGGCGATTTTTCGGCGCCGGTCACGCGATTTGCGCATGCGCATCCGTCATGCGATGCGCAAATCGCGTGAAAAAACGCCCGTGTGACTAAGGCCTCAGGTTGGATTCACACTAGAGTACCGTATTTGCGCCACATTTTTGTGCATTGGGCGTTCCTTGTTTGTGCGTGCAATTATTTTTTACTGTGCTTTTTGCATCTGCAAATTGGATGCATTTGCGCATGCAAAGAAACATGCAACCGTGGTCCCTGCCATTGAAATGGCCAATTAGTGTAATTAGTTCCATATGTTCTATTTCCCTAGGCAAATGCGCAGAAAAATAAAACATGTTGCGTATTTTTGCAAAAAAACTATTGACATCGATTGGTTCTATTCACAGCGTATTACGCATGAGCAAATACAGTTGTGTGAATCTGGCCTAAAGCATATTTAAAGGGAACCTGTCACATTAAACATGCTGTCTGATCTGTCACACATCTGATATTACAGAGCAAGAGGAGGTAAACAGATCAATAAATAGTTTTATGGGAAAAAGATTCAGGAGACCTTGTATTTTATTCATTTTAATTCCTCATCTTTTTTGAGCTTAGGAGTCCAGTGGGCGGTTCCATCTGTCATTGACAGTGGTCTCTGTATGCACAGCCATAGAAGAAAGGTGTCAATAAGAGTTAGGACCGCCCATTGGACTGCTGAGGTCAGAATGAGCAGAGATTTACATTCATAAAGTAATAAATTATAAGTTCTACTGAATCTCTTCCCACTAAACTAGATATCAATCTACTCAGCTCATCCTTCTCTACACTATGCTGCCCACAGATATAATAATAATAATAATAATCTTTATTTGTATAGCGCCAACTTATTCCGCAGCGTTGATAGGACTACATGCACATGACTGGTTTCTCCTGTCTTGTCTTGCAGAATCTTGATTTATGTTGGACTGGGCATGCAATCTCTTCACAGACTATAGACTGTCATAGGTGGCAACTTGCTGTCTAACATTATGTCCACAGGTCATCAGCAGAAAATGTATCTATAGAACTCCACAAAGACCACATTAATCCCTTAGCGCTGAACATCTGTATACATACATCCTGGTGGTTGATGCAACATGCAGCTGGGACGTATATATGGCCTTCACTTTACTGGCAGATCTAAGATATTAGATCAGCACTTTGTCAGTTTGATTCTAATAAAGTGATAGAGAGTTGAAATGAGCAGTTTTCGGCCATGAGAAGTGATAGACGTAGCAGCCAAAGTGAGACGACAGAAGATACAAAAAAATAAATGTGTGGACCTTTGTTCCTAGGCACATTGAAATAGGTTAATTAAAGTTCACATACTTGGTATTGTTATGTAGAGGAATCCAAGAAAATAATTTTTTGGATAAATTTAGCTTTTCAAATTGATCCCATCAAATTAAAAAATCGTACAAATGAAGAAAATTTCAATTTTATACTATTTCTGCCCATTTTTCCCTGTGAAAAAAAGGTGAAAAAACCAAAAGATACTAGTTCTGTCCTTGCACCAATCCATGCCACAAAAAAATAAAAAAATGAAGCATCATTTAAAGAATATTCCAAATGTTGCTGTAGAGGCATCAAAGGCCCTAGTCATGAAGAAATTAAACATTGTATCATGGAATTGTCATTTATTCAATTAAATATAATATTAAAAAAATAATTAAAATTAACTTTACGTTGAGAAGTAAAAACAAAGTTCACTGAACAACAAAGTTAGAACAAAGTTAGAGTTATGTATATGGGTGAGGAAAAAAACATAAGTAATGCCCCCCCTCCCCAAATCGTTGCAGCCATGTCCCTAAGCATTATCATCCTTAGGCCTCATGTCCATGGGGAAAATCAGGCCCACCGCGGATTCTTCATGCAGAATCCCGCAGCGGGTGCCTCCTTTCCCGCGGACATGAACTCCTGGTCTCCCGCGCCGGAGAGCAAAAATTCAGCTGCGGGTGTGCCGTGGATCCGGACGGCTTTCATAGGCTTCAACAGAAGCCTGCGGGAGCCCCACACTAAAATGGAGCATGCTGCGGGTGTTTTCCCGCACACGCAATCCGTGCCTCAGGGGAAAATGACATCCGCAGGTATTTAATTACCTGCGGGTGTCCAATGCATCCCTATGGGGTGCGGATCACGCTGCAGATTTTAAATGTTATTTTAGCCGTGGACATGAAGCCTTAGGGCTTCTACCCACTAGCGTTTTTTTTTAACGCTGCGATATCGCTGCGTTTTCTTCAATGGGACTTTGTAATGTTAAAATCGCATGGCACAAAAATCGCTAATTTGTGCTTTTGCGATATTTGTGCGATGCGATTTTAACATTAGAAAGTCCCAGGTAAAAAAGGCAGCGATATCGCAGCGTTAAAAACCCGCTAGTGGGTAGAAACCCTTAGATAGCACCAACATATTGGCCAGCACTTTACAGATGGAATTGCACAGATTGCCATGTATTTATAGATATCCCATAGTGCACCTGAAATGAATCTTGTCCTTGTGACTAATGCTACTTGTCATACAATATTGTGACACCCTTTCGGATTGTGTGCTATATGCTGTGGTCAAAATAATGCGGATAACTCTCCCTCAATTTTTTTTTTGCATTGATCTTGGCAGTTATAATGAATATGTGTCTAACTAACCACATTTGCCGGATTATAGAAGTTTTTATTTGTTTAATTTCATGTCTTATATAAAGTTTGGAGTAACCATTATATCTCCTCTAGAAGTCATTAGTATTTGCTACTCAGTAAATGTCCTTTAATTTCAATTATCACACTAAACACGTGCACAGTTCAGCATAAGAAAGGGCTGATTGCTTATAATTATCTGGATGGTTCTGCAGGGATCTGCTCTAATAAAGGAATGGTCATGTGTCTCAGTGCATGACAAAGTCTAGGAAATGCTTCTTGCTTCAGATTAGGTTTGACATGTCATGCTTCAATCAGGTCCCCATAGGCAGTTATATACCTTTCATCTATCTGTGCTTTCTCCCTGGTTGCTTCAATGGTTCTTTTCTCATAAGCCGTATCTTTAATTTATGCGCTGATTTCTTCCAAGTGCTGTCAGGCAGAATTTTGGAAATATTAGTTGCATTTTTTGACATTTGATAGAAAGGCGAAGAAAACAAACCTAAAAAAATTGTTGTCAAAGATGGCCATTTAGTAGTCGATTGTTATCATTCCCATAGCGCTTATAGTCATTTTCTTTAGAAATCTCACTAGACACCTTAAGAAAAGAGAACAATCACTGAACTACATTTACATCATAAAACTATAATACATGCTAATGCCCATTTTTTCCAAGGCAGCATTGTTCTACAGTTATAATGATGATAACCTGTCTCCACTGCCATAATAAGAACTCATGACAGCACTATAATGGGGGCCGAGGCCGGCCGGCTTAGTGTCGAGGAGCATCAGTTTCAGAGATATACCTGCCAGTCTCTGGCCATCCATGTGTACATTTATATTTATTGTATGCATAAGGGGGTGAACTGCAAGTGACATACTTGCCTCTTTCCAAAATTGTACTGTGGTCTGCACTGCAAATCACTGCTGAATGTTAAACTAGAATATTGTGATATTGTTTAATGCTGTATTGTGTTGTTTATGGCCACGCATCCACAGAATCAGGGCAACCCCTGATGTGTATAGTAGGTGCTCGGTTTCATGGTTTTAACGGTCTAGACATTCCTTTGTTAATTGATGACACTAAGATTCCATCCTGCAACAGGAGAAGGTGTCAGTCGACGGGGCTGTTACTTGGTGCCCTGTGCTGTACTGACAGTGAAAGTTACAGTTAGGGGCGTAGCTAAAGGTTCATGGACTCTTGTGCAAAAGTTTGAAAGTTCAGTGTCTCCATCTCTATTAACAACTTCATGGCTGCTGGCAATGGTCCAACCGGAACTTTCCACTGTACTACTGGGTCTCTTGAGTGACCCAAATTCCGGATGGAAATTCCACGGCAATTCTGCCCTGTGTGAACCCAGCCTAAGGGTGGATTCACACGAGCGTATGTGTACATATGTGCGCACAAAAGAGCGCGTCCAGGTACGTGCAAAAACACGCGTGAATGAAGCTCCATGCATTCCACCCCCACCCCAAAAAAAAGTACAGCGTACTCATTGCTACAGGCAAGCCCCCACGGTATAGAGTCTTTAATGCGAAGGGAGAGCAAAAAAAAAAAAAACAGTTCACCACAAACCTACGGTCCTTGGCAACATTTATGGCCATTGTTGTATATTGGCTCGTTCACACGGCCGGAGGGGCGTGCTGCGTGTCCCATAGGAGGCAATATAAAGTTCGGCGCAGAACGGACCTTACAGGTGCACATGTCCTATGTCTTGTGGTGCACACATTTGCACGCCTTTTAAAACACGGACATGTGAACACATCACAGGAAAACAATGGTTCTAATATGCGCACGTTTTTGTGCACGCGTATGCACGCACAAAAGCGCGCTTGTGTGAAGGCACCCTTAGGCTGACAAAAGACATATGTCCATCTAGTTCAGTCTATTACGGCCAACGTTGATCCAGAAAAAGGCAAAAAATCCATGGGGTAGAAGACAATTTTCATTTTAGGTAAAAACATTCCTTCCCGACTCCAATCTGGCAATTGGAATAACTCCCGGATCAAAAACCCTTTAGAAATAATCATTGACTATAACATGTAGTATTATTACACTAAACAGAGGCATCCAGGCGCCTCTTAAATTCTTTTATTGAGTTCCACATCACCGTGTCCTCAGGCAGAGAGTTCCATAGTCTCACTGCTCTTACAGTAAGAAAAAAACCCTTCTATATTGGTGTAGAAGCCTTCCTTCTTTTAGACGTAAATGATGCCCACTTGTGACAGTTACAGTCCTTGGTACAAATAGATCGTAGGAGAGTCCCCTCATATATTTATACAGAGTTATTAGGTCGCCCCTCAGCCGTCTTTTTTGTAAATTAAATAACCTCAATTTTGATAACCTCTCTAGGTTTGTAGTCCACCCATTCCATTTATTACTTTAGTTGCCGCCTTTGTATCCGCTCAAGCTCTGATATGTCCTTCTTAAGGACCGGCACCCAAAACTGTAAACAATATTCCATGTGTGGTCTGACCAGTGACTTGTAAAGAGGAAGAAGAATGTTCTCGTCATGTGCCCCCAAGCCTCATTAGATGCACCCCATTGACCTATTTGCCTTGGCAGCAGCTGCCTGACACTGGTTGCTCAAGTTGCGTTTACAGTTTCCTAAAATTCAGTTTTGCCCAGTGGTTTCCCATTTAGTGTGTAATGTTGCATGCATTTTACTAAAAATACTACCATATTGTAACAAAATGGATAATTATAATATCAGTCCATCTTTATAATACTTGTGAAGTCTCTAGTCACAAGTATGCAGGTACTAAGTGGGGAAGCCTATAAAATAAAAACCAATATACTCACCACCTCTTCTGCTCCCTTCACATCCCATCCTTCACTTGATGGTAATGTGGTCATGTGCCTCAGCATCTTAGGTCATAGATTAGCCGTAGCAGTTATGTGTGCAAGTGACTGTGCTATCAGGACGGAAGGACGGGGTAGGAAGAGAGCAGCGAGAGAGTGAAAGAATCAGTGACTATATTGGTTTTTATTGCATAGCAGAAGGCATTACTGCTTATGTGGGCATGTTAATATTGATAGGAGCACAAAGGGGCACATTAATAGAGCTGTAGCCACAAGGGGGAGCATTATTAGTAATGAGGCCATACGAGCACTACTGTTTGGCATGTATTTAATATTTGAACCACTATAGATCATGAGATTGTGTAGAGGTGTGGATAACATAGGGAGGGTACTGGAAAAGCAAGGACCCAAATAATGTCTTTAGCAAATTCTGTAGAGACAATTTGTGGCTGGAAGAAGTCATCATGGTGGTCTGGACAGATGGAGAAGAAAGGGGAAAAATTAATTTCTCCAGTCAGAGAGGATGTCTCCTATAATCACTATGTGATGGTAATATATTGCCATGGTCTGGGAGTATTATTTGGCTCTCATATGGTGTTATTATTGGTAATATTCATTCCTGTTGTGATCTTTATTCAGTAACAGTATGGTGGTATTAGTTGAGGTGGTAATATGTGATCATGGTGTGGCAATATTATTTGTTCCTTACATAGTATTATTATTGGTCATCTTAGTCTTGGTATAGTGGGTTTTGCTTAATAACAGCATGGAGGTAATATGAATGGTGATAATATTTGTACATATGGTACATTATATTATTTTGGAGTTTGGTCTGGGATGACATATCAGTACTTTTTTACACTATTCCTTTAAATAAGGACACAATTAACATGACCTCACAGGAAATATATGTCCTTGCATGAACTTTTATATAGGGCTGGTAAATGTTCACATATGAGCAAGGGACCACATTACAAATTTTGGTATGGAGCCCAACTTTTTCTAGTTATGCCCCTGAATAGAAGGAATTATAGCTACAATTAATCCACAATTCTCTCTCCCAGATATGTCTATTCATCGTGGATAGAAAGATAGATAGATCGATGGAAAGATATTTTGTAGATATCAGGACGTCTCTCCTGGTTTCAGCTTGGTCAACAAATTAGAGGTCTTTTCAGGATAGTGGTTGATGGAGAAGGGAGTTCATTAGTCCTAAAAGACATGAGGAAGACTGCCATGCAGTGCAGCTGTCTGTCTGATGCTTATCAGGTGCCATCTTGATACTGAGATTTTTTACTTTCAGTTTCACATCTATCCCATGATGCCTTAGCACAGCATTAGCTGAGGCTATACCATTTTTGCCTGCTGGGGGGACAATTTATTTATTTATCTTCTATATTAATCTAAATAAGCTGCAGAACCATAAGTATACAGTCAGGGGGTGAGCTGTGATCTTCTCTATTACAACTGTGTGATCATCATCAGTAACTGTAACAAGAGTGTCTGTGTTCCCCTCTATGCATTTTCTGTGGTAAGTATCATGTAATAGCATCACAGAAACAGGGAGTTTGACTAGAAAATAAATCCACAACAACAAGCAGATCTGAGCTGGTCAGAATGGAGATGACATGAGTAAAAATAGGCTGGGAGATTCAGACAGAAGGAATTACTGAGGTAACACTAGCTCACTTATATATACTGCTGAGTTAAGTACATAATGAATGAAAATAAAAAACAATCCCCGAAGTGGCACTTAACACCCCTTCCTGCTATAGAACGTACAGTTACGTCCTGCAGCATCGGGAAATGTATGCAGGGCAACCTCTCTTCGTACAGCACGGGCGCCGGCTGTTTATTGCAGCAGACACCCGCCGGCAATAGCTGCAATCAGCTGCGCGGCTGATCGGCACTATTAATCCTTTAAATGCCACTGTCACTTATGAAATCACAGGGAGCCATACGGGTGTCAGCCGGGGTCCTTCTGAAAGCCCCAGGGCTATCTTAGCAGAATGCCTATCAAGCCATCCCCATGTTGTGGCTTGATAGGCGGCCTGCCCGATCACAGTATAATGTAATGCTATGCGATTACATCATACTGCAGGAGCGATCAAAGCATCGCAAGTTGTTGTGCCTGTAGTTACTAAAAAAAAAAAGTAAAAATGAGAACAATGAAGTTTTCCTAAATACTAAAAAAAAGTAATAAAAGCTCTTTTTTTGCCATATTTATAATAAAAGAATAATAATAAAAGAATCTAAATAATAAAACAAAATACATTTTTGGTATTGCTGCATCCATAAAAGTCCGATCTATCAAAGTAATGCATTATTTATCCCGCATGGTGAACGTAGTCTGAAAAAAAAAAAGAAAGAACGCCAGAAATACACTTTTTTGGTCCCCCTGTCGCCCAGAAAAATTGCAATAAAAAGCGATCAAAAATGTATATGCATTCAAAAATGGTACCAACGCAAACTACATGACGTCCCTCAAAAAATGAGCCCTAACACAACTATGTCGATAGAAAAATAAAAAAGTTATTGCGCGCAGAAGATGGTGGCAGAAAATAATTTTAAAAAATGAAATGTCTTTGAAAAAAAGTAAAAGTAGCACTGAAAAAAAAACTATATTAGTTTGGTATCGTATTAATCGTACTGACCCATAGAATAAAGTCACCATGTCATTTTTGTTACAGTTTGTGCGCCGTAAAAACATGATGCACCGAAAGATGGCGGGGTGTCGATTTTTTTCATTTTACTCCCCTTAGAATTCTTTAAAAGTTTTTCAGTACATTATATGGAACAATAAATGGCACCATTGAAAAATACAGCTAAAAAAAACAAGCCCTCATACAGCGACGTCAATGGATAAATAAAGGAGTTACGATTTTTTAAAAGGGGGGAAGAAAAAACGAAATTGGAAATAAGAAAAGAGCAGCATCATTAAAAAGTAATAGGAGATCTGCAGGCTGTCCCCAAATTAAAGCTCCCTAATTCAAATTCTTCAATACCATAATAAGAGAATTTCATATTAAAAGAATTCTAATTCTAGACAATTCATGTATTATAGATATGCACAATGGGTCCCAGTGGTACCAACACTAAGTCTCATTCAAATCCATTCTGTCTGTTGCTTACAATAGGAACTATTGATACAGTGAAACACGACATCTTTATAACACGAAACAATGAAAAGCATGACCAAACTGCTTACAAACCAGGAGCCTTCCCTCTAGGCCTCTTAGGATTATCAAGGCCCAATAACTGAGAAGCCTATTTAAAAGCAACTGATATGTACTGTATACTTAAATTTTAAGATCAGACTACCTGCTGCAAGCAAGCTAAAATCTCCATAGAACTCTAACAAAAATATAAATACACTAAAATTATTTAAAGAAAGCACTGAATGCTCTTAAACTATTGATGGTCCAAAATCTATGGGAACAAGTCCAAAAGTCATTTACAATAGTTAAGGGCTTGTTGACAAAGGCGTTTTGATTTCCATTTTGAATTAATCTTTTTTTTTAAATGGGCTCACTCACAAACTTGTCTAAGAACATTGTCATGAATAAAGAATGGTATCTAAACATCATCCAAGAGCAACCTCTTCCAACCATTCAGGGGCATATTTGGGGAAGAACAATGCTTTTTCCAATATGATGGAGCAGCATGTCAAAAGTGATAACTAAATGGCTCAGTAAGTAAAACATTGACATTTTTGGTCCATGGCCAGGAAACTCCACAGATCTCAATACCATTGAGAACCTGTATTCAATCCTCAAAAAGCAGATGGACTAACAAAAACACAGAAATTATGAGATGGACTAACAAAAACACAGAAATTATGAGTAACTCCAAGCACCGATTAGGCAAGAATGGGTTGAAATCAGTCAGGATTTAGCTCAGAAGCAGAAATCCAGCATGCCAGGGCGAATAACAGAATTCTTGAAAAATAAGGGTCAACGCTGTAATTATGGTTCTTCGCCTAAACTTTATGCGTTTGTTAATAAAAGTTTAAAAAGTTATGAAATGCTTCTAATTAAACTTCAGTATACCACAGAAACATCGGACTAAAAGATCTAGATACACTGAAGCTGAAAACTTTATGAAAACCATTTGGGTCAGTCTCAAAAGTTTTGGCCACGGCTGTAGTTGGTGGTACTAACAGTGATTGACAGCAATATCTTTAGGTATACTTATACAGTTAATAACTGATTGGACCACCCGTTGGACTCTTTAGCATAGAAAGAGCAGGGATTTAAATGAATAAAATGCCTCTCATACTAAATCCTTTCCCATAAAAAGTATATATCATTCTGCTCAGTGTTGTAGCTACAGGCTTATGGGCCCAGGTGCAAAAGTTCAGCCTGAGCCGTCCATTTACCCCTCATTCTCCCAGCAACTTTGCATGGTTAACAATCATGGATCACCCCTAAAAATACATAAACACATTATATATAAACAGCATATGTATAAGAAAACCTTTATAGCATGACAGCTACACCCAATGCCCTTCTCAGTGTCTCCCACAGTAAAAGTGCTCTCTTGTGCCCCATAAAGTAATACTGCTCACACATTGTAATAATTCCCCTATAGTGACCACCAGAGGAAATAGTGCCGGCTTTGTGCCCCTACACAGAATAATCCCCTCTGTGGCCTGCACAAAGTAATAATGCCCACTTTATGCCCCAGAAAAATAATATACAGTAAGAGCCCGCATGACTCCTGTTAGACTGAACGTTGTGATCATTAACACTTTATAGAATCTTAGACTGGTAGGGTGGGAAGGGACCTCCAGGGTCATCAGGTCCAACCCCCTGATCAGTGCAGGATTCCTTAAATCATCCCAACTTCTTGTACCATCACAGAGAAGTGCTGCGCTCACACTGTGTGTTACAAGGCCAGATCATAGAATGACTCCTCACCTTTTCCTGATAACTAGGAACTCTTGAGCACCGGATATCAGGAGGAGGTGACCCAACAGTGTTAGTGGCGAGTGGAGTCTCGGGTCCTGCTAGCTTAGCGGCCTGATCGCAACAATAAAATCTTTGGAAAAAAATAAAATTATTTTCTGCTGCCATCTTCTGACAGCCATAATTTTTTTTCCTAAAGTGTCGTGAGGGCACATTTTTTGCGAGACGTCCTGTAGTTTCTATTGGAACATATACGAGTAAATATGACTTTTTGATTGTTTTTTTCCCCCTCATTTTCTTGGAGATGGCGTGACCAAAAAAAAGCTAAATTCTGACATTATGTATTTTTCTTCTGACAACATTAACTGTGTGGGGTAAATAATGCATTACTTTGCTATATAGGACTTTTACGCAGCTATACCAAATATGTTTTGAGTTTTTTTATTATAAATATAGGAAAAGTTTTTTTAAACTTTTATTACCTTTTTATTTAAAAAAAATTAATAACACTTTTAAACACATTTTTTACTTTTTCAGGGCTTAGTCAAACAGGCGTTTTTTTGGACGATTTGCAGATGTGTTTGCTATCCGCATCTATATAGATCCAATGCTTTGCAATGGGAGCGGTCACATGTCCGTTTTTAAATCGGATGGGCAGAAAATTATAGGACACAGCGATTCACAGAACGCATGTAACTGCGTTTTGCACAAATCGGTGTTCCTGTGTATGTGCACTTAAAAGGGCCGGTGGCAGCAGCGCCGACCCCATTGAGAACATATACTAAAGATCGTTCTCCCATTGAATTTAATGGAGCCGGCAATACAGCCGGCTCCATTAAAAGCAATGGCCTTCCGGCAAGCGCTGTATTAATTTTCGGGGAAGGGCTTCAAATATAAGCCCTTCCCTGAAAACCTTCTTAAAAAAGTGTAAAAAAATAAAAAACACAATACTCACCTCTTTGCAGCTGCCGGGGCGGAGCCGAGTCCAGCCGACTCTTCTCCTGAACTGCTTTCAGTAGTATTCAGCAGGCGGGCATTTAAAATCCCCGCCTGCTGAATGGGCTGCCTCTGATTGGTCACAGCGCTCAGCCAATCAGCAGCAGCACCCACTCACCTATTCACGAATTCATGAATGGGTGAGTGATTGCTGCCAGAGGCAGCCCATTCAGCAGTTCAGGAGAAGAGCCGGCTGGATGCGGCTGAGCCCCGGCAGCTGCAGAGAAGTGAGTATTGATTTTTTTTGTTATTTTTTTTAGGATGGTTTTCAGGGAAGGGCTTATATTTGAAGCCCTTCCCCGAAAATTAATACAGCGCTTGCCGGCAGCCCATTGCAATACAGCCGGCTCCATTGAATTCAATGGGAGAACATCATTCTCCTCTGCCACAGCTGTGCCAGAGGATAGCGGGCGGCACTCTTTTTGAGTATACAAACGCCTGTGTAACCGAGCCAGTTGAGCTGATAAACGCTGCCAGCAGCGTTTTTTTCTGCCGTGACGCTGGCTTCGGTCACGTGATTTGTTGAGCGCATCAGTTATGCGCACAAGAAAATTGTGCAAAAAAACGCCCGTGTGACTAAGCCCTCATAAGGAACATGAACTTGCGTTTGTTTGATTTCTTCTAGAGTATGATGTAATACCATAGTATTGGCTTGATAGGCAATCTGCAATGGTAGTCCTGGGGATTTTCTGAAGGCCCCCAGCTACCATGGCAACGGAACAGCATCCTTCATTTTCATCGTTAGCTGCCGTTCAGGACCCCCAAACTTCAATCGAGGCACTTAAACGCCGCTGTCAGAATTGACGGCAACATTTAAAGGGTTAACAAGGGTGATCAGCAGAACTGCTGATCGCAGCTATTGCGGGCGGGGGTTAGCTGTAAGTAACAGCTACTACACACATTGTATGGAGAGGGATCGGCTCCCGATCACCCTCCATACAAACCCTGAACCTCCATGATGGAACTGTACGCCATAAACCATTAAGGAGTTAGAGGATTAAATTTCGACTACCTGTAGCCATCACTAGGGGGAGCTTTAGAGCCTAGTGAAGACAGATTTATAATTCAGTTCTATTTGGGAAGCATAAATTGGTCTGCACTAGGCTCCTCCTTGTAGTGACTGCAGGCATCCAGAAAGTTATTATGTCATGCTTGTGCTGAATATGTAGAGCTCTAATTCAGAACAACTGAGCGCAGACTCTTATAAATATGAACTTATTCAACATAGAATTTTGGATTTAAAAAATACCTATAAAAAGCTGCACTTAGATAATGTTACTGTGGTGGCACCTTTGCAAGTGTGTCAATTGCATAGCATTGTTTTTGCCATT
Source organism: Eleutherodactylus coqui (assembly GCF_035609145.1). NCBI lineage: Eukaryota > Metazoa > Chordata > Amphibia > Anura > Eleutherodactylidae > Eleutherodactylus > Eleutherodactylus coqui. Next base: position 219,025,235 of record NC_089838.1, on the reverse strand, counting down.
ACAAGAAATAAACCCTTTTAGCAAGTTATATGGAGTTACAATTACTTTCTGGATCACACAGCGCAGAACAGAGAAACAGCTTTAATAGTTTCTCTGCACATTTTATCAGAACCTCCACTCAGAAGATACTGTGCTGTAAAGATTGATTAGTCAATTAAAATATTAAATAATGCAAGGCCTGAAAAGGTCCAGAAATTAATTTAAAAATGTGAACGGGCAGACTTCTATTAACTTATTTAGTTCCACCATTGGAAGAACAATTAGAAGCTACATACAGGTTGACAAGCTGTACAATGCTTAATGTGAGCTCATTAATTCAGTATTTCCTCAGCTGATGTTACAGAAATCAGGAAGATAGAAATTCTTCACTATGCATAATAATTCATTTGCAATAATTGTGCTCAGTAGAGCACCAAACTGTAATAAAGCAGGAGCACAGAAAGTTCTCATTTCCTGGATACTTTGTGACTCAGTGTGAAAATAGGGTCATGCAAAGGGCGGTGATGGGGCGCATTGCAAGGTACTGCGGAACTGAATACTAGTGGAAATGATCAACAAACTTGCCACTAAGACGGATACAGATGATTTGTAGTGACACAACCATTTTAGGTCTGTTCACATCAGCATTGGAGGCTCCGTTCAGCGCTTCCAGTGCAGATCCGTCCCAAAATTCTGGGCAAAATAGTGCAAGATGCTATTCGAATGGAAAATGCCAGAATGCATGATAGAAGTTGGATGCACCCCATTATAGTTAATAGGGTCCGTTCAGCACCGTTTAGTTCCATCACAGAACGGATCAATTCTCTGCAGGGATTCAATTTTACTGCTCCCACGATGGAGTAGGAAAATAGAAACCCAAAGACAGGCATGAATGGAGATTTACTTAAAGGGGTTGTCTAAGATATATTAAAATAAAATAGATTTCCCAACATACAAAATAACAAACAAGCTTATACTCACCTATGTCAGACAACCCCTTTCAACCATTCTCATTTAGATGCCAAGTTTGAAAATTTAGAAAGGCAGATATATACATATCTCCCACGATTGCTACTGCCAGACACCTAGAGCAACTCAATGCACTTACATAATATGAGCAGGTAGCCGTGATCGTAGCATTGCAATCACAAAAAAATCCAATCAGGTTGAAGTCTTTTTAATTGTAACGTCAGTAGCAGCAACTTGCAACCCTATTGAGTTCAATGGCATTGCAATGTCACAGTGCTACACAGCAATCTTTGGTCACGAGAACCCATCGTGGCCAAAGTCTTTGTGTAGCCTTTGCCTAAAAGTGTGGTTGTGCTAAGATCAGGGTTAGTATAAAATACAGTATGTTTGTATTAGTAGAACATATCTGCTGCTTTTTTAGAAACACAAGAAATTGTGCTTCTTCATTTTATGATGCTCTCATTTGCTATATACATCACAGATGTTGAAAAAAAAAATACTTTAGGAAAGTACAGTATTATTAAAGACTGCTCTCTAGTATCCCACTCAATCTACATATACAAAATAGGATGTATGTATGTGTGCACGTGCCACCATAACTCATGAACGCCGGGAGCAATTTCAACCAAACTTGGTACATATATAACTCATCCAATGGGGACACATTTGGGGAGGAAGGGGTGGGGTTGGGGGGGGGGATAACACAGATCAACTAATCCGGATGGGGGGGTTGGGATGCCGGAATTGCACTTCAGCAGATGGTTTTTATTTCACAGTCTTATCTAACACAGACAACCTCCTCCTCATCATACACTAATCTATTACACAGACGACCTACTCCTCAAATACTAATATATTACACTGACCTCCTACTCCTCAGATAATATCTTACACAGACAACCTCCTCCTCTGCTCCAACTACTACACAGCTTCCCACCAGCAGTAAGCCACTATGTACCACACAGGAATGAACCCAGCACCCACTCTTATGAAAGCTGTCCAGAAGAAAATCTGTGTTGCCCATAGCAACCAATCACAGTGCAGCTTTCATTTTACCTCAGCAGTATATCAAGTGAAAGCTGAGCTGTCATTGGTTGCTATTGACAACAAAAATTACAGGGGAAGTCGTGAGTTTTTTCTTTTGAATTACGCCAGTATTACACAGACCTCCTGCTCCTCAGATAATAATATCTTACACAGACAACTTCCTCCTCAAATACTAATATTACACAGACGACCTTCTCCTCACGTAGTAAGATATTACACAGATGACGTCTTCCTGCTCATATACTAATATATTAAATCAGTACACACATACACATATTTAAATTCTTTTTGTGTCTAAAAATAAAATACACGGGCAACGCCGGGTAATCAGCTAGTAAGATATAAAATATGTAATTTGCCCAGCTAAAAAATAGGGCAAACAAAAAGAGTGAAATAAAGTGACAGCTGCTTCTAAATTTACAAATCTCATCTTTGCAGCATGTTATTATTGGCCTTTTCATAGTCAATATCATAATAGCTGTAAATATCATTGATAAAATAGGTAGGTAAAGAAATGACTGATACAGCACCAGAAGGGTAGATAGCATCACACAGAGTATCCCCAAACCCAACCACTACAATGTTATTTTTATCAATCCTTGTGGTCATCCGTGTTATAGCCTTACCTTATAATGCCCTGTCACACCCTTGGTGAAAAGCCTAATCAGGAAAACTTTGAGTAAAAAGTTGGTTTTCCAATATATTTGTTCAATTACCCACCATGTGTTTTGCCAATATCCCACATTGAAACACAATGGGAAAGATGTATTAAAGCTAGTACATAAACATCTTAAAGTTAGTGAGGCAGTCTGAGGATGTGCTAAATCTATCACAGTATCACATTCTGTTTGATAGATTTGGTGCATTTTTGGCACACGTTTGAATCAGTTTCTTACTTAATAATACCTATTAGATGGTCTACTTTAGACTAGCTTGTTGTACTTGACAACTTGACAAATGCACTTCCTCTTCTAGAAACTTTTAATAAGTGTTTAGCAGGGAACACATATCTATTAGAGATGAGCGAGCACCAAAATGCTCGGGTGCTCGTTACTCGGGACGAAATTATCGCGATGCTCGAGGGTTCGTTTCGAGTAACGAACCCCATTGAAGTCAATGGGCGACCCGAGCATTTTTGTATGGGACCTATGCTCCGCTAAGGTTTTCATTTGTGAAAATCTGGGCAATTCAAGAAAGTGATGGGAACGACACAGAAACGGATAGGGCAGGCGAGGGGCTACATGTTGGGCTGCATCTCAAGTTCCCAGGTCCCACTATTAAGCCACAATAGCGGCAAGAGTGGGCCCCCCCCCTCCCAACAACTTTTACTTCTGAAAAGCCCTCATTAGCAATGCATACCTTAGCTAAGCACCACACTACCTCCAACAAAGCACAATCACTGCCTGCATGACACTCCGCTGCCACTTCTCCTAGATTACATGCTGCTAACCCCCCCCCCCTGCACGACGCAGTGTCCACAGCGTACACCAAAGTGTCCCTGCGCAGCCTTCAGCTGCACTCATGCCACACCACCACACATGCCGTTTCCACAACCCTATACGGCAGCATCTCCAGGCTGATAAATTTGGCTATGTGCACGTTTAACGTTTGAGCGTGCGGGTGCGTGGCGGCGTACTTGCGCTTGCGCTCCAACACTTGTGCTAGCGATGGCTGGACGGTGCGCTGAGAGACATTGGTGGATGGGGCCGAGCACAGCGGAGGTGAGGGTGTGGGTGCAGGCCAGGAGACGGTAGTGCCTGTGTCCTGAGAGGGGGGGTTGGATCTCAGTGGCAGGTTGGGGCACAGGGGGAGAGGCAGCGGTGCAAACCGGAGGCGGCGAACGGCCTTCGTCCCACCTTGTGGGGTGCTTGGCCATCATATGTCTGCGCATGCTGGTGGTGGTGAGGCTGGTGGTGGTGGCTCCCCGGCTGATCTTGGCGCGACAAAGGTTGCACACCACTGTTCGTCAGTCGTCCGCACTCTCAGTGAAAAACTGCCAGACCTTTGAGCACCTCGGCCTCTGCAGGGTGGCATGGAGCGAGGGGGCACTTTGGGAAACAGTTGGTGGATTATTCGGTCTGGCCCTGCCTCTACCCCTGGCCACCGCACTGCCTCTTCCAACCTGCCCTGCTGCTGCACTTGCCTCCCCCTCTGAAGACCTGTCCTCAGTAGGCGTAGTAAACCAGGTGGGGTCAGTCACCTCATCGTCCTGCTGCTCTTCCTCCGAATCCTCTGTGCGCTCCTCCCTCGGACTTACTCCAATTACTACTACCTGAGTGATAGACAACTGTGTCTCATCGTCATCGTCCTCCTCACCCACTGAAAGGTCTTGAGACAGTTGCCGGAAGTCCCCAGCCTCATCCCCCGGACCCCGGGAACTTTCCAAAGGTTGGGTATCGGTAACGACAAACTCCTCCGGTGGGAGAGGAACCATTGCTGGCCATTCTGGGCAGGGGCCCGGGAACAGTTCCTGGGAGTCTGCCTGCTCCTCAGAATGTGTCATTGTAATGGAGTGAGGAGGCTGGAAGGAAGGAGGAGCAGCAGCCAGAGGATTCAGAGTTGCAGCAGTGGACGGCGCAGAACTCTGGGTGGTCGATAGATTGCTGGATGCACTTTCTGCCAACCACGACAGGACCTGCTCACACTGCTCATTTTCTAATAAAGGTCTACCGCGTGGACCCATTAATTGTGAGATGAATGTGGGGACGCCAGAAACGTGCCTCTCTCCTAATCCCGCAGCAGTCGGCTGCGATACACCTGGATCAGGAGCTCGGCCTGTGCCCACACCCTGACTTGGGCCTCCGCGTCCTCGCCCGCGTCCACGTCCTCTAGGTCTACCCCTACCCCTCAGCATGCTGTATTACCAGTAGTGCAGAAACAGAACGCTGTAATTATATGTGCCGCTTATTGGCCTGTGGTTGGAGGCTGACTTCCCTTACAGAACGCACAGCAGAGCCAGGAAACAATTTTGCGCACACCTGTAGTGAGATGTAGGTGCGTATGACTGAGCTAGTGGAATTCACAGCGCAGAAGCAGTCAAGTGGCCAAAGGCCAGTAGTAGGCCTTAAAGGGGTTGTCCCGCGATAGCAAGTGGGGTTATGCACTTCTGTATGGCCATATTAATGCACTTTGTAATATACATCGTGCATTAAATATGAGCCATACAGAAGTTATTCACTTACCTGCTCCGTTGCTGGCGTCCCCGTCGCCATGGTGCCGTCTAATTTCAGTGTCTAATCGCCTGATTAGACGCGCTTGCGCAGATGGGTCTTTTCCCTTCGGCTCGGCTCGGCAGCAGCGGCGTTCTGGCTCCGCCCCCTTGTACGCGTCATCGCGTAGCTCCGCCCCATGACGTGTACCGATTCCAGCCTCCTGAAGGACCGTTGGGGTTCTTGAAGCCTAAAATAACTCCTAACGCTCTCCCTATAGCAGCTCCGGCACCAGCAGCACTTACCCTGATTTATGTCAGAAGGCGTCTGTGGCGAGCCGCGGGAGGGCAGATTTTAATACTCGGGTGACACCTAATCTCGCCAGCCACTCACTGCAGGGGGGTGGTATAGGGCTTGAACGTCGCAGGGGGAAGTTGTAATGCCTTCCCTGTCTTTCTATTGGCCAGAAAAGCGTGCTAACGTCTCAGAGATGAAAGCAAAAGTAATTCGAACATCGCGTGGTGCTCGTCTCTAGTAACGAGCATCTCGAACACGCTAATACTCGAACGAGTATCAAGCTCGGATGAGTACGTTCGCTCATCTCTAATATCTATTCTTTGATGGAACAAATACCGAAGTTCTGGCGTAACAGCAAAGTAAGCTTCTTCTATTGTGTTATTTGCTTATATTCTCTGTGTTCATCAGTAAGGCAATTCTGGCTCTAACAGATGAAACTACAAGAAGGATGCCTTGACCTTTGAAAAAGTTGCTAAATGGTTTAGGCAGCATTGACATACACAATTTTAATCTACACTTGCCTGATTATTGAAGAGGGAAGTCAAAGCTAAACATAAACGGCTACATTTAGTGAGGGGTGACATTAAAATATGAGGGGTAGGGCAACAGAATTTAATCTGCGCTGTTCATAACAAGTGCACTATTGTAATTTAACCCTTTCCAATTCAATTTGTATCCTGGTTTTCCTAGGGGGCTTACTCTTTTTCTGCTGTTATACAAAGGCGCTATCTGCAGACTAAAAACAGTACTGCATGAGGTGCCACGTTGGATAGGCTCAAACAGCAGAGAGGCTGGCAATATACAGTAAGAGAACCCCAAAGGACGTCTTCCAACATCGGAGCTGTACAGCCTTAAATCATAATGTCTTCAGACGTCAGACAGTGGATTGGAAAGGGTTAATACTTGATATTATCTCTCTGCTTTGGTATGTAGACGACACACAAACAAGAAAAAAACGTAATTTTCCCCCAAAACAAAACAGCACAGAGACAAGACAAAGCAAAATCTCATAATCCACTATATCACCATCCATCTTTGTGAGCAAAAATAAAAAAAAGACACAGAAATAGAAATCAAAGGTAGTAAAAAAAAGCCGGCACACATAAGAACTATTCTCTAGTAATGCTAAACTTGTCGTGAACATTAATTATTTTTCTTTCTATTCTTTTAAGATGTATTTTGACACTCTATTATACTGAGGAACAATGCACTATATTACATCCAACAATGGGAGCAACAATAAGCCCAAAACAGCAACACAACAAAGCAGATCGACCATGGACTTGTTCAGTGATTATGGAAAAGACTGTTCATAATCACTCTAATTGTATCGTTGGAATAAATAAACCATGCAGCTGACATTACTTTCTTGTGGCTAGAATGTAGTGAATACTTATAAAGGTGTCATACCAGGAATTAAAGCAATATGATTTAGTGAATAATGAGTGGATTTTAATAAAAATGTTCTGATGCAGGCTGATATTCAAGCATGGAAATATTACAATGGCATTTTTCCAGTAATACTTTGGAAAAGGAAGCAAGAAACAGACAGAATTATGAGTGTCATTTTACCTAACCTGTAATTTTATATCCTGTAACACATCAATATGAAGTTTGGGGTTAAAAAGGTTGTTTCCTAAGAGACAGCCCATTACAGAATGTGACCACCATTTCAATCAGCTGTCCTGTTCCCAGTAAATCACTGAAGGGGAGCCAAGGCCAGGCAGGCATTTCTCCTGTAGTGACCAGTGCCAATGAATGGCTGTCCATGTAATACAAGGATGATTCGCTGGTCTAGCTCATAGGGAGGTGTCCTACCCAAGCAGTGGATCCATCTCCCCCATTAAGATCCAAATGCTCATAGGGGCCTATGCACATGTGTTCTCTTCATAAGACAACCCCTTTAAATATTGACATCTCCAGGGGCGTAGTGGAGGGGGATTGCACCAACAGGCCATGTTCCCCAGATATGTGTCAATGGGCTGTCAACAAGTAAAGGGCTCTTCACATTTTGACTTTACTCATGCTTTCATCCTGTTTTTTACAGCATTCAGTGACAGGGGTTCAAAAAGAAACATTAGACGCTGATGTGAATGAAGACACTGCCTTGGTTATGGTATTTAGACGTAGGACTGGGACAATCAAACTACTAACAACCACATGTCTGTAAGTATGTGAGTGAGAGATTCTCATGCTCCTACTCCTTGGCGACATCATAGCCCTGCCCCCTGGCACCGTTATGGCAGGTCCTAACACACTGAGAATACAACTAAGCCGTTATTATGTCAGACAGAACTCTGTGGTCTTGACAGGAGACACTGACCTACTGTCACCACAGAGATCTGGTGGGCTGAAGGACCTGTGGTGACATCACTGCTGTGGGAGGAGCCATTCTGGTGTTTGGTAGTACTGTATACCGGATAAGCCAACAGAAAGTACCAGGACCTGTGGTGATGTCGCCGTCATGCGATCACCTGTGTGGGTGAAGTCAGGGATCACATGAACAGAGTAGGAAAACAAAATCATCTAATGCTGATATGAACATGCCCTAAAATTTATAAATATCTATTTTTTGACAGCAAAACCCCAACAAACATTATCAATTGCAATTTTAATTTTTCTGCCAACCCTGGAGGAGATAAGCTGTGTGCACCCATGAATTGACATCTATATATGATAGACTAATGAACATATGACTTACATATTTCCTTGCCTAGGAATATTTGTGTTTTAGAAATAACTGCTTGACATTACAATGTAGGACGTGTAAAGTAGCATTGACTAAAAAATTTTAGTATTTTTATTTTGTTTCTTATATATTGACCTGAGTTCTGATTTAAAGGCCCCTATTTGCATAGGAAACCTCTACCAATTGCCCACAAAACTAGGGAAGTCATCGAGATGTGGCAGAGGCCAGAAGTCAGAGCACAGTACCATCTTAGACTCCAGGCAGAAATATGCCTTTTGTCTGTCGCAACCAATGTGATTTTAAGCTAAAAGCTCCAGTAAGATTACTCTGCAGATACAATTTTGAGCTTCATTATTTTTGGCAGTCAATGGGCAACAATGATGCCAGTAAGACTGCTGCCAAAGCTGTGGGAAATGTATTGTAATCATGACAATGTACAAGTAGTTGTCTTAAGAAAAGACAAGCAACTAAATAGATATTCTTATATTGTTTCTAACTATGCAATCTAGATTCCTGTTAATGTGTTATCTGTCATCTGTACACTGCATAATACAGGACTTATGTCTAAATGAGTGCATGCATTTGCTGTGCCTAACCACTGATATGTACTAAGTCATAAGACTGTATTTTTGTGACAAAAGCAATTCTCCCTATATCCAAGTGCTCATCTGCAGAATACATATGCATAGATCCCTTGCTGACTTGCAAGGTAAAAAGTATACAAAAATGTCAACAATCCAGTACTTCTTTCTTAACCCTTTCCAACCCAGTGACAGACCTGGATGCAAGGAAGCATAGCTCCCAAAGTTGGAAGAGGTCCAACACATGTTTCTAAGACTATGCAGAAAAGAGCTAGAAATATGCTATATACATGGTATGCTGTTATAGTGTCACATCCACCCAGGACATGCTGGATCCTTAACCCACAGATCTCACACAAAAACACACAAACTGTGTCAAAACAATAATACACCAAAACATGGGAACTCTTTCCCTATCTAAATAATCTCAGGGACAGGGACCTGCCTAAACACAGGCAATTCTCCCCGACAAGATCGTACCTGACCTTGTACCCCGGGCCTTAGTTAACCCTACGTGGACTGGGGAATAACATAAAAAAACACAATAGAAAAGAAACACAAACTTAGCTTAGAAATGCAACAGGCAAATGATAGATTCAGGACCAAGCAATGACTGAGACCACAGTCAGAGCTAGACTGAAGATCCAACAGCAATTCAGTCCAGCATCAGCCAGACTAAAGAGCCCTGACAATTACCCACAAGTGCGGCTAAGCATGTCTCACCTAATACCACACCCTCTAGAGTCAGAACATGGAGAATGACCTGCAAAACCTGCAGCAGACTATCAGCATGGCAGCAATCCAAGAACCGCCACAACGTATAGGCTGCACTGTATTACAGAGATAGATAGATAGATATCATTAGAAAAATTAGAAATTAATAGTCTTATTATATAAATGTATGTAATATAAATATACATATATTTACAGGAGTATTACAATTGATCTTCCCAATGTGAAACACACATTTAATTTTCAAAAAAATTGCTAATAAAATCATTATCACAGTTCATTTTTATGTGTTTCTGTTGAGTAATTCCAAGTAATCCACAATGAGCATTCTCACCCAAAATAAATAAGAGCTGGGGAGTGTGCGGGTGGCAGAGAAATTGGGTTAGAAAGGGTTAAGATGTACTTTAATTGGCAGCCATGTTACAGAGTTTATAAAAAATATAGTCTAGTACACTTATGTGTTTCAAACTGTCCGCTTCGTAATCATATAATACAAAGAGAAATGCACATCTATATTTAAAATCAAATGGACCAATTACAAATGATAGTATCTTAATGGCTTATCCTCAGGATAGAACATCAATATCATATTGGTGGGGTCCGACACCCGGTATACCCGCTGGTCAGCTGTTTACTAGAGTCACTGGGCTTGTCAGCTCAACTCTGTAAATGGCACAGTGGCCAACAGTGGTACTGCAAGCTCAGTCACATTCAATTGAATGGAAGAAAGCTGTAGTCCTATTCCAGACTACATTTACACAGTGTACAGCGCTGTGCTGACTCCGTAAGTATAGTTCATCATTATTATAGACCTGGAAACCCCTTGTAAAGACATGCTGGCTCCAAACACCAAAGAAGTGTATAGCAAATGAAAATATACCTTAAACAGGTAACTACTTCACATTCATATTACTATATAAGCATTGGGGGGTATGGCCTGCAGCACATGGAGTAAGCTGCACATTCACTAGCTACATTGCCCTGGGCTAAAAATCATCTGTCTGCAGCATCCTTTGTGGGTCCCTGGTGACAGAATTGGATCACGTATCTCTTCTAGTGCTCCTGCATCATGGGGAAAGCAAAAAGGAAGCTGAAGTCTGCAAGGTCACAAAACAGAATCAGCAGCATGCTCACTGCATCAGAGGGCAGTAGTGTTGCAGCTTCACAAGGGTCCTTACCTGCTTCATCATCTGATCCTTCTCAAGGAAGCTCTGGTGATGCATCCTCTCACCATCCTACACCTTTGTTGGAGCTCATAGTGCAGAAAGCAGGACTCAAACCTGTAAGTGCTGCAGCTAACTCTGAAATGCTGACTGCACACATTGTATCTGATCAGCACTATTATTCAGCAGAACTTGCTTCAGTACAATCACTCTCTGTCCTCCTCCCTCACAGCAGTGTCTGAGAAATCTCTAAAGGCCCATTTACATAGGACGAATGTCGGGCAAACGATGCCCAACACTCGTTCCTGTGTGTCCTCGCTCCCGTGCTGCTGCACAGGAGCGAGTATCGCTGGCTCGCTCAGTAGGGAACCGGGAAGGTTGGAGAAGATTTCACTCCTCGCTCTCCCCCACCCCTCTCCATTCACTTAACACAGCAGCCATTCAGTACTGAACGGCTGCTATTTACACTGAATGATCAGAGTTCAGGATTTTATGCAGCTTTTATGCATCACTCCTGAAAGGCATTAATGCTGCTTTTAATAACATTCAAGCAGAGTTTACAGCACTGAGAGACCATACTTCTCACATTGAATCTAATGGCAGAATTCACAACACCTCACAATAAGTTAGTGGATATAAATAATGCTCTACAGGAGGAGGTAGGAACACTGAAATTGAAAGTGGCAGATTTGGAAGATCGGTTTCGCCGCAACAACGTGCGATTCCGCGGCATACTAAAAACAGAGCAGAGCAGCTTGCAGAATACCTTACAGATTTCTTTGTTGTAGTCCATCCACATATACCTCAAATTGATCTGGTAATAGAGTGCACCGAATACCAAAACCAAAATCTCTGCCTGCATCAACTCCAAGAGACATTATCGCCCATTTACACTTCTACCATTTTACATATAGACTGATGCTAGTGACTGGGAATGTACCTTCCAGATAGATTTAAAGACATTTCCATGTTTACTGATCTATCTGCGGCCACTCTAGCAAGACATCGCAAATTTGCTACTGCCAGGAAAATTCTGTGTGCCAACAATATCCCCTACAAATTAGGGTTTCCTGAGAAATTAGTGGTAACAAGAGAGGGGAAGAAACCAGTTTTTGACTCTTCTGCCAAGCTAACACCAGCTTCTCCAGGACTGGGCCACTCACTACTGTTCCAAATTCACTTAGAGGAAAGAAAGCTATGAGACTGGAAGATGAATGGGTGACAAAATCATCCCATGAAAGATGTAAATTATATCAGTTAGTGGCAATACACCTTTCCCCATTTGTGTGGGTTGAAAAACGAAAAAAGGTTTAGTACCATGTTGGCCAGTAGAGCAAAGTATGATTGTTTTCAGTAAGAGAAACCAAGTAATCTTGTAGATATAATACATTTTAATGGCTAACAAAAATACATGATGTTATAGTGAGCTTTTGAAGCTACTCAGGGTTCTTGCTCAGGCATAATGGACATTATGCCTGAGGAAGAACCCTCTGAGAACAATCACACTGTGGGTTGAAAGGTATCCATAACTATTTATTACCTTATAAGGTAATTTATTGTAGTTAGGCTGCGGGCAGACGAGCGTAGGCGTATTTACGTTCGCACGAGCGCAACGTATAATCGCCCGAGTGATCGTTTTTCACCGATCACGACCAGAGCTAGAAAGCGTATTTTCGTTTGTTCCTACTTTGCAAACGGTCTTTTCGGCGATCGAATATGCGTTGGCGCGTATTTCGGTCGCATATGTTCCGTTTTTTTTCGAATTGCCGTTTTTACGCGCCGTAAAATCGCCCATGTGAACGAATACATTCGAAACCATTGCCTCAGATGGTCACGTATATACGTTTGGTCGCAAAAACGCGCCGTTTATGCGCTCATCTGCCCGCACCCTTACATTGTATTCAGCTTGATAATTCTTTACCTGAATGCTTTAAATACTGCATGCATCGTAGCCCAGGAGTGGCATTCGTTTAGGTTAGATGTTCTTAACTTCTAAACACCCTTTGCATCATCACTAAAGGGTCATTGCATACTCAATCATAGGTCTGTGTTGTCAGATGTTAATTCATGTTATAATCAGTTTTTAAATTGTTCTTGCAATTTACTATAGCCATATATTGTTAGTTGGTCACAAGTTCCTTCACTGCATTTATAAAAACTGTAGAAATGGTCTTTCACATAATCTTGCTCAATGTAAAAGGACTTAACTGTCATTTTCAAAGGTCTCTACTTTGGAAAGAGGCAAAAAACTTGAATACAGATATCTTGAGCATACAAGAATTGAACCTTAATCAGGTACACATTTTCCAGTTAAGACACAAACATTTACCATCCAAAAATAATAGGTCAGCACGCAAAGCTTTCATAAAAAAACTTTTATATATTTTATTCATTACAATTAAAAAGATGTTACAGTACAATAGAGATGAGTCTCCAATGTGCAGCAGACAGGCGGAAGGAGGGCATACAACATATCAAGTTCATAGAATTAAATATATGCTCAAAACGTGCACATATGCAAAATTATATATCAGCAAATCATGTAAAATGACACATCAAGCTTACAAAGCATAATGTGTAAAGCCCACCTTACCACCTGCACCCCTATATTAGCTTGGGGCAAAACACGTGTCGGGATGCAGGTGGTAAGGTGGGCTTTACACAATATGTACTGCTGCTTATATGCATAGATTCAATGCTTTGCATGTTTGATGTGTCATTTTATATGATTAAATGTTTGTTGATATATAATTTTGCATACATGCACTTTTTGAGCATATATTTAATTCTATAAACTTGATATGTTGTATACCCTCCTTCCTCTTGTCTGCTGCACATTGGAGACTCATCTCTATTGTACTGTAACACCTTTTAATTGTAATGAATAAAATATAGAAAAGGTTTTTTTTATGAAAGCTTTGCGTGCTGACTAGAGATGAGCGATTGTACTCGTAATGAGTACTTACGCACCCGAGTACCACCATTTTCGAGTACTTCAGTACTCAGGCGTAAAGATTCGGGGGGCGCCGGGGGGCGGGGAGAGGCGCGGCGGTGCGGGGGGGAGCAGCGGGGAACAGGGGGGAGCCCTCTCTCTCTCCCTCTCCCCCCCACTCCCCACTGCTACCCCCGTGCCGCCACGGCGCCCCCCGAATCTTTACGCGCGAGTACCGCTGTACTCGAAAATGGCGGTGCTCGGGTGCGTAAGTACTCGTAACGAGTACGTTCGCTCATCTCTAGTGCTGACCTATTATTTTTGGATTGATTGTGCAGCAGAGTGTGTGCTGCTGGTTGTAAGATGCAACCATAATTTCTTACAAACATTTACCATGTATTCTTACTGCTCTAGCAATTAACAAAAAAAGAGACGTAGTCATTGTGAGGAAAACTACTTTAGCTTTTTCTCTAAATCAGACCTTTATTGACACGATGGGAAGATATATCATCTTGGTTTGTACAACAAATATACATTAAACTACAGGAATCATTAATAAAGAAAACCAAATTCAATTTCATTGAGTTTTTTTTTTTAATCAACCATTATAAAGTTGGCTCTGTCCTGATTCTAAGAGACTTTAATACAGTTATGTGGCCATTTCTAGACTTGTTGCATCTAGTTTGACAAATAAACTCACAAATGTATATCAGTTGACACAAAAAGAACATGTTCTTCCTGTATTGAGGTTACAACATGTTGCTGAAAAAGTTTATACCTTTTTTCACACAGGCACAGAACCTACAGTCATATAGACATAATCTGTTGTTTCAATGTATACTAACTTCCAAAATTGGCATAATTACTTGGTCCGATCACATGCCAGGCTCGCTAATTATTTCCAAAACATATAGTAACCCCCCAATAATTTGTCGGAAATTAAACAAATACTTTGTTTTTGCCTCTAAATACTTCTTGATTTTTTTCATAACAATTGCAAACATGAAATACAGCCATCCACAATATGGTGCGCTCATACAGCTTATATTAGTGTACACTTTATAAGCTTAGCAGCTGCAGATAACAGAGAGAAGCATGAGTTTAGATTAAATCTCTCAAATAATATTTTCTTCAGTCAATTAAACAAAGCAAAATACTACCCAGCTAGATAAGATGTGATACATAACCTCCAAGATCAGTTACATCACCTAGTTTTACATAAATATGAACAAGCATTGTGGAAAATTACAGCCAGGTATTATAGTCAAAATAATAAAGCCAGTACATTATTAGCATCGTTCCTCAAATCTAGAGCTGCTAACTCTAAAATATCTTTTTATTGCACAAAACAAAAATATTCAACCATCAAACTATAGCGGATACTATAGCTGATTATTATGCTTCACGTCATAATCTCTGAGATGACCAATCAACTCTCTAAGGTGTCAGTGCAACAGTTAGAAATATTATCTGCCCTGATATCTCTAGCAGAAATCAGTAATGCTATCAGGTCACTTAAACCACATAACACTCTTCGCCCTGATGGCTGAAAAAGCAATTACTATAAAGTTTTTCAGTCAGCCTTATCTATCTATCTATCTATCTATCTATCTATCTAGGTGAAAGCCCTCACTCTCTGACTAACTGACTGACTCGCCACTAATTCTCTAACTTTCCGATGTCGTACAAACATAAAATTTGGCAGAAGCATTCTTTAAGTCCCAAATAGGAAAAGTAAAGGGGTCACAACTAGAGATGAGCGAGCATACTTGGTAAGGTGATATACTCGAGAGAGAATCGCCTTTTTCGAGTACCTGCTGGCTCGTCCCTGAAGATTTGAGGGGGCCGCGGAGGTCGGGGGCGGCGCACGGCAGCGGGGAGGAGAGTGAGAGAGATCCTCTCTCTCCCCCCCGATCCCCCCGAATCTTCAGGGACGAGCCAGCAGGTACTCGAAAAAGGCGATGCTCTCTCGAGTATATCGCCTTACCAAGTATGCTCGCTCATCTCTAGTCACAACTTGAAAATTCAATGCTAAGAGCAAAAGTATTGGCGCCCTTGTCTAATGTACCAAATCTAATTCTATTTATGCATGCGTTCTAATATCATCTTTTCTTACTTAAAATGTAACGTTTTGTATTGCACGTGTTTCTGTTTTGCGTACCTGGGCTAGTCCCCTTATATTCTTTCTCTTTTTAACAATATACAAACATAGAATTAAAAATATATTCAAATATTTTAGCCACTACGTTGGCGAATATTTTAGCCACTTTGGTTTTTCAAGATCAGGTAGGATTTGTTAAGGTAGGATTTGCTAAGTGCAGGTACTCTGTACCGGTAGATTTGTAAACTTTTTTAACCTTATTGAAAAAACTTGGTTGCCTTCTCTGCTTCTTTCCCTTGATGCAGAGTAGGCATTTGACTGAGTCCGTTTAGGTTGGGTTCAGACGGGACAGAATTGCAGTGGAATTTCCGTGCGGAATGTCCGCACGGCAATTTCGCCCATGGCTCCTAATCCCAGGATTAGCCAGCAAAGTGGACGAGATTTTGGAAAAATCTTGTCAACACACTGCAGCCAAGCCGCACAGAAACTGACATGCCGCACGGAAAACAAAGACATGGCATGTCAATTCTTTTTTCATTTCCGCTGCGGCCTCTCTTCTCTCTTTGGGGAGAGATGGGCACAGGGAAGATGCAGGTGGCGAAGATGCTTCAAAACCCGCGGATGCGGGTATTGAAGCTGCGCTTATCCTGCAGAAATCTTGCGGGTTTTGGGTGCGGCCAAGCTGCGAGATTTCCGCAGGATTTCTGTCCCGTGAGAACCCAACCTTAGGGATACCTAAGTGAAATTCAGCTCAAATGTGGGATATCTGCATCTGCTGCTGTACGATCCTCAGGATTCACCTTTAAAACATTTAATATATCCAACGACACTTGGCAAGGATGTCCGTTATCACCTTTAATATTTAGCCTGGCCATGGAGCCCTTAGCAAAATGGGTAAGGAATGCAAAAAGATATATCAGGAATTACTACAGGGGAAGAGAACACAAAACTGGTTTGTTTGCAGACGACATAATTATAGCCCTTACCAACCCAGAATCTTCATTACCTGCAGTGTTTGTAATAAGAGATGCTGCTAAATTTATTTAGTTTTTCTAACTAAACGTCACTAAATCTCAAATCTTAGGTATGCTTATACCTGACTCTGTTATTTCCAGTTTAAATCGCAAATTTTCATTTCCTGGGTATCAGACTCAGCTATTTGGGGATTAAACTATCATTCCAATCCTGAACACTATTTCTGAATAATTATATTCCATTACTCCAAGATATTAAACACGATTTAGCCAATTTTGTTAAATTTGAAGCATTGTGGCTCTGCAGAATAGCAGCTATCAAAATGCTAATAATTCCAAAAACCCTATATATATGTTTAGTAGAGATGAGCGAACGTACTCGTCCGAGCTTGATGCTCGGGCGAATATTAGGGTGTTCGGGATGTTCGTTATTCGTAACGAACACCACACGATGTTCGGATGTTCGGGTTACTTTAACTTTCTTCCCTGAGAAATCTTTTCTATATGCGCTCAATGGGGCCGGCGGCAGCAGCGCCAACCCCATTGAGAACATATAGAAGACAAATCCTTCTCTGCCACAGCTGTAACAGCTGTGACAGAGAAGAACGATGTTTGCCCATTGAATTCAATGGAACCGGCAATACAGCCGACTCCACTGAATGCAATGGGCTGCCGGCGATCGCGGGATGAATTGTCGGAAAGGGCTTAAATATATAAGCCCTTCCCTGCATTTCATCCAGAAATGTGTAAAAATAAAAAATATATATATACTCACCTGGTGCCGGCAGACGGAGTTCAGCGCGGCAGGCTGCAGTTCTCCTGAACTGCTCTGAACAGCTGTGAGTAGTATTCAGCAGCCGGGGATTAAAATCCCCGCCTGCTGAATAAGATGCCTCTGATTGGTCACAGCCTGACCAATCAGAGGCCAGCCCTCACTCACACCCATTCATGAATTCATGAATGGGTGAGTGAGGGCTGCCTCTGATTGGCTCAGGGGCAGCTCTCCTATATATTTAAGCCCTTTCCGACAATTCATCCCGCGATCGCCGGCAGCCCATTGCATTCAGTGGAGTCGGCTGTATTGACGGCTCCATTGAATTCAATGGGCTAACATCGTTCTTCTCTGCCACAGCTGTTACAGCTGTGGCAGAGGAGAACGATCGTTATGCTGACAGTGCGGGGGGGGGGGTCTCACTCTTGCCGCTATTGTGGCTTAATAGTGGGACCTGTGAACTTGAGATGCAGCCCAACATGTAGCCCCTCGCCTGCCCTATCCGTTGCTGTGTCGTTCCCATCATTTTCTTGAATTGCCAAGATTTTCACACATGAAAACCTTAGCGAGCATCGGCGAAATACAAAAATGTTCCGGTCGCGCATTGACTTCAATGGGGTTCGTTATTCGAAACGAACACCCGAACATCGCGGGAAGTTCGTTTCGAATAACGCGAACCCGAACATTTTGGTGTTCGCTCATCTTTAATGTTTAGGAATCTTCCAATACCTGTTCCAGTGTCCTTCCTCCATAAACTACAAAAAATCTTAATAAACATGTTTAGAAAGGACAACACACCCGTGTGGCAGCCCACACTTTATACCTTCCCATCTATAAAGGCGGATTAGGCTTACCGCAAGTTTTTTATTACTACTATGCGACCATAATTGATCAAGCCAGACATTGGAAAGCCAATACTCCTTATATTACTATTTAAGCTGGGATCACAGCATGGAAACAGAAAAATAATTTCCAAATCTATTATCCCCTTCCTGAAATACCTTTAAAGGTGACACCCTTTATTATTCCAGATATCTCAACTATATATAGCAGCTGGATCGCTGCAGGGGTCATTTCAATCTCAGATATATGGGAAGGTAATCACCTATTGTCCTTTAATGGAATTTCGATTAAATTTCACATACCTAAAAAAGATTTGTATTAGGCCACCTGCAGACGAGCGGGTCGGATCCGGCTACGAGAATTCTCGCAGCGGGACCCGACCCGAGCGCCTGCAGTGACGAGCGTGTACTCACCCGTGCCCGGCGGCCCAGGCTCTTTCATGTGCCGGCTGCCTGGCAGCCGGCGCATGCGCAGACCAGAGCCGGCGGCCGGGTGAGTGACGTTTCTGTGCGAGGCTCTGCGAGCCCTGCACAGAAATAGGAAATGCCGCGCAAGATTTCGCGCGCCCAAACCGCGGCCGTCTGCATAGGAGTGCGTATTGTAATGCACTACTATGCAGGCTTTCATTGTGCAGGCGGCCCTTCTTCAGATTACGCTATTTTATTACTTGGACTCCTAATTTGTGTTTTTTTTCTCCTAAAACTATATTTAAGATAGAGTTCTCAAATGTAAACAAGTTGCCAAAGGCATCTCAAGACTTTATTTGGTTACTTTGGACAGATCTCTGGGGAGGCCCCCTTGCTTTCTTCAGCAGGAAAGAGATCTAGCTATCTGTATAGTAAATAGAAGACTGGAATAAAACATTTACATTAGCAAGCTCACTTTTAAAATGTCCATCTGATTTATAGTTCACAAAGAAGCTTCTCTATCGTTGGTATCTCACTCCTATACACCTTGCTGCTATTTATCCTATGAGTTCAGATCAATGCTGGAGATGCTCTGGTGCAAAGGAACCTTGAAACACATTTCTTGTTATTGCCCAAGTATTAACTACTTTTGCAATCGAGCTAAATTCGTTCCTAAAAATACTTTAAGTATTCCAATAATATGGAGCTGCTCTTTATTACTGCTGCATGTAGGCATTGTAAGTTTAGCCCTTACTGACAACACTATAGTCTTCCATGTCCTAGTAGCAGCAAAGGCTTTTATTGTGAAATTTTGGAAAATCTCTAAGGTTCCTGTGTTGGCAGAGCTTTCCAACTATAGTACTGACTCTTGCAGGTTGGAGGGTACATTAGCAAGTATATACAGAAGCTATGCAAAATATACTGTTAATTGGGGGAAGTGGATAAATTCACCACTTAATTCTTCTTCATTGTGTTAAAATTACATAAGCTCATTGAGTTTTTAGATAAAACCTTATTGGAGGTATTTGCAAGCCATCGATTATCTTGTTAGGTTTATGGGGCTTTTATATAATAAAAAAAAGAAATTGAGCTCTTTATATGTAAAATTGTTTATCAACCTCTCTATATATATATCCAATGTAAACAGAAGTTTAAAAAAATGTAGGTAGTCACTTTTCCGGTTGAGGCACCCTGTGAGTCTTGTTTCCAGACATAAAATCTAAAAGGCCTACCAGCTGAGACTCCTGTGGGAGTTATGCGAGTTATGGAAACAGAATAGGGCAGCCTGCAATCCATTTTCGTAAGTCCCAACCACCCCTGACCACCCTATGGGGGCTAAACATAAGGGTAGGTGCAGGTCCCAGAGGTGGGACTCTTATCTATTAGGCATTCCTGGCATCTTGTGTGGATATGCCATGAAAGTCTCAGATGGGAATACCCCTTTAAATTATCTTCTACAACTATGTATATAACAGTATATAATACAATTATGATTGTGGAAAACATGAAAATTAGCAAAAACTGTACCTGAATAAGTGACAAAATATTCTTTCGGCGGCTACAGTGATGTGGTAAGCTGATTGCTGTACATTCTTCCACCTCGGGTAGGAATTTGGTAACTGCAGAAGAGAAAATATCCATATGGATAAGTATGACGTTATCTTGTGGAATATAAGGCTGCGTGTAGAGTATTCAACCCATAATAATCATTTGCTTTACTGTGCCTATTATAGGATATTTTACATGCCAGTTCTTCTCTCTAAGTATACGATGAATGATCAGTGTCCCTCTTGGATTACAATGTAGTCACTTTTGGTATGCATGTTTCCATCTCTGCATGGACACGGTGGCACATATAATGGCTCTGTACAACATGCATATTGCCAAATTCTATTAGAATGCATGCTCCATTAAATGTCGTATGTACAGAGATATTTCCCCTAAAAGAATTACTGCCCAAAGAAAACAGCTCTCTGTTCAAGACCACTTTCACACAGCCGAGAAAATTGTGCAAGATTTGTGTGTTGCAAGATGCACAAATCTCGCACGAATATGAAACCCATTCCTTTTTTTCTCGCATCGCGGTGTGGGAAAGAAATCCCGGTATGTCCTATCTTTGGGTGTTCCCTCAAAACACCCCGCCCATTGTTTTCAATGGTGCTAGAAAACACATTGCATGACATGGGAGATTCACAGCTCAATGTCACGCTTGGTAAACCAGCCTAAGGCATGCTGTGCATGCAGGCAGTATGGCTCAGCTCTACAGTGTTATCCCGAAAAGTAGATCTACCCAGAAAATAAGCCCTAGTCTGATTTTGTATGATTTTTGGGGAGGTTTGAAATATGAGTCATACTCCGAAAATAAACCCTCATTACATTCCTAAAAAAATAGGAATACATTACCTAGCAGGCTCATTCCAGGTCCTTCCCGCTGCTCTCCATAGCCCTGACACGGTTCCTGCAGTCTACAGCTGCCCACCCAAGATCACTTCCTTGTACGGGATTCATAAATTCGCCTCCACGAAGCAATGACTATGATTGGTTCTTCAAGTGCTGCAATGAATGGCTAAGCCGCGGCGTTCGAAGAACCAATCACAGCCATCATGGTGTGGAGGCGGGATTTATGAATTGGCTGAGCCGCAACTCAGCCAATTCATAAATCCTGCCTCCACGCCATGATGGCTGTGATTGGTTCTTTGAGCGCTGCATTGATTAGTTCTTAGAGTCCTTTTCAGCCAATCACAGCCATCGCACAGATTTATCGAGCGCTGCTCAGACAATCACAGCCATTACGTTGTGGAGGCTCAGCAAATTCATAAATCTCGCCTTCATGACGTGATGGCTGTGATTGGTTCTTTGAGCACGGCATTTATTGGCTGAGTAGTGCCTGAAGAATTAATCACAGCCATCGCATTGGTTCATCGAGTGGTGCATTGATTAGCTGAGCAGCGCTCCAAGAACCAATCACAGCCATCGCTTCATGGAGGCAGGATTTATGCATCCAGAAAGCAATGCTCTGTCGGGGACCAGGAGGGAGCAACAGCCTGCAGCAGCGCCGCAGAACGCCAGGGGAGGTGAGTAATGATTTTTTTTGACACTTTCTTTTTTTTGTATTACCGGCGTATAAGACGACCCCCGACTGCAGAGCAGGTTTTTCGGGGTTCAAAAGTCGTCTTATATGCCAGTATATACGGTATATAGACTTGGGCAGTCCTTCATGGATGTCAATAAACCCCTGATTACATTAGATATGTTTATAAATCCGTACTTGACAATGATATGATATATACAGTATATCTCTTTCTTATAATAAGTTATATAAACTGTGTTTTAGTGGACATGTAAATTATCTAAATTGGTTGTACTGCATCATATTTCACTACTCTTTGACCTTGTTATTATAAATGGCATTATGAATCAAGCAGTACAATAGTTGTGACATTAAAAAAATGCCAGTTTGGTTGTACAAAAAAAAGGCAGCTGAAAAATGAGCTCCATAAATATGCACAGTCAGTATGCTATCGTTATAAAATGCAATTTTGTCAACCCATTTCATTTTCTGTCCGTAAAGCTGATGTCCAGAAAAATTGAAATGTAGTAGTGTTTTAATATTCAGCACAGTGAACAAGAACTTTGTAACTGTATATATTGACCTAAATGCAACAAAGTAATAGACAATGTTTTAGCAATATTTATTTAAGAAACTAAGATATACTCGTATGTTTCTTAAGAAAAAATACATTTTTTATGAAACAATCTTGCCTTGTTTTTGATTGGCACATGTGAATTCGATCACTGAAACAGATTGTTACCTAGACACAACAGACGAGCTCATATCGGCCGGCCGTTTTCATATACGCTACATAGGTTGAGAAAAATTTGGTGAACGGGCGCACAAACCAAACGTTTGTGCGCCCGTTCAGATGGCCTCACCAGGCCATTGCCCATTTCCCCTCCCTCCTCATCACAGGCTTACCTGTCTTCCTGCCGTCTTGTTCTGTGCAATAGGAGGGGGTGGGACAGGGGCGGAGCTAAGTGCCGATCCGCCTCACCTCCTCCTATTGATAGCTATGGACAAAGGGCGGGGAGAGGGCAGGTGCTTAGCTCCGCCCCATCCCTCCCTTGTCCATAGCATCAATGGGAGGAGGCGGGGCCGACCGACGCTTAGCCCCGCACCTCGCATTGCACAGAACGATGTGTGTTTCTATGTATATACTATATAATACATTCAGAAAGTCTTCAGACCTTTTCACTTTTTTACATTTTGTTATGCTGTGGTATTGCGCAAATAAAAAAAATTTAAGTTTTTTCCCTTCATTCTGCACTCAATACCCCACAATGGCATAGTGAAAACAGAATGTTAGAGATCTTTGAAAATTTTTTTAAAAATGAAAAACTAAGACTTTGCATTGACATAAGTATTCACACCCTGTACTCAGTACTTAGTTGATTACAGCCTCCAGTCTTCTTGGTATGATGCCACAGGGTTTGCACACTTGGATTTGGGGATTTTCAGCCATTCTTCTCTGCAGATCCTCTCATGCTCTGTCAGGTTGGATGGGGGCCGTCTGTGGACAGCCATTTTTAGGTCTCTCCAGAGATATTCAATTGGGTTCAAGTCAGAACTCTGGCAGGGTCACTCAAGGACATTCACAGAGCTGTCCCTAAGTTACTCCTATGTTGTCCTGGCTGTGTGCTTAGGGTCACTGTCTTGTTAGAAGGTAACCTTCTGCCCAGTCTGGGGTCCCTTGTGCTCTGGATCAGGTTTCCATTAAGACTATCTCTGTACTTTGCTCCGGTCAGCTTTCCATAAACCCTGAACAGTCACTGAAAAATATCCCAACAGCATGATGTTGCAGCCACTATGCTTCAATGCAGCGGTGGTATTGAGCAGTTCTTGGCTTCCTCCAGACATAAAGCTTAAAATTGATGCCAAAAAGTTCAATCTTGTTTTCACAGTCTGAGAGTCCTTTAGGTGCTTTTTGGTAAGCTCCAGGCAGCATTTGTGTGCCTTTCACTGAGAAGACCCTTGACAAGACCAGATTGGTGGAGCACTGTAGTGATGGATGACCTTCTGAAAGTTTCTCCCATCTGCAGACAGAATATTTGGAGATCAGCTAGAGTGACCATTGGGTTTTTGCTCACCTTTCTTACCAAAGCCTTTCTCCCCTGATTACTTAGTTTTGTGGGTCGGACACCTCTAGGAAGAGTCTTGGCTGTTCCAAACTTCTTCTCCCTTCCTCTTCTCCAGAGGCTAGTGTGGTGTACAGTGTGAAGGCAGCAGACATACAGTCCTAAGCTCTTGCTCATGACCTGAAGGTTGCAGGTTCAATCCCTGCATGGTTTAGACAGCAGACTCAAGGTTGTGACTCATCCTTCCGCAGTTGGTGAATTGAGTACCCAGCTTGGTGGGGGGTAATAATTACCTGAAAATGCTGCCGAACAAGTTGTTATTTTTTCTTCTATTTAAAAATTATGGATGCCACTATACTCTTGAGAACTTTCAGTGCAGCAGAATTTTTTTGTAGCCTTCTTAGGATCTCTGCCTCCACACAATCCTGTCTCTGAGCTCTGTAGGCAGTACTTTCCTCATCATGGCTTGGTTGTGACTCTAATATGTATTGTGAGCTGTGAGATCTTATATAGACAGAGGTATGTCTTTTAAAATTTTGTCCAATCAACTGAATTTACCACAGGTGGACTGCAATCAAGGCGTAGAAACATCTCAAAGATGAGAAAGGGAAATGGGAGGCCTCTCATCTCATTTCAGAGCTAAATTTGAAGTAAGTGTCATACCAAAGGGTCTGAATAATTATGTTGATACTAAATCTTAGTTTTTCATTTAAAAGTCAAATTACAAAGATCTCTAACATTCTGTTTTCACTTTGTCATTATGGGGTATTGTGTGCAGAATGATGGGGAAAACCTGATTTTTTAAAAGACCACAACATAATGTAAAAAAGATGAAAGGGCCTGAAGGCATTCTGAATGCATTGTATGTGCATGTAGAATAAGTGTATGTGTCTGTGTGTGTCTATGTCTGTGTGTGCATGTGTGTATGAGTCTACAATTGTATAGGACAGCCAAATGTAAAATTTGTACATAAAATTCTATGAAAATAAATTTTAAAAAAATCAAACGAACAGCCCAAAAAATTGAAATACAGTGAAAGTAGTTGTTGCCATATAACAGTTGTTTGTCAAATATTAAATGCAACTTTTCCTGTCCTTCATGCTGGCCTCACTGATTCCAGTGGTCTGCCAATTATGGAGTAATGTGCTTTTTAAGATCCTAGGGTTCATTCACACTGTTTTCGGTCCATGAAAATAAAGTGTGTTTATGGACCAAAGCGTGTTTATGAACCAAAACACTGCACATTCCCTGCGCAATTGGCCCTGGTAGCATTTCTTCTGCACGCATGGCAACCAAGTTTTTCACGAGCACAAAAAAAAATGCAAAAAGGGTCCACAGATTTTATGCACAAATACACAGTGAATACACATTAGTAGCAATATGGTGGCTGAATGGGTTAGAATAGGCAGTACCTTAATGTATAACTCCAGCCCTAACAAAATCACCCTTTTGCCTCATTTTTCACGTAAAAAATCTGTAAAATATAAGCAATGAACAGAATTCCTCTCAATGCTTCTGAAAAAGTGTGAACTATTAAAATATCACACTATTTATTCCACACAGTGAACACTGTAAAAACAAAATAAGCACAATGCCAGAATTTATGGTTTTTTTGGTCACCTTACCTCCTTAAAAAAGCAATTAAAAAAATGATCAAAAAGTCGTATATACTCCTAAATGGTACCAATAAAAAACACAGCTCAGCAGGCAAAGCAAGCCCTCTCACAGACCCATCCATGGAGAAAGAATTTAATACAGATTTTAATGCAGATTTTCTGCTATGGAAGACTGCTGCATCTGAATGCACCCTTAAAGGGGATGGCCAAAGTTTTTTTTTTAATACATGCTCCCAATGGCCAAACATAATAAAAGATGGTATACTCACTTCTCATGGATATCTGTAGTTCCAGCACAGCAGCCACCCTTCTTCCCTCTGACACTGTGTTGCAGTCTGTAGATGGGAGTTCACAGACTGCTGCAACCAATCACAGACCTCAGCTTTCAAGAGCTGGGGTCATGATTGACTACAGCAGACTGTGATGTCCTATTCACTGACTGTGTTTGCAGATTGTAAACAGACCCAGCGTGAAGTTTGGAGGTGTGGCGCTTGGAGCCAGGGGAAGTGAGTATAAGATCTTGGCCATGAATTTAAAAAAATAGCTGTGGCATCCTCCTTAGGGCCAGTTTCACATGAGCATATTACAGATGCATTTTTGCATCTGTTATATGGCTGAGTGTCTTGACACAAATGTGAGTTTACTGACCTCAACTCACAACACCATACCCCGTTTCCCCTGAAAATAAGCCCTACCCTGATTTTTGGAAATTTTTAGGGAGGCTTAAAATATAAGCCATACCCTGAAAATAAGCATTACATTAAAAAAAAAAATCGTTACCTAGCAGGCTCGATCCAGGTCGTCTCACAATGCTCCGGAGCTCTGGCAGGCTTCCTGCATCCCTCAGCCGCCCACAGAAGATCGCTTCCTGGTTATGGGATTCATGAATCACAGCTCATGTTGATTTCAATGAGGCATGGTTTTCATTGAAATCAACGCGAGCTGAGCTTGCAGTTACAAGTGCTGACCACTACACAGAGGTCGGCACAAAGACTTCAGTTGCTTCAGCTCCGACCTCTATGTATTTGCGGAGCTGACAACATGCCCCAGTTTAGCTGATCGATCGGGGTCCCGAGCAACGGACCCCAGCCGAACAACTATTGATAATCTAGCCTAAGGTAATCAGTAGTATTCTCCCTGGAAAACCCCTTAAATAACAATCAGACCAGATTTGATCAGTAATCAATGTAGAAATCCAGTTGACTCCAAATTGTTCACTTTCTTTTTCTTGCAACTGTAACTGTACTGCATTGTCATTTCAATCGTTTACTACATGACACTATAACAAGGCAATCATTTTCACATGTAACAAGCAGGTTGCTGTGCAAAATGAGAACAAAAGCCACCAAAATAACAGATGCTGATTATAATCAAAAGAAGATTACAACCAGCCAATCACGGAAATAAAATCCATTCAAAGAATGAAAAAGATGAAATTCCTTATAAAATAGAAATATGAAATAGAACAAAAATAGTAAAAGCTGAGGCCATAACAAAGTTTCACAGCTTAAGTTATTCATATCTGTTCCCATACAATACGGAATATAAAAACAATATAATGCATTCTTAGTTCTGTTAAAATTAATCAAATGTCAGCCCCAACCTGTCTCAAATGGAGATAAAATCCAGATCTAATTAAAGAGCTTATGGATTATAGAACTTTATAAGATAAGCCTTTGTTGAGATTTCATTTTTTCTTTCCATCAGTTATAGATTGGGAGCATCTCCTATAGTACACCTCAAATGGAAAGCTGCAATATATGTCATAGGAATATAGTGGCATACAGAGTCCCATTGGTGTATATATACATAGTTTTACAATCAGGTATAACATTAATATCACCTGCCTAACATTGTGTATGTTCCCTCCTTTGCACTGACCCGTCGAGGCATGGGCTCCCCAAGACCTCTAAAGATGTCCTGTGGCATCTGGGACCAAGAAGTTAGCAGCAGATTCTTTAGGTCCTGTAAGTTTTGAGGTGGGGCCTCCATAGTAACATAGTAACATAGTATGTAAGGCCGAATGAAGACAATGTCCATCTAGTCCAGCCTGTTTATCCTTCTATGTTGTTGATCCAGAGGAAGGCAAAAAACCCCAAGAGGCATGGATCGGATTTGTTTTTGTAGCACATCCCACAGATGCTCAACTGGATTGAGATTTAGGAAATTTGAAGCAAAGTCATCACCTTGAAATCTTTGTCATGTTTTTCAAACCATTTATGAACAATTTTTGCAGTGTGGCGTAATATTCTGCAGAAATAGGACACTTCCATTATGGAAAACCATGAAAGGCGGTACTTGGTCTGCCAGGACATGGGCCAGAACATCAGACTAAGGGTTCCTTCACCACTACACTGTACCAATCTGACATAGGCTACCGTGCTGCCGATCATACATATTGTGTGAAATACGTGCACAATAAAGTTCACAGCTTGTTCTATTTTGGCACATATTACGCATATACCAAGTTAGTGCATGGTGATTGGTGGCCAGCAGCAAGTATGCAATGTCTTGTGTTACTGCTGCATGCCATTTGACTGTCACATGCGAGCAGCATGCAACAAATAATGCTTGTGTGCAGCCGCCATGACTCTGCTGACATGCCTTCTTTCCATTGTGCATTTGTTTGCCATTTTTTCCCCAAGTAAGCATTTCACATTGTCTTCCATGTGATTATTTCTCCATGGTCCAGTTCTGATGTTTCTTGAATATTCTATGGGGCTTTCAGTGGTAGAAAGAGGGCAGCATAGGCAGCCGCACAAGTCTTTGGCCACACAGCCCCACACATAGCAAGCGGTGATGCCCTGTGTGTCCTAACTCCTTTATATGATAGCCGCAGTCATTTTTTAGCATTTTCTGCTCTTCTATAGGACCAAACCAGATCTCCCTCTCCCTCTCTCCCCCCCGCTCCCCCACGCTCCCCGACGCAACTCACCTGTCACCCGCTCCGGCACTTGAATCTTTAGAGACAAGCGGGGAGATACTCGGCTAAGGCACTACTCGCTCGAGTAATGTGCCTTAGCGAGTATACTCGCTCATCTCTATCAATGAGTCTTGGGCACCCATGATCCTGTAGTTGGTCCTTCCTTGGACCAATTTTTGTGAGCACTAACTACACTCCAAAAGATCCGTCATTTTTTAGATTCTCCAACCTGGTTGTAAAGCCATCACAATTAAAGGAGATGTCCCGCGCCGAAACGGGTTTGTTTTTTTTTAAACCCCCCCCCCCCCGTTCGGCGCAAGACAACCCCGATGCAGGGGTTAAAAAAACCACCCGCACAGCGCTTACCTGAATCCCGGCGGTCCGGCGTCTTCATACTCACCTGCTGAAGATGGCCGCCGGGATCCTCTGTCTTCATGGACCGCAGGGCTTCTGTGCGGTCCATTGCCGATTCCAGCCTCCTGATTGGCTGGAATCGGCACGTGACGGGGCGGAGCTACACGGAGCCCCATAGAGAAGAGGAGAAGACCCGGACTGCGCAAGCGCGGCTAATTTGGCCATCGGAGGGCGAAAATTAGTCGGCACCATGGAGACGAGGACGCCAGCAACGGAGCAGGTAAGTATAAAACTTTTTATAACTTTTGTATGGCTCATAATTAATGCACAATGTACATTACAAAGTGCATTATTATGGCCATGCAGAAGTGTATAGACCCACTTGCTGCCTCGGGACAACCCCTTTAAGTCCTCGAGAAACTTACTCAGACACTTACGTTTGCCCAGTTTTCCTGCTTCCAACACATTAACTTCAAGAGCTGACTGTTCACTCCCTGCCTAACAATTCTCAGCTCCTCCAGGTGCTATTGTAACAAAATAATCAATGCTATTCACTTCATCTGTCTGCTTTTAATGTTATGGTTCATGGTTGTAATATATACATTTTTACTGGATACTTCTGCATAGAATTCCTTACTCTGCAATAATATCCCATACAGGAAGAAAAGGACAACACATGCCAAAAGGACAATGGCGCTCTATGAATAGTCTTGGCATATGGTCTAAGAGCTTTTCAAGAACTCACACCTAAAGGCTGGTTTACACAGGTCGATAATCTCTCAAAGATCGCTCAAACGACAGTTTGAGTGACAGCTTTGAGCGATCATTTTGCATAAACTACTCAGCTACCTAAGAGCAATTAAGTGTGCAAATGAAGCCTTCAGCTGAAAGCCGTTAATAGCCAGAGATCTCTTATCTGCTTTCAGTTCTTTTGTTCCCCAGCGGGAGACAATGTTATCTGCACTACCCGCGGAAAACTCCTAGTAAGTGAGACCGACGATTTTTAGGTTGGACTGAATTTAACGATCAGCTAGCAATGCACGAAAAATGCACGATGGGCGCATATTTAGACACAACGGTTATCGCTACAACGATCGTCTTTTAGCAATTTTTTAGCGATCATCGGCTCGTGTAAATAGGCCTTAACAGAGAGGCAGATTTATGAAAATAACTGTTTTTATTGCCCATTGCAACCAATCACGGTGTAGCTTTCATTTTTTTTCAAAAGCAAAATACAAAAGGAAAGCTGCTCTGTGATTGGTTGCTAGGGGCAATAAAGACAGTTTTTCTTTTAGACAGTTTTATAAATCTCCCCATAATTTTCACAGAGCCTGATAGTCAGCTTTTATTTGAAAAATAAAACACTGCAGTACATGTTTTCATGCACTTCAACTCAACCTCTATGCTATCTTATATTTCAACCAGATTCTAAAGTAATGGTAGAACTACAGTGAATATTGACACTTACATGGAACTGCAGAAAAGAGGGCCTATAACTCTGGGATGGCTGTAGTAGTAGCAGGTTGTTAAAGGCTGTACATATTTATGTGTGTACTATGCGTGTGGAATAGTTTAACATTTCTCTCTTTTTTATATACATTTATACACTTTAGTTACCATATATACTCGAGTATAAGCCTAGTTTTTCTGCACTTTTTTATGATGAAAAAGCCCCCCTCGGCTTATACTTGAGTGGGGTAAAATAAAAACGACCCTCCCAGCCTGCGTCTGTGTTCCTGGCGCGATTGTCTCCCTGCTGGTGCAGCAAGCTGCTTGAGACTTCTCCCCACTGTCATCCCCCTGCTCAGCTTTGAATTCCCCTGCCGTCAGCGCTGTGTAGGTAAGCGCTGTGATTGAATCGAGCACCAGTCAATCACAGTCGGCGCTCGATCATTCACAGCCATTCAGTGGATGACATCACTGAATGGCTGTGATTGGTTTATCGAGCGCCGGCTGTGATTAGCTGGCGCTCGATCCAATCACAGTGCTTACTTACACAGCGCTGACGGCAGGGGAATTCAAAGCTGAGCAAGGGGATGATAGTGGGGAGAAGTCTCAAGCAGCTTGCCACACCGCATTTTTTCTTTACCTAGTATGTACTCAAGTATAGCTAGGCTTATACTCGAGTCAATATGTTTCACCATTTTTTTGTGGTAAAACGTATTGACTCGGCTTATACTCGGGTCGGCTAATACTCGAGTATATACGGTACATCCTTTTTTTCTAATCCATTTTCCCCTAAACTATTGCCATTCACCATTCCACAACTATTTCTGCCATTAAACATATTTTTTATGCATGCACTCAGACATATTTTGTTTTCTTATCAGTTTACTTTAAATTTTTTATTTATGCTTGTCTAGATATTCGTTTATTTTACTTTTTGCCTCATATCTGGCCATATATGTGTATTTAGCATATTACCTAGACCAATTGCTTTTAATGTTTTTTTTCCAATACGAGTATATATATATCTCCACACACACAAACATATAGCTATATATATATACACACACACACACGTACACTTTTTTTAAATTATTGCCCATTCTTTTTGGTTGCTCAGTGTTAGCATATAACACATCCACTGACTGTTTGTCGCTATGATGATTCTATTTTAGCTTTCTCTTTGTATCATTTATTTTATACATTTTCTGTTTGATCATGTGATGCAACATGACTATTTACTGTTTGATTTATATATTTATTTATTTGTCTGTATGTTCTCCCTCTTTTTTGGCAGGGATCTATATTGAAAAGTATAGTCATCTGCACTTTTAACACAACTATATACAAGGTATATGTGCATACAGTTTAATATGTCCTATTATATGTTCAGCTCGACCATTTGAAGGAATCCCACCAAATGGAACAAACGGTGAACACAATGTGATTTTAGTCTTAACTAAAAAATAATTGAACAGAATATGAAAATACTTCCTAAAAAAGGCCAGCTCAAGGACATCTGTACTGGTAATTTTGATTTCAGTAGGAAATAGTCTTTAATTATGGCTGTTTCAACTGAAGCCTGCTGGAAGAAGTAGAAAAAGTAGTAGTGACACATTATTAGGAAATGTTTTAATGACCATAATGTAGAAAGTCATGGTAATGGACAATTTATGACTCAAGAAAATGCAGAACTACTAGCGACATAAATGACTTATGAATCACCTCCTTGTAGAACTTCAGGAGAAATTATGCTTCGTGTTGTTATATGTCCATTTTTAAAAATGGGGACAGAATATGTGGTGTTCAAGAAATAATTCTGAGTGAAGGTGAACTGTTAAACTACAGAAAATTAAAGGGAATCTCTCCCCAATTTTTTGTGAGCAGCAAAGGGTAGCGACAGAAGCGCTGATTACAATAATATGTCTGCAGTGTGTATCTGCACACTAACTTTAGAGAAACTTTAATTTTATTAGTAGCAGTCACACAGAGAATTAGTCCTTGATATTCATGAGCTACAGACTAGCCAGAACCACCCTGCCCTCCAGCCAATGATTGACATCTGTCACCATGTACAGTAATAGGCACACAGCAGTTAATCAGTGGCTGGATGATCGGGTGGGCAGGGCTAAGCCTATGGCTTATGAATATCAAGGACTACTTCCTGTAGTCCTCTATGTATGTACTACTCTATGTATGACATTGGCAATTGCAGTGGAATCGGCCAACAATCTAATATATTGGGGCAGTTCAAATGTTGGAAGAGCTAAGCTGTTTTATGTATGTAACCAGCTTTATTCTGGATCACTTCCCTTCCCATAGCTTTAAACTAGAACAATATGGGATGGGAAGTGAAAGGCTTGCTATTAGAATTGGAAGGGAAGAAAAAAAGGCAAAAAATTCAGAAGGAAAGTAGAGGAGTAAGAGACACCGATCTCAAACTAATATGTTTTTACACGAATGCACAGAGCATGGGAAACAAACAAGGAGAGTTGGAGCTCCTAACACAGAAAGAGAAATATGATGTCATAGGCATCACGGAAACTTGGTGGAATGATACACATGATTGGAATACAAGGCTTGAAGGATACAACTTATTTTTAAGAAACAGGCTTAAAAATAGGGGAGGAGGTGTTGTGTTGTATGTTAGGAAAACATTCATCTCCACAGAGATTCAAGCTTCAGAGCATGGGAGTTCTGTCGAAACTGTTTGGGTAAAAATACAAGGAGAGAACAACAGAAAGGACACCATTGTAGGCATTTACTATAGGCCACCTGGACAAGCAGAAGATATTGATGAACTCTTTCTACATCAGATGGCCAAGCTCTCAAAAAACTATGACATAGTGATTATGGGAGATTTTAACTATCCCGATATTTGTTGGGAATCTCTCTCAGGTAAAAGTAATGAGTCCAACAAATTCTTATCCGCTCTTGCTGACAACTTTATCTTCCAAAAGGTAAAAGAGAAAACAAGAGGATCTGCTATCTTGGACCTAATTCTTGCCAACAGGGAGGGAATGGTTGAGGAAGTAAGAGTGGCTAGGACCTTAGGAGGCAGTGATCATGCTATCCTTGAATTTTGGATAAAAAGGGGAGGAAGACCTGAGAAAACTCAGACCTCAAGGTTGGATTTCAGAAAGAGGATAGGAAGAATCCAATGGCAGGATGTTCTTAAGGACAGAAATGTCCACGAAGGTTGGGAAATATTGCGAAATTAGATTCTCAAAGCACAATCGTTAACAATCCCTAAAGGAAGGAAGAATGGGAAGCATTTAAAAAGATCAGAATGGATGAACACAGAACTTGCACACATGTTAAAAAAGAAGAAAAATATGTTTATCAAATGGAAAGAGGGGGGAATATCTAAAGAAGAAGATAATAAGGTCTGCAGAAACTGTAGGGCAAGTGTCAGAAAAGCTAACGCTAAGGCCTTAGTCACACGGGCGTTTTTTCACGCGATTTGCGCATCGCATGACGGATGCGCATGCGCAAATCGCGTGACCGGCGCCGAAAAATCGGCCCAAAAATCGCCCGAAAATCTGCTCCTAGCCGCGTTTCATTAGAAACGGGCCGGAGCTGTCCAGCGCATTGCATTCAATGGAGCCGGCAATACAGCGGCTCCATTGAATGCAAGCGCTGCGGGCGTGCGCGGGGTTAATTGTCGGGAAGGGGTTAAATATATAACCCCTTACCTGCAATGCATCCTTAAATGTGAAAAAATAAAAAAAAAGGATGTACTCACCTGCTCCCGGCAGCTGGAGATCCCGGCGGTGGGCCTGCAGTGGGTGTGAAGGAGGTGTGACTCAGGCTTGCCCCTGATTGGCTCAGCGCTGAGCCAATCAGAAGCAAGTCTCAGTCACACCCATTCATGAATTCATGAATGGGTGTGACTGAGCTCAGCCTCTGATTGGCTCAGGCTGAGCCAATCAGGGGCAAGCCTGAGTCACACCTCCTTCACACCCACTGCAGGCCGACCGCCGGGATCTCCAGCTGCCGGGAGCAGGTGAGAACATCCTTTTTTTTTATTTTTTCACATTTAAGGATGCATTGCAGGTAAGGGGTTATATATTTAACCCCTTCCCGACAATTAACCCCGCGCACGCCGGCAGCCCATTGCTTTCAATGGAGCGGCTGTAGTGCCGCTCCATTGAATTCAATGGGCAAACATCGTTCTTCTCTGTCACAGCTGTTCCAGCTGTGGCAGAGAAGAATGATTTGTCTTCTATATGTTCTCAATGGGGTCGGCGCTGCTGCCGCCGGCCCCGTTGAGCGCATATAGAGAAGAGAACAGGAATCGCAGATCGCAGATAGGTGCGATCTGCGATTTCTGTTCTCTAATTTATCGGACGAGCGCATAAAAAGCGCTCATGTGTCCGATACCATTGCAAAGCAATGGTTTTAAAAAGTCGCCGGACGCATGCGCATGCGCAAATCGCGGCAATAAACGCCCGTGTGACTAAGCCCTAATAATGAATTGAGTCTTGCAACTGAGGTCAAAAGCAATAAAAAAAGGATTTGGGGGGGGTATGTCAAAAGCAAAAGAGAAGTCAAAGATGATATTGGGTGCTTACAAGATGAAAATGGTGAATTACTTAAGAATGATGTTGAGAAGGATGAACTTTTAAATTCCTATTTTGTATCTGTTTTCTCTCAGAAAGTAGATGGAACATCAACTTATCTTCCCTGTGCTAATGGGGGAATAAAAGAATGCAGGCTATCTGTAAGCAGAGAGATGGTGAGGGAACACTTAGCTAACTTAAATGAATTCAAGTTTCAAGGTTCAGATGAATTACATCCTAAGATACTAAAGGAAGCAGCAGAGGAAATTGCAAAACCACTCGCCATAATCTTTAAAAATTCCTGGAAAAGAGGAGAAGTCCCAGAAGATTGGCAAAAGGGCAAATGTTGTCCTTATCTTCAAAAAAGACAAATAATTAAACAGCATGTATGTAAGTACTTGGATAAAAATGGAGTAATTAACCAGAGCCAGCATGGCTTTGTAACAAACAGGTCATGCCATACGAATATAATTTCCTCCTATGACAGAATCACCGACTGGGTTGATCAGGGAAATGCAGTGAATATAGTATATCTTGACTTTAGTAAAGCATTTGACAAAGTATCTCATACCATACTTATTGAAAAAATGGCAAAGTATGTGATTGACAGGACAACTATTAGGTGCATTCACAACTGGCTGAGTACTCAAAGAGTGGTCAAAAATGGCTGCACATCCAAGTGGAAGAATGTATCAAATGCGGTACCACAAGGCTCTGTCCTAGGCCCAGTGTTTTTCAACATTTTTATAAATGATCTGGAGGAGGGAATTGATGGGAAACTGATCAAATTTGCCGAAGACACAAAGTTAGAAGGGATAGCTAACACTATGGAAGAGAGAGAGAGTATTCAAAAAGATCTAGAAAAGCTTGATCAGTGAGAGGCGACTAACCAAATGTTTTTTTTAACAAGGAAAAATGCAAAGTCCTACATCTGGGCAAGAAAAATTTAAAAAGCACATACAGAATGGGAGGAATTGGGCCAAGCAGCAGCACATATGAAAAACACTTGAGTATACTAATAGATCATAGACTGAACATGAATCAACATTGTGATGCAGCAGCCGAAAAGGCAAAACAATTCTAGGATGTATTCAGAGAAGCACAGAGTCTAGATCATGTGTGGTAATTATCTCCCTCTACTCTTCCTTAGTCAGACCTCATCTGCAATACTGTGTACAGTTCTATTGGACAAAAAAAACAGATCTAAATTATAGATGTATACAAATACGCTTGTGTGAAACTGGCCTAAAAGACAAAGTAAAGGCCCATTTACACGGAGCAATGATCACTCAAAAATCGCTAAAAAGCAATCATTTCAGCGATAATCATTGCGTATAAACGCGCGGCCATCATGCTCTTTTTGTGCACTGCTAGCTGATCGTTAAATTCAGGCCAACCTAAAAATCATAGTGGGGTCTTATCAGGAGTTCTCCGCGGGTAGTGCTGATAGCATTGTTTCCTGTCGGAGAACAAAGGAACTGCAAGCAGATAAGAGCTCCCCGGCTATTAACTGCATTCAGCTAAAGGCTTCTTTTGCACGCTAAATAGCTATTAAGCAGCTGAGTAGCTAATTAATAGTTTATGCAAAAAGGTCACTCAAAGCTGTCACTCAAACTGCCATTTGAGCTATCTTTGAGCAATCCTCGCTTAGTGTAAATGGGCCTTAAGGCTGGGCTGACATGAGACCTGCAGTGGATTCCAGTTGTGAGCTCTGCAGGTGACCCTGCATACCTCCCTTAACCCTTTGCAATCCAATTTTGGATTTAGGGTTTCTAGGGGTCTTTCTCTTTCTGCCATTATACAATGGCACCATCTGCTGGTTAGAGCCAGTACTGCAGTATGCGACATCACAAAGAGGCCCCCGACAACAGAGCATCTGGCAATACATATTAAGAATACTCTGTCGGATGTCTTCTGACATCAGAGCTGCACAGGCTTCAATCAGAATGTAGGAAGACGTCAGACAGTGGATTGGAAAAGGTTAACTGTATTGCGGATGACCATGGAGGCTCGCAGGCAGTTTTTTTTTTGTTTGTATTTCCCGTGCTGTTGCTTACCAATGATGTGGGTACCTGCAGTCCATACACAATGATTATTGTGTAAGGGTTGCCAGTCGGGTGCCTCCATTGACATCCACGTGTATTCTGCGGCAAAAGAGAGCATGCTGCAATTTTTCTTCCACTTGCAGAATGCGCAATTCATATCCGCTACTGTGAGGGAAAATTCAAAAATGCATGCCTGTCAATACCCACGTTTCACCACAAAACGCCCGTGTGGTCACCAATTGCGGGATCCACAATTCAATTCCGGTTTTGTGAGACCGGCCTAAGGTGAAATTCTCCCAGGTCTTTTCAATATATTATGTACTGCTTACATAACTAGTCTTATAAACCATGTTTACGTACCCTTTATGGTCCAAAGTTAACTCATGAGCCCAAGAAACTTAAGTAACAGTCAGTGGACCTGAGTGATAACATTTCCTACTAAAGTCATGATGGTACTCTAAAGACATTGTTAATATTTTTTTCTACATGAGTATTGACAGTGTATGTTCTCTTTTGAATATCCGTTAATGTCCGCTAATAGTCTAACTCTACAAAAAATGTTATTGAAAAAAAAACTGCATTTGTAATTTTTGCAGCGCCATAAATCACATAGAATTGGCCTTTTCCATAACATTCAGTAAAAAATTCACTTTGAAAATCTTCTTTGCATTGGCTGCCAACGTAAAATTGGGTACGCAACATGAAATTTGTTTTGAGAGATACTAAATAAAGTTAGTATTCCTTTGGTACCTACTTCAGAGAACTCGCTCAGTCGCTGAAAAAGTAAAGCTGTTCAAGGCAAGGGGTGGTCTAATAAAATCTTTCCTGAACACTGCACACATCACAGGTCTCGTCCTTTGTCTTCGTCACGGTTTTAATACTTTTGATTGCAAATATGTTACAAAGGAAAATCAATTCCAGCCAGAGGATATATATTGTAGGCAGTATCACATGTCTATATTGCTAATTAATGATCTGCATATAAGACCACAACCTGAGACGGCAGCTGCCAGCAATACCTTTACTGAGAAATAAAAGTAAGGCAAATACTGCAGATGTATAAATTACTGTCTTAGCAAATCTAAGCTGCCTTAGGGCTTTCACATGGGCTGAATTTTCCGCATTCCGTACCGCAAATCGCTGTAAATTCCGCACAAGTCTGTGTGGATTTTGATGCGGAATGAAAATGGCTTAACCCTTATGTATGCACCCGGAATTATCAACGTTGTTTTGCATTCGGGTACCCACGTGCGTTACAGCTGCTTTAGAACATGTAAACAGATAGAATTCGGGAGTCCCGCATACACTCTTGCTTGGAGAGGACTGTGAGTAATGGCCGTTCATTGTATTTCATATGTTCGTGCATAAACACGTGTTCTTTGAAAGAAATACAGGTAGTTATTGTAATAGTTTTTTCCTGTTTTTACTGAAACTAGCATTTAAAATCTTTTTTTTTCATTATGATATCAACTAAGGTTGCATTTAGGGACCTATCTTATTTTGGGAATATATGGTTTATTCTTCATCAATGTTCCAACAATAGTTCCAATGATATACCACCATCGGCGTACAAATAGATGGCCATTAGCCTTTTTTAACAACATTGCCGAAATTGCGAATTTAGCCGTGTACATTATTTATTACGAAAACAATAAAATGATTCCAAAGAAAACTAACCAAATACGGTGTTAGGTTGTGCTGGCTGGGATCAGTAGTACCAAATAGGTTTCTAGCAGCACAGCCCCACAGGTGTGGTATGATTGAGCTGGCTGGGTGTGGTGTTCTCCTGCTAGCCAATCACGACTGGTCTGGTTGCAGATAATTATCCTCCCTCTGCAAGAGGAAGCTGGTTTCACTTCACTGTAGGGTTTGTTGGTTTTGCATGCCTGTACATGTGTTATGTGTTGGAACAGGGGCTTGTCCAGTGTTTGTGCAGGTGGCCAGACATTAGGTGTGGATAGCCCTGTTTTGTGTATATGGTGTGAACAGTGTCATGTTCTGTATGTCTGTGCAGGTGACTAGACAAGAGGAGTGAACAGTCCTGTTCTGTGGATAATGTGAACAGGGGCTAGTCCACTTTTTGTGCAGGTGGCCAGGCATTAGGTGTGGATAGCCCTATTCTGTGTATATGGTGTGAACAGCGTCATGTTTTGTATGTCTGTGCAGGTGACTAGACATGAGAAGTGAACAGTCCTGTTCTATGTGGTGGTGTGTCCGGCATGCTAATCCTAGTGTGTTGCTGTGTGATTTGTGTTCTGTGTGCCGGTCTGTGGGATAGTCAGGGCCAAGGTTTCAGTGCGGGGCTGCCTTTATCGAGGCGATAGCCTTGCTTATTAGGTAGGGTCCTGCCATTCTCCCTGCAGCTTGGAGTCAGTTGTCTTGCTAGTATAGGGACCCGCAAGACAATGAAGAGCCTTGATCGCAGCTTGTGGGCTTAAGTATTTTGGCCAATATACAAACCAATACCTCGTATTTTTATAGCTATAACTTCTGTGTACAGGTATGCATGGCGAGTATGTGTTAGCAGTCGGTTCCTGTTTGTATCTTAGGTCACATTCGTGTGGGACTGGTGTTTGTTTGCCCACATGAACATAACAGACTGCTTTTCTTGAGACAATTGGCAGTTGAGAGCGTTCTTGGTTGATCGATTTCAACGGTTTCATTACATCTCAGTCACAGTTAGATCGAACTGGTTGAAAAGTTGTGGTTGGTTCTTGCCACATTTGCTATCAACAAACTATCAGAAAACGCAGAAAAACAAGAAAATGTTGTGCGAATTGTAGTAAAACCATGTGCGACGAACACGCCGTAACTACGACAAAATGTATCCTCTGCGAAAATGTTGTTACTCAATAAGCATGTAATTATAATTAAATAATTGACATAAAAGTTATACATTATCATTAAAGAATGTTTATAAATGTTTATTTTAATATTCGTACCATTTTAGAAAGCTAAAAATTCATTCATAATATAAAAATACGCATGGGTCCCTGGGTACCCTGGGTACGACTGAGAAGCATTATTTTCAACTCCATTTTTTAAAATGATTGCATGCTTTAAAAATTCTGGTAAAAAAATCTCCATCAAAAAAGGTCAAATCGTGAGGATCTAAAGCCGCTTGAAGAAATCTTTGCACAAACGATAAAAATCATGAATAAGTGGCTAGTGGGTACCCGGGTGCAGACATAAGGGTTAAACCAATTTGCAATTCTGCACCAAAATCTGCAGTTAGTCCTGTGGATTTGAATACGGCGTTCTGCAGTGGCAAATTCTGCTACATCCCGGCAGAAATATTCCGTCCTTGTGAAAAGGTCCTTATAAAATATGTGCATAATAGAGATGAGCGAGCATACTCGTCCGAGCTTGATGCTCGTTCGAGTATTAGGGTGCTCGAGATGCTCGTTACTCGAGACAGCACCACACGGTACTCGTCTCGATTAAACGAGCACTGACCATTGAATTCAATGGAGCCAGCAATACAGCCGGCTCCATTGAAAGCAATGGGCTGCCGGCGATCGCGGGATGAATTGTCGGGAAGGGCTTAAATATATAAGCCCTTCTCTGCAATTCATCCAGAAATGTGTAAAAATAAAAAAAATATATACTCTCCTTGTCCCGGCAGAACGATGTTAGCCCATTGAATTCAATGGAGCCGGCAATACAGCCAGCTCCATTGAAAGCAATGGGCTGCTGGCGATCGCGGGATGAATTGTCGGGAAGGGCTTAAATATATAAGCCCTTCCCTGCAATTCATCCAGAAATGTGTAAAAATAAAAAAATATATATACTCACCTTGTCCCGGCAGATGGAGTTCAGCGCGGCTGGCCTGCAGTGGGTGTGAAGGGGGTGTGAGTCAGACCTGCCCCCTGATTGGCTCAGCGCTGAGCCAATCAGAGGCAGATCTCACTCACACCCATTCATGAATTCATGAATGGGTGAGTGAGTGTTGCCTCTGATTGGCTCAGCGCAGCTCTCAGCTGAATGACAGCAGTTCAGCACCACAGTGCAGGGGACAGCAGGAGAACACGCGGCTGTGCCCCGGCAGCTGAAGGGAGGTGAGTATCTATTTTTTTTGTTTTTTAAATCACTTTTAATTCATTTCCAGGGAATGGCTTATATGTAAAGTCCTTCCTTGAAAAAGAATTCAGGTGTGCCAGCGGACCATTGTCTTCAATGGAGTCGCCGGCAGCAGCAGCGGCTCCATTGAAGAGAATGCCTGCATTTTTATTCTTTTTTACACTAAAATCTTTCTTTTTCAGGTAAGGGCTTATATTTTTAAGCCCTTCCCGAAAATTCATCCCGCGCTCGCCGGCAGCCCATTGCTTTAAATGGAGCCAGCTGTATTGCAGGCTCCATTGAATTCAATGGGCTAACATCGTTCTTCTCTGCCACAGCTGTAACAGCTGTAGCAGAGGAGAACGATCGTTATGCTGACAGTGCGCGGGGGGGGGGGGGGTCTCACTCTTGCCACTATTGTGGCTTAATAGTGAGACCTCGGAGCCCGAAATGCAGCCCTGCATGTTGCTCCTCGCCTGCCCTATCCATTTCTGTGTTTTTTACATGACTTTGGTGATTTGCTAAGATTTTCACAAATGAAAACCTTAGCGGAGCACCAGTCATATACAAAAATGCTCGAGTCGCCCATTGACTTCAATGGGGTTCGTTACTCGAAACGAACTCTCGAGCATCACTGAAAGTTCGACTCGAGTAACGAGCACCCGAGCATTTTGGTGCTCGCTCATCTCTAGTGCATAACCCTCAAAAATATACTAAATAAGAATGGCACCATTACAGTTGCTGGCTCTGCCCATGTATAAAGGCACTCCTACTGTTAGGCCCGACATCGAGGTCCATTAACATTAAACCTATCAGTCTATTAGTTTAGCAAAGAAGTTTGTTTGAAATCGGCACTTGCAGTTGTTGTCACCACTGCTGTGCAGTTCTGGCTGGACATTGCTGTTTAGCCCATATTTGTATGCACTTGATATCCGTACTATGTATTAATGTGCTGACCCAGAGCTACTAGGTGCACTTTTAGAAATTGTTTGCAACTGTATAAATGATCATTTCTACAGTTACACAGTGACAAATGTTTCTAGCTAAAGCTTTATCATAGCTTCTGCTCATCACTGACCCTTTTTACCCTTTTACAATGCTGAACCAAGTATTAAGCCAAAAGTTTCAAAGATAAATCTTGCCAGTAGATCTCTCAAGCCAAAAATGAATGGGCAACACTGCCAAGTCTTGTCAGTGAGAATGTACCGCTCTGAAAAGGCGCCTGAGATGCAGAAAGTTTCACAGCCAGGATTACTAGCGTTTACACTCTTAGGCCTTAGTCACACGGGCGTTTTTTCGCGCGATTTGCGGATCGCATGACGTATGCGCATCCGCAAATCGCATGACCGGGGCCAAAAAAATCGCCCGAAAAATCTGCTCCTAGCAGCGTTTCATTAGAAACGGGCCGGAGCTGTCCAGCGCATTGAATTCAATGGAGCCAGCAATACAGCCGACTCTACTGAAAGCAATGCGTTGCAGGCGAGCGCAAGATGAATTGTCGGGAAGGGCTTAAATATATAAGCCCTTCCCTGCAATTCATCCAGAAAAGTGTAAAAATAAAAAAAATCTATATACTCACCTTGTCCCGGCAGATGGAGTTCAGAGCGGCCGGCCTGCAGTGGTTGTGAAGAGGGTGTGAGTCAGACTCAGCGCTGAGCCAATCAGGGGCAAGTTTGACTCACACCCACTGCAGGCCGGTCGCTCTGAACTCCGTCTGCCGGGACAAGGTGAGTATATATATATTTTTAATTTTTACACATTTCTGGATGAATTGCAGGGAAGGGCTTATATATTTAAACCCTTCCCGACAATTCATCCTGCGCTCGCCGGCAGCCCATTGCTTTCAATGGAGCTGGCTGTATTGCCGGCTCCATTGAATTCAATGGGCAAACATCGTTCTTCTCTGCCACAGCTGTTACAGCTGTGGCAGAGAAGAATGATTTGTCTTCTATATGTTCTCAATGGGGTCGGCGCTGCTGCCGCCGGCCCCATTGAGCGCATATAGAGAAGAGAACAGGAATCGCAGATCGCAGATAGGTGCGATCTGCGATTTCTGTTCTATAATTTATCGGACGAGCGCATAAAAAGCGCTCATGTGTCCGATACGATTGCAAAGCAATGGTTTTAAAAAATCGCCGGACGCATGCGCAAATCGCGCGAAAAAACGCCCGTCTGACTAAGGCCTTAGGCCTCATGTCCACTGGCGGATTTGATTTGCAGTATCCGTGCAGGATCTGCAGTTCAAGCCGCCCATTGGGAAGCATGGACATCCGCACTTCAATTTACACATGCGGATCTGTTGTCCGAATTCCGCATGTAGAAAACAAATTCGGGATTCCCCGCAGAATTTCCACCCGTACACGCCAGCAGAGGATTGCATTACAACACGCAATCCTATGCAGACGGCCAAGATTTGTCTGCGCGAAATCCCGCGCAAAAAACAAATCGGGGCATGCTCTATTCTGCGAGCCCCGCACAGAAATGTCACTCCCCGGCCACCAGCTCCGTTCTGCGCATGCCGGCACATGAAAGATCCGGGGCCACGGGAGCAGGTGAGTAACGCACTGCTCTTTGCAGGGGCTCGGGTCGGGTCCCACTGCGAGAATTCGCGGCCTTAATGTTGGTGATGGCGAGCTGAGCTTGTGTTCCGTGGCTTTTACATATGATTTTCTAACAGTACACATGCAGTGAACAAAGCAAACATTTCCTATATTTCTGCACACGACTGACTGTAAAATAATGCAAAGTCCATTGTAGACCAACTCAAAGAGAAACCAAATTTACAAAAGGAAATTAAACCGAGGGTAATTTTAGAAAAATGGATCTGAAACAGAAGTGGATACTTAAAGTCGTTGTCAAGGACTAAAAAACATAAATATAACAGCAGGGCATGTGATAATATAAAAAAAAGAACCATTACTCAGCTGTTGATTCCCCTATCGCTCCAGCGCCAACACCCCAATGGTCCACACTGGTTTGTGTTTACTTGTCTGGCAGCAATGACAACTATGTGACCACTGCAGCCAATCACTGGCCTCAGCAGTCTCTTGCCAGACATGGAAGCCTGTGGACAGATGCTAAAAGTTCTTTGTGGAACAACCACCTAACCCACTTAAGACCAAGAGCGGTAAATATATACGGAACTTGGTCCTGGGATTTAAACCCGGCCGATAGCAAAAATATGGTGCGGGATTAAAGCCTTTGCTCCTGCAATTAAACTAGAGCAGATCGGGTCCTCAGCTGTCAGACACAGCGGAGAACTTGGAGAAGGAGCATTTTTTAACCGCTTCTGCCTTCTCCTTTCCTATGCCTTGCCTTCTTAATGAGCGCTAGGTACTAAAAAGTGAAAGTGGAAGTATTATTTCCACTATGCAAGTCAGCAATCACGTGACCACCAGGTGCCCCCTGTCACAGCGGAGCTGTAGAGTCCTAGCAGATCCTGATCAGCCATTAGTGACTATTGTCACTACAGGGGGATGTTTTTCCCTGTAAAAGGGGCTCTTATGGATGCAACAGCTATAGTGGAAATGTTTGAAATTAAAAAAACAACACACCATGTGAATGACCCCCAGAGGTTTTATATGACATCATGGAAGTCATAGATAGTAAAAAAAAAAACATTTTCACAAATAAGTAAAAAAAAGATTACATTATAAATTAAAAATATATATAGAAAACCGTCACTGTATGCACCCTATACATATTATATATCAAAACATCCAAAAGAAAATGAGGAACCCATTCTCATACTTTATTTTAGCATAAATATACTACACTTAATATACTATACTTAAAATACAACTATATATATATTTTTATTAAACTAAATTTTTTAAACTCTTTTTATCTCAAATAAAACTAAAAAATGGAAAACGATTTCAGTGAAAAAAACAAGATATGAAAAAATAACTAGTAAAAAAAATTTGGTAGCTGGAGAAAAAAATAGGGCAGTAAACCACCACATGGGTAAAATCCCTAAAAAGTGTCTGGTCCTTTAGGGGTCAGTCACACGGGCGGATCGGCGCCCGTGTTCCTGCACGATAAGACGGCCGCACTGCAGGTGTGGACGACTCTCCGCACCGCCGGAAGAATCAACCAGGTGCGGCCATCTTCTTCGTGCAGTAACACGGGCACATCGGCGCCTGTGTGACTGAGCCCTTAGGACCAAAACAATCTGGTC
The DNA here is from genome assembly GCF_035609145.1 of Eleutherodactylus coqui. Lineage (NCBI taxonomy): Eukaryota > Metazoa > Chordata > Amphibia > Anura > Eleutherodactylidae > Eleutherodactylus > Eleutherodactylus coqui. Next base: position 218,980,282 of record NC_089838.1, on the reverse strand, counting down.
CTTGAGGGGTTAATGTGTACCTCAATGTATTGAGTATTCAAAACCTGAAGGCCATGTTCATGCAAGTTACACAGTTCAACAGCCAGATATTATAAATTGGTGAAAATCTCATTTACACACTGCAGCACAGAACCGTACATCTTCTAGAAAATTGCGGCAGCAATAAAACAACTCAGTTGCAAGGTAGAATCAATCCTAAGCGCATCTCCTATGCAATACTGTGATAAAATGGATATATTAACTTATTTGTCTTTTTGTTTGTGGTGTGGCGAGGTGCAGCATTAAATCACACCACTAATGCCAGGTGTTAAAACAGCAGAAATCTAGTCCTAAGCTCTCACTCATGACCTGAAGGTTGCAGGTTCAAATCCCGCATGGTTCAGTTAGCCGGCTCAAGGTTGACTCAGCCTTCCATCCATCTAATCTGATCCTCTCCAGTCCGGCAGCCAATGACAAGGCGACAAGGGTGGAATATCCAGGTCAGCCACCCCTGTGTTAGAGATCATCAATGCATTGCTGCCTGCCTGCATGCCTCAGGTTGTACTCTGGGGTACATATAATGTCTGGATAAACTTTTTGTGTCTTTTTTGTGAGGTATATAGGAAAAATAACAAAAATAGTTTTTCGTTTCATATAAATGCAATGTTACCTTTATTCTGTGTCAATACAATGACAGCTATACTAAATATATATCGTTTTTTATGTGTTACTACTTAAGCATTTTTGTCCATTGCTTTTTACACCATTCACCCTGTGGGGTCACGGACATAGTATTTACATATCACACATCCTTACAAACGTGGAGATACCTAATATGCTTTTTCCAAAGAAAAGAGAGTTTTGTAGGGAAAACATTATTTTTTAAACTTTTTTTAAATTGAACACTATCTTTTTTTCTTTTTACACAGTTTGCGGCTGCCCAATTTGCATAGTGGAGTTGGCCATTAAAACGTAATGGCAGCGGCCGCACTACCTAATAACGTATTGCCCCATCTCAATTAATGAAGCGTGCTAAGCATCCTATTTTAAGTTGCTACATTGGTACAACATGAGGCCACCTTTTCGAATTACTATGACTATAGCTGCAGAAAATAATACAGGATGTAACCAGGCAGGTATTTACCCCTATGATCTGGAGGTCCAGTGCCTAGGGTGGCTCCTTTTAGGGGCGTCTGTAGACCAGCTAATTTCAAAAGTTTTTATTCCATTTGGTTTATCCCCCTCCGCAATGGTAGGCAGTGTGTGCAACTATATTCCGAGAGGAAAAAGAACATTTTTGGAATTAGCTGGTCTACAGCCAAAGAGCAGCACTAGGCACTACACCTCCACTACCTAGGGGTAAATGCTATCCTGATTGCATGCTGTATTATCTTCCACAGTTGTCGTCATGGTATGGTGGAGTCATGAAGTCACATCCTTTAATAGCATAAGCTGTAAATATGGCCCTGGATGTAACCCACAATATATGCAAGATAAATAGTATAATATATTTACAGAGTTAGGCCCCCTGTGCACGGGCGCTGCGGATCTCCGCCACGGGAGCCGCCCCCCCCCCCCCCCCCCCCCGGGAGCAGGAGCCGGCAGACGGATCTCCGCTGTCAGCCTATCTGACAGATAAGCTGACCACGGAGAATCGTGGCAATTCGCAATGATTTTCTGCTCTTGGACATGGCGCCAGTGCTTTGGAAAGCTTCAGATGGCGTGATTCGCCAGCAAAATCACGTCCGTGGACAGGGGGCCTTACTTAATTATGCATGTTGATTAGATCTATATATACATTGTAAATTGGTGCTTTTAATTAGACCTCTGTTTTCTTGTCTCACATGTAATTCCATGCAATGTTGTACTCCACTATGGTGGATGGATTTACATGGCTGTTGATATTGAACTGCCAACTGTGCCATGTACATTTACCTGCAACACATCAAAAGTGTGCTAGGTTGTTCTGTAAACCCACTGGAAAAGCAACAATAGGTAAATATAAAAGCAGAACACAAACATTCCAAAGAATCTGCACTAAATATTAGCCACTAGAAACTTCATAGTAACGTACAGAGGGGGAGATTTCTGAAGCTATCTAAAACAAAAACTTTTTTAGTTGCCCATAACAACCAATCACAGCGCAGCTTTTATTTTGTATTCTGCTTAGGTAAACTGAAAATTGCGATGTGATAGGTTGCTAAGGGCAACCAAGAACGTTTATCTTTTAGATTCATAAATCTGCCCCATAGTGCTATTAATGCCTATGCAGAGGTGAATTTTCCATACTTTACTATACTAGTTCTCTATAGGCAGAAATATTTTTTGATCTCCACATCTACAAAAGCCTGTCTTTCACCTTGCAGGTTCACATTTTCCATGTATGCTTGGATAGTGCTGATGCTGGCCACATTTGTATGTCATTCAGTATATTATTATCCCTCTTAGATCCACGGGTGTGTTATCCTGGTTGTAAAGCTGGCTGCAGATAGAGAACTAGGCTGCATTCACGGCTCTTTCCCTTCTAATAAAAGTTGTCCTCACACTGCAGGTCAGCGCCTCCGAGAGAATGCTAGGGATCATCAATCTGTATAATTCTCTGTCTACTCAGTTGAAACCAAGGTTACCTCCACTTAGGAAAAATAAAATTGTGTATATGTGTTGTATTTCAAATGCGGTTATAAAGTACGTTAGGCGCATCCTGCGTACCATATGAATTCAGTTATCAGGCAGTGCCGTGCGAAATGTGAAATCCTGAAATAAAGACAGAATACTTTATATATGTAGAGAAGGTAAAGACTGCATTTATAGTTACTAGCTATGAGGCTGCATTTATAGTTACTAGTAGAGATGAGCGAGCACCAAAATGCTCGGGTGGTCGTTACTCGGGACGAAATTTTCGCGATGCTCGAGGGTTCGTTTCGAGTAACGAACCTCATTGAAGTCAATGGGCGACCCGAGCATTTTTGGTATGTCGCCGATGCTCGCTAAGGTTTTCATTTGTGAAAATCGGAGCAATTCAAGAAAGTGATGGGAACGACACAGCAACAGATAGGGCAGGCGAGGGGCTACATGTTGGGCTGCATCTCAAGTTCCCAGGTCCCACTATTAAGCCACAATAGCGGCAAGAGTGCCCCCCCCCCTCCCAACAATTTTTACTTCTGAAAAGCCCTCATTAGCAATGCATACCTTAGCTAAGCACCACACTACCTCCAACAAAGCACAATCACTGCCTGCATGACACTCCGCTGCCACTTCTCCTGGGTTACATGCTGCCCAACCCCCCCCCCCCCGCAAGACCCAGTGTCCACAGCGCACACCAAAGTGTCCCTGCGCAGCCTTCAGCTGCCCTCATGCCACACCACCCTCATGTCTATTTATAAGTGCGTCTGCCATGAGGAGGAACCGCAGGCACATACTGCAGAGGGTTGGCACGGCTAGGCAGCGACCCTCTTTAAAAGGGGCAGGGCGATAGCCCACAATGCTGTACAGAAGCAATGAGAAATATAATCCTGTGCCACCGCCATCAGGAGCTGCACACGTGGGCATAGCAATGGGGAACCTATGTGCCACACACTATTCATTCTGTCAAGGTGTCTGCATGCCCCAGTCAGACCGCGTTTTTTTATAAATAGTCACAGGCAGGTACAACTCCGCAATGGGAATTCCGTGTGCACCCACAGCATAAGTGGCTCCCTGGAACCCACCGGCTGTACATAAATGTATCCCATTGCAGTGCCCTGGACAGCAGAGTTAACAACTAGCAGAGTTGTCTCACTCACGGAGGGACGGGGCAGTGCAGGAGATTTCTCTTCTCTCGCTCCTCCGCCCCTCTCCATTAAGATAACACAGCGGCCGTTGACTACTGAACGGCTGCTATTTACACGGAACGATGAGCTCATCGCTTATGCAGCATAAAAGATCAGCGATGAGCTCATCGTTCAGTTTAAATAGCGGCCATTCAGTAGTGCCAGAAGAACAATATATACATTGAATATAATTATATACTCTACTCTCTCCTCTCTATACATACGTATAATGGTTAAAAGGTCTCTTATAGCTGAATGTTCCTTGTCCTGCTACTGTTCGATTTTGGCAATCACATTTGTGTCACTCAGGGCTCTTTCGCACGAGCATATATCGGCCACCGTTTTCATGTACAGCCTATATACACTATGATGTGATGTGTAAACGCTGAGGCTGCCATTCTGTTGCCCCTTCCTTCACCGCCTCACCTCCTCTCTCCTTCCCTATGGCTGATTGCAATGAGAGGGGGTAGGATGGGGCGGAAGCTAAGCGCTGCCCCATCCCACCTCCTCCCATTGCGGGCTTCGGACAAGGGGCCGGGAGGGGGTGAGAGTTTAGCTCCGCCCCGTCCCGCCTCCTCCAATTGAAATTAGCCGGACGGAAGGAGAGAAGAGGGAGGGAGTTTAGCAGTCACGTTGCTAAACTCCCTCCCACCTCCCTTCTCCGGCTGCTGTCATTGGCTCCCATAGGAGCCCACGCAGCGGCCAACATATTCCAGCCTAAAAGATAGTTTTAGGACTATCTTTTGGGCCCGACGTAAAAAAGCCCGGTGCTATATTGGCCGGCTGGGCACTTTTATGTTGCGGTAATACTGCCATGTGATCTGATGCATTGGAATCCAATGCAACAGATCACAGCGTATATAGGCCGACTGTGAAAACGGTGGGCAGACACATGCTTGCGTGAAAGGGCCCTAAAGCTGTAAGTTGTTATGAAGGACTTAACATATGCTTTCCTTAAAAAATACATGGGGGTTTTGTTGCTTTTTTCATTGAATTGTAGAGTTGGAAGGGAGCTCCAGTGTCATCTGGTTTTCAATATGAGTAAAAAGATTATTGGTAATGTTTTTCCCATGAGGTTATGTTTCCATGTTTGCACTGATAGAAACATAAACATTAACCTGTAGGACTAGAGTAGTGCAGCCAGCCCATCTACATGTTGAGACATCCATACCACGACCCAGTCCACAGACCAAGCCAATTGCTCTAGATTTCTCCACGTGAAATACACCCTATGTGAAACAAACTATATTAGAAAGTTGTGTACCTCCAGTCCCAGAACTGGAGGTGGAGAAGCATTATTATCTGGCATTTCTCTCCATTTTACTGCTGATCCACTGGTTAAGGGGGCCTCTCTTGGGACTTCCAAGATGGCCGAAGCGCTTCACTAAATACCAGATGCCCAATGTGCATACTTGTAGTCATGTCTTTTTTATTGTAGGACAGGTCATGGCAGCTATATTGTAGTGGAACTGTGCAGGCAGCCTCACAAGGGTATTATTACTGAACCTTGCTACCATCAAGACTGGATGCTTATAGCTTAATCTGTGCTTTTGATTTAATTTTTTAAAAAAAACCTTGAGCCCTGATGAGAGAGCAGGATTAGATACTGTTGAAACAGAGAAGAATGGAAACACCAGAGCAGAATGGGAATAGAATAATATATTAAAATTGATTGTCAGAAATACTGCAGAAGCAATTAAGACTCAGAGCTAGGTGGAACCTACTAGCAATTACAATGCTGGCCAAATGAATGAAGTAAGTGCATTTTTGTAGTGATTTTTAAAAATGTAGTCAAAAATTAATTATAAAAAAGAAAGTTTAATTAGCAAAACACTGCATTCAAGGAACATTCAACAACATTTTTTAATACTTTATGTGCCCAACATTTGGCTTTTCATAGCGCTTTCACCTTCTACTGCATTCCTGCTTTCATGATCATGTCCTTTATTTCAGGATGGTGGAGTCAGACTTTCAATAGTCTTTCAAATTGTTTAACTTTGTTGGTTACAGGTCTTTCTTAGAGATGAACGAGCACCCAAATGCTCAAGTCCGCGTTATTCGAGTCGAGCTTTTCGGAAAATTCGAGAACTCTACTCGAGTAATGAACCCCATTGACTACAATGGGAGACTCGAGCATTTTTGTATGTGGGACACCGGGTCCTGAGTTTTTTTTTTCTTCTCTCTCTCTCTCTCTTAGCCAGCCAGCCAGCCAAAAAATTTGCCATTGACAAGCGCTGCGTCACGGCGGGGAGGGGCCAAAACAGCCATGTCACAGAAGGGAGGAGCCAAAAAGAGGGTCGGGTCGAACACGGCATGATGTTCGTTCGAGTAATGAGTACCATCGAGTACGCTAATACTCGAACGAGCATCAAGCTCGGCAGAGTACGTTCGCACAACTCTAGTCTTTCTGCATTCATTTTGTTTTTAAGGCCGCACCAAACATTCTCTATTGGGTTAGTGACTATTTCCACTATATGGGGGGAGTTTTCCCCTCTGACTGAGACTCCTATAAATGTCCCAGTTACTGTGGAAAATTGTAAAATAAAAAAAATAAATGATAGTGTGAATGTCCTCCATGTTTTACATGTCGTCCTTAGGCCCCCTTCAGACAAGCGCTGTTTTAGCGCTTGTTAGGAGCGCACAGAATGTGATTCTACAGGAATCAATATGTTCCTACCGTATAGAAGTGTTCACCTGAGAGAATGTTAGGTGTGCTGAATCAGCGCACCTAATAAAAGACTGGACATGCGAGTGCAAACTCAGATGTCGGCTTCGAGGTGCGCACAAAGATAGGATATATGTCCTATCGTTGCTGCGTGCTTTCCATAAACTCCTATGGGAGCCTCGAAAGCACGCAGCACGCACCTCGGATTGTGTGAACGGGCTATGACAAGTAGCTTGACGTAGCCCGTTCACGCAATCTTTAGAGCACTATAGCCCCAATCTTTTCTTATGGCTATAGTGCGCTCAAAACAGCTCTCGTCTGAAGGGGTTCTAAAGGACATGCATGTTAAAAACTATAGGAATATATATAAAAATAAGTTTAAAAAATGTACAAAATAAAATATAACGAATAAACAACTTACACCAACCTTAACCAATGCCATAGCCCCCTGTAATCTGAAACAGTTATATGGCAAAGTGACCAATACAAAATCGGGAATCCATTCCTGTTCTGTATTTTAGGCTCAAATACCTGTCATAGCATGCAATGTAAAAGTGGGTTTCCATGCCCACGAGCCAAAATCAATTGCAATTTTCCGTTCATGGGGGGGAAAAAACTGAAGTCAATGGAAGCCGTTTGTCCCGTGTCCTTTCTGCACGGACTCCGCATTGTGGCCTAGTGACAGCGCATTCACATGTGTAGAGCGCATGTGTGCTGGCGAGCCGACTGACACATCTGCAGTACGGACAAAGTAGAATCCGGACAGGTACACAGGTTCCGCGGAATCCAACCTGGTCGTGAGCATTCAGCCGTAGATTTAACCCTTTCCAATCCACTGTCTGACGTCTGAAGACATTATGATTTCAGGCTGTACAGCTCCAATGTTGGAAAACATCCGTCAGGGTTCTCTTACTGTATATTGCCAGCCTCCCTGCTGTTGGAGGCTATTTAACATGTCCCCTCATGCAGTACTGGCTTTAGCCAGCAGATAGCGCCGTTTTATAACAGCAGAAAAAGAGTAAGCCCCCTAGGGAAACCAGGATACAAATTGGATTGGAAAGGGTTAATACATTAATTTTAAAAATAAAGAACTATAAATTTTTAAAAAATCCTGTTTAATTTTGTGCACATTACCCCTAAAAAAAACCTAAAAAGTGGAAACAAAAAATCAGTGAACAATCCTATTGAAAACAATCTTATTTGTCACAAAAAAACAACATTCTTTTAGATAGTCTAAGACAAAAAAATAGGGTTTATAAAATCACCACATGCACAGAATCGCTAAAAAGTGTAATTTTTAGCTATTTTTTTCTGGTCATTAAGGGATTAGAATGCTATTTCTACCCACGGATACCGATGTGATATGATGACACCTAGAAATGACCTTGTTTGCTATTATCTTCCTTGCTTTTGATTCATTTGATTTTACTCTAGAAACAAATCACATTTGCACACAAAATAGTAACACGACATCCCCGTAGAATCTCTGCGGAATACGAATGACCTGAAGCGCTTCAGCAAATCTGTCAGATTCTAGAGCAGTCAATCTTCTTATCAGCATTATGAGGCAGAATGTTGTGAATCGGACTGCCAGAACGGAAGGTTTTTATTACTGGTCATAATGTCACATTTCTACAAATGGTTTGATAGTATGTTATTATGGTAATGAAAACAATTTATACAGGCTACGAGTCACGAAAGGTAACGAACGCCGTGTTACCTTCCATAGTCCACCAAAAACAGCAGTTATCATGGCACAAATATACTGAGAAAGCCTTAATTAGCATTAGGGGCAAATTCAGTATCATAAAAATGATGGGAAAAAGTTGCAAATTTTGGCACATGCCATTTTTGTAACAAAAAAGTACATTTTTCAAACTTACACCACTCACGCCATTTTTTTTCTATTTAAGTGGGTGTGGCTTGGCAGGAGAGGTGTGGCCTGCCCGTAACTAATAGTTCGTTAGAAACTGACAAATTACATCTGGTATTCTGCGCCGCTTAATACATTAGGCACATCTTACTCCAATGGGGTTGATATGCAGACTGGTGTAAGAAAATATAGTCCTAATAATTATCCCCCAGCTGCTCTGCGTATGACCGCGGCAGATTTCCATCGGTCAGGTGCAATAGTTTTTTTTTTACTGTTTTGTATTTCCTGCACCATCGCTTAGTGATGACGCAGGTACCTGCAGGCCATGCGCACTGTTAATTGCATATGGGCTGCAGGTCGGATGGCCTCCATTGACTTCAATGGTGACCATCCGCGCAGAATATGTGGCAAAAGAGAGCATGCTGCAATTTTTCCTCTGCTCGCAGAATGCGCCATTCGTATCCGTGAGTGTTAAGGAAAAAGTGATTTTACATGCTTTTCAATACCTGCATTTTGCCATGAATACCACAATTGGAATCCGTCCATGTAAGCCCGCCTTGGAAACATTCAGTGAGAAGACTGACTGATTATGAATGGAAGTATGTGCTTTACGCAGCTGTAAGAAAATGGTGAGGGGCTGAGTTCAAGGATCCCCACTAATGACATCTTCTGATATATTTTTAAAGAGGTTGTCCTGTTGTAAAATATTGATGGCCTGTATTCCAGGATACTATCCTATAGTAGATCATCATAGGCCTATTGCCTGGGACCTTGCTGATTAGCTGTTTGCTGAGTCACGGCGCTCATGAGTTTTTTCTCTGCAGGAAATAGACAGCTCCATTCACACTTCAGTGGCCAGGCTTGGTATTGCAGGCTTTGTTCCCATTCATTGCAATGGAAAACTTACCTGTAATACCAAGCCTGGCCACTGCAGTGGGAACGAGGCTGTCTGCTTCCTGCAGAAATCAGCTCAAAGTGCTCCAGCCCAGAGAACAGTTGATTGGTGAACCCTGGCAAATCTACTCCCGATGATCGATTCTGAAGATAGGTCATTGATAGTTTACAGCTGAAAAACATCTTTATGACAGATATCCCCTTTCCTTTGTTCCATACACATACATACTGTAGCAGTGATTGTGTGAGCTCAGAAGCTACAAATGACCAAATGACAACTGTCATCCTTCTTGGATGCCATGGTCAACAAGAACTCCTACAAAAGCCCCAAAAAGGCCCTCAGGGCTGCCACCAGTAACAGGTAATTCCTGAGATTTGCTTTTTTATTACTTGCATTCCTGCAAAATTTTACAAAAGTCGTCCCGCAAGAAGCAAGTCCTTACATAACTACTTAAACGGAAACAAACAATAGAGAAACTATGTTTGTTGAAATTCATTAAAAGCCAGAAACAAAAAAATTCAGCTTTTTTGACACTAAAAATGACTATGTAATGTAATGGGCCATACTATATATTGCCAAATGCAATCTTTTCTCTGAGCAAAAAAAAAAAAAAAAATCAGAAAATATACTGTCCCCATAATCTGCTAGCACTTCCGCTATTGTAACAGGTAGTAAGTGGCGAGGCTTCATTGTACTTCTACTAGCAGGTAATTTATCAGTGCAAATAGCATAAAACTATTTTAATACCACAATCAACTGGCTCTGTGCAGTTTCAGCGACTCATAATTTTTTTAGCGGCCTAATAAATAAGATTACCCCGTATATGTTGGCAATGAGCTTTGAAAGAAACCATTTTAAGAAGCTTAGCTGGCACAGATGGAAGCTGGTGTGCTTCATATTTGAATATAAAGAGAAAAATGCAATTAGCTGTGATATGACAAGAAAGCATCTGTTACACACAAAGCAGAATATAGTAGGAATCCCACAGCAATATGGTTTTTAATGGGATGAGAGAGAGTCATTTGGTTGAGTTTAAATAGCAAATCTGAAGTCACATTTCAGACAAGTACAATAATTACAATCTACTTACAAGGGCGGATATCTCATATCAAAGATTTTCTTGTAAATACTGAGAATGGCTTTTTTTCAAATGTAATTGACTTTCATAAAAATGTAATTTTTTCACTCTGTAATGAATAGTCTTGGAAAGATTAAAGGGGGATTTCCTATCTTATAAAGTGATGCCAAGACTTTATAAACAGTGGGATACCTATCTATCCTGAAAATGAAGGGGTCATAGTGTTGACTAATTGTATTGCTACAAAGCAAAGTCTATCCTCTTACTTCTTGAGACTTTTTTGCAAATTGCAAATCAGACAATAGTTAAATGAAACTTGTGAAGATACTTAATGCAGTTGTCCCATGAAGTTTAGCTATCCCCTATCTGTAGGATAGAGGATAACTTGCTGCTCCATGGGGGTCTGGCCACAGGCACCCCCACCAATCCCAAGAATGGGGATTTGGAGCATACTGCTCTTAAAGCAGCATTCGTACATGTGAACCACTGCTCCATTCATTTCAATGGTACAGCCAAAGACAGCCAAGTTCAAGTGCTCAGCAATCTCCATCAGTCCCATTGAATTGAACAGAGTGGGGGTACACTTTCTTCACCCAAGATGTAGATGATTCAGTCTACTGCTGTGGCTGTGCCTATCAAAATCAAGGCAAAGGCCGAATGCACATGGGCAGGTTGGATTCCGCATGCGGAATCCCACAGCAGAATCATTCCCTGCTGTGGCCGGCTTCCACGCATACCTGCAGTTTCTTCTTATCTTCTCTATTGCGGATGGTCTGCATGGTGAGCCGTCGGACATGCGCAGTAGAGAATTCTTTTTTTAGACCGGCTGCTTTCCTGCGTCATTGACTAGTGATGATAAGGAATCCATGACCCTTCCACAATGTCATTGTAGAAGGACTGCAAATCAGATGGCTTCCATTGACTTCAATGTAAGCCGTGCACGTGGAATCCACTCTAGATTAGGACATGCTGCAATTTTCCCTCTGCGAGCAGAAAATGGCAACCGATTTCTGATTGTTGACATGGAACAGCAATTTTGTATGGCATGTCTATGGGCAGTATTTGCTGCGGAATCCGGAGGCAGGCGCTCACTCCGGATTCCACAATGCAAATATGCCCATGTGCATTAGGCCAAAGTGGCTTGTTGACACCTCCCTTAAAACCATAACCCACCAAGCTACTGGGTATTAGTGTATCTTGACACCACCTGAAGCTAGGGGTTTGACAGGGGGAACGCCCCTCTCACACCCCTAGCTTCGGATTGGCTCAAGAGCTGAAGGTCCTAGTACCCTGGATTTGTGGCAGAAGCCGGTGGGGCTCAGCGCAATAAACTGCGTTCTGTTCCCCCCCACGTCTCTGCTCCCCGCTCGCGATGCTCACCTCCCTCAGCTGCGCTGTGGGCTACAGCGCTGCACTTAAAGGCTCATGTCCCCCTGTCTGAGCTCCGTGGTCGGCTGATCGCGCTGCTCACCTCACCATCGCCTGCTCTGCAGCCTCCGACGGTGCACTTAAAGGTGTTCCTCAGCTCCCCTCTGCCTGCACTTGTCCACGCTGCTCCGGTCTCTTGTAGTGGCTCAGCGCCTCCACTCCTCAGTCCTGTGCAGTGTGCCACTCTGTCATCCGCTGCGCTGCACGCTCAACGCTCTGCCGCTCAGAGAAGGCCTCCGTCCTAACAAAAACAGCACTCAGCGGAGAGACCAATGAGGCGGCCAGCTGGTGAGTAACACTACTGCAGGGGCACGGCACAACACGGTGACTAACAGCCAATGCGGAGGTAGGGGTGTGACAGGACCATCCCTCTATGTAAGCCCTTTCACACCCCTACCTTCCGGTGGCGTCAAGATACACTAATACCAAGCTACTGTATATCCCTAGATTTGAACATAACAAAGTAGGACAAGGAGCGTCAAGAAATTAAGAGACCTTCATGAAAGTTATGGTAGCATACTGGAGAACGCAAAGGTAGGTCAGCTAGATTATGTTAAAAAACTCTTTGCCTGCAGATTAAATGCATAACTGTGATTTAAAGTCATCTTGCCTTTGTTCATCCTGGAACTATCCAGCATGATCTCTTATGCTGCTCATATACAAAACATTCTCATCTTCATGTCAGGATTTTCAATTTTATGTTTCTTTAGAATAGAATAGTAGCTGGAATAAAACTCCCTGCACAGATTCTAAAGTCGTTAATAGAACTATTATGGCTTATATGAAAGATGAGATGAAGGACAATAATTTGCAGAAAGAGCTGGAGTTTAATTATTTCAAATAATAGATGTAGGTTGCTGCATTATCGCTGCTCTGCAGGTGTTGTTAGAGTATGTGGCTTGATAGTGTAGTGTTTGCAATTCTAATGCGATACATAAAAAAACAAGAGCGCGCAGTGTTTGCTACATTTCAGAGCTGCCTATCTTGTTTATTCAGCAGCCTGGTCTAAATGCAAAACAAGCTGATTATTTCTGCTGCTGAAGTGGAAGGTAGTGTATTGCCTTATCACACCATCTAATCCCTTCTCTAAATAATCAGGGAAGCCACTATATAAACTAAGCAAGCAGGCCGACATTACTGTTTCCCCCTTTTTTTGTTTCCATAAGCAAAATGTGATGTATAAAAAATAATATGCGATCCAGTTATTTCAAATAAATAGCAAATCAACTAAACCTGAGACTGAAATCCTATGAATGAAGGCAAGGGTAAACAGAAACAATTTAAAGGGGTGTTCCTGTACGTTTACCATCGAAGACCGATCTTTAGCATAGGTCATTAATAGTTGACTGGCAGGGGTCTGCAGCTCTGGTTTCCCCCCCAATCAACCAATCATCTGGCCAGTTGTCAGTGCAAGGGGCGGGACATAGTCAGTGCTGGAAGTGTAATAGTCAGCTTCACTCCCGTTGAAATCAGTGAAAGCTGTGTCTCCTATCAAAGTTCCGGCCCTGACCGCAGTGAGGAGCCAGAACTGTAATAAGAGCATCGCAGTGGGAGTGAAACCGGCCTCTACACTTCCAGCCCTGACCAATAAGGACAGTCTGAATCCTGGAGAGGTAGACCGCACGATCAACCAATGATGACCTATTCTATGGATAGGTCATGAATAGTAAAACTCCCTGAATCACAAGTTGCTGTAGTTGACCAGTTTTAAAGAGCTTGACCTCTGCTAGCTGCAAAACAGCATCAATTTGCTGTAAAACCACATGCAGTTTGTGCTACATAGTTCTTGGCCAATCAGCAAGAAGTGTACCAAGCGAGTTCAGCCCAAGGGCCTATTCACATGACTATAATTTCGGGCTGTGTGCTGCATGTTCCACAGATAGTATATGGTCCTATTATAGCTTATGAGGTTATACAGATTAGCAGTTTTCACATGGACCATCAAAAACAAAATCGCTGCAGGTTCTATTCTTGTCTGTTTTCACAGATGAAGGCAGGCAAATCGAGTGTCTGTGTGCAGCTGCAACACGGCCCTGTGAGTCAAACCAAGAGTGCTCATACATGTAGTGCTTCTGTCGTGGTAATTGCTGTGGTTCTATACCAAATACAGATGAGACGCATAAAAACGATGTACTTTACCTGTACTTCCCACCTAACTATGGCAATTAGCAGTAAACCCCATGTATTATGCTGCACGGTACGTACCAAGGTATAACCACTATATGTACTGGCAGCCTCAAGGCCTACATAAGGATGAAATAAAGCAGTAAGTTTAACCCTTTCCAATCCACTGTCTGATGTCTGAAGACATTATGATTTAAGGCAGTACAGCTCCGATGTTGGAAGACGTCCGTCGGGGTTCTCTTACTGTATATTGCCAGCCTCTCTGCTGTCGGAGCCTATCCAAGGTGTCACCTCATGCATGCAGTACTGGCTTTAGCCAGCATATAGTGCTGTTGTATAACAGCAGAAAAAGAGTAAGACCCCTAGGAAAACCAGGATACAAATTGGATTGGAAAGGGTTAACTCTCTTAATTTGTAATTATGGACTTTGTCACACTTTGGATCCCAAGCAAATATTTCAGGAGCAGCAGCTGCACAGAGGGTGCTGTTAGCAGACAAAGCCATACAGTCTAAGCACTTAAAGACTATGGGAAGTATCACTTAACTAAAGTACTTGGGAGACGTATCACACAGATCCTCAATACAAGTCCCCCTATGACATTATGCATACCACCATTGTGGTACTGTACTTGCAGCATGCTCCATTTTATGCTGTATATTGGAATAAAGCTGTCTTCACATATTTGTATGGTTTTTTTTCAGCTTGTGAAAAATGTAGCCTGTGATTGGCTGAAGCAGTCATGTGTCTACTTGACATGTCATTGCTAGAGTTCGGGATACAGAGACCAACAGGGAAGCAGACAGGCTTCTTCAAGGGGGTGGACAGAAGATGGAGACGGTGAGTCATTTTTAAAAATTATTTCATTTCTTTTTTATTTTACAAGTGGTCTAACATGAGGATTCCAAGGAGGATCCACAGGCAATCAGCAGCAAACCCTGCAACAAATGGGATTTATTGCGGATTTTGACTTTCTGTTAAACTCATTTGAGAATATCTTCAGCAAATCTATGACCGATCCATAAATTGACATGTTGTGGATTTGAAATCTGCACCGCAGGTTAATTTACACAGCAGATTTTTTCCACAGTAGATAGATAAGATTTCTTGAAAGCTCGTCCACTTGGCTTGTCCTGCAATACACTGCAGATTTTTTGCATGAATGTTCACGTCGAAAAGTATGCAACTTAAACAATGTTGTTGAGCAAACTGCGTTGCTGATTCTTCTGCAGCGATCAGAGCACAAATTCGAACATATCAGGATCAACAGCCATGATCTGAGCAGTCAAATGGATCTGAAGACAGACTTTGTTGTCCCTAGCAACCAATCACATCGGAGCTCTCATTTTACTACAGTAACTTCAACAATGAAAACTGTGCTGCGATTGGTTCCGTTGCTAAGGACAACAAGGACAGTTTAGATAAGTCACAACTGACCTCGGTTGCGAAATCGGTTCCATTGCTAAGGGCAACAAGGACAGTTTAGATAAGCCCCAGCTGACCTCTAGTGGACTTCAGTTACTAGATCAGTTCCGTTGCTGAGGGCAACAAGGGCAGTTTTCATAAGTCACAGCTGACCTCCGTTGCTAGATCGGTTCCGTTGCTAAGGCCAACAAGGACAGTTTAGATCAGTCACAGCTGACCTGAGTTGCTAGATCGGTTCCGTTGCTAAGGGCAACAAGGACAGTTTTCATAAGTCACAACTGACCTCTCGCTGACCTCGGTTGCTAGATCGGTTCCGTTGCTAAGGTCAACAAGGACAGTTTAGATAAGTCCCAGCTGACCTCTAGCGGACTTCAGTTACTAGATCAGTTCCGTTGCTGAGGGCAACAAGGGCAGTTTTCATAAGTCACAGCTGACCTCCATTGCTAGATCGGTTCCACTGCTAAGGGCAACAAGGACAGTTTAGATCAGTCACAGCTGACCTTGGTTGCTAGATCGGTTCTGTTGCTAAGGGCAACAAGGACAGCTTTCATAAGTCACAACTGACCTCTCGCTGACCTCGGTTGCTAGATCGGTTCAGTTGCTAAGGTCAACAAGGACAGTTTAGATAAGTCCCAGCTGACCTCTAGCTGACTTCAGTTACTAGATCACTTCCGTTGCTGAGGGCAACAAAGACAGTTTTCATAAGTCACAGCTGACCTCGGTTGCTAAAGCGGTTTCATTGCTAAGGGCAACAAGAACAGTTTAGATCAGTCACAGCTGACCTCTCGCTGACCTCGGTTGCTAGATCGGTTCCACTGCTAAGGGCAACAAGGACAGTTTAGATAAGTCACAGCTGACCTCGGTTGCTAGATCGGTTCCGTTGCTAAGAGCAACAAGGACAGTTTTGATAAGTCACAGCTGACCTCGGTTGCTAAATCGGTTCCATTGCTAAGAGCAACAAGGACAGTTTAGATAAGTCACAGCTGACCTCTTGCTGAGCTCAGTTGCTAAGATCGGTTCCATTGCTAAGGGCACCAAGGACAGTTTTGATAAGTCGCAGCGGCCCTCTCATTTTACCACAGACACATGTGGACACATGCTATGGTAATACTGTTTGTGTGAATGGGTCATAAGGATCCTTTAACAAGGGACGATTGTCCAGCGCTTCAGTGCCTTACTATTGTCCCAGACATAATCCCTCCTGTGCTTTCCTTCAGGGAGGCGGAGTGGGCTGGAGATCGCTCCGGCCGCTTGCCTCCATTCACAGTCAACAGATGAACCACTGCCTGTTTCCACGGGCCGATTGTCGTTTGATTTTTATGCCTGCAGAACCGAAACAACAAGCGCAGTCGGCATTTACAGTGAACGATTACCGTTCAGATTCCGGCGAGAATCTGATCATTCTGCTAATCCTTTAGTGTAAGAGGATCCTTAGTTATCATTGTCTACACTGGCACATGCCCCATGAATGCTCCGCATCTGTGGTCTTAATACTGAACATAGCAGTTTAAAATACCAGAGAATAAAATTGAAGAAAAACAAGAAAGTTCTAGTTACAAGCACCGAAACCCATGAAATCTATTAGAAGTGGAATGTTCTTTCCCTGACAGATAGCTGATTGCAGCTGTACAAGAGATTGACATGGAAATGACTGTAAAATGTCTTTCTATACCTATCTGAAAGTAGCAGGAGACGCAGTAGTTATTGTGCCCATCACATTTGTCCGTCTTCCTACCGCTCTCTCACCGGTTACTTTCCTGCAAAGAATTGTCCTTTCCGCTGGTAATGTTGTTTTGTTTGGATGGGAACCAATAGAACCAGGCACAGATTTCACTTGCTGCAAAGTGCTGCAATGCCAATTCCGTCTTTCCATTATGGGGCAAGTTACAAAATCCAGCTCAAAAATGGTCGATCAATGTTTCTGGGTGCGACTATTTTCCAATCTCATTATTTTTCCAATCTTACAATCATAGCAACTGAAATAACCCGAGTGTGATTGGTGGGTCTGAGCAAAGTACTGCTAGATACCAAGTCATTTAGTTTCCAATACATAGAGTCAATCGTGACACTATCTCTATTACTTCTCTTCTGAGACAAGGTTTTGTGTGGCCAACTTACAGCTATAAACAGAACAAAATACCAACCGTATGGCCATGAATTATACATTATACAGGAGTATAATGTAACAGGAAAGCCATGCTCGCATCTGCAAGAAAGCTTTGAAAGTAAAAACAAGCTAGAGAACCTTGTAGACTGCAGCCTTAGGCCTCCTTCACACAACCATATTTACGCTGGCATCTAGCCATGTAAAAAAAAAATTGCCCAAAAGTCGCGACCATCCGAAGCATTGGATATATAGAGATGAGCGAGCATACTCGCTACGGGCAATTGCTCGATCGAGCATTGCCCTTAGCGAGTACCTGCCCGCTCGGGAGCAAAGATTCGGCTGCCAGTGGCGGGCGGGGAGCTGCGGGGAGGAACGGAGGGGAGATCTCTCTCTCCCTCTCTCCCCCCTGCTCACTGCTGCAACTCACCTCTCACCCATGCCGGCAGCCGAACCTTTTATTCCGAGTGGGGAGATACTCGCTAAGAACAATGCTCGAGTAATTATTCCTTAGCGAGTATGCTCGCTCATCTCTAATTCCGAAGTATTCAATCAGATTCATTTTGGGCACAGAAAAAAAATAGAGCCGGTAGAAATAGCAAATATGTGACCGTCTTCAGATGCCGATTTTATGCGCAGAGTGAAAACATAGGTCTTGCCCTATCTTTTGCAAAGATACGCAGGAAGCTCCCATAAACTTCAATGGAGGCTGGTAAAGAAAAAAGGGGAGGGAGTTACCCTGCATACAATGCTGGGAAAAGAACACAGCCGGCCCAATTTAACGATTATTGGTCATTCTGAGCATTTTACAGCGATCAATGGTTTGCATTGCTTCTGCGTATATTTTTCCCGATCCACAGCACAAGCTTGTGTGAATGGCTGAAAATACACGGCTAATGTTTGGGACTCGATCGTGGTAATTATTCATTCATGCGATAATACAATGCGTACTGGTGAACGTAAAAGTGTATACAGTATTCGTAGAGAAGGCCTTAAATACATGTAAAAATGCTGCATATGTAAGTCCTACTCTTGTCGTTATTAGGGCTTTATTCCCCACTAATGGCCACCATTGAGGAAAAGTCCCACAATGGCCTTGTGAATAAGATTGAGAGTAAAGTGTCAGTTTTTGCTGAGGATACAAAACTTTGCAGTATTCTTAAAACTCAGCTTGACTATAAAGCACTACGGAAAGATCAGTATAAGCTGGCAGCATGTGTGAGAACATAGCAGATGGATGTTAATGCTGATAAATGTAAGGTAACGCATCTAGGCCACTGTAATCATTCTGCTACATATACATTAGATGGAGTAGAACTAGGGACAACAGAACAAGAGCAGGACCTGGGTATACTGGTTACAAGGAAGCTACGCAGCAGTACTCAATGTCAAGCAGCAGCTACAGAAGCAAATAAGATTTTAGGATGCAAAGAGATTCGAAATCTGTGATCCCAGTGTAATATTACCCCTCTATAAATCACCTGTAAGGCCACATTCAGGTGTAAGGGATTCAGGTTTGGGCTCCACACTGTGAGATATTGGATAGCTGGCGTGGCAACGGGGGGACTACATTAATAAATGGGAAGTCTCATAATGAGAAGCTAGAAGAAATGATGCTTGTAAACCCTGGAAAAGAGACACCATAGGGGTGATCCAATTTATACAGTATGTGTAAATATATGTGGGCAGTACAACGAGCTGGCACGGGATTTAATCGTTACATGTGGAGGGAAGGTGATTTAGAAACTCTATAGGAAGGTGATCGTTACAGTAGTCAAACTATGGAGTGTCCTACCCGAAGAGGTGGTAAAGGCACAGATGATGACTACATTTTAAAAAGGGCTAGTATTTTATCTAATAACAAATTTAATTGAGAGTTATAATTAATCTAGCAAATAATGAGGCAGAATAGATAAAAAGTTTGAACTTGGTGGACTTCTGTCTAGTGTCTACCTATGTAAAGTTGTCCTAAAAGTTTATAATTTATACCTCTGCATTATGGCTCTGTACAACTACTGAGTTGTATGGAGCCATTATAAAGTACACATAGGCTTGTATGGGTCCCCTCTGTAGCTCTGAATGCAGTTTTATATATATATATATATATATATTTATTCGTGTTTCCCTGAAAATAAGACACTGTCTTATATTAATTTTTGCCCCAAAAGAGGCACAGTACCTTATTTTTAAATTATTTTTTTTTTGGGGGGGGGGGGGGGGGGGAGTTATACTCACGTGGTCCACTGCGTCCTGAATTCTCGCGATGATCTCCGGCGGCGCTGCGGCAAACTACACTGTCGAGCACCAGCCAATCAGAGCCGGCACTCGATGAGTCAATTACAGCCATTGATTGGCTTATTGAGCGCCGGCTGTGATTGGCTGGCGCCCAATGAGCTAATCACAGTGCTCGCTTTGCTGGAGGCGTGGTATTCAAAGCCCCGTCACCAGCAAGAAGCTGAGATGTCAGAAGGGGAGGACACTGCAGTTTGTCGCAGTGCCGCAGGAGACCATCGCAAGGCATCGGGACACCGCAAACCAGGTGAGTATTGCTTTTTTTTTTTAAGCCAGTTAGCTAGGTCTTATTTTTGGGGCCTGGCTTATATTTCAAGCCTCCCCCCAAAACCGGGGTAAGTCTTATAATTGGGGTAGGTTCTATTTTCGGGTAAACTCTATATCTATCTATCTATCTATCTATCTATCTATCTATCTATCTATCTGTGTGTGATATTTGATTTCATACCGAGTATTTTTTCTAAAAAGAAATGTGTTGCGCTTCACTGGAGGTTGTGTTATACACTTAAATTCCCCTAGAAGCATTGCTGGGACTTTATCATGCACACCTCGTGTTACATGGTGGTATTATCTGGGAAGTGTTGATCCGAAATGATGTTGGGATTATAACACCTCTGCATGCCCGACTGTTGGCAGACTTGAAGCATCCCCTAATCTGTGAAAGTGCTACCTTTCACTTATTTTCCAGATGTATGATGCACTCTTTAACGTATAGATCAAATACCGGGGTGGACAGTCAGAATCCACTGTGATGAGAGAATCTTGGCTCTGATTCTGCAGATGGTAAGTAAACAGCTCTATATGTTTATTTTATCTACCTATTAGCACTTAGTATGATGCAGTAACACATTTGTGGAGTTAATTAGCACTGCCGGAAATGAGACATGATTATCTTCTCACTTCTCCACTGACACTCCCACCAATCTCCCATTACTTTTATAACTTGATCATTACCCCTGAAGAGAAAGCAGTTGAGGTGTTATTCCCACTCCAGCCATCTTCCTCTGGTTTTCTACAGCACGTTTGTCAATTGTCAGGTGATGATAAGGTGCTTGCAAGCTTTGATCTGGTACACTCGCTTCTGCAGCCTGTGCATGGAGGATGGATGAGTGTGTCGCTATTAATAATCCACTTTCTCATTCCATGATTTGATAGAGCAGTGGCTGCGAGATTTTCATACCTGGTAGTAAATGAAAAATATCACCGCAGTAGCAGCTCTTTATGTATTATGTACTGACAATGTTGTAGCCGCTGGCTCAATAGAGTTATGATGTTTTCACACCTTCATTGACTATACATTAACCTTGATGTTTTAAAAAGGAGCATCCAGCGCATCAAAGCCTTTCCGCAGCCTCCTGCTTCAGGCACACACAGGTTTCCGGTTTATATTAATTAAGTTTGTAAATGTACCAAAGACAGAAACTGTGAGAATAGCACCAGATTCATGTCTGGAATATTAGTGCCTGGAATAAGAATACAAAACATTATGGTGTGCATATATATTACACCGATTCTGAGTTGTATTACGGTTGGTTGTCTTATGCTTTTGCTTGGCATAGAATTCAAGTAATCCTAATAAAATCCAGTCAAATTATTAGAGTTCGTGCAAAGATTCAGGCGTCCGCATCCCCCACAGATGGGAGGGCATTCAGGCATCTGTATCCCCTACGGACGGGAGGGGGCATTCAGGCGTCTACACCCCCCTGTGGACAGGAGGGGACATTCAGTTGTCTGCACCCCCCTATGGACCCGACGGGGCATTCAGGCATCCGCACACCCTTATGGACGGGAGGGGGCATTCAGGCATCCATACACCCGTATGGACAGGAGGGGGCATTCAGGCATCTGCACTCCCGTACAGACGCAAGGAGGCATTCAGGCGTCTGCATTCCTCTACGGACGGGAGGAGGCATTCAGGTGTCTGCAACCAATTACAGATACGAGGGGGCATTCAGGCATCCGCACCCCTAGGGATGCAAGGGGATTCAGGCAGGGGCATAGGTAGCAGCTGCTACCTGGCCCTGAAGCATTAGGGGGCCCAAAGGCCTCTATATCGTATACGAAAATACTAGTGTTATAAATGGCACATGGATGGTTGGGCAATCCATGTTACAGATTTTGCATTGGGGCCGCCTATATTTAGCTTCTGCCTAATGTTATTTAGATTCTAGCAATGTCCCTGGCTGCTAGTGTTGCATTGATTGGCTTCTTAAGATACCCAACAATGAAGAGGAAAGTTGTGGTGGGACCCATGCTGAGCTTTTGTATCCAAGCCCAGAAGCTTTTAGCTACGCCTTTGGATTCAGGCGTCCACACCCCTATGGACTAAGAGGATTCAGGTGTCCACACACCTATGAATGGAAGGCACAATCAACACCAAACCTGAATTCCAATCACCCAATCCTGCATCCATACAAACACCATCAGAACATAGAGTCTAGACTCAAACCCCAACCAACAGACTACACCCATCTGACACAATATAGAGCTAGACACACACACCAAGCTGGATCCAGCCAGAGAGCTGCACAGCACACAAACTAGACTATAGAATGAACCATCCACAGGAATGGATGTGACCAGTTAAATATACTGAGATTATGGCTGATTGGCCAACCAGAGGACACACCTCCCTGTCAACCAATCAGCCCATACACCATGTTACAGAGGAGGAGGGCCCCAACTATTTGTAACAAACAATGTCTACAGGTAAAAGGCAAACAGCAGAGTTAAAGGCATAGCCATGTGGGCCCTTTGGTTCCACTACCTGCTATGGATGGCACATAGTAACAAAAATACTTAAAATTAGAAGCAATAGGAAAAAGGAGAAAGTAACTTTTTGGTTTTTAGAATCTGAAGAGATATGTGTCAGTTCCTGTTAGTCAGTTCGGCTCAGTTTATGGTTAAAAACAATGAAGCTTTACTGCCTTTAGTAATGAAAAATGATTGGCAGGTGACATTCTTAACAATTTAGAATTCACAAGGCTGCATTTTGTTCTTGCGCTGTCTCTTCCTGGAATAATGCATTGGTAATTATGCTTATGAAGTAAAGTGATGCCTGTCTGATACATAAAATGCCATGCTCTACTAAACTGCTTCCTAGGAGAGATGGGAACCATTTGCCTGAGAAAAAATAGGAAGAAAGTGCAGGGTTTCAGAAAAATGCAGAGCCAGGCACATCACGGCATTAACACTAGTGGAAAGAAGCTGCCTACAGCAACCAATCAGAGGTGCGTATTACTAAAAAAAAGGCTTGATACATTGTATAGCGCTGTTATACTGTATTCTAGTATCCTACCTGATAGTATGGACGGTGGAGCAGTCATTCTCAAATTCTGCGATGGTGACCTCCGGTTGTTGGTGCAGAACAACCAGGGGGATGTTTATATATGATATTCTCTGCCACTGCTCATTGTTGTCTTTGTGTATAAAATATCTGATTTAGCCTACATGTACACAAGCTGATAAAATGTTGCGCCTGAATTTCTCGAGCACAAGTTGGATCAGACAACACATGGACATTCCGTCTGTGTACAAGCAGATGTGCGGGACACTACACACTAAGGGCTTATTCAGACAGGGTGTATATCGGACGCGTTTTTACGCCCGGCCGATATACGCTGCCCCTCTCTGCAAGGGGAGGAGGCGGGATGGGAGCTAGTAAACTGAGCTTCCGTGCCCTCTTCGTCCTTCGCCACTGTTTGCAATGGGAGGGGGCGGAAGCTCAGTGCACTAGCTCCCGTCCTTTTCCGCCTCCTCCTCTTGCAGAGAGGGGCAGCGTATATTGGTTGGGCATATAAAACCCGACCGATATATGCAGTCTGAATTAGCCCTAAGGGTGGCTTTACACGAACATATTTGTGGACGCATTTCCGCATGTGAAATTCTCGCCCGTATAACGTGACAAAGCGATGCCTTCAATTTCAGTAGATTTGTTCAGACTAACATGTTTTTTCCACGCCAAATCTTCATCTGCGAACTGTCCTTTGTCCGTGTTACTCAGAAAGCTACCATAAATTTCTATGGTAGCTCAACAAAAGGGAGAGGGAGGTACCCTGCGTACAACGCAGAGAAAAGAAGACAGTTGGCCTGAATTAGGCATTTAATTGCCATTTTATTCCACGGTAAGGGTGTAACAAGCAAGCATGGGAACGGGCATTTCGATCGCAAAAAGAACCCGATCTATCTGCTAGCACAGATGTATCAGCCTGCTTCTTGTCATCTCCTAACTTCGTTCATGTGAAAATACGTTCCGTACCTGTGAACATATTTGCGAATACATTCGTCTGAATGTGCCCTAACGTACTATTTCCGTCTGCAAATCAGACAAAAATAGGACATGCTGCAATATTTTTTACTTGGACTGTTAGTCCAAGTAAAAAAAGACCATGTGAACAAACACTTTTAAATGAATGGGCTCTCTTTCCTAGCAACTAGCTCCTGCCCCGTCCCATTGTAAACAGCCAGCAAGGGGCGGAAAGAAGGAAGGAAGGGGGTAGGAGTTTAGAAGACACGCTGCTGTCAGGGACAGAAACATCATAGTCCCAACCCTAAGAAAGTGCTAATGCTTCCAAGTAGAGATGAGCGAGCATACTCGCTAAGGGCAATTACTCGATCGAGCATTGCCCTTAGTGAGTACCTGCCCACTCGGAAGAAAAGATTCGGCTGCTGGCGGCGGGCAGGAAGCGGCAGGGGAGAGCGGGGAGATCTCTCTCTCCCTCTCTCCCCCCGCTGACTGCCGCAACTCACCTCTCACCAGCATCGGCAGCCGAACCTTTTCTTCCGAGCGGGCAGGTACTCGCTAAGGACAATGCTCGATCGAGTAATTGTCCTTAGTGAGTATGCTCGCTCATCTCTACTTCCAAGTACTACCATGAAATATACCATGGGTTCTCATGGCTCACAATTACAGAATATATACAACAATCAGGAATTTAATGAGAGAGGTTCTACCCATTCTCATTAAATTAGCAATAGGAGTGTGAGGGGCCAATCTACTATCGCTACACAGGGGCCCCGTAATATGTGTCATGTCAACTGGATTATTTTTATTGACAAGTACAATCCAAAAAATATCTGAACATAGAAGGGAGAATGTGAGCCGGAGCTGCAGAACTTCACATTGCAAGCTACAAATCATATTATTTAGGTATTGTTATTAGATTACAGAAATGTGGTTTTACAAGGACAATTTTGCAAGTAGGCTTTAAATAAAATAAATTCCCATTGCGGAGGCATGCAGATGTTACTACAGATAACACCAATGTCACTTTCCTTCTCTGTATGCTTTAGACAACAGTTATTAATGTGTGGATTAGTGAACTGTATCCAGAGTGTTTGCAACATCAAAGAATATGTCTTTAATAATAATACATCAATCTGCCCTAATATTAACTCCTTAAGGGCATGACCTAGTTTTCAAATTTTACATCAGTCACTTTATGTGGTATTAGCTATTACTTATCAACGCGATTCTAAGATATTTTCGTGACATATTGTAGTTTCTTAGTGATACATTTTCTTTGATAAATTATGTCCTTATTAAATGAAAAATAAAAAAAATTACTGGAAATTTGGAAAAATCTGCAGTTTTCAAAATTTGAATTGTTCCCCTTTTATGTCAAAACACCACAAAATAGTTAATAATTAACATTTACCATAGGTCTACTTAAAGGGGTTGTCCCGAGGCAGCAAGTGGGTCTGTACACTTCTGCATGGCCATAATAATGCACTTTGTAATGTACATTGTGCATTAATTATGAGCCATGCAGAAGTTATAAAAAGTTTTATACTTACCTGTTCCGTTGCTGGCGTCCTCGTCTCCATGGTGCCGACTAATTTTCGCCCTCCGATGGCCAAATTAGCCGCGCTTGCGCAGTCCGGGTCTTCTGCAGTCTTCTATGGGGCTCCGTGTAGCTCCGTGTAGCTCCGCCCCGTCACGTGCCGATTCCAGCCAATCAGGAGGCTGGAATCGGCAATGGACCGCACAGAAGAGCTGCGGTCCACGGAGGAAGAGGCCATCTTCAGCGGTGAGTAGAGAAGTCACCGGAGCGCGGGGATTCAGGTAAGCGCTCCGGTGAGCTTTCTTTACCTCCCTGCATCGGGGTTGTCTCGCGCCGAACGGGGGGGGGGGTTGAAAAAAAAAAAACCCCGTTTCGGCGCGGGACAACCCCTTTAATGCTGCAATTATTTTTAAGTGTTATGTTATTTTCTTTAGGACTTACAATTTAGCGGCAATTTTTCATATTTACTAGCAAATATCAAAAGCTCATTTTTTTTAAGGACCAATTCAGTTCTGACATAAATTTTAAGAGTCAATATATCAAAACCCTTCCATGAATCACCCCATTTTAAAAACTGCACCTCTCAAAGTATGGAAAATGGCATTTAGGAAGTTTATGAACCCTTTAGATGTTTCATAGGAATGAAAGAAAAGTACAGCAAAAATTAGAACAGTTCCATTTTTTTGTGTATTTTCAATTTAGAACCATTTTTTCTACAACACGCAGGAGTTAGCAGAGAAACAAAACTCAACATTTATAAACCTGGATTCTGAAGTTTTTGGAAACACCACATCCATATGTGGATGTAAACTGTTTGGGCACATGACGGGGCTCAGAAGGGAAGGAGTGCAATTTGGCTTTTGGAATCTGGAGTTTTCTGGAATACTTTTTGACCCCCTGTTGTATTTGCAGCCCCTGATGTACCAATGCATTTGAAAGCCTCAAGAAGTGACCTCATTTTGGAAATTAGACCGCTCAGAGAATTCATTGAGGGGTGTAGTGAGTGTTTTAACGCCACTAGTGTTCTGTAATTTTTTATTTTTTTTAAATTTTGATTTGAAAATGAAAAATTCTCAATTTTTCCAGTAATATGTAGGTTTAGCCCCAGATTTTTGCCAGGGAAAAAGGAGGGAAAGCGCCCCACGATGTGTTACCCAGCTTCTCCAGAGCATGGAAATGAGCCATATGTGGACAGAAACTGCTGTTCGGAAACATGGCAGGGCTGAGAAGGGAAGTGGCAGCATGTGGCTTTATGTATAATGTGCAGTACATGAGGGTAAAGCATAAAACGGTGGTTAAATGCAATAATACAGTTAAAAGTCCAGGGACATGTGGTATTAATGCACAGGCCGGGTTGTGTGGGGCACGTTGCACAGTGATGTGTGACATAAAATGTGTCCTTCCTTATCCCTCACTATTACTACTGGAGGCCGCTGTGGGATATCGCTATTACTACTGGAGGCCGCTGTGGGGTGTCACTATTACTACTGGAGGCCGCTGTGGGATATCGCTATTACATTGGGAGCCGCTGTGGGGTGTCGCTTTTACACTGGGGGCTGCTGTGGGGTGTCGCTATTACATTGGGGGCCGCTGTGGGGTGTCGCTATTACACTGGGGGCCGCTGTGGGGTGTCGCTATAACACTAGGGGCCGCTGTGGGATGTTGCTATTACACTAGGGGCCGCTATGGGATGTCGCTATTACACTGAGGGCCGCTCTGGGGTGTCGCTATTACACTGGGGGCCGCTGTGGGGTGTAGCTATTACACTGGGGGCTGCTGTGGGGTGTAGCTATTACGCTGGGGGCCGCTGTGGGGGTGTCGTTATTACACTGGGGGCCGCTGTGGGATGGCAGGGCTGTTTCAAAATAGACCGGGTGCAGATTTTGACTGCCGAAGTGCTGCCGAATTTTCCAGAGAAAGTTCTGCTGAGGACATTCTGCAGTATGTCGGCATCCAAAAAGCAGTCAAAATCTGCACCCGGTGTATTTTAAAGCACTCCTGTCCTTTTTACAACGACGGGGGTAAAATCGTACGTCGTGATAAGCCCCACCCCCTGACATGTTGGCACTTTGCGATAAATAAGTGGGTATTGGGTTGCAGTTTGGGCACTCGGTCTCTAAAAGGTTCGCCATCACTGCCCTATATCATCTTGGATGGAAACACTGGATTATTTTCAGACAATTGTGGAAAGAGATCTACAGAAACTTTATGATGCCCCAGAACTGAACATTAAAGGAAAAATTTGAACTGGAATATGTGCAAAGACATCCATGAATTTAAAATTAATGTGTTACATTGGTCCTGGACTGCAGACAGATTTGGTACTGGAGCAGTCATGACTGACGAGTTAGCAGGAGCACACCGAAATGAGAGTTAGCAATGAGAGCGGGGCACTCTGAACCCCCTGACAAAACCCACCTTGCAGTGGAGCACCCGACACGAAAGGGACGACCTCGCAATGAATGCACCCCCCATCCAGAAAAGTGTTGTATAGACTACAGAGCCTGAGATAGATGAAAGGAACCGGTCCCGATAAATCCTCAATATGTTTTATTCTTTAAAACAATGCAGCGCTTTCGGCTATAAAAACAAGCCTTTTTCAAGCAAATTCTTGGTCTATACAGCTGCACACACACACATATTTTATATATATATATATATATATATATATATATATATATACACACACATACAAACAAAAAAAAACATGCATATCACGAGATTGATGCTGAAGACATGTGATCTAGCATTTGGAGAACGTTAATATGTCATCACACTGCCCCACTTGGAATGCATCAAAGCGTTTCAACTACGAGCCCCCAGTCACGTGCACATGACGAACAGAAGCGTCATCAGATAAAACAAACATACAGGTATGAAACTGTATGTTTATTTTGTTTGATGTGTATAACGCTTTTCTGGATAAGGGGTGCATTCATTGTGAGGCACCCCTGTGAAGTAAGTCCTGCACATTTATTTGTCTGTTGACAATTGTTCACTGGAGCGCTGGGAATCGTATTGGTTTATGCCATTGGTTTATGCTATCACCATGACACATTAGGTAGGAAGAAAAACAGTAGCAATACGTTTTTTCTACACGGTTCAGTGTGAGCTACAAACATGTTGTTGATTTAGGCCTCCTTCACACAGGCGTTTGCAGAAAAGCAGCGTTTTTCAACGCTGTGTTTACTGCTGTTTCAGCAGCGTTGTCGTGCATTTTTGACAACGTTTTGCCTGTGTTTTCAGCATAGTTAAAAACGCAGGCGAGGATGCTGAAAAAAAATCAATACTCACCTAGCTGGCGCTGTCCAGGCCCTGCCGCTGTTCTCTAGAGCTCCAAGCAGGCTTCCCTGCACTTGTTAGTGCCGACAGAGGATCTTTTGCTAGTGACATGGTTTGAAGACCCCGCCTCCAGCAAGAGATTGCTCTGATTGGCTAAGCCCGCTGAGTGTCAGCAGGCTCAGCCAATCACAGCCAGCGCTGGAAGCACCAATCACAGCCATTCATTGAATGACTCTGATTGTTGCATTGAGCACTGGCTCTGATTAGCGGAGCCAGTGCTCCTGAGCCATTGAGAGCAATCTCTCGCTGGGAGGCTGGGATTTCAATCCCCATCTCTAGTAATAGATGCTTTGTCGGCTTGACAAGTGCCCGGCAGCCTGCCCGGAGCTTCCGGAGAGCAGCGGTGGGGACCCCAATTGCGCCAGCTAGATGAGTATTTCATTTTTTTGGCTAGCGTTCAGCGCTGCCAAAAACATGGTGCCAAGTTGTGCCACATTTTCAGCAGCACTGAAACCGCTGCCCATTTATTTCAATGGGCGACGCAGGGCTGAAAACGGCCAAAGATAGAACATGCATCGCTGTCAAAGCGCAGCGTTAAGGACACTGCGCTTTGATGCTTGTGTGAACAACCCCATTGAAATGAATGGGAGTGTTTTTTAGCATTCAGCACAGCGCTGAAAAGCAGCACTGAACGCTGTACAAAAACGTCTGTGTGAGGGAGGCCTTAGTACAGAGAAACCTATCAATATTGTAACCAAATGTTGTTTTAGCAGACATTGTGAATGAAGAGATTAGCTTTATAGCCAGGAAGGGGTTACCGTTGGGTTACATGGTGGCTCCCAGTATGTTCAAAACCACTAAGGAGATCTCTTCTGCACGGCCCGAGCACACTGGAGATTATTAATGCGGCCACAAGACACAATACATGTAAGTATTCTCTTAAAACAAAAACATTTTGTAATTACAATAATACAATCACTCATAAGATGAATCAATTTCTTAATTGTGATTTTGACCATATCATATATGTTATGTGTGATATTTCAAACAAAAACATCTCTGGAGCTGCAAGACATGCTATTGCTATTCAAACACATAACGGTAAAATTTCACATTTTAAGTTCTTTGGTATTTAAAAAGTAGGCAGATCATCACGAGGTGAAGACTGGCATAAATTGGTTCTTCAATGGGAGGCTTATTGGATTCTTAGTTTAATTATGAGATATCCAGTAGGTATGAAGTCTAAGTCTTGGCTAAGATCAGTCTAAATAAATAGGACTGATCTTATGTATTTATATTGAAATTGTGCATATTTGTATTTTTGTTTGACAAAGTCCTGAACATATACAATCCTGCATTTCAATTTATGAGAAATGCAACCCACATATTGTAAATGATACAACATGCATTCAATAACATATACGATATAGTCAGAATCACAATTAAAGGGGTTTTGTCATTAGAAAAAAAAATCAATACTTACCTTACCGGGGAGGAATAGGAAAGTATAGAATTTTTTTCTTAATGACAGAACCCCTGTTACGTTCATGTGGGCAAACAAACACCTGGCCCACACGAACGTGACCAGGACACAGACTGGAACATGCTGGCAGAAGACACATACTCGCCATGCATACCTGTACACAAAAGCAGAAGTTATAGCTATAAAAGTACGAGGTATTGGTTCGTATATTGGCCAAAAAACTTAAGCCCGAAAGCCATGATCAAGGCTGCTTGTTGTCTTGCGGGTCCCTACACTAGCAAGACAAATGACCCCAAGCTGCAGGAAGAATGGAAGGACCCTACCTAATAAGCAAGGCGATCGCCTCGATAAAGGCGGCCCCGCGCTGGAATCTCGGTCCTGACTATCCTTCAAGAGTTAATACATGGAACTAGAACAGACTGGCACACAGAACACAAATCACAGAGCAACACACTAGGATTAGCATGCCAGACACACAACCACATAG
Source organism: Eleutherodactylus coqui (assembly GCF_035609145.1). NCBI lineage: Eukaryota > Metazoa > Chordata > Amphibia > Anura > Eleutherodactylidae > Eleutherodactylus > Eleutherodactylus coqui. Next base: position 218,949,577 of record NC_089838.1, on the reverse strand, counting down.
AACAGGACTGTTCACTCCTCATGTCTAGCCATCTACACAGACATACAGAACATGACACTGTTCACACCATATACACAAAACAGGGCTAGCCACACCTAATGTCTGGCCACTGGACAAGGCCCCTGTTCCAACACATAACACATGTACAGGCATGCAAAACCAACAAACCCTAAAGTGATAGAGTGAAGGGAAACCAGCTTCCTCTTGCAGAAGGAGGCTATTTAACTGCATTCAGACAGGTGGTGATTGGCTAGCAGGAGAACACCACAACCAGCCAGCTCAATCATACCACACCTGTGGGGCTGTGCTGTGCAACAGATCCCAGCCAGCACAACCCTAACAACCCCTTTTATACATTTCTTTATCTAGTGAGTGATTGTATTATTATTGTAATTACAAAATACATATTGAGAAATGCTTACTTTATATATTACATATTTGTTATATATTAGCTTTTATATATATATATATATATATATATATATATATATATATATATATATATATATATATATATATATATATATATATATACACACACACACACACACACTATTTCGTCTTTCAGTGTAGTAGTGGTATAAAATGTGAGCTTGGACTAACTTAGCTGATATGGTCTCTGCTCAGTATTCATGGCTCTGAATATTCTATTACTCTTAAGTTTTAATGCTTGCAGAGATAAGATGATATACTTACCTCCTATTTAGTATTCAACGGTCTTAATCCTTCTCTTCACTGTTCTGTAGCTCTGCTTCATTAGGGTAGGGCTATGATCAACGATTCAGGAAACGGCTACAGAGCTCAGTGTATTACTTTGGAGTCACAAATCTATTTCATCCATTTAATTACTGTTGCTCTGCATTTTGGCTGTCATCTGTAAGCACAAGCCTCTGTTCTAAAACTGCCCATTACACCCTACAATTGTACAGTAGACTGAGCTTCACTAAAACAAACATATAATGACTATAACTGAAAGCTAAACCACTGTTACAAACTGAACCCTGATCCAGCATCCTCCTGCATACTCTCAGTAGGTATGCCAGGGCACCATGGCAGTTGGCATGCAGCAATGATGTCACTGGCCAAGGCATCCCGCTGCCATGGCAAGCAAACACAATTCAATCCCAAAGGCTTATTAAACACGCGAGAACCTCATGAAGCTTGACTATCAGTTCCTGTTTCTTACCGTGTCTGGTCCGCATTATTCCATATTGACTCCTGTATTCTGACTCTGCTTTGTTCCTGGACTCTGCTTTTTATCTTGCCACTTGCGTTTGTCATTATCTAGTTTTTAAACTCTGGTCTGAACTTCTGCCTTTTAGATTAGTTGTTCTTTGCTGACCTCCTGGTTCTGAACTTGACTGCATCTGACTAATCCTCAGTTTCTCATTTCTGATATGTTTTGATGCCACCTGGTGACTACTCTGAGAAATATGGCATGGGCATCAAGGTGGTTAAGCCTAAACCTCCTTGTGAATATCTGTGGTGAAGAATCGTGGATCTCTTAGATTCCGTGCCTCACTCTGTCTTTAGTCTGTGCCAGACCATTTACAGTGCAGTGCTCACTGGGATCAAAGTAAGGGAGGCTTATGGAGCGTTCCCACAGCAGATTCCGTATGGGGGTTCCGTCACGGGTGCAGAAAACAACAAAAACAGCATTGCGATGGAACCCCGAACAGAACCATTCACTGTCAAAAAGAAAGTAGACATCACTTTGGTGTCCATTTTACGGGGTTTCTGTTATATGTAGAGTATAAAATAACATAGTTGTAGAGATGAGCGAGCATACCCGCTAAGGACAATTGCTCGAGTGAGCATTGTCCTTAGCAAGTACCTGCCCGCTCGGAAGAAAAGATTCGGGTGCCGGCGGGGGTGAGCAGGGAGGAACGGAGGGGAGATCTCTCTCTCCCTCTCTCTCTCTCCCCGCTCCCCCCTGCTCACTCCCGCAACTCACCGCTCACCCGCGCCGGCACCCGAATCTTTTCTTCTGTGCGGGCAGGTACTCGCTAAGAACAATACTCGCTCGAGTAATTGTCCTTAGTGAGTATGCTCGCTCATCTCTACATAGTTGTCTACACTATTCTATACTCCAAATATAATAAAAATGAACAGAAACCCTGGATAGGACGATTATAAACTGCACACAAGTAAATCCCAAATGAAAACAAGGAGATTATCAGGTAATTAGCGTATGTATACACCATATGTATAGTAAAATATATGGAACTACAAGCTTGTATTCCCAGCTCTGATATGGGGGTGTTTCCATCTGTGAGGAAATGCATCAGCAATACAAAGATTCATCAACCATTTAACCCTTTCCAATCCACTCTTTGACCTGTAAAGACATTATGATTTAAAGCTGTACAGCTCTGATGTTGGAAGACATCCATCGGGGTTCTCTTACTGTATTTTACAACCCTCTCTGCTGTCAAAGCCTATCCAACATGTCACCTCATGCAGTACTGGCTTTAGCCAGCATATAGCGCCATTGTATAACGGCAGAAAAAGAGAACGCCCCCTAGGAAAATCAGGATACAAATTGGATTGGAAACGGTTAAATTTATTTTTGACCTTTGCTATTGGTAGACTAAAAGTTTGCAAGATGCAGTTAGTGTCAATGACCAACTTAATATTCCCTGGGATATTCACATGAAATAAAAATTTCCATTTTCCCAGCAACAAATGTCTAGCGAATGCATTAAATATCACCTAACTATCCTTTGTGCTGAACCTACACATAATATAAGTTACCTGTAGTGCTATTTACAATGTGGCATTGTAGGGCAGGTTACAGTGCGTTCTTTCGGAATGAAAGGACTGGGAGTCTACTTGCTGTGACTGCTTAGTTGCTTTCATTTAAACAAGGGATTAGGTAACGGGTGAACCTAAAACAAATGGCTATGAAAATAATAAAAACATGCGAAACTAATGACCGTATATCTATAGAAAACAAGGGATACGTGGCTTCCAATGTGTTGTTCAGCATCCCTGATATTAATTAGCGAATGACCTGCAGATGCTCTTTGTTATCCGATGAACAAGATACACAAAGGACAATAGCGTCACTATCAAAGTATACTTCTACATGACACGACTCAGTTATGATCTAACCGGAAAAGTCCAATTGTAGCTCTAATCTCTGCACCAACTGCCCAAGTTATTGGTCCATCGGCTCTGATCTTGATTTGATCTGTATCTGTGTTGTGATCTGCACTGTTATTGTTGCTATCATAGCATGTGTCCTCATGTAAATAGTGAAGAGAATGAAAAATCCCATTATGAAGAATAGCAGGGATTTAGTTTGCTATCCTAGCAAATAATCCGGCGACTAAATGGCCAGCTCAGACAGACAAGCTGGTAATGAGCTATCCAGAGGTTTGACAGATTGTGGACAAGGCCTATAATTGTAGATAAAGCAGATGTGATCAAGGTGTTGATGAACTTTAATCAAACAGGTACCGTGCGTGCCCATCTGCTTCACGTGATATCAAACACTTGCTAGGCTTGGAGTACCTAACACTGTGGAGCAGATTTATGAATGTACTGTAGTTATGCCAGTTTCTGTACCCTAATGTAATACTAAAAATCCAGATAAAACTGGTTGATGCTCCTGTGACAGTTGCAAAAGTTGATACAGTAACAATAGGTCAGCGCAGTATATCCATGGTGAACATATGTTTCCTTTGTCATTTAATAGCATTCTAGCACATTTGCGAGGAGCAGGTGTTATTATGTCATCTGGCACCATGAGGAATACTTTGGACTTGTACAAAGATGGGAGCCATTTAATATCGTGTTTTGATTCCTAAGAGAGCCTCAGTTCCATCAGTAGATGACTTTTTTGTTACAACATTCTGCACTTGAACTTTAGCTAATTATGTTTTATCTCTGAATCATGGTGAATCAGAAACTTAGTGAATAATAAAAGTTAGTGCCTACTATTAAAGGACCACTAAACCGAAGATCACCTCTATTTGCTGTACAACTTATCATCCCCTGTAAGCACACAGAGAGGTCAGAATGTAGCATTCTACAGTGAATAACAGGAAGAAAAATGCAGAAAAATGTTTCCCTCTCTCCGTTTCCATGATCACAGCTTGATCTAACAACTTCTAGCACTCCCGTTCATTTCTATAGAGCGCAGCTGTACATTTTCAGCCAATTCACACATGGAGTATAGAGACTTGGGGTCCCTTGTTTCCATTAATGGATGGAGCCCGAAAGGTCAAACCTTTTACCTATCATACCGTGTGTTCCCTGCAAATAAGACCTACCCTGAAAATAAGCCCTAGCCTGATTTTTCATGCTTTTCAGAGAGGCTTGTTTTATAAGACCTACTCCAAAAATAAGCCCGTGTTATATTACAGCCTGTAGTCCTCGGCTGCTCACACAGGATTGCTTCCTGGTTACGGGATTCATAAATCATGCCTCCACGAAGCAATGGCTGTGATTGGCTGAGCAGCGCTCAAAGGACGAATCGCAGCCATCACTTTGTGGAAGAGGGATTTCTGAATTGGTTGAGCAGAGGCTCAGTCAATTCATAAATCTTGCTTCCACAAAGTGATGGCTGTGATTGGTTCTTCAGTAGCCATTCAATGCAGCGCTCAAAGAACCAATCACAGCCATCGCTTTGTGGAGGCAGAATTTATGAATCCCGTAACCAGAAAGTGATCCTGTGTGTGCGGTCAAGGACTACAGGAGCCACGCCGGGCTCTGGAAAGCAAAAACAATAAAGTGGTCCTACTGCTCCACTACTGCACCTCTCTTCACCCCGCTGGGGCTTGTTTACACGCTGCGAAGTCAGCCTGTGAATGGGACATCATAGGCTGTTGCAGTCAATCACAGTCCTCAGCGGTTAACCAGTAAGGTCTGAACAGAGCACCAGCGGGGTGAACAGAGGTATAGCGCTGGAGCGGTGTGGTCCTAGGATGGGTGAATATAGGTCATCTTACTGTTTTTGGGCATGGGCAGCATAGTTTAAAAAATATATATATATAGTTTGGAAAACCCCTTTAAGAGTATGTTCACACATGGACGATTTATTGCAGAACTATGTGTGCTTGTCCCATACACCTGAACAGAGCTTACAGAAACCCATGCATATGTGGCAGAAACAACTGCATTCAGCTCTACAGAATAGATGTTCGGTGTCAGAAATGTCTGCAGCAAATCTGCCACATTGGAACCTCCAACCTACCAGCACCCTTCTGTAATAAAGCCGCCACTAGCTTCACCATCCATCTACAACCCAAATAGACATATTGCACGGAAACGCTAGTAAATACAGATTCACGTAGTGCATTTTTTTTTGTTGCTTTTAGCATATACAAGTATGTACAGATACAAAAAAAAGAAAAATATGTATTTCTAACAAAAAACCTCCAAAGAAGAAATCCATGTGTGATGATCGGCTTTGGCAGAGACACAAAGACTCTATTGTGCCTAGGGCATTTTTATTCAGAGTCTGCCCGTGTTACCTGTGATCCAACATATTATATTTGTATCCTTGTCATTGAATCTCGAAGGGGGAAGAATACGTGTTTCCACCTTACTTGCGAATCTTATTGAACCCCAGTCCTCATCAACAGCAACAAACATACCGTCGTACAGAGAGGACTATTTTCTTCTGCACAGACATGACATCTAAGTACGGTTAGTTGTTGTTCACCATAGGTTTGCTAGGAAAGGTCAGACTCAGCACACCTAAATCACTACAGGATTACACCATGGAATGTGAGAGTTCTATAGGTCACTGAGAGTATATAAGTCTATGGCCAAATATGGCATTTCTAGCACGATTCTACAGCATTTCTACAGCAGGGGATAGCGATGGGACCGCACTTTATTTTAGTTGCGTTTTGCGATTCGATGTCTTACTTTTTACCGGTGCGAAATTTTTGTGCACGTAAAAATCGGACATGTGACCGCTACCATTGAAAAGCATTGGTTCTACTACATGCGAATCGCAAACGCAAAAAGCACGCGCAACAAAAAACGCCCGTCTGACCGAGCCCTAAAGACACTAATGAAAACCACGTGCTTTACCCCAAAACGCTGTGGGCTTCTACATTGCTAATTATGTACTTTATCTGTTGAACCCGATTAGCTGAGAACCACATCACTAAACTGCAGTGCTTTACAGTAAAATGCAGCGTTCCATTAACAGGTCCATCAGAAATGCTCTTTTAGCCAGGCAGGCATTATTTTCTGGTGTTTTTTTGCTATAGAGAAAACTATTGGCCTACAGCATGCTAGCATTTGGAAAACATGTCATGGACCCAATAAAAAAAATGCAGCAAAAGCCCAACAAAACCTATCATTAAAAAACCCCAAACCTTTTCCCATTTCCTATAGATCTACAGCTATCATCTAGAGCGGCCTTTTTTAAAACCAAAAAGCTGAAAAACCCCAACATCAGGGCAGTTTCAGACGGCTGTTGGTACAACTAAGCTCGCCTGAACAAGGGAAATATCTTCCCCATCGCCGGATGTTCAAACTCCGCACCATAGCGCAGAAGTTTAAAAAAAACATGGACAGATAGGGCATGTCCTATCTTTTCTCAAGTGGACTATCAACAGGCGAGAATCCCAATAGTGAAAATGAAACCTCTGAAACCCACTGAAATCAGTGGTTTTGTTCTGTAAGGGGAGAAAAACACGTTAGTCTGAAACTGCCGTCCATAGCAACAAAAATACAGGGGTTTTGAAAAAAATATACTGTGTAAAATCAATCATAGGCCATATTCAGATGGCCGAGTGCAAGTAGCGCCACAGGAACACATTGCATGCGTTATTCTCATCTGTGAACATGGATAGGAATGGGACATGCAGAATTATTTTCACATGGATGGTCTATGTGAAAAACTGACAATGTAAATAGCCTCGAAAAGTGTAATGCATCATGAGGAATACATGGCCGTCTGAACGGGCCCTTAGACTACTCTCACACAGCAGAATGTCCCACCAGTAGTTGGAAGCCAAAACTAAGAGAGAGATCTACAGTGAAAAACATTTACATCTTTATACTTTTGAACCCATTCCTGGTTGTGGCTTACAAATACTGACCAAATAGTGCTTTGCGAAAGTGGCGTTATACGAACTTTACTTATCAGTCTACCCTTTATTCCGGTTTCAGACAAGCGTATTGTAAAATGTCTATAATAAGGACGTGTTACAGATGGCATTACAACGTATATATATATATATATATATATGTGTGTGTATATATCAGTATTTAACAAATAGAAAAGAGTAGCAATACAGAGGTAAATACAGAGGAAAACAGGTCTTGCTGCATTTAAAAAAAAAAACAGCCATGAAGAATACAGAATAGATATGTAGAGTTACATTAGGTTGTATTATGGTCTGCAAAGCACGGATCAAATACGGAGCAAAAATACGCTAGTCTGAAAGTGGCCTGATAGTGACACGAAAGATTGCAACTGAAGGCATATCTGCTAAAACCTTGATCTGATGAGTTGGACGGTTTGATTCACTGTGCAGGTATAGGTGGGTTTCAGACGATTGTATAAAAAGACGTCTGTAAAATAGATCTGTATTACGGACTTGTTTCAAAAGACATTATACACGTATGTCATCCATTTAAATCTGTATTTGTCTTATTACTTACTAGAGGCAAAGTTTAAAAAGTTGAAAAACGTCCCTAAAAAATGTGGCCAGGTGATTAGTCCTATAGATTTACATTAGGTGTGTATTATCATGCCCTCAACATGGGGCAGAAATAACCTAGGATGAAAGTGGCCTTAGGCTAAGTTCACACAGGCTAGCGCAATATCGGGCCAAGAAACTTGCCAGATATCAGCTTGCCATCATGTGATTTCCACAGCAATGTCTTTAAAGGTCCCATTGAAAACAATGGGCGAGACCTTGCGGGGGACCGCCCAGAAATACAATGTGCTTTGATTTTTTGAGATTGCTCATGCGCATGAATCCATTCAAAAGAATGGATTTCATATTCGTGTGACTCTTGTGCGGAGATATCATCCATGTGAATAAGCCCTTAGTCTGAGTTCAACATCAGCATTTTGTTTTCCATTTATTCCTATTTATTCCTAAGAGCAGAAAACCAGAAAACAATGGATATTGTAAAAGTTTGGTCAGTACAAAACATTGAGACTTTCCAAAGTTTCGCTCTAAGCGTAAAAGGCAGTAAAGATAAATGCCTCGCATCTGTGAGACAGAACATAATGCTATTCATGAAAATTGCCCACACCAATGACACTTAAGAATATTAATCTCCTTGACTAGACGCCTTCCATATTCTGCAGATAATCGATATCCAGCAGGGTATAGGTTAACGTATGCCTCAGCCCTAATGAAATGAAAGCATCGGTTCGCTTTGCTTATAAGTCGAGCTGCCGCAAAGCGAACAGGATGAATAATACACTCTGCTCTTCATATGGACCGCTACTGTCATGTGTCATTGCAGAGGCAAATTTCTATAATGCTGCAACATTTCTCTTTGTAGTGTCGTAACATCATAAGATACAGCTAGGCATAGAAAATAACATATAATGAAGTGGAAGGTGCAGTGTTCTAGCGGGCGCTGGCCTTTCACATCACCAAACGTAAGTGCAAAACACATAATAAGAGAAAATGATGATGTACTCTGCATATTAGGGCTGCATTAGAGTCAATAAGAGAGCAAGAGCGCTGTAGCAAGAAAGCATTAACTATGTAAATGCAGCCAAGCTTTCATCTTTCTATAGAGTGTGAAGGACTGACCAGCAGAACCAGTGAGTGAAGTATGGTGGCTGCTGACCTAAAGATGACAGTTTAATGGAATCATTTGTCATCCAAGAGGCAAGCCTCCACTGAGAGCCATGCAGCTAAAAATCTGAGCAGCAAGACTTACTAGCAATGACAGAGACTTACTAGAATTAACACTTGTCTTCCATGAGCAGGACGGCTATGTAGTCATTAACAGTAGCCGCTGTCTCTGGTGCCGCCTGCCAGTCACCTTCTACATGACTACCATTCAGAACAATACTCTAAAAATGCCATCTAAGTTATTTGGGTAGTATTAGCATTCTGCCCAGTTTGTTTACCAATATAATGGATACTCATGTATGCAGAGATATACATATGGAAAGATAGTTTGTAAATATTATATTCTAATTGTAAATATTATATCCATACTGTAAATATTAAGGTGCAGTCACACAAATGATTTTCCCGCGCAACTTCTGTGGACAGGGCTTGAATGGGAAAACAACCTTTTTGGGTTAATTGACGCAATGTTTAGCTGACACCAATAGTGTGATATCCAAAAATTACTGCATGTCTTATTTTTGGACGATTCTGTTAAAAGAATCAACCATTACTCCCTTTGGAAGCAAAAAAAATTGCATCAAAGTGCAAATTTCAGTTGTTTGCTCCTGGAAGATGTGATTTTCATGCGCATTGTGCAGCGATGTGTTTTTCTCGCAAAATGTATAGCACTCGCAGGAAAAATTTGGGGTTTGCAAGTACTCACCCTTGTGAATATACCCTTAATGGTCACAGATATGTCAGACTGTATTTGCATGGGGAAGCAGAAGATTGGTCTGAAAAAGTTAGACCGATGTCGTCGTTATACACATGCAATTTTACCCGCGATTGCAATGCATTTGGTGGGGAAAATGCACGGCGCACGTGCGGAAATTGTATGGAGTTTCAGTAGTGAAAATTTTAAAAATGCATCACGCTCGCATGCAAACTGCAACTACATGTCAGTGTGATGCACATTTTTGAATGCAGCCATAATAATGAGTGGCCGATATTGCCCCAAAATAGGACATGATGCAATTTTTTTATTTTGGACTCCTGGACAGAGAGAAAAATTGGCCATATGTATAAGCAAATAGAAAATAATAGGTTATTTTCTAGTGCAAGTTCCGCACATATCACAATTGGACGGAACTCATGCGATAAAATCGCCTGTATAATATGATATCACGTACAACACTAGGACTGGGGTTGGAAACACAAGCATGAAGTTTACATATTCTTCATAGTGTTTGTGTTTGTTTCCTCCCACACTCCAAATTATCTACATACTTGAAGTACTTTCCTATTAAATTGTAGGAGTTTGGATAGGTAAATTACATTGTAGGGAATGCAAACTATGGCTATGCATAGCCAAAGATAGATAGATAGATAGATAGATAGATAGATAGATAGATAGATAGATAGATAGATAGATAGATAGATATTGGATGGATAGATAGGAGATAGATAGATAGATAGTTATTGGATGGATGGATGGATGGATGGATGGATGGATGGATGGATAGATAGATAGATAGATAGATAGATAGATAGATAGATAGATAGATAGATAGATAGATAGATATGAGAGAGATAGATTAGATATGAGATAGATATGAGATAGATAGATTAGATATGAGATAGATAGATTAGATATGAGAGAGAGAGATATGAGATGGATAGATAGATAGATAGATAGATAGATAGATAGATAGATAGATATGAGATGGATAGAGAGATAGATAGATAGATAGATATGAGAGAGATATGAGATAGATAGATAGATAGATATGAGATAGATAGATATGAGAGAGATAGATAGATATGAGATGGATAGATAGATATGAGATAGATAGATAGATAGATAGATAGATAGATAGATAGATAGATAGATAGATAGATAGATAGATAGATAGATATATGGATGGATAGATAGATAGATAGATAGATAGATAGATAGATAGATAGATAGATAGATAGATAGGAGATAGATAAATGGATAGATAGATAGGAGATAGATAGATAGATAGATAAATGGATGGATAGATATGAGAGAGATAGATTAGATATGAGATAGATAGATATGAGATGGATAGATAGAGAGATAGATAGATAGATATGAGAGAGATATGAGATAGATAGATAGATAGATAGATAGATAGATAGATAGATAGATAGATAGATAGATAGATATGAGATAGATAGATATGAGAGAGATAGATAGATATGAGATGGATAGATAGATATGAGATAGATAGATAGATAGATAGATAGATAGATAGATAGATAGATAGATAGATAGATATGAGATGGATAGAGAGATAGATAGATAGATAGATAGATAGATAGATAGATAGATAGATAGATAGATAGATAGATAGATATATGGATGGATAGATAGATAGATAGATAGATAGATAGATAGATAGATAGATAGATAGATAGATAGATAGATAGATAGATAGGAGATAGATAAATGGATAGATAGATAGGAGATAGATAGATAGATAGATAGATAGATAGATAGATAGATAGATAGATAAATGGATGGATAGATATGAGAGAGATAGATTAGATATGAGATAGATAGATATGAGATAAACAGATAGATAGATAGATATGAGATAGATATGAGAGAGAGATACATAGATAGATAGATAGATAGATAGTGATAGATAGATAGATAGATAGATAGATAGATAGATAGATAGATAGATAGATAGATAGATAGATAGATAGATAGATGTATAGGATAGGATAGATAATGTGGTGCTGTAATCCATCCACTACATCACCCCCCGTAACAAGCAGTGGAGTGTAAGCTCTGTGGGCTCATCAGGGTGTGGATGCTGTGGGGGGCTAGGGAGCAGCACTGGCAGTCCTCGGAGGGTCGTGCAGCCCTGTGCCAGCAGCTGCACCCATCCATCCATCATGTAGCAGTCACAGCCTCCCTATAGCAACAGATTAGAAGGAAGGAGCTGCCACCATCCAGGACCTCTCATCAGCATCACAGGAACGGGAATACATCCCAATGACCAAACCTCTGCGACCCTCCCCAGTGCCAGGATGGGCTCTCTACTTTCATGCCACTTCCACACACCCCTCCCTACACAAAGGGCAGAGACCCCAGCCCTGCCAAGTTGCCTACCTGTGCCCGCAGCTGTCGGCGTCTCCCTGTGTGCGGACGCTCCTGCTCTTTTGTGTTCCTGCTTCCCAGCCACACGCTGAGACTACTAATGAACCCGGGAAGCCGCATACACAAGCGCCTACAATGGCCGCCCTGGAACCTGGCTGAGGAAAAAGCCGGCCCCCGGCTGAGAAAGGAGAAGAATGCACGGGAGAGAGCGGAGGGAGGGGATGAGGCTGTTACCATGGCGACGGCTGCTGCCCCATCCTTCTCCTTCTCCTCCTCCTCCTCTAGGCCTTGTAGTAAAGAATACAGTGTGAGGAGGAATACACTAGAGGGGAATGTTTGTAAACGCCTGTTAGCCACATCTGCTGCACATCACCCTGGCTCATCTTCTAGCCAGCAGGAAGCCATGCCCACAGCCTTGTATCCCTCTGCTTAGGTGCTACATAGCTTATCTAGCAGCCACCCCTGGCTAATCCACCTGCCCACTAGAGAACTGCTGAGAAGACAATTCCCAAAGCACTGGCATTATAAGACTCTAGTCATGTGGGTCTCCTAATAATACGCAGCTAACGGAGTGATTAGAATAGTATTCGTGCTACAAGTCATTTTCTAGTGTATTCCACCCAGGGCTGCCCTAAGCCTTTATGTCAGGCCTGCACAACTTGGCAGTAGGTAGGGGCCAAAATTAAAATTGGCAAACCTCTTGGGGCCGACGATAGGTTTTTAGCGGCTCACTTTGTAAGCAAGCTGCTAAAACCTATCATATAGTTTAATGATTACACTCATTGTCAAAAAAATCAAGCTCCTAAAAGTTGCCAGAATCGAACAAAACTTTCTATATGTGATTGTAAAGCTGATATAAGGGATTACAGTATCAGAGCAAAAGGATCATTTATTGCAGAAAACTGAACACTTGAAGGCAGGTACCCTGTTGTACCGCATCTAGCTTGGATACAAGATGTGATACATGTGGGCATGGAGGCTCCAGTACACTGTTGTACCGCCTCTAGATTGGATGCAAGATGTGATACAGGCAGGCATGGAGGCTCTAGTACCCTGTTGTACCGCTTCTAGATTGGATGCAAGATTTGATATGGGCAGGCATGGAGGCTCTAGTACCCTGTTGGGTCGCCTCTAGCTTGGATACAAGATGTGATACAGGCAGGCATGGAGGCTCTAGTACCCTGTTGTACCGCCTCTAGCTTGGATACAAGATGTGATACATGTGGGCATTGAGGCTCTAGTACCCTGTTGTACCGCTTCTAGATTGGATGCAAGATTTGATATGGGCAGGCATGGAGGCTCTAGTACCCTGTTGGGTCGCCTCTAGCTTGGATACAAGATGTGATACAGGCAGGCATGGAGGCTCTAGTACCCTGTTGTACCGCCTCTAGCTTGGATACAAGATGTGATACAGGCAGGCATGGAGACTCTAGTACCCTGTTCTATGCCTCTAGCTTGGATACAAGATATGATACGGGGGACATGGAGGCACTAGCACCCTGTTGTACCGCCTCTAGCTTGGATACAAGATATGATACGGGAGACATGGAGGCTCTACTACCCTGTTGGGTCGCCTCTAGCTTGGATATAAGATGTGATACGGGCGGGAATTGAGGCTCTAGTACTATGTTGTACCGGCTCTAGCTTGGGTGCAAGATGTGATACGGGCAGGCATGGAGGCTCTAGTGCCCTGTTGTACCGCCTATAGCTTGGTTGCAAGATGTGATACATGTGGGCATTGAGGCTCTAGTACACTGTTGTACCGCCTCTAGCTTGGATGCAAGATGTGATACGTGTGGGCATTGAGGCTCTAGTACACTGTTGTACCGCCTCTAGCTTGGATACAAGATATGATACGGGGGACATGGAGGCTCTAGTACCCTGTTGGGTTGCCGCTAGCTTGGATACAAGATGTGATACGTGTGGGTATGGACGCTCTAGTACCCTGTTGGGTCGCCTCTAGCTTGGATATAAGATGTTATACGGGCGGGCATTGAGGCTCTAGTACCCTTTTGTACCGGCTCTAGCTTGGGTGCAAGATGTGATACGGGCGGGCATGGAGGCTCTAGTACCCTGTTGTACCGCCTCTAGCTTGGGTGTAAGATGTAATACGGAGGGCATGGAGGCTCTAGTACCCTGTTGTACCACCTCTAGCTTGGATACAAGATGTGATACAGGCAGGCATGCAGGCATACAGGTTCTGTATGGTATCCTGCAGCACATCGCTCCACATTTGCTGTAACTGAGCTTCTAGATTGTGCAAACTCATAGATTGTTGAAGTTGGTGTCCCAGATGTTCCCATACATGCTCTATTGGGGATAAATCTGGCGACCGTGCAGCCACAGAAGTGTGACAATATTGTGGAGACATTCCTGTGACCCCCTTGCTGTGGGCGGCTGTCATTATCCTGCTGGAAAATCTCTTTTGGAAGCCGCCATGAGTGGAACACATGTGGCTGCAGGATGTCCTGAATATATCGCTGAGCTGTTATTGTCCCTCGTACCACTACTAGGGGGGACCGATATTCATATGCGATGTGCCCCAGACCATCACACCTGCAGGGGGGAGCGTGCCGCTCCACAGCAAAGGCAGGATTTAGCCGCCCATCCCTAGGTCTCGTCAGTGTCCAAACTAAACCTGGATTTGTTGCTGAAGACAAGCTGGTTCCATTCCGTAGCAGTCCAGTTTTGTAGTTCATGACACCACTGCACACAAAGGCAATGGTGGGTGTCAAGCGCAGTACACATAATGAGTGCTGTGAGATCAAATGTCCTTCAGTCAAGTGCCTGGAAATGGTTCCGACAGACACAGGGACCTGTAACGATGGCGCCACCTGTCTATGAATGGTGGACAATGAAACAGTTAGAGCTGCTCGTGCTGTTGGGCGATCAGACAATCCTTTCTACTGGTGGTCTGTCAAGGGTGTCCTGAGCTCAGCCACCTTGTGTATACTGTCATGCATCCACTGGTCACAACAATCCTAACAGTCTAGCCAGAATGACCCAGGTGGTAGGCACTTTGTCAATACGACCATCCAGCTGTCAGGTCCGGCGGCTCTCGGGGTCTCCATGCCTGCATTATCGGTCCTAGTATAAGGGGTGCGGGGGTGCGGCGCAGGGGAGCCCTGGTCTTTGTGACGTCTCCTGGCCGCTGTGATCCGGTACGCCAGCTCCAGGCTCGTGCTCCCGTGCGCAGGCGGCGTGCACCTAGTTAGTCTGGTTGCTGGGGGCGTGGCGGGTGCCGTCCCGTGCCGCGTTCCCGTTGCCATATCTCCGGGCGCGCCTGCCTGTCCTTAGCAGGCGCCAGGGGCTGTTTCTTTCAGCATCCGGCTTCTGGCTCCTGCTGCTGTTAGGCTCCCCGTCCCAATCAACTGCTGGGGCAGAAGTTCTGACAGCATTTAAACGTCTCAGTTCCTGCCAGTATTTGCCAGTGTACGTTTGGTCTCCAGCTGCACCCGCGCATTCCTGTCTTTGATTCCCTGCTGTGACTTGCTTACTTCAGAACTGACTTTTCCTTTGCCTGACCCCCTTGTACCTTGTTCTTCTCTGTTGCCAACCCGGATTGCCTAACCTGCCTTTGTGTTTGTTTGTTTCTTGTATTTGTCTGTGTGTCTGACTCCTGCCCCGCATCCCTTGCTAGTCTAGGGACTGTCGCCCAGTTTTCGCCCTGGGGCCTAGCCTAGGGGGGCAAGTAGGTAGGAACAGGGGTTGCGGGTAATTCAGGGACTCCCAGTCACCCGGACCCCAGTTCCTTGACACCAGCTACTCGCATTCCAATAATATGCTCCTTCTCAAACTCTGTTAACTGAGCAAAATCTCTTTGGTTGCATCGTTGAGACATGTCTAGTGGTCAACAAGCTCTACACAAGCGGAAAAAGAGGTCCATTACACACAAGTAGGCTCTGAGAGCATTTTTATAGGCCAAGGGTGTAACAACTTTTAGGGCCTCAGGTGTTAAGACCTTTCATCTAATCACTCCAAAACGGGAATCATTTGCATATCTGCCTGAGATGTAACGCCATGCCAAGTTTTGCATCAAAATCAACTCTTTCTAGGTGCTGGATTTGTTTTGACAAAGAGTATATTTTGCAAACTGCTTTGCTAAGCAGTACAAGCTGGTAAACACATTTTGCAGTTTTGCAATTTTTAAGCCAAATTACCTTGTCATTAAGGGGTCAAGAAGTAAATACATATAAAAGGTTGGATTGGATGGACTTCTTGGTCTTGTTCTGCCCTGATGACTCTGTTTTCCTAAGCGCTTACGTTTGAAAAACTAACAATTTACATTTACAATATGCTTTTTAACCTAAGAAAAAGCCCAAGCAGAGTCACATATAAATTTCCCCCTGCAATGCACTTACTGCAGCATAGACACACGGCTCCAAATACTGAAAGATCCTACTGCACCACTGCTCCTGGGGTCTACAGGATCTTCCCTGACTTAAAGGGATTGTCTCGTGAAATCAAGTGGGGGTAAGCACTTCTGCATGGCCATATTAATGCACTTTGTAATATACATCGTGCATTAATTATGAGTCATACAGAAGTTATTCACTTACCTGCTCCTTTGCTAGAGTCCCCGTCGCCATGGATCCGTCTAAATTCGCTGTCTTCTGGTGTTTTTAGACGCGCTTGTGCAGTCCGGTCTTCTCCCTGGTGAATGGGGCCGCTCGTGCCGGAGAGCTGGTCCTCGTAGCTCCGCCCCGTCACGTGTGCTGATTACAGCCAATCAGGAGGCTGGAATCGGCAATGGACCGCACAGAGCCCACGGTGCACCATGGGAGAAGACCCGCAGTGCATCGTGGGTAAAGATCCCGGCGGCCATCTTGGTAAAGGAAGAAAGAAGTCGCCGCAGCGCGGGGATTCGGGTAAGTAATAAACTTTTTTTTTTTTAACCCATCCCTTGGGTTTGTCTCGCGCCGAACGGGGGGCCTATTGAATAAAAAAAAACCCGTTTCGGCGTGAGACAACCCCTTTAAATGATAGCCATACAACAGTGTGGCCGGTCACATGATTTACTGAAGGTCCTTCAACCTGCACAGTCATGTCATACTAGTGGTAAAGTTTAGGCTTTACCACTGTCAGTTAGCGTGACATGACTGTGCCGTAGACTGTGACATGACAAAATGTCAAGAGGCTAGCAACTAGATTCTATAATTCTAACCTTTAGACTTCAAAGTCATGTCACAGTTCGCAGGCCACCAGAAATTCTCTGCTGACCCACAGGCTGTATGTTGTGTAGGCCTGCTGTATGCTGCCTGAGGTGAAGTGTAAGATGCCCCCCCCCCTCTTCCCACAAAAAATACACTGATTTTTATAGGCATTGGAAGTGCCAATAAGTAAGATGCCTAATACATTTTTGAATCATTGAACATTGTCTGAAGTGAAAGACTAATAGTGTCCCTAGTTGTGGCCCCAATAGTAATAGTGACCCCACCTTAATGACCCAGTTGTAACAGTGACCCTGTTAATGGCTGCAGTATTAACAGTGGCCCTATTAGTAGCCCCAGTAGAAATATTGACCCCATTAATGGCCCCAGTAGTAACATTGACCATGTTAGTGGTCCCAGTTGTAACAGTGACCTCATTAGTGGCCCCAATAGTAATACTGACCACGTTAGTGGCCTCAGTAGTAACGGTGACCCGGTTAGTGGTCTCAGTAGTAATAGTGACCTAGTTAGTGGTCTCAGTGGTATTAGTACCCCTATAGTGACCCTAGAAGTAATAGTGACCCCTATAGTTGCCCCAGTAGTAATAATGTCCTCCATAATTGCCCCAATAGTAATAGTGTCCCACAATAGTGCCCCCAGTATTAATAGTGTCCTTCATAGGATCCCTAGTAGTATTAGTGCCCTGTAGTGGACCTCAGGTGGCAAAGCAACATAATCATTTCACTCATTGAGTCTGCAGCTCCACTCTGGCCCCGCTGCTGCTGTTATTAGTCTGTTAACCTATGACCTTCCCTGGTACCTCCACTGCGTACAGAACAGCATCTGTATGCAGGAATGAGAATGGCGGTGGAGAGCTCAGGGACCATATACTGATGACAGGAGCAGCGGCCAGAGGGGAGCTACTGACCCAGTGAGTGAAATGCCTGTTGGATTGCTGCCTGGCCGACTTACAGCTGGCAACTAAATACCGGCCAGGTGGCAACCTGTTCCCGCCACTCTGAGGTCCTGCAGCGGCTCAGATTGCCTCATGGTAGGAGCACCCCTAATTTTGACATCTATTTAAAGGGGATGTAAACTGATCACGTCGTCCCACAGACAAAGTTATTGTAGCCGGGGAATGTAGCAACTTGTTATAATTTATTTGTCATGCAGTGATTCAATAAAGATATAAGACCCCTTTTACATGGGTCTTATAGTGATCTAATAAGGGTCAGAACCACAAGAGGCCTAAATGTTGCAGCTGTAATACAGATGCTAAAATATGCCCACATTAAAGGGATTTTCCAGGCAGATATGTATTGATAGCCTATTCTTAGGACAGATCATCAATAATTGATCAGCTGTTGTCCACCACTTCAGACCCAGGCCAATCATGTGATCGGGTGCCCGCTGTCAGTACAACAACACCCGGGTACAGACCAGAGGCAGTTAGCTCCAACCCCTGTGCAGTGGCCGGCACTCAGAATTGCAGGTGCAGCTCCTGTTGATTTTAATGAGAATTTTGCCTGCAATTAAAAGCACTGGCCATTACACAGGAGTCGGAGCTAACTGCTTCCGCTCTGACCCCTGTGTGTTGTCGCACTGATAGTAGGATCCCAGCTGATCAAGTGTTGATGACCTAGCTTGAGGATAGGATATCAACAGTAATAAAATAAAATAAGTCAGCAGCAAAAAAAAAACTTCATTGGGTAGTCATCCTTAAGGAGGAATTTTATCTCCCACAGACCTGTTTGCTTTGATACCTATAGCTAGCTCCAGTCATGCCCTTACTGTACATCCTCTAGATGATGACTTTTTGGCATTGATAGCTCGTACAGAAGAGACCTTCAGAAATCGGTCTATTCTTCTGAACACTAAAGGTGGCTTCACACGAGCGCGTTTTTGTGCGTGCATACACACGCACAAACACACGCTTCTATTAGAACCAATGCATGCCCTATGGTGTGTGCACATGTCCGTGTTTTACAGGTGTGTGCCAGTAAAGATAGGACACGCTTGCACCATAGGGAATGCACGCAATGTCTTCAATGGAGCCGCGGCTTCTGCCGGTGGTGCCATTGAAAACAATGGTCTGCCGGCACCCCTGAATTGTTTTTCAGGGAAGGGCTTTAAATATAAGCCCTTTCCTAAAAAACAAGGAACAGTGGTGTTAAAAAATTTTTAAAAATCATACTCACCTTCCTTCAGCAGCCGGGGCTCAGCCGCATCCTCGCCGCTCTGTCCCTGGCTCTTCAAAGCAGTTCTTTCCCTGCCTGCTGAAAGAGCTGCTTGTGATTGGCTGAGGCGCTCAGCCAATCACAGGCAGCTCTCGCCTGTCATTCATTCAGCAAGAGGTGCCTGTGATTGGCTGAGGTGCTCAGCCAATCAGAAGCAGCTGTCTGTGATTGGCTCAGCACCTCAGCCAATCACAGGCTGCTTTCGCTGAATGACTGACAGCCGAGAGATGCCTGTGAATGGCAGCAGCCGCAGCTCCATTGAAGGCAATGCACGGACCTGCATTAACGCGTGTTTTTGCATGTATATGAGTGTGCACCTATGTACGCACCTATGTTCACACAAAAACACGCTCATGTGAAGCCACCCTAAGTTGGTTTTCCCTGGAATATGTTTCCTTGAGAACAGTCTTTTGAGCATAATAAAGGACCTTCTTCGTATCAAATATGGCAGAACTCTATATAGGCTGCTAATGTTTTATTTGAAGAAAACTCAATTGGTAGCCCCTAAGAAACGCTCTGTTTCGCAGTGGGTACAATTACTCATGGTCATGGAAAATAAGTAGCTCACCACAATGAAGTCATATTTGACCTATTTTAAACAGGTGCACTTACCAGACCAGTAATAGGCATTCACAGAGAAGACAGATTCCATCAGAATTCAAACACTCCTTAACCCTTTCTAATCCAATTTGTATCCTGGTTATCCTAGGAGGCTTACTCTTTTTCTGCCATTATACAACAGCGCTATATGCTGGCTAAAACCAGTACTGCATGAGATGACATGTTGGATAGGCTCCGACAGCAGAGAGGCTGGCAATATACAGTAAGAGAACCCGAACGGACGTCTTACAACATCGGAGCTGTACAGCCTTAAATCTTGTCTTCAGAGGTCAGACAGTGGATTGGAAAGGGTTGAACATATAACCTTTGTGTATTCGTGAAAAAAGTAACCCCTTAGTGACCAACCTATTTTTGGCCTCAAAGATCAAGCGATTTTCATCATTGCATTGCAAGAGCCATAACTCGTCGACTTAGTCTGATGAGCGCTTGATTTTTGTGGGACAAGTTGTGTTTTTTAATAGCACCACCCTGCGGTACATATAATGTATTGTAGAACTTTTATTACATTCTTTTGTGGAAGAGATGGTAAAAGACACCCAAAAGTTCCACCGTTGGTTGTGGGTGTTGTTTTTATAGCATTCACCATTCGGTAAAAGTAACATGATAACTTTCTTATGTGGATCGACACAATTACTGCAATACCAAGTTTATAGAGATGTTTTGATTTTTTACTACTTTTGCACAATAAAAACATGTTTTTAAAGAAAACCAATTGAATCTGTATCACTGCATTTTAAGACCCATAACATTTTTATTTTTCCAGCAGTGGAGCTATATCAGGGCTTGTTCTTTTACGGGAAGAGTTGTAGTTTTTATTGGTACCATTTTGAGGTACATGTGACTTTTGATTTGCTTTCTATTAGGTTTTTTATGAGGCGGGCAATAGAACTATAGCAATTTGGGCTTTTCTTTTTCAAATTATTTTTACAGTATTCACGGTGCAAGATAAACAGCAAAATATTTTAATTGTCTAGGTCATTAGAAATGCGGTAATACTTATTATATGTTGGTTTTATTTATTTTTATGTATTTTATTCATTTAAAAAGTGTTTTTTTAGGGAAAATTTGTAAATTCTTAAACTTGATTTTTTTTCTTTCAGTTAAACTTTTTTTGATGCTATTTTCTAGTCCCTGTAGGGGACTTGAAGATGTGATTGTTCGATCTCTAGGATAGTACACTGCATTACTTATGTAGAGCATCCTACTAGACCTATGACAGCAGCTTATTTAACTCTGCAGGAAGTGGGGCTTAATAGGCTGACTTATATGACATGTAAGGAGGTTTTTGTTAGGCCTCTGGCTGCCATGAGAACCCATTGGTACCTTGTGATGGCACTGCGTGGTGCTGATGGATAACAAGAGGAGCCCCCTCCCACTATCATCTGCTTGCATGCTGCAGTTGCTATTGATTGTGGCATGTAAGGATTAAATTGCCAGAATCTAAGGTTTCTCTGCTCCTGGCTGTTAGAGCATAAACCTGGTTATCAGTAGTCAGCCAAGCCACCTCCCCAACCCCTTAATGACGGTCCTATTCCCTTTTTACGTCCTGGCTTTGTGGGCTTTAATCTGCAGGACGTAAAAACATGCATCCCCTGAATATTAAAGCCTCGTTGGCTGAGGACGTGACAGCTCCATGTTGTTGGTTCTCGGAGGTAGCCGACAACCTGGAGCAGTCATGGGGGGCCGTGGGAAGCCCCCCCAGGTCGTGCGATCTGTGCTATCCAATGCATAGTGCCAATCGCATTAAAGAAAATAAAAAGTGAAAAAAAGTTAGAGTTTAACCTCCCCTTATGGATCGGATCCATGAGGGGAGGTTAAAATACTCACCCTCGTCTTCTGCCATGTCCCGCGGCGATATGGTCCTTCCAGGACCTTCCGCTGCCTTCTGCGCATGCGCGCCCGACGGAAACATCAGGCGTGTGCTGAGAAGGGCTCGTGCCCCCAGAAGATTTGAAATTCCTCTGCTTCCGGGCCAGCATGTGCAGCCGGGAGCAGAGAGCTGTCACCTTGGACCGCTGTATGCGGTTCCCAGTCACATAATCACTGTTATCCAATAGATATCAGCGATCATGTAAAGTAAATTAAAAATGTAAAAAAGTGTAAAACAAAGAAAAAAAAGTTTAAAAAATTAATGTTTCATCTTCCCTCACAGATATGATCCTTGAGGGAGGATGAAATTACGTACCTAAGGCCCCCGGATTTATCTGTGGACCTTACCCCGGCTACTACGCACGTGCCCAATGTCAAAATGGCGGACGCATGCGCAAAAGCAACAGATTGCCTGGAGAATATAAAATCTCTCCGCTCCTGGCTACTAAATGTAGCTGAAAGCCTGGAGATTTCATGGAGTACCGCTGTATGTAAAAGTAAAAAAAAGTTAAAATTTCATCTACCGTCATGGATCTGATCCATGAGGGTAGGTGAAATTACTAACCTAAGGCCTCCGGCAATGTCCCCAACAGGATCTTTATCCACTGACCTTTCCCCAACTTCGGCGCATGCACCCATGGGCAAAATGGCGGACGCAAGCGCAGAAGCTTGGGAGGGCCCGGGAAATTAAAAATTTCCCTGCTCCTGGCTACTAAAGGTAGCTGAGAGCCTGGAGCAGTGACTGAGGGCCGCAGTGAGCAGTCTCTGGTCACGTGATCGCCGTTATCCAATGGATAATGGAGATTACGTAAAAATTAAAAACAGTTGAACTTCAATGCTCCTTTCGGTTTGGGCCCCGTTGTGCAGCCAGACATAAGATTAGGGCCATGATGGGTATATTTCTGAACACGGGACAAACAGGGGGATCCATTTTTTCAAAGTCTTCATTCATATGTGTGCAGTACAAAAAAAATGTTTTTTAAAATGACATAATTGCCAAAATATGCAAATCATAATTTTCCCTTCTGCTTTGCTTAGATTAATTCAAAAACTTGGGGTAAAAATACGCAGTACCCCCTAGATGAATTCGTTAAGGGGTCTAGTTTTCAAAATGGGGTCATTTGTGGGGGTTCTCTGTTGTTTTGGCCGCTCAAGCACTCTACAAGTGTGCAATGGGGCCTAAATCACCTTCAAGCAAAATGTCCGTTCTGAAAGCCACCAGCTGCTCCTTTCGGTTTGGCCCCCATTATGCATACAGACATAAGATTAGGGCCACAATGGGTATGTTTCTGAACACAGGACAAACAGGAGTATCCATTTTGGGGTGTAAATCCTCATTTCCATGTACACTATGGAAAAAAATATGTCTGTAAAATGACATATTTGTAAAAACTGATTTTTTCCCCTCTAAATTGCATTAAATCCTAAAAAAAAACTGTGGGGTGAAATACTCATGACACCCATCAGTGAATACATTAAGGGGTGTAGTTTATAAAATGGGGTAATTTGTGGGGGTATCTATCATTCTGACACCTATGAGCCTTTTCAATCTTGGCTTGGTGCAGGAAAACAAAATGTTCCTCAAAATGTTGATAAGTAATGTTAAATTTGTACATCTCCTAAATGGTTAAAAAAAAGGGTTTTCAAATGTGCAACTAGAAAGTAAACAGATTGGAATATATATCTTAGGAAAAATTTGTACAGTATGTTTGCACATATTTAAGATATTACAGTTCAAAATGTGAAAAAATAACATTCTTTCCAAGATTTTCCCAATTTTGGCACTTTTAATAAATATACATAAATTCTATCGGTCCATTTTTACCACCTAAATGAAGTACAACATGTGGCGAAAAACAATGTCAGAATCACTTGGATATGCAAGACCTTTATGGAGTTATTCTATGGTAAAATGACTGATGTCAGATTTCCAAAATTTGGCTCTGTCACTAAGGCGCAAACAGGCTTCGTCACTAATGGGTTAAAAAGATGTACGTGCAGGTTTAAAGCCCATTAGAAAGTTAATTAAATAATAGGCATATTGCAGATAGTAGAGGTTAAAAAGGCATAACAACTAGAGATGAGCGAGCGTACTCGGAAAAGCACTACTCGCTCGAGTAATTTGCTTTATCCGAGTATCGCTGTGCTCGTCCCTGAAGATTCGGGTGCCGCTGCGGCTGACAGGTGAGTCGCAGCGGGGAGCAGGGGAGAGCGGGCGGGAGAGAGGGAGAGAAAGATCTCCCCTCCATTCCTCCCCGCTCTGCCCTGCAGCTCCCCGCTCTGTGCCGGCACCCGAATCTTCAGGGACGAGCACAGCGATACTCGGATAAAGCAAATTACTCAAGCGAGTAGTGCTTTTCCAAGTACGCTCGCTCATCTCTAATAACAACCTGAAAAACCTCTTTATATTAAGTTCTTAATCATAAACGTTTTTAATTAGAGTTGAGCGAACGTACTCTGCAGAGCTTGATGCTCGTTAGAGTATTAGCGTTCTCGATGGTGAGCATTCGGGTGCTCGCTCATATCTATTCTTAATTATAGCATATCGCAGCTCACTTCCTACTGCCTTTATGTATCCAATGTGACATAAATTACATCTCTTATTAAAAATGTTGATATAAATATTGGAACAAAATCCTTTTACATATATGTGAGCATCTACATCTTTAATCCAAATAAAACAAATCCTTTCTATGTTTAACCCTCTCTGATGATGAGTGGCCAATTGCAGTATCTTAAGCAAGCAGGCGAAGCACCTGACTGCAATCACCGCCCCTCCTGGGCTTGTTTATGTTCTCTATGGCAACCATTTGTAAGGATTCTAAGCTTCCCTTGTGACAAGCAGCAAAGTGCAGAATTGCACCTGATAAATTACCGCACTCCTACTGTTGTAAATATGCATTTAGACAAAATACAGCTAGTGTAGACTACGTATTGTAAATTGTATATAGTAAAGATAAGAACATAAAATCACACATGTAGATTCACAATTGATAAAACTTTCAATATTGTACAAATTATTATGTGCAGAACTGAACGCATTTGCCTTGTGCACATATTCGCACTAGGCACACCTTGTATTACTGCATTTGAAAAATCTTGTGGTTTTCCACTACATATTTGACTGAGAATTATCTTGTCTTAAATAGTGTTGAGCAGACCAAGCCGGTCGAACCCTGTTTTTAGTTGGAATTTGTTAAAAATTTGCTTCTCAATGAACCTCAGGCAGTTTGTCCAGCTGAGCCCAGTGGTGGTGGAGCTCAGCAGTTAGCACTGTTGCTTTGCAGTGCTGGGGTCCTAGGTTCAAATCTGACAAAGAACAATGTGCATGGAATTTGTAGGTTCTCCCTATGTTTTGTGTGAGTTTCCTCCCACACTCCAAAAACATACTAATAGGTAAATATAAATTGTGTGCACCAATGAGGACAGAAAATATCATTCTGTAAAGGAAGGTGAATATTGCAAAACACAGGAAGAACATACAAACTATATGCAGATGTTATCAAATTTGAGCCTATGACCCCAACACTGCTAACCATTGAACCACCTCCACCATCTGTCTGGGATCATTATTTTAGAGTTATTGGTGAAATACTTTTCAGTATTAGTTATTCAGTTCAGACTAGTTAGGACAAAACCCGAAATTTCGTGACCCAGCCGAACTGAACATTTCAAAAGTTTTCTCATCTTCTCCACCTCTAAAAACCATGTATGTGGGGGCGTGGCTTGGCTGCCAAATTGAATGGTCACCTGCCTACAGAGCTCCTAATTAGAGTTGAGCAAACATACTGTGCCAAGCTTGATGCTCGTTCGAGTATTAGCGTACTCGATGGTGCTCGTTACTCAAACAAGCATCAAGCCGGGTTCGACCCCATCCTAGTTTTTGGCTCCTCCCCGCTGTGACGTGCCTGTTTTGGCCTCTCCCCACTGCGACGCAGCGCGCATCAGTGGCAAATTTTTTGTCTGGGGAGGAGAGAGAGAGAGACCCGAACCTTGAAAAAAAAAAATCTTGGGACCCGGCATCCCACATACAAAAATGCTTGAGTCTCCCATTGTAGTCAATGGGGTTCGTTACTCGAGTAGAGCTCTCGAATTTTACGAAAAGCTCGACTCGAATAACGCAGACCCGAGCATTTGGGTGCTCGCTCATCTCTACTCCTGATCTATCAGTGTTCTATAGCAACTGCAAAGCACTAAATTCACAGCCAAGCCGGTCTCATGTACTGCTAAAAGATGCAGGATACCGCGGAGGAGAAAGCTTATTAACTTTTCTTAGTCCCTGGCACAGCATCAAGATGGCGCAGCTGGAAGTTCCCGTGGAGGCTCCCCTGCATCTGGACATGCAGAGCACTCCTTGGAGCAAGCGGCCTCCGAGGTAGTGAGCCTGTTTACACTCATCATTCATCATTCAGGATTTTATGCACATAAACGATGATCCTGATCGCTGAACGTTCAGTGTAAACAGCAGCTGTTCAGTACTGAACAGCAGCTGTTGAAGTGAATGGAGAGGGGGGCGGGGGAGAGCAAGAAGAGAAATCTACTCCAGCCGCCCCAATACAAGCCAGTGATACTCGCTCCTGTGCAGCAGCATGGGAGGGAGTACACACAGGGACGAGTGTCGGTCATTCTTTGTCTGACATTCTTCCCATGTAAATGGGGCTTGAAAAAATTCGGAACCACCAGAGAATGTTTACCCCCATAATTGTTGTCCAACTCTAGTTCAGCTGCTACATTTCCCTTTCCATTCACAGCTAAGTGAAGGATTGTTAACAGTTATTGGTGTTTTCTTCTATCTCTTTTTCTTCTTTTTTTTTTTGCTATACACCAGGTACAACCAAGGTCCTGCTGAGCACGGAAAAGACGCTCCTACAATGACATGTCTGTGCATCTGTGAGCAGAGGAACTTGATGATTAAGATAGTGTTGCTAAATGTTAAAGGGCTTAATAGCGCCCCCAAATGTGCATTTATGTGAAAAAATTTTAAAAAACTGTCCCCAGCTGTTTTTTGTGCGCCGGAGATATTTTATCAAAGGATGCCATCCCCGTTAAACATTCTAGCTATCCTATGTTATTCCAGTTCCACTTTACCTCCAAGTCGTGGGGTGTTTTAATTGCAATAAAAAACTGAGTTGCATTCCAGCTTTTCCAAGAAAAAATAGACTCACAAGCAGGATATGTTATTCTGGTCTGTACTGTAAATAACACATAAATACATTTATGCCCCAAAGCAAAAACAAAGGTGTTTTGCTATTAAATTTTATGTATACTTTCTAAATGCAAACAAGGCAAATTAATTATCTTTCATGACCCTAAGTGCTCATGCCCACTGCCGTGACGGGCTCCGCAAGCGGAATATCGCAGCGGAGTCCATTACAGCGCCCCCCCAAAGACCCCATACTAACCTCCGGATCCGCTGTGCAGCTCCCGCGTCACGCGACTACAGTGTCATATGACGCGGCTGGAGGTGGGCGGGGCGCATATTCCCTTCCGAACATTGAGCTATTAGGTTCAATAGAATCTAATAGCTGCGGTGAAACGTGGTGGAAATCCGGCCATGGACATTAGCCCTTAAGGACATAGCTTATTTTGGCCATAAGGATGCAATGATATTTTGGAGATTTTCATCTCCACTTTTCAAAAGCCATACATTGGCTTGTGTTTTACATGAAGAACTGTAGTTTTTATTTGTACCATTTTTGGGTACATATAATGTGTTGTAAAACTTTAATTAATTTTGTTTGAGAGCAGGGAGAGGAAACACACAATTCTGCATTAGACTTGCAGCATAAATTACATGATGCATCTTTTTTTCTGCAGGTTGGTACAATTACGACGATACCCAAATTTTAAATTTTTTAGGGTTTTCCACTTTTGCACAATAAAAACCCTTTTTTTGAAAGAAAAAAGAAATGTTCAACATCATTGTATTCAAAGTCCTATAACTTTTTTATTTTTCCATGGACAGAACTCGATTTTTGCTTGATAAGCTGTAGTTTTTATTGCTACCATTTTAGGGGACATACAGCTTTTTTGATTACTTTTATTGCATTTTTTGAGAGACAAAATGAACAAAATAATCATTTTGCCTCCCTTTTTTAGGGTTTTATTAAACGATTTTGCTGTGCAGGATAAATAGTTTGTTCAATTACGGATATGATGATACCAAAAATGCTGGATTTATATGAAAAAAATTATATATACAAATCGGGGAAAGTACGCAAAAAAAAGGGGGGGGGGTTTATTATTTTTTTTACACTATTTTCACACTTTTCATGTCCCTTTAGGGGTTTTCAACCATAGCAGCTATGATCGCTATGATAATGCATTGCAGGAATTATGTCATGCAATGCCTTATCTTTTACAACAGCGATCATAGGCAATGGCAAGTATCTGCTTTCCTGCTGCCCTCTGCGATTACATTGCTGAAGTCCGATGACCTCACAGAGGGACTGTGCTCTCTCTGTAAATCATTTACATGCTGCAATCTATACATGCTGGCTTTCAGTAACAAGTTAATGCCATCTGAGATGCAGGCATGTACATTGTTATGGGAATAAATCATATTGCAGAAGATTTCACTGATCTGCTCCAGATTGGTTATAATGAGAAGCTTCATGCATGAATATATGTATTTGAACTGACGGATGTTATCCGTCACTCCCCAATACTCTGCTGATTTATTCAAAAGAAATACAATACAAATATAATTGATCATGATGCACCAATTACATGCCCCCCCCATATCATAACAACTCATGATTGGCCTAGTATGTAATGACGCTAATGATTAACATATGTTTATCCCCCAGGTGTATGTCGCTATGTGAACATGTAATTCCTATATACCGAATGCAGTCAGAGATAAGAAGTTCCTCCCTTTAATAGCTAGTGATGGGAATATGCAGAGAGGTTAGCTTCAACATTGTACTTGTACATACCAGGGTATAATATTGAGCTTGTTAACTATTTAACTGCTAGCTATTTCCTATGAGGTGGATATATTAATATATATATATATATATATATATATATATATATATATATGTTTGTCTAGGCTGATATAAGAAACACATTTATATTATTATTACTACAACAACATCAACTCTGGATTGTGTAGTCATGCTCAATCCTTAAGCAAAATATGGTGGAAAGAGGAAGTTTTTGATGTTTGGCAAGCAACACACACTGTATTTTCCGGCATATAAGACGACGGGGTGTATAAGACGACCCCTGACTTGTCATCTTATATGCAGGAAATACAGTGTCAAAAAAAAATCAATACTCACCTCCAGCGGCGCTGCTGCAAGCTGTCGCTCCCTCGTGCACGCTGGCAGAGCATTGCTTTCTGCAAGCGGGGCTTGAATGCTAATGCTAATGCTCTGATTGGCTAACCTAGTCTGGCGTTAGCCAATCACAGCCATTCAATGACATCATGAATAGCTGTGTTTGGCTAACGCCAGACTGTTAGCCAATCAGAGCATTAGTTTTCTGGAGGCGGGGCATTCAAGCCCAGCTTGCAGAAAGCAATGCTCTGCCAGCGTGCACGAGGGAGCACCGGAGGTGAGTATTGATTTTTTTTTTTTTTGTGACAAGTATACTCGGCGTGTAAGACGACTCCCGACTGCAGAGCAGGTTTTTCGGAGTTAAAAGGTAGTCTCATACGCCGGAAAATATGGTAGATCTGAGACATACTATCCCTTCTTTTCAAATGTTCACAATAGCTACTCTTGAATTTACTTGTTTATAGTCCACAGAAGCATATAATTGTATTTTTAAGTTGTGTCGACAGTCAAGACGATCACCTGGTCTGATCATGCCATGATCTCGCTGAATAGCAATGATTTTTTGCTATTGCATGTGGGGCATCGGTCTAATCTGGAAAGAGATTTAAAGTAATACTTTACTCTTAATGTATCTCCTGACATCATCCCTCATGTTCTATGGAACACCCACAAGGCATTCATGGGAGGCTCGTTTATCAGGATAGGAAAGGACACTATGTAAAAAAAAGAAAGGACTAAAACTCTTAATATGCTACTAGATAAAATTAAACCTCTTGAACTCCAAAATGAAGGACAACAGACAACCTAACTTATGAAAGATCTTTTTTAACATAGACACAAACTTCAAAGTCACTTACTCCAAAATTATGAGAGGAAATTAAAAAGAATCAAGGCCCACTAATGCTTGCAAAATAATCAATCTGGGAAACTTTTGACTTTGCTCCTCAAAGCCTGTAGACATAGCCAACAGTTTTAGGGACTATTACTTAGCATTGTATCATTTAAAAGATAACCCCTATATGTTTCTAAATAAAAGCACAGAGGTGAGAGAAAAAAATGTACAAAGACATAACTCACACTGAATGCAACCCCCTCCCCAAAAAACAGCTAACGTGTTTTGGCCAAAATGCAAACTAACACCCGCATTTATCAGTGTGTTTTTTTTTAATGCAGTTTGCTATAGATGCCCTGCCAGTGTGGCACATTGTGGTGATACAGTGCAATCCACTGCTTTGCCAGTAGGGGTTGTATTCCTGTACAGTGTGGCACACTTATCTTTGGCAGGCATCCTTGCTATCTGTTCATATGTGCAGACTATGTTGTCTGCAATCACCCCTACCCCAATCTTGGGCTGAGTTGAGTGGCTACACATTAGTCTGCACTTAACATTTAGCTCCCTCATATTGCAATCTGGCTGGCTGCATGATACTAGGGGATATGGTGATTGGGCCTGTCCTGCATTATCAGGTGATGCATATTTGGCTTCTTTTTCTATATGTTTCCAAGTGCAACACAGCAGATTCAAAAATGTCTGCAGAATTAACCTATACTCTCTTTCTAAGGCTCAGAATGAAATCCTTACTGCTCCAATAACAGTAGCGGATGTACTCCGACACATCAATTCCTTACTAACTGTTAAATCCCGAAGCCAGATAGATTACAAATACTTATTATAAAACCTTAATACGTATTCTATCTCCACATATGTGCAAAGCCTTCCAGATAGTGATCACTATCTGAGTCTCTTTTCCCAAGGAAAATCAGCAGGCGTTAATATTTACCCTTCCTAAACCAGATAAACACCCAGATGTTCCCCCAAATTTTCGGCCTGTATCTGTCATGACTGGAGTCCGGGAAGGTAGAAGTCCCTAGTCCTACCCGCAACCCCTGTCCCTACCTACTTGCCCCCGTAGGCTAGGCCCTAGGGCGACAACTGGGCGACAGTCCCTAGGCTCACTAGGGATGCGGGGCAGGAGTCAGACTAACAGACAAATACAGGAAAACAAACAAATACTAAGCAGGTCAGGCAATCCGGGTCGGAGACAGGAGAGAGCACGGTACAAGGAGTCAGGCGAAGTCGAAGTCAGGTCCAAAGCAAGCGAGTCAAAACAGGGCATCAATTCAAGGTAACGCGGGTGTAGCTGGAGACCAAAGATACACTGGCAAGGGTTAGGAGGAAACGGAGCAGTTTAAATGCTGTCAGAACTCCCGCCCCAGCAGCTAATTGGGGTGGGGAGCCTGACAGCAGCAGGACCCAATCACAGGATGTCATGACAACGGGGACGCGGTGTGGGACGCGGCGTGGGACACCCGCCGCGTCCCCAGCCACCCGGCTAACTTGGTGCCTGCTCCCTGTGCACGGGAGCATGTGTCTAGAGACGGCGGCCAGGATTACGGTGGCCAGGAGAGGTCACAAAGACCTGGGCTCCCCTGCGCCACACCCCTGCAGCCCGGGTGATAGGACCCGCGGTGCAGGCACGGGGCCCCCGAGAGCCGCTGGTCCTGACAATATCTTTATTAAACACCGACATTAAAATCTACACAAAATTATTGGCTTCTAGATTAGCACCTATTTTACCTTCTCTGATCACGGAAGACCAAGTGGGATTTGTGAAAGGCAGACAGGCTTCGGATAACACTAGAAGAGTCTTACGTCTCACACATTATGTCAAATCCATGAAAACCCCTGCTGTTTTCTTTGCTCTAGATGCTAAAAAAGGCATTTGACAATATAAATTGGTTATATGCTTTTGCTGCCTTAGCTAAAATGGGATTTAGTGGCCACTTCCTCAAAGCTATATCCGCATTTTATAAGCCTTGAAGGAAAGCCCTCTAATTAAAGGTATACAGATTGGAAATCGCTCTCATTTAATATTGCTATTTTCTCTAGAAAATGTTAAAGGAGTTTGGACAAATCTTCTATTATAAGATAAACACAGAGAAATCTCAAACCCTGCCTATGAATATTTCTAATGACCTATTATATTATCTACAAAACAAGCATACCTTCGATTGACAAATCTAAAATATTTGCCTATAACTATTTCTACTTTACACAAAGAACTTTATCATTATAATTTCGAACCTATGCTAAAAATATTGCAATAGTAACCCCACAGATTGTCTAAGGGTATATTTACACATAGCATAAATGCTGCAGGTTTTCCGCAGCAGAAAATTCCACAGCATTTCCGCGCGGCTTTTGACTTGTAATTACCTGCACTTCTGCGGCTGATTTCAGAAGATACCACGTTCTCCCTCACCTCCAAAGTCTTTGCGCTCTTGGCAATTCCTACACTGGCCACCTGGCTGCCTCTAGTAGGCGCAGCGCCACTGCTCAGGGGATGCAGAAGTGACCAGTGGTGCAGTGATCATTAGAGGTGCAGCAAAAATAGCACCTCGACTGCAGTGTGTGAATAGCTTAGACTCTAAATTTCCACATTGTTCCCTTAGAGTAGCTGTATATGCAATCAGAAACCTGATACAGTGCTGGATGCCCTAAGGGAACAGTAGGATAGCTAACTAATTAGCTTACTATTATCTCCCTCTGTACAGTTCTCCTGATGAGTCTATTGACACTGATTGGAGAAATGCATACGTAATTATTGAAGACTTTTAGAATTCATAGAGAAGAGATCCAGAGGGGTTGCCCTTTTCAGGCAGTTTACCCTTTTTTTTTTAAAGAACTCAGTCTAGGACATAACAGGGTATCTCGGGCTGATGGGCCATGGCCATGGGAATTAGGCGGCATTGTCCATTTTTCACATAGATCCCTTTATGACATATGTACTTCTTATTTTAAGCAGCTGTCTGGTTTGGGGCTAAAATTCAGTAGAGGGACAACATGGAAAGGGGGTATATTACCTGCAGTTCTTCTTCTCTGCTGCATCTGTTCCAGACCTTGTTTTCGGTCATTCAAGTGGCCACAGAAAATTGCTATCTATCTAATGCAGACTGTGCATTACTCTTTGATTTATCATTGCTGATCACATAACCAGCTCTGGCCAGTCAAGGTAAAGTGCATTGGTAGTCTAACACTACCAATGAACTGTGAGGATTAGGTAGTCTGAAAATTGCGTTGGCCATCTTGGACAGCTGAAAAAGGGGCCTGGAATTGTCGGATCAGATGGATGGCAGAGAACAGCTGCAGGTAATGTAACACCTCCGAGGCTGGTACAGAGTTTTCTCCCGAAACTGGAGGTTCGCTTTAATTTGGAATACAGAAGGGATCGGCTGTAGTTATTTTTTAAATCTTGTAACTTATTAATACTAGTTATTAAATGTATATGGGCTAGTTTGATTTTTTTATTATGTATATTAAAAATTATGTTTTAAGGCAACTTTTTTTTGTATTATATAGGACTGACATTGGCTGCCATTTTTTTAAGGTGACAGTGCACCCTCTTACCTACAGCTTGCACATTTGGTATGTTCGCCTATGAATTCACTAAGCAAATGGCAACCGAAAAACATACTGTACTTTACAGCTTGTTCCTTGAAAAGTACTAAAACCACTGATAATAGTAGCTATTTGCTGGTGTGATAATATAAACGTTTTTGGAAAGGAACATGGCTGTGTGCCACCCAGAGAGCAAGAGACAGCACAAGTTGTATTCCTTTTAACTTTCTTGTTCTCAGCTATAAACTCTTATTTTATGCTGTACTGTAAAAGCAGGCAAAACTACAATCTCTCAACATGTTATGTTCTGAGTTTTTTTTGCCCTGAATTGGTGATCATAGGACTACATAGCAAAAGTCTGAATTGCCCTCTCCCAAGTATTAAGGGCTTGTTTACACAAGCGTATATCGGCCAGCGTTTTCACGGCCGGCCGATATACGCTTCCATCTAAGCAGTTCCCCCCTTCCCTTTCCCTCACCGGCTCTCTGCCTCTCTCCTCCACTTTGGCATTTGCAATGGGGGTGGGGGGGTGGGGCGGAGCTAAGCTCTTTTCTGCCCTGCCCATTCCCATTGCTGGTTATGGGCAAGGGGTGGGGAGGGGCGGGAGCGTATCTCCACCCCGTCCCGCCCACTCCCATTGCAAAACGCTCAGAGGGGAGGAGAGAGGCAGAAAGCCGGTGAAGGAGAGGGAAGGGGGGGGGGGGACTGCTTAGATGGAACCGTATATCGGCCGGCCGAGAAAACGCTGGTCGATATGATATACACTCGTGTTAATAAGCCCTTAAAGCAAAGAAAACTATATAAATTTTATTGTAATGGTACTGACCTGTAGAATAAAGTTATGTCATTTTTACCATACTATGAATGCTATAAAAATGAAACCCAAAAACTGATAGCACAATTGCTACTTTTCTATATCATCCTGCCCAAAATTTTAAAAAAAAAGTTTTTTTATATATGATATCATACATTAAATGGTACCAGAAAAAAAACACAACTCTTTCTGGCTAAATTAAGCCCTCTAACCTCTAACGGCTCTTGAAAGTTGGGGATGAATAAATAAGTGGGGTATTACAGGGGTCAATTTTCGAACCCTATTCTTTTTAGTATATTTATTAATGACCTAGTTGGTAGAAGGCTTGCACAGTAAAATATCAATTTTTGCAGATGACACAAAACTATGAAAAGATATTACCACAAGAGAGGGCGCAAGGAGATTGCAAGAGGATCTGGATAATTTGGGGCCTTGGGCAGAAAAGTGGCAAATGAGGTTGAACACTGCTAAATGTAAGGTTATACACATGGGCTGAGGAAATACATGTCACCATTACACACTAAATGGGAAACCACTGGTAAACACTGACATGGGAAAGGACTTGGGGATTTTAGCTAGCTGTAAATTTAACTGGAGCAACCAGTGTCAGGCAGCTGCTGCCATGGCAAATAAGATCAGAAGTTGCATCAAAAGAGGTCTAGGGGGACATGATGAGAACATTGTTCTTCCTCTTTACAAGTCACTGGTCAGACCACACATGGAATATTGTGGACAGTTTAGAGCGCAGGTACTCAGGAAGGACATATCAGAGCTTGAGCGGGTACAAAAGCGACAACTAAAGTAATAAATGTAATGGGCCAAATACAATACCCAGAGAGATTTTCAAAATTTAGAAAAAAGATGGCTGAGGGGCGACCT
Source organism: Eleutherodactylus coqui (assembly GCF_035609145.1). Classification (NCBI taxonomy): domain Eukaryota; kingdom Metazoa; phylum Chordata; class Amphibia; order Anura; family Eleutherodactylidae; genus Eleutherodactylus; species Eleutherodactylus coqui. The sequence goes on along the minus strand of NC_089838.1, from coordinate 218,914,418 downwards.
AATAATTATATATAAATATATCAGGGGACAATACAGAGATCTCTCCCATCGTTTATTTATAGCCAGGACTGTGACTGTAACAAGGGGATGCCCTTTACGTCTAGAGGAAAGAAGGTTCTACACCGATATTGAAGGGCGGTATTTACTGTAAGAGCAGTGGGACTATGGAGCTCTCTGGCTGACGACGTGGTGATGGCGAAATCGATAAAAACGTTTAAGAGGGGCCTGGACGCCTTTCTTAAGTATTACAATATTACATGTTATAATCATTAATAACTTCAGAAGGGTCGGTGATCCGGGGATTATTCTGATTGTCAGGTTGGAGTTAGGAAGGAATTTTTTCCCCTCAAATGAAGAACATTGGCTTCTACCTCATGTTCTTTTTTTCCATTCTTTGGATCAAGGTTGGGGGGTAATAGGCTGAACTGGATGGATATGTGTTTTTTTCAGCCTAACATACTGTGTTACTATGTGTTGTTTAGTCAGTCTGAAAATATGAATGCAGTAAAAATGTGTATATATAAGAATTTCATATCTTTGTTCACTACAGGGACATTTCAGCATCCTGTCAGCAGGCTTGTGCTCACTGTACATAGATATATAAACAAATTCATCCCTGAAATCCTATAAATGTTATAGCTCAAGCATAAGTTATATTTTCCTATATGGAAGATATTTGTAAGGTCTGCCACTTGTGTCTGTCATCCTCTCGCGGTTCTATATTTCGATCACTAGCATAGGATAGGAGATAACTTTATGATCAGTGTGAGTCCAATCGCTGGGATCACCAGTGATCCTAAAAATGAGGGTCCTGATGGTCCTCAAATAACTGAAGTGGTTGTTGTACATGCATTTATTGACTGCTCCAGAAATTGCTGTGTACGAGTGCAATCTCCGGCTCTGTCATTTAAATTAAAGGAGTGGCAGAGAGCATGGCTTCATGCAAGTAGGGACCATAATGACCCCCATTGTCGGGAACATTGGGGGTCCTAGTATAGTTGGCAGAGTTAGGATGTGTCTCTGGTTTATGTCTGTCTACCTTAGTGAGATCGTCTTTGTGTGTGTATGTTAATCTATGTATTGTGTTAGTGTTACCATTCTTCGTGGCATCAGTGTGTTTGTCTTCCTAACCTGCTCATTGTGACGTGATTGCTCTGTAGAGAGGTTGGGGGCAGCGTTAGTGAAGTAGAGGAGAGAAGAGAGATGTAGTCAGTAAGGAGGATGTGTGTACAGGTGGCTCAGCTGCTTCTGCCTGGGTAGAGTACCGGGCCTTTTCCCTATCTCTACGGGAAGTATTCCCTCTGGGGACTGAAGCACAGAGGCTGGATCCTGTTTATGGAGTTGGCAGATGGAATCACACGCTCTCCTGCTTAACTACATGTTGGACAGAAGTGAGTTCAGGGATGTAGCGAGTAATGGATGGAGAATGAGTGTCCTTTTTCCTTTATGTCTGGAATGTTTGTTCAAGAAGTCTGCAGTCAGATAACTGAGAATGATGAGGACTGAACTAAGGAGAAGAGGAGCTCCGAATCGCTAAAGTGTTGTAATTAGGACTGCCTATTGTATGTTGTACTTGGAAAATCAAAGTTGAAAATATGAGTAAAGAAAACCATGTGCTTCCAGTTTCGCAATTACATCTTTGACTGTGGACTCATTTATTCATCACTCAGAAAAGGCACTGGCGTCACGTGAACAAATGAGTACTGAATGTTCAATTGTATCATTGCCAAGTTTATACCTTGCCTGCAGCTGGGATGGATCATGTGTTTTTGACACTATCAAGAGAAGACGGCAGCGCCACAGTGACTGAGTACCATCTAGTACCCCCAGTGTCTTCCCCGGCCAGAAAGTCAGACCGCCTGGCCGCAGCACTAGCAGTTGGACCCACACTGATCTTAAAGTTATCCCCTATACTATGAATAGGGGATACATTTATATTTTTGTGCAACCCCTTTTAAGGCAGCATTTGCATGATCATATTTAAGGTGCATTTTAGCACCCATATTATGGACGAGTGTCCCAGTTTAACTGCAGGTCTACTGACCTGTACTCACAGTATCGTAGGTTCTATGATGCTTTGAATTTCAGTCAATAGACCTACTGGGTCATTCATCTACAATATAAGCTAAAATGCACCCATAATGCAGTTGTGTGAATGCAGCCTGGGGGTAAGGACACATAGCTGCTAAAACGTATACCCACATGCTGAAGGAGTGATATATAAACTGATAATAGGTGCATGAAGTCCTGTAATACCAGTTTTACCAAAAAATCGTAGCTGCTATTAACAGACTGCAAATGGTCGTGCCTTTGGGCAGGCAAAACTGCAGTATTACTTGCAAAATCATGCAGCTATTAACTATCAACTTTTAAACTGTGCCTGGCGCATGTCTTTGCCCTGATAGTGCCAAAGAACACAATACATTATTATCCACCTGGGAGCAAAAATCTATGGATTCATTATATGGCTGAATGTAGGTCATAGAGGCTTTGATAGAAGAAAAATCATAGGCAAGTAGTGCTGATCAAGGAAGAGTGACAGTTGGACTATGGTACTACACTGTTCAGATTTACAGTAATAGGACCAGAATACCAAACCCACCTTGAGGTCCTTAAATGTCATCTGCAGGAATTGTACAGATGTGATCTGTGCTACTGAAAAGATAAAATTTAGAAACAGCTGAGTGTAGCTTTCCATTTCAAATGGGAATCATCCTGGTTAAGAAATGTTGAGAATCTTAGTCTTTTAAAAGATAGCTATTATGTTATTAGGGGACCTCAAAACTACTGTTAGATCCACAAATGCAATTAGCAGGAAAGAAAAGGAACCCCCATTTATAAGAAATCCTTGCCTTTCTTAAACGATTAACCCCCAAGCTTTTTTTTTCTATTTTCATTTTTTCCTCCCCCCTTTTAAAAAATCATAACTCCTTTATTTATCCATCAATCTGAGGCTGGATTTTTACATTCGCCCGCCAGCAAAATAAAAACGCGTGAATGGGCGCACAAATTTAACGTTTATGCGCCTGTTCAGACGGACCTGGCCTAGCGCATATACACCGAGGCCGCAATGCCGTTGGGCAGGGGGAGACAGCTTAGCTCTGCTAAACTATTCTCCGCCTCGCCGGCTGTCAGCAAGGGGAGGAGGCAGGATGGGGCGGGAGCTAGTTTGCAAAGCTCCCGCCCCTTGTCGCAGGCAGCAATGGGAGGGGCAGAGCTTGGCTTTACCACGCCCCCTCCCATTGCAAACAGCCAGCAAGCGGTGGAGAGGAGCAGGGAAGGGGGTGGGAGTTCAGCAATTATTGCCCTATTGGAGCCTATGCAGCCGGCGGCGGCTTAAAAGCGCCCTGCCGAAATGCCCTATGTTGGCCGTCCGGGCGCTTTTACGCTGCGAAAATATGTCTATGTGCACTGATGCATTGTAAACCAATGCATCAGAGGGACAGCAAATATCGGCTGGACGTGAAAACCCAGCCGATATACGCTCGTGTGAGTCCAGCCTAACTGTCTGAGGGCTCGTTTTCTGCTGGATGAGTTATATTTTTCAGTGGTACTATTTAATATAAATTACTGAAAAACTTTTTAAAAATTCTAAGTGGAGAAAAATGGAAAAAAAACGACATTCCCCTATTTTTGGTGTGTCTTGTTTCAACGGTGCACAAACTGCAACAAAAATGACAGGATAACTTTATTCTATGGGTCAGTACTATTGCTACGATACCAAACTCATATAATTTTTTTTGCTCTACTACTTGTATTTTTTTTTAAATATTTAATTTTTTTAAACTATTTTCCGTCTCCATCTTTTGCGCGCAATAACTTTTTTACTTTTCTGTCAACATAGCTGTGTGAGAGTTCATTTTGTGCGGGATGCTCTGTAGTTTCTGACGTTACTATTTTTGAATACATACGACTTTTTGATCGCTTTTTATTACATTTTTTCTTGGAGACGGGGTGAGCAAAAAAACACATTTCTGGAGTTCTTTTTTTTCGGACGACGTTAACCTTGCAGGGTAAATAATGCATTACTTTGATAGATCGGACTTTTACGGATGCAGTGATACCAAATATGTATTTTTGTTTTAATATTTAGATTCTTTTATTGTAAATATGGCAAAAGGTTGTTTTTTTTTTAACTTTTATTAAGTTTTTTTTTTAGTAATTAGTAAAACTTTATTGTTCTTATTTTTACATTTTTTTTAGTCCTCCTAGGGGACAACAACTTGCGATGCTTTGATTGGTCCTGCAGTATGATGTAATGTCATAGCATTACATCACACTACAATCTGACAGGCAGTCTATCAGGCAACCCCACGGGGACGGCTTGATAGGCATACTGCCAAGACAGCCCTGGGGCTGTTCAAAAGGCCCCCAGCTGCCGTGACACCTGCACGGCTCTCTGCGATCCCACTATTCGGGGGATTTAAATGCCGCTGTCAGAATTGACAGTGGCGTTTAAAGGGTTAACAGCCCCGATTGGCCACACGGCTTGTTGGGGCTGTTGCCAACGGGTGTCAGCTGTTTCTGACATGATATAGGAAGTAAAAACACTATAGGACGGTCGCTAAGGGATTTTAATGGGTCAAGGGCTCAACTTTATGAGATCCAAGAGATCAATCTATATACAGTTGTGGTGAAGGCTGAGGGTAACTTAAAGATCCAAGTAATTATATATAATCAGAAGCACTGTTATTCTGCACTGGACATCAAGAGGATTGGAGGCAAATCTGAACTACAGCTAAAATGCCCTAGAATACACTTGGATGCATTGTTTTCAACCTTGGCCCCTGAATTCATCTACCACTTGTGAAAACAGAGCCTACAACTACATAGAGTCTAGTTATCATTCTGCAACGCCCTGACCTTCCTATCAACCAGCTCCACTGGCTACTTTAGCATCACTCAATTTTTCCTTTAGGACTAATGCCCACGGCCGGTTGGAAATTCGCAGCGTTGTTCCGCATGTTTTAAGTTTTATTGAACCTAATATCTGAATTCCACCATGGAATTCCACAGTGTGAAACGCGGCATGTTCTATTTGTCGCGGGAATATGCGTGGCTGGCTTCCATTGTAGACAATGGAAGCCAGCCGTCACGCTATATTTCCGTCCCCGCCCACTGCATCATCCGGCACTGCTGGCGCATCATGCACTGTACTGCAAATGCGTGCTGGCCCTCCATGCGGGATGCGTACAGCGGATCCGGGGTGGTGAGTTTGGGGGGTTTGGGGGGTGCCGTGGCGGACTCTTCTGCAATATTCTGCTGGCGGAGTCCGTCCCGGCTGTGGACATGAGGCCTTAGGCTGGCATCATGTGAGCATAAGCACATTTTCATGCACCTCAGCGCCCACAGGCTTTTTTGGGCTTAAGGGCTTATTCAGACGTGCATATATCGGCCAGGTTTTCACGCCTGGCCGATATACGCTGTCCATCTCTGCAGGGGGAGGAGGCGGGATGATAGCAGTCCACTGAGCTCCCATCCCCTCTCCGCCCCCTCACCACTATTTGCAATGGGAGGGGTGGGGTGGAACTTAGCCCCGCCCCTCCCATTGCAAACAGTGGTGAGGGGCGGAGAGGGGGCGGGAGCTCAGTGCACTGCTCCCGGCCTGTCCCGCCTCCTCCCCCTGCAGAGAGGGACAGAGTATATCGGCCGGGCGTGAAAACTCGGCCGATATATGCACATCTGAATAAGCCCTAATACAGGCTTAATTCACATGAGCATTTGCACACTGAAAAGTTGAGTGTGCAATACACAGAAAATACAAACCATTGATTTCAAGGGTTCGTTCATATGCGCATATTTGGCAATTCAGTCGCACAAAAAAATATGCAGCATGCTCTATTTTCTGCGCATTTGAGCAAGGAAAGACAACTTTGAACTCATGAAACTATTGGCCATTTCAACGGCTGAGAGCATTGGTGTGTGTTCTTTTGTGCACGCTTTTGCAAACTACTTCTGAATGAAGAAAGTACAGTAAAATATGCTGATATACAACACTAATTCTGCAAAAAAATGTCGCAAATATGCTTATGCTCATGTGAATCTGGCCAGAAGCAATGTTTGGTAGTTTGCTCATTCAGCCAAATTGGAGGTTTACTTTGAGCAATGTTCATGGAACCACCAAGGACTAGTGTGCATCAGCAGCAAGTTGTTGTGCTTTGGCGGTGTAAGGCCGCCTGCAGACGAGCGGAAATCCCGCCGCGGGATTTCCCGCGGGATTTCCGCCGCTGAAAGTCTGCATAGGAGTGCATTACAATACGCACTCCTATGCAGACGGCCGCGGTTTGGCCGCGCGAAATCTCGCGCGGCAAACAAACCGCGGCATGTTCTAATTTTGTGCGGAGCACGCACTCACCTGGCCGCCGGCTCCGGTCTGCGCATGCGCCGGCTGCGCGGCAGCCGGCACATCAAAGAGCCGGGGCCGCCAGGCGCGGGTGAGTACGCGCTCGCCCCTGCAGGCTCTGGGGTCGGATCGCGCGGCGAGATTTCTCGCTGCCGGATCCGACCCGCTCGTCTGCAGGCGGCCTAAGACTTTAGAAATATCCTTTTGTAAAAGGGTAAACAGTAATAACATAGTAACAGACATCAATTAAGAGGGATTTATTGGAAGCAACAAGAAATGGGTAGTCCATACAAGATGTTCCAATAGCTTAATGGCAGAAAGACAATGTTTCTATGTTCCATGGAAGAAAATGCTATTTTTACAAAGCTGTGTCATTTTAGTTTTCGTGTTTCAACTCCAAAGATAACTTTTAGGCGACAAACAATAATGGTGACAGCTGGTGCCTATGAAAAAACAGCAGTGAAATGCTAATCTTGTAAAAAAAAGAGTGTTTATTTTGAAGCCTGTTTTTGCTTCTATGGTAGCAGGAAGAAAATGTGGATGTTTCATTACACTGAGTTTTAGCAGTGTGGCTTCCAAATACAATTCAAAGATCACGCAGAAACTTGTCTGAGAAATACATTTAAAATAAATTAATTCTTGCAAACCACAATACATGGGATGCTCTCCACATGCACATCACAGCTCCGGCAGGTAAACATAACTATTTATGAAAGTAATAAGTGATGTCCAATGGGTAAAATCTTTAAAGGGTATGATAAAACTCTTGGAGTGGTTCCGGAGGGGAGATACATTTCTCCTTGCATTCTGCTGTATGCAGAGCAACGGGTAGAGTACCACCCGCTGGGTAATAAATCTGGTAAGCTAGTAGGTGGATATTTAAGGTGCAGCTAACAGACCAGGAGCTGCTCTACCTGAGGTCACTAGAAGATTGCGCTGTGGGAGGCTCAAAATTGCCTTGTAATTGCCGTTGCTGAAATCTATTTTTTTGTGAGCTGGTAGGGAGAAACCCACCAGTTGTTAGAGAAGGACAATTCTGTTTAGTGAGTGCGGGCAGGCAAGGATTTGCTTTGTTCCTGTACTGTTATGCTTTATTTTAAAATGCAACTGTGCCAAATAAAAATCTGACCAAGTATCAGTTGAAATATATCTCTGGCTGCTTTGGAGAAGATATGTGTTCTTTGACCACAAGGGGTATCCCAGATTTATCACTTAGGGCTTATTAATATGGTCGTATATCAGCGGGGTTTTCAAGAGCAGCCGATATGCACTGCCCCTCTGATGCATTGGTTTACAATGCATTAGTGCACAGAGGTGTATCTCTGCAGCGTAAAAGTGCCTGGTTGGGTGCTTTTAGATCGGCAGCGGCATTGACTCCTATGGGAGCCAATCACAGCTGCAGGAGAAGGTAAGTGGGTGGGAGTTTAGCAGGTGACCTCTTTAATGCTCTTCGTATGAAAAAATAAAACTTTAAGAAAAACATCACATATATGGTATCATCATGTCTGTAACAACCTTTACTATAATTTGAGCACACTGATAATCAGCAAAAAACGTAAAATAAATGGAAGCAAAATGCTTATTTTATTCATTTTACCTCCCAAAAAGCGCAATAAAAGCAATAAAAAAGCCATATATACCCCAAAATGGTGCAAATAAAAACTACAGCTGATGACGCAAAAAGAAAGCCCTCACAGAGCTCCGTCCATGGAAAAATAAAAAAGTTATGTGACTGTGAATGCAACGATGCAAGAATAATTATAATTTCCAAAAAAAAAAGGGGTTTTAGGGCTTATTCACACGTCCGTATATTGGCCGGGTTTTCACATCTGGCCGATATACAGTGTCCCTTTCTGCAGGGGGAGGAGGCGGGCCTTGCAGGGAGCAGTGTACTATGCTCCTGCCCCCTCTCCGCTCCTCGCCACTATTTGCAATGGGAGGGAGCGGGACTTAGCTCTGCCCCTGTTCCACCTTTCCCATTGCAGACAGTGGCAAGTGGCGGAGAGGGGGCTCCCGGCCCAACCTGCCTCCTCTCCTTGCAGAAAGGGACACCATATATCGGCCGGGCGTGAAAACCAGGCCGATATATGGTCGTGTGAATAAGCCCTTATTGTGCAGGTAGAAAAAATTATAATGTTTTTGGTATCGTTGTAATCGTACCAACCCGCAGAAAAAATATATTGTGTCATTTATGCTGTTTGATTGACGCTTTAAAAAAAAAAAACAATGGCAGTGTTTTTCTCCCTGCTATCCCCCCCCCCAAAAAAAATAATAAAAGTTTTACAATACATTATATGCACTCAAAAATGGTACCAATAGAAACTATAATTCGCCGCACAAAGAAACAAACCCTTAAAGCTTGAGTTGTTTGGCGTTTGAGAGAATCTGGAGGTCTGAACAAGGATCTTTCCGTGTCCATATTTGAATTTCAGAAAAAAACAGGTGAGCCGGCATTTCCTAGTTTTAGGTTCACTCCATTCCCACATATCTCTTCATTTATCACAAGAAACGGGTAAGTCCTTGGGAACAGGTCAGGGAGCCACTATGCAAACCTTACCGCACTACACTGGTTCAGGAACTGCAGCTTACTGATTTGTTGAAGCCTGTGGAATACGAGGAGTGGTTTCAGCTAAATTTAGGCCAATATTAGGAACTGCTGGACATCACGTCATTCATAGAGAAAGCATGATTCCATCTGCGTGGCATTGTGAATAGCCAAAAGATGGCAGCTAAGTCGCATGAAATCCATAAAAAACACTGCAGCCTTTAAAAGTCTGCATGTGGGGCGCAACGCCGCATCACTGGTCGCATCTTCTTCAATGACACCGAATCAACATCGCACGGTACCTGACAATATTCATAGAATTCGTGGACCAGATGGATGATGAAGAGTTACAGCATGGTTACTTTCAGCAAGCAGGTTGACATGTCCAACCAGAGCATGACAGAAATCTGTGCTATCTTCAGATACAAGATCCTTTTGAAGGGCCTGTGACTAGAGTGATCACTGGACTTGACCAGCAGACTCTTTCCTGTGAGGCTACTTAAAGGGTAAAATGTTTGCTAATAAGCCCTGCACCGTTGCAACGCTGTACAATAACCTGAGACGTGAAACTGCCAGATGTGCATGTTGCAGCCCACTTTCGAACTCTGGGTTTAGAGGTGCTTGAAGTTTGGTGGTGGCCACTTTCAACATCTTCTGTGAAGACTCTGAGATCTCGGAGAACCAATGTAGCCATCATTATTAACTCTTGTGAGAGATCCCTGTCCCCAACACAAATATTGTAAAATTATTGGATAGCACCCTCTATTTTATTAATTCATACCTCTTTTATTGTCAGGTCAAGTAAGTGATCCTATCAGTAATTCACAGCTATTACTGTATGCAAAGTCATACATAGATAACTGTCAGTCACTGATAGGACCGCCTAATGGACCATGAATCCCAGAGTTAGTAGGGTTGTAAATAAATTAAAATACAAGCTCTACTAATCTAAAACTAATCTGTTCCCATCTATATATATAAAATTGAATGTATGTGTGTCTGTGTGTCTGTCTGCGTGCCTGTCTGTCTGTTTGTCCTTTATGTGCTACTACACCATTCATCCGATCGCCATGAAACTTTGGGAAGTTGTTGAGTACACTCCTGGGAAGATTATAGGCATAGTACAACTATCCTATGATAAATGGCGCGCGTGTGAGCGTCGTCGGCAGTTACGACCCCCCCAAGTAGATCGTTCGATTTCCATCATTGCCACTAATTCTCTCACTTCCCGATGTTGTAGATACATGAAATTTGGCACGAGCATTGATTATGTCATAAATAGGAGAAGCTAATGGGTCCCAACTCGATTATTCAATTCTAAGCGCCAAAGAATTAGCGTCCAAATTTTACGTACGGAAGCTAATTTTCTCGCTTCCCAATGTCATAGAAACTTGAAATTTGGCACGAGCATTGACTATGTCATAAATAGGAAAAGCTAATGGGTCCCAACTCGATTATTCAATTCTATGCGCCAAAGAATTAGCGTCCAAATTTTACATACGGAATGTAATTTTCTCACATAGAAACTTGAAATTTGGCACGGGCATTGAATATGTCATAAATAGGAAAAGTTAATGGATCCCAAGTCGATTATTCAATTCTATGCACCAAAGAATTAGCGTCCAAATTTTACGTACGGAATCTAATTTTCTCGCTTCCCAATGTCATAGCAATGTGAAATTCGGCACGAGCATTGATTATGTCATAAATAGGAAAAGCTAATGGGTACCAACTCGATTATTCAATTCTATGCGCAAAAGACTTAGCGTCCAAATTTTACGTACGGAATGTAATTTTCTCACATAGAAACTTGAAATTTGGCACGGGCATTGAATATGTATGTCTGACCTTTTTGCGCTACTACACCATTCATCTAATCGCCATGAAACTTTGGGAAGTTGTTGAGTACACTCCTGGGAAGATTTCTGGCATAGTACAACTATCCTGCGAGCATCGTCGACAGTTATGCCCCCCAGACAAGGATCGTTTGATTTCCATCTCAAGCACAAAAGCAAAAGCCATTACGAGCAACGGGATGAGTGTTCAACTACAAAATGATGCATCCGCCGAACGTTTCGCAAGACAATTGCTGGATATTGAGAATGCTGAGGTAAAATGAAAGCTGTGCTGTGATTGGTTGCAATTTCTTATACTGCTGAGGCAAAATGAAAGCTGTGCTCTGATTGGTTGCTATTTCTTATACTGCTGAGGTAACATGAAAGCTGTGCTGTGATTGGTTGCTATATATTATACTGCTGAGGTAACATAAAAGCTGCTGTGCTGTGATTGGTTGTTATATATTATACCGCTGAGGTAACTTGAAAGCTGCGCTGTGATTGGTTGTTATCTAGATATATAAAAACGAATGTATGCATGTATGTCTGTCTTCGCGGCAACGCGCGACGGGTACGCTAGTCTATATACATAAAATTGAATGTATGCCTGTGTGTCTGTGTGCGTGTCTGTTTGTCCTTTATGCGCTACTACACCATTCATCCGATCGCTATGAAACTTTGGGAAGTTGTTGAGTACACTCCTGGGAAGATTATAGGCATAGTACATTTATGGTACGATAAATGGCGCGCGTGCGTGCGTCGTCGACAGTTACGACCCCCCCCCACGTAGATCGTTCGATTTCCATCATTGCCATTAATTCTCTCACTTCCCGATGTTGTAGAAATTTGTCCAAATTTTACGTATCGAATCTAATTTTCTCGCTTCCCAATGTCATAGAAACTTTAAATTTGGCACGAGCATTGATTATGTCATAAATAGGAAAAGCTAATGGGTCCCAACTCGATTATTCAATTCTAAGCACCAAAGAATTAGCGTCCAAATTTTATGTACGGAAGCTAATTTTCTCGCTTCCCAATGTCATAGAAACTTGAAATTTGGCACGAGCATTGATTATGTCATAAATAGGAAATGATAATGGGTCCCAACTTGATTATTCAATTCTAGGTGCCAAAGAATTAGCGTCCAAATTTTACGTACGGAATGTAATTTTCTCACATAGAAACTTGAAATTTGGCACGGGCATTGAATATGTCACAAATAGGAAACGCTAATGGGTCCCAACTCGATTATTCAATTGTAAGCACCAAAGAATTAGCGTCCAAATTTTACGTACGGAATCTAATTTTCTCGCTTCCCAATGTCATAGAAACTTGAAATTTGGCATGAGCATTGAATATGTCATAAATAGGAAAAGCTAATGGGTCCCAACTCGATTATTCAATTCTATGCGCAAAAGAATTAGCGTCCAAATTTTACGTACGGAATGTAATTTTCTCACATAGAAACTTGAAATTTGGCGCGGGCATTGAATATGTCATAAATAGGAAAAACTAATGGGTCCCAACTCGATTATTCAATTCTATGCGCAAAAGAATTAGCGTCCACATTTTACGTACGGAATGTAATTTTCTCGCTTCCCAATGTCATAGAAACGTGAAATTTGGCACGAGCATTAATTATGTCATAAATAGAAAACGCTAATGGGTCCCAACTCGATTATTCAATTCTAAACGCCAAAGAATTAGCGTCCAAATTTTACGTATGGAATCTAATTTTCTCGCTTCCCAATGTCATAGAAATGTGAAATTTGGCACGAGCATTGAATATGTCATAAATAGGAAACGCTAATGGGTCCCAACTCGATTATTCAATTCTATGCGTAAAAGAATTAGCGTCCAAATTTTATGTACGGAATGTAATTTTCTCACATAGAAACTTGAAATTTGGCACGGGCATTGAATATGTCATAAATAGGAAACGCTAATGGGTCCCAACTCGATTATTCAATTCTATGTGCCAAAGAATTAGCGTCCAAATTTTACGTACGGAATGTAATTTTCTCACATAAAAACTTGAAATTTGGCACGGGCATTGAATATGTCATAAATAGGAAACGCTAATGGGTCCCAACTCGATTATTCAATTCTATGCGCAAAAGAATTAGCGTCCAAATTTTACGTACGGAATGTAATTTTCTCACAAAGAAACTTGAAATTTGGCACGGGCATTGATTATCCATTACTACACCATTCATCCAATTGCCATGAGACTTTGGGAAGTTGTTGAGTACACTCCTGGGAAGGTTACTGGCATAGTACAACTATCCACCGATAGGTGGTGCGCGTGCGAGCATCGTCGACAGTTATGCCCCGCAGACAAAGATAGTTTGATTTCCATCTCAAGCACGAAAGCAAAAGGCATTACGAGCAACGGGATGCGTGTTCAACCACAAAATGATGCATCCGCCTTACGACCTCCCCACGTAGATCGTTCGATTTCCATCATTGCCACTAATTCTCTCACTTCCCGATGTTGTAGAAACATGAAATTTGGCAAGAGCATTGATTATGTCATAAATAGGAAACGCTAATGGGTCCCAACTCGATTATTCAATTCTAAGCGCCAAAGAATTAGCGTCCAAATTTTACGTACGGAATCTAATTTTCTCGCTTCCCAATGTCATAGAAACTTGAAATTTGGCACAAGCATTGATTATGTCATAAATAGGAAAAGTTAATGGGTCCCAACTCGATTATTCAATTGTAAGCGCCAAAGAATTAGCGTCCAAATTTTACGTACGGAATCTAATTTTCTCACTTCCCAATGTGATAGAACCTTGAAATTTGGCACGAGCATTGATTATGTCATAAATAGGAAACGCTAATGGGTCCCAACTCGATTATTCAATTGTAAGCGCCAAAGAATTAGCGTCCAAATTTTACGTACGGAATCTAATTTTCTCGCTTCCCAATGTCATAGAAACTTGAAATTTGGCACGAGCATTGAATATGTCATAAATAGGAAAAGCTAATGGGTCCCAACTCGATTATTCAATTCTATGCGCAAAAGAATTAGCGTCCAAATTTTACGTACGGAATGTAATTTTCTCACATAGAAACTTGAAATTTGGCGCGGGCATTGAATATGTCATAAATAGGAAAAACTAATGGGTCCCAACTCGATTATTCAATTCTATGCGCAAAAGAATTAGCGTCCACATTTTACGTATGGAATGTAATTTTCTCGCTTCCCAATGTCATAGAAACGTGAAATTTGGCACGAGCATTAATTATGTCATAAATAGAAAACGCTAATGGGTCCCAACTCGATTATTCAATTCTAAACGCCAAAGAATTAGCGTCCAAATTTTACGTACGGAATCTAATTTTCTCGCTTCCCAATGTCATAGAAATGTGAAATTTGGCACGAGCATTGAATATGTCATAAATAGGAAACGCTAATGGGTCCCAACTCGATTATTCAATTCTATGTGCCAAAGAATTAGCGTCCAAATTTTACGTACGGAATGTAATTTTCTCACATAAAAACTTGAAATTTGGCACGGGCATTGAATATGTCATAAATAGGAAATGCTAATGGGTCCCAACTCGATTATTCAATTCTATGCGCAAAACAATTAGCGTCCAAATTTTACGTACGGAATGTAATTTTCTCACATAGAAACTTGAAATTTGGCACGGGCATTGAATATGTCATAAATAGGAAACGCTAATGGGTCCCAACTCGATTATTCAATTCTATGTGCCAAAGAATTAGCATCCAAATTTTACGTACGGAATGTAATTTTCTCACATAAAAACTTGAAATTTGGCACGGGCATTGAATATGTCATAAATAGGAAATGCTAATGGGTCCCAACTCGATTATTCAATTCTATGCGCAAAAGAATTAGCGTCCAAATTTTACGTACGGAATGTAATTTTCTCACATAGAAACTTGAAATTTGGCACGGGCATTGATTATCCATTACTACACCATTCATCCAATTGTCATGAGACTTTGGGAAGTTGTTGAGTACACTCCTGGGAAGGTTACTGGCATAGTACAACTATCCACCGATAGGTGGCGCGCGTGCGAGCATCGTCGACAGTTATGCCCCGCAGACAAAGATAGTTTGATTTCCATCTCAAGCACGAAAGCAAAAGGCATTACGAGCAACGGGATGCGTGTTCAACCACAAAATGATGCATCCGCCTTACGACCTCCCCACGTAGATCGTTCGATTTCCATCATTGCCACTAATTCTCTCACTTCCCGATGTTGTAGAAACATGAAATTTGGCAAGAGCATTGATTATGTCATAAATAGGAAACGCTAATGGGTCCCAACTCGATTATTCAATTCTAAGCGCCAAAGAATTAGCGTCCAAATTTTACGTACGGAATCTAATTTTCTCGCTTCCCAATGTCATAGAAACTTGAAATTTGGCACAAGCATTGATTATGTCATAAATAGGAAAAGTTAATGGGTCCCAACTCGATTATTCAATTGTAAGCGCCAAAGAATTAGCGTCCAAATTTTACGTACGGAATCTAATTTTCTCACTTCCCAATGTGATAGAACCTTGAAATTTGGCACGAGCATTGATTATGTCATAAATAGGAAACGCTAATGGGTCCCAACTCGATTATTCAATTGTAAGCGCCAAAGAATTAGCGTCCAAATTTTACGTACGGAATCTAATTTTCTCGCTTCCCAATGTCATAGAAACTTGAAATTTGGCACGAGCATTGAATATGTCATAAATAGGAAAAGCTAATGGGTCCCAACTCGATTATTCAATTCTATGCGCAAAAGAATTAGCGTCCAAATTTTACGTACGGAATGTAATTTTCTCACATAGAAACTTGAAATTTGGCGCGGGCATTGAATATGTCATAAATAGGAAAAACTAATGGGTCCCAACTCGATTATTCAATTCTATGCGCAAAAGAATTAGCGTCCACATTTTACGTACGGAATGTAATTTTCTCGCTTCCCAATGTCATAGAAACGTGAAATTTGGCACGAGCATTAATTATGTCATAAATAGAAAACGCTAATGGGTCCCAACTCGATTATTCAATTCTAAACGCCAAAGAATTAGCGTCCAAATTTTACGTACGGAATCTAATTTTCTCGCTTCCCAATGTCATAGAAATGTGAAATTTGGCACGAGCATTGAATATGTCATAAATAGGAAACGCTAATGGGTCCCAACTCGATTATTCAATTCTATGTGCCAAAGAATTAGCGTCCAAATTTTACGTACGGAATGTAATTTTCTCACATAAAAACTTGAAATTTGGCACGGGCATTGAATATGTCATAAATAGGAAATGCTAATGGGTCCCAACTCGATTATTCAATTCTATGCGCAAAACAATTAGCGTCCAAATTTTACGTACGGAATGTAATTTTCTCACATAGAAACTTGAAATTTGGCACGGGCATTGAATATGTCATAAATAGGAAACGCTAATGGGTCCCAACTCGATTATTCAATTCTATGTGCCAAAGAATTAGCATCCAAATTTTACGTACGGAATGTAATTTTCTCACATAAAAACTTGAAATTTGGCACGGGCATTGAATATGTCATAAATAGGAAATGCTAATGGGTCCCAACTCGATTATTCAATTCTATGCGCAAAAGAATTAGCGTCCAAATTTTACGTACGGAATGTAATTTTCTCACATAGAAACTTGAAATTTGGCACGGGCATTGATTATCCATTACTACACCATTCATCCAATTGTCATGAGACTTTGGGAAGTTGTTGAGTACACTCCTGGGAAGGTTACTGGCATAGTACAACTATCCACCGATAGGTGGCGCGCGTGCGAGCATCGTCGACAGTTATGCCCCGCAGACAAAGATAGTTTGATTTCCATCTCAAGCACGAAAGCAAAAGGCATTACGAGCAACGGGATGCGTGTTCAACCACAAAATGATGTATGCGCCTTACGACCTCCCCACGTAGATCGTTCGATTTCCATCATTGCCACTAATTCTCTCACTTCCCGATGTTGTAGAAACATGAAATTTGGCACGAGCATTGATTATGTCATAAATAGGAAACGCTAATGGGTCCCAACTCGATTATTCAATTCTAAGCGCCAAAGAATTAGCGTCCAAATTTTACGTACGGAATCTAATTTTCTCGCTTCCCAATGTCATAGAAACTTGAAATTTGGCACAAGCATTGATTATGTCATAAATAGGAAAAGTTAATGGGTCCCAACTCGATTATTCAATTGTAAGCGCCAAAGAATTAGCGTCCAAATTTTACGTACGGAATCTAATTTTCTCACTTCCCAATGTCATAGAACCTTGAAATTTGGCACGAGCATTGATTATGTCATAAATAGGAAACGCTAATGGGTCCCAACTCGATTATTCAATTCTAAGCGCCAAAGAATTAGCGTCCAAATTTTACGTACGGAATCTAATTTTCTCGCTTCCCAATGTCATAGAAACGTGAAATTTGGCACGAGCATTGATTATGTCATAAATAGAAAACGCAAATGGGTCCCAACTCGATTATTCAATTCTAAGCGCCAAAGAATTAGCGTCCAAATTTTACGTACGGAATCTAATTTTCTCGCTTCCCAATGTCATAGAAACGTGAAATTTGGCACGGGCATTGAATATGTCATAAATAGGAAAAGCTAATGGGTCCCAACTCGATTATTCAATTCTAAGCGCAAAACAATTAGCGTCCAAATTTTACGTACGGAATGTAATTCTCTCACTTCCTGATATATATAAATGAATGTCTGTCTGTCTGTTATGCATTACTACACCATTCATCCAATCGCCATGAGACTTTAGGAAGTTGTTGAGTGCAATCCTGGGAAGGTTACTGGCATAGTACAACTATCGTACGATAGGTGGCGCGCGTGCGAGCATCGTCGACAGTTATGCCCCCCAGACAAAGATCGTTTGATTTCCATCTCAAGCACGAAAGCAAAAGGCATTACGAGTAACGGGATGAGTGTTCAACCACAAAATGATGCATCCGCCAAATGTTTCGCAAGAGAATTGCTGGATATTGAGAATGCTGAGGTAAAATGAAAGCTGTGCTGTGATTGGTTGCTATTTCTTATACTGCTGAGGTAACATGAAAGCTGTGCTGTGATTGGTGGCTACTTCCTATACTACTGAGGTTGCATGAAAGCTGCGCTGCGATTCGTTGTTATATATTATACCACTGAGGTAACATGAAAGCTGCGCTGTGATTGGTTGCTATATATAATACCGCAGAGGTAAAATGAATGCTGCGCTGTGATTGGTTGCTATTTTTTATATTGCTGAGGCAGAATAAAAGTTGCGCTGTGATTGGTTGTTATTTCTCTTACTGCTGAGGTAACATGAAAGCTGTGCTGTGATTGGTTGTTATATTTTATACTGCTAAGGTAACATGTAAGCTGCGCTGCGATTGGTTGTTATATATTATACCACTGAGATAACATGAAAGCTGCGCTGTGATTGGTTGTTTTATTTTATACTGCTAAGGTAACATGAAAGCTGCACTGTGATTGGTTGTTATATATTATACTACTGAGGTAACATGAAAGCTGCGCTGTGATTGGTTGTTATCTAGATATATAAAAACAAATGAATGTATGTCTGTCTGTCTTCGCAGCAACGCGCGACGGGTAAGCTAGTAAACTATATATCAATCTGCTTGGCATCTCCTGCTCTGTAACATGCCGCTGCAATTTGGACAGATTGTTCAAGCTGACAGATTCCTTTTAAATTTTCACTACATCCCTGTATTTTCCTAAATGTGCAGATGCAAAAATAAGTTCCAAAAAAATGAACAGGATAGAAGACCTGCGGAAAAGTAGTCATTATATGTGAAATTAAAGCTGATCTTTGGGCTCTGCCTTACTAAGGTTTATGTGCTTCATTATGTTTGGTATTTACCTGGCAGTCTTTTCCCACTATTTTGCAGTATCACTTAAAACCAGAAGCAGAGGTGCTGCACTTTTGTCTTCCTGTGTGATATGGTGCATGCCCTGGGACTGGCGGCAATCTTGGTTTATGACAATCATGTGGTGCAGTTTCACTTTTTATTTAGAATGAACAACAGCAATCATTTGTGAATTCCCGAGAAATTCATGTAAAAAAAAACATGCATTGCTGAGCCCCATGGGGTTTGTTCTCTCTCTCCCTCACTTTTTAGATAGGAATCACAATGTGCCTGGTCATTTGGTGATACTTGTTTAGACATTTTGACCTTGATTTAATATAAATCAGCTCTCTGTCCACTGACTTTCTGGGGAGTCTTTGATTGGCTGCTGTGTATAACTACAAGTCAGAGGAGGCCAAGCTGAAGGAGAAGGGAGAGAGCAGCAGTCGGAAGAGGGGTTGCCTCCTGAACTAATTATTATACAGGAGGTGTGTCTCAGACTACCACAGATTCCCCATATTCACTGTAGATGAATTGCAGTCACAAATCATAGCCTAAGGCCTCGGTCAGACATGCGTTTTTTTTCATGCATGAATAGGCGCGCAAAAAGATCGCCCATCGCTTGTGGAAAAGATTGGGTGAATTCCAGCTATTTGAAGTAGCTTATTTACACGTTCGGAGGTGCGTGATGCGTTTTTTTCCAGCTCCCATAGGAATCTATGGCACGCTCAGGTCCTATCTTTGCGCGCACCACAGACGTTAGATGCAAGTTGCACTCGCATGTTCTATCTTTGGCAGGTGTATTTTGCGCGTCTAAAAATCGTTCATGCAAACGCTTCTATAGGAACCCATTGGTTCTTTTAGAAGCGCTCTTTTCACGCGCCTATTCATGCACAGAAAAAACGCTCATGTGGCCGAGGCCTAATGTAGCAAAGCTGAATAGCAACTAAGCAGCAAGCACTAAGCAAAATAAGTAGCAAGTAAGCATTACCTATAGGGACTGACTTGAATATCAATTTTGAGCACAACGCAACTTTCACTTTAACCTCCTACAAGACCAGAGATTTTTTTCTTTTGTCATAACTCTTTTATTCTTAGCTATCTGGGGGCTTGCTTTTTTCAGATGAGTTGTATTTTTTTAAGGTACCACTTAATGTACCACATGATATATTGAAAAAATCCATTGTTTTTTTTGCTTTTCTTTTTTTTGGGGGGGGGGAGGGTGATTTTTATAACATTCGTAGTGCAGTAAAAACAACATGGATATGGCAATACCAAATTTATATATTCTTTTTTATTATTTACTACTTTTAAAAAGTAGTCATGCTCTGAGAACAACAGCCATGATCAGACTTAGGGCTCTTTCACGTGAGCGTAGCTATTTTCGGTCGGCTGTGTCACAGCCACACAGTAACCAAAAATCGCATGAATGGGCGGACAAGTCTGGCGTTTGTGTGCCCGTTCAGACAGCCCGAGACGGACACATATACACCGAGCCCAGCTAAGCTGCCTCCCCCTTGCCGGCTCTTGGCAAGGGAAGGGGGTGGGATGGGGCAGGAGCTAGTGTGCTAAGCCCCTCACTCCGCTCCGCCCTTTGTTGGCTGCCAGCAATGGGGGGGGGGGGGGGTGAGATTGGGCTGGAGCTTAGCAACCAGCTCCCACCCTGTTCTACCCCCTCCCAATGCAAACAGCGGGCAAGGGTCCAAGAAAAGGAAGGAAAGGGGGTGGGAGTTTAGCAGACACGGCCGGGCACTTTTACATTATGGGAATATGCCCATCTGAACTGATGCATTGTAAATCAATGCGTCAGATGGGCAGCGTATATCAGCCAGGCATGAAAGCGCGGTCGATATATGCTTGTATGAATGAAGCCTCAGCAAAGACAGTCGCAACCCTTTGTCTATGGCATAGGCTCAGCTTCTGAATCTGCTCCATATACAGCATATACTACTGGCATTTATATACATCCTAACAGCATGGAGCATAGACATCTAAGACGTATATTGCCATATGGCAGTCGGGAAGGGCTTAACGTCCTAGAACAGTCTTGTGCTTACATTTAAACACAGATTCTTTGAAATTTGTGCTTTTAATTTGATTTATACACAGTTTACCTTAATTCATATGTGAAAAAATTTCTGATACAATCTAGCCATGATAACATTGGGGAACACACTTTTTGGTGACTGAGAGGTCAAAACTCTTTGGGGGTATTCTAGGTTAATAGATTCTGAAAATGACATTAGCTTTTCTCCATCAGGTTTGCTTATAAAAATATGACATATGTCCATATAAATGTATATATATTGTTTGGTATGTAATGACTGCTAATCAAAAGCTGCAGTTAAGATTAATCCTAAAATGTGTAGAACACAAACAAAACAAAAAAGTTTCTTCATTGAGATGTCGATGAAACTACATTTTTGTGATTTCCTGTGATTAGATGTTTCTGGACATTCGTGCTGGATGTTTCAACAAGCTCTGCTTATCAAGATATGACAAATGACCATATAAATATTAACATGTACACATGGTGTATTATACATGTAATGACTGCCAATCAAAAGCAGAAAGGACAAATCTAAATCCCAAGAAGCCTAGAACACAAATAAAACCATTTTTTATTCATTGAGACGTGTAGATGAAATTACATATTTGTGATTTCCTGCAATTAGATATTTCTGGACATTCACGCTAGATATTTCACCAGCAGTCTGCCACCATATGTGTATCCCATCGTCCGCAGTCCTGTTCTTCCACGGTCCTTATTTCCTGGTGAAATCGCTCACCCTGTTCATCACTTACATCACCAAGAAAATCTGGAAATCCATCCAAAATAACTGCAGGTCCTGCAATCTGATGCCCATGCTACACCCAAGTGTTCAGGAACAGAAGTGAGCATATTGTTCACAAGGTCACCGGAGTTTGCAGCCTTCTAGTTCCCAAGGAAATGGTTTACAAACATACAAAACAACAACCATACAAGGGCCTCAAAGTTGTCCACTGAATCTTAGAAACGCTGGTCTTTCATAAGTTCCCAAATTTGTGGTCCATTGAATTTACCTACTTTTAGCTTCTCCATGCTCATCGCATGAAATTTTCTACATGTGTGATCGAAACACGTTTCATTTCTCTTCAATGTCTTTTCACATTGTTTCTTCAACCCAAGTGTGATGTGCATTGGTGGCGATATGTATCATATGTACTAACAGTAAGCAAATACTGGCAGAAAAATAAAGTAAATATAACAAAAATAGATAATTACATCAGGAATTTCTCAAATACTGGAGCTCCTAGATTGAAATGGATGATATTTTTCGGAATTAGCAGCACAAAATTACCCAAAATAAGGTCTAAAATTCCAGGCACCATAAAAAATTTTTTTGTAATTTATGTGTGTAAAGTGATGGATTTGCAAAATAGTCAATACATGATTCTTCAAATACAGGTTGTCATAGCGTGTCACCGCTGCTACTCCTCTGCTCTTGGGTTTGCAGTCAGACAGTTCTTTCTGTCACATGCTGGACATCATTCCTCTGCTTCTGCTCATTCCCAGGCCTCTGCCCATAGGGCTCACATGCGTTCCCAGTGGGCCAGTGCACATTTCTTAATCCCGCCCTGCATCAATCACCAGCTATCTCCTGCTATATGAGGCATGCTTTACTTTAGGCCTCGTCCACATTGGCGACAAAGTTGCGCAATTTTGTAGCGTTGCTACAATTTTACAATTCGCATGTATGAGAAGCCCATGCTTTCCTATGGATTACTACACACATTCGATGTTTTGTAGCATGCGACAACCCAACACAAAAGCCTCGCGGGTCCAGCGATATGCACGCGACTCATGAGGTTTTGTAGCCCATGTTCCCCTATGGAGCCTTCCTCTCTGTTGCATCGCATCACACGAAAACACGGCTTTCATGCAGTGCGATGCAACTTTGACAGTAGGAAATCCTACTGTCAAAGCCAAAACTGAGCCCTAACTGCAGAAAAAAATAAAAAATACACATACATCACCTTAGACGCGCTGTCAGCCCGGCCGCATCTTTTCCCCGGTTCCTGGCACTGATCTTCTACTTCTGTTTTGGCCGGGGATCGAAAAATCTCAGCCGTCTGGAAGCGCTGGCTGTGATTGGCTAAAGCTTAGGCAATCATAGCCAGCACTTTATGAATGGCTGTGATTGAACCAATCACAGCCAACCTGTGTTTACAAGTTTTACCTTGCACACTCCGTGATTGAGCAGTGTGTTCTTAAAAGGGATGAAAGTCAGAAACTCAAGATGGCCCGACTCCAGATGTATACACTGTGCTTTAGAGGTGCCGTAGGGGGCTTCATTCTTAAGTAGGGGGGAAACTGTAGTGGCCCAGAATATCATCCTGGTCCCCTCCCTAAATGTCATACATGTTTGTCCTATGTAGATGCACTGTGCAAAGCTTGTCCTATCATATCCAGTGTGTGTTGTCATATCCAGCTGCGGTGCTTGAGAGCTGCATGGAAGCACCTTCAGCTTCCATGTAGGTGAAGATGAAGGAAGAGGAGTGATATCCCATAGCATTTGGAGTGTGGATGTGAGAGGAGTGAGTCCCTGCAACAGAGAGAGAGAGCGCACTACCCCAGTTTCAAAAATAGGTACCCGTTCACACTACAGGCGTTTCCTGCGGCCGTCCATAGTTAGGATCACCGCGCAGAGGTACTTTATTGTGACACCCACGCACCTACCATGCGGGGTGTGTATTGGCTAAGCCTCCCTTTAATAACTATCTGCCAGAGAGTCTGCGGAGTGACCCCTACCCCCCTTTCTCCTCTGGAGTGCTCCCAATCCAGGACCCTCTGGGGTGTTGTAGTGTGTAGCAAGGCAGATCTACATCCATCTGCCTGACACAAGTATTCCAAAGCAGTTATAAACTGTTCTCATATATTTATCTGGATGTATATTTTTTAAGAATTTTAATGCATTCTACAGGTCAACAGTATAAGTAACACCTATTACATTTAATTAATAATTTCTTGCAAACCCTTAGCAAAATGCCAAAAGGTTATTGACATGACTATGGAGAAAACTGTCAGTTTAGATCTCAAGAGACCAGATTATACCTCAGCCACTAAATTAAAACTCCTACAGTATTTCACATCAGTATTGATCAGTGGAATTCACTGCCTTATGGGAACTTCAATTACTATCTTCACCATCTTTTGCAGAATGTACCTCTAGCTCTGAGGCATAGAGCAAATTGCTCTGCAGTGTTATGCCATACTCATCCTGTTGTCTCATTATTTCATGTACTGTAGCGGTAAACGGTTCCATATAATACAGTAGAATTGTTTAGACCTATCTCTGTAAAATTGCAATGCATTAACAATGATTCATCCTATAAAATAGGCTATTTAACAGGAGCAGACTGGCCATTATCCCAGTGTGCCGGTCAGGTGCTGGGGCCGGTGCGGGGACTGACTTTTGTTTTTATTTTAAAAGGGAAGTGCATTAAAATAAAAAATAAAAAAAACAATTATACTCACATTTAGCACTCCTCCCGCTCCTGGCCTCTTCAATCTGCACCGCACTGCTCTACCAAGGACTTCCTGGTAGAGGGATCAAGTGACAAGTTTGCATGATCGCTAAGGCCAGTCCATCACCTCAGAGTTAGTGAGGCCAGGGACTTGCCTTAGCAATCATGTGATTGCTCCACTAGGAAGTCCTTGGTGAGCTGCAAAATGCGAACCAAGGAGGTTGGGACCTGTTTTTTATTTTAATGTATAATGCATTTTTACTAATTGGAAGCCCCAATGAACATTATTATTTAGTTTAGGCCGGGAGGGGCATTATAATACTTTGGAGGCCACAAGAGGCATTATCATTTAATTGAGGCAATGAGGGTCATTATTATTAATTAGAGGCCATTATTATTTAATTTAGACAATGAGAGACATTACTACTAACTGGAAGCAAATGAGGGGCATTATTATTTAATCTGGTCAACAAAAGGTATTATTATTAATTGGAAGCCCCAAGGAGCATTGTTATATTGTTTAGGCAATGAGGGGCATTATTAATAAATTGGACCCCACAAAGGGCATTGTTATTTAATTTATTCCAGGAGTGGCATTATTATATTATGTTAGGTTGTGCATCTGGGACCTGTGGTTTCCATAAGCACAGCTTCATGGGTGAGGGTTAATTGAGCTGGCTGGGTGTGG
Organism: Eleutherodactylus coqui; assembly: GCF_035609145.1. Lineage (NCBI taxonomy): Eukaryota > Metazoa > Chordata > Amphibia > Anura > Eleutherodactylidae > Eleutherodactylus > Eleutherodactylus coqui. Next base: position 218,889,618 of record NC_089838.1, on the reverse strand, counting down.
TATTCTCCACCAGCCAATCCCCCTCTGGTTCACTGCACATAAATATCAGCATCTCTTGGTAGTAGATGCTGGTCATTTTAGTGCTTTACTATGTTAGGCGTCTTTCATACGAGCGCATATTGGCTGGCATTTTCACGGCTGGCCAATATAGGTTTCTATCTGGGGCATAGAAACTCGTGAATGGGTGCACAAATCTAACATTTGTTGGCCTGTTCACACAGCATATGCATATGCACCGAGCTCACCATGCCGTTGCAAATTTCCTCTCCCTCATCAATGCAGGCTCACCTGTTCTCTCCTCCCCGCTCGTTCTTTGCAATGGGAGAGGGCGGGGTGGGGGCAGAGCTAAGCGCCAGCCCGTCCTGCCTCCTACCATTGATGGCTATGGACAAGGGGCGGGGAGAGGGCGGTAGCTTAGCTGTTTCCACGTCCCGCAACTTGTCCACAGCCAGAAATAGGAGGAGGCAGGATGGGACGGCGCTTAGCTCTGCCGCCTTCCGCCCCTTCCTATTGCAGAGATCCAGTGGGGAGGAGAAGAATGGTGAGCCTGCAAGGAGGAGCGAGAGCAGAAGGAGGGAGTTTAGCAGTCACGCTGCTAAACTCCCTCCCACCAGTGGCTGCTGCCATGAGCTCCCATAAGAGCCCATGCAGCGGCTAACGTATTCCGGCCCAAAAGATAGTTCCAGGACTATCTTTTGGGCCCGACGTAAAAACGCTGGGCGCTATATTGGGCTGGCTGGGCACTTTTACGTCTCAGGAATACGCCCATGCGATCTGATGCATTGGAATCCAATGCATCAGATCACAGCATATATCAGCCAGCCGTGAAAACGGCCGGCTGATATGCACTTTTGTGAAACAAGCCTTACTCTGTTGTAAACTCACTCAGAGCTTGCGTTCTGCATGCTTGTCTGAAGTGTCCCTCTCACCTTCCCTAAGGACTGTCTGGACACCTGTTATCCCTCCCCTCCTTGCATTCTGGGGTGCGTGCATCGAGTAATGTGTGATACGGTGACCACACAGGTGCATACACCTGCAGGTTTCTCCCTATCCCTTTACAGGTGCAGCCTCCAGTCGTCTGATGTCTTATGTGTGTGTCAGATGGGTGATGCCTGACACTATTCCCTGTTATGTCATTACGGTGGCTGACTCTCTCTCCCCTTGATGTGAGGACACTTGGTCTAGCTATAGTTTGCTACCCTTATGCATGTGAGTTCTGGTTGGGGTTCCTGTTCTGTATGATATGCATAACCTTGTGTGTTGGTGTGAACAGCAAAGTGTTTTGTATGTCTATGCAGGTGGGCTCTATGCACAGTCCTGTTCTGTGTGGTATGCATGACCTTTTTGGTGTGAACAGCGACTTGTTCTGTATGTCTACAATATACGAAGCAAGTGACAGCATGCCATGCGTATAAATCCAAATTTAATTTATTCCTCCATAATCGCGACGTTTCGACCCACTTAGGGTCTTTGTCAAGCAAATTGGCATGCTGTCACTTGCTTCGTATATTGTGGACTGTACAAAAGAGGCTTGGCTCAGACTCTCCCTTGTGATGTGCATTAAAGGACCTATAAGGTCGGTCATTTGGTTGATAAAGCCCCGAAGAGTGCTGCAGATTAATTGTGTTATATCCTTGTTCCGTATGTCTGTGCAGGTGGCTAGACATGAAGAGTGAACTGTCGTGTTCTGTGTTTAGTGTGTGTGAACAGTGTCGTTTCCTGTGTTTTGTACATATCAGGACAATCACCCTACTTTTAGGCAGGGGTTCCCCACTTTCCCTGATTAGTAAGGGACAGGTGTCCTTTCATCTTTACCCGGAGAGGTGTAATTGGTCTATGCAACATTATGGGAGTTGTTGTAGTTTTATTTGGACACCATCTTGTGTCTGTGCTGAGAAGTGGCGCTTTAGTGCGCTGCATGGACATAACATATTATTTCTGACACAAGTGGTATTATTATTTAATTTACACCAAGGTAATGCTCTTGCATTATGTATGCCACAAGTGGCAATATTATTTGAAGTAGCTGATGAAAAGCACTTTTACTTTACCCCTTAGTGACCACCTCATTGCCTTTTTACGTCCTGGCTTGCTGGGCTTTTAATACCCAGGATTGTAAAAACATGCTCCCTGCTGGGATTAAAACCCTGCAAGCTGTGGACATGACAGCTCCATGCTGCCAGCTCCTGGAGGTAGTGGACAACCTGGAGCTGTCAACCCAGGCTGCGGGACCCACCCTCGGCGATCATATGAAACTCAATAAAAAGTAAATAAAAGTTAAAGATTCAGGTGCTCTGACGGATGGGACTCATCAGGGTAGCTGAAAGTACTCACACTAGTCCTCTGCAATGTCCCGCGGCGTTTTGGCCTCCCGGTCCCGACAGCACCTTCTGCGCATGCGCATGCACAGAATGGCCAAGCAGCCTGGGAAATTTAAAATCTCTCTGGCTCCCGGCTCCCATGTGTAGCCGAGAACACAGAGATATCACCGGGAGTCACTGTATGCAGTTCCCGGTCACATGATCGCTGCTATCCAATGAATAACAGCAATCATGTAAAGTTAAAAAAAAGTTCAGGTTTCATCTCCCCTCATGGATCATATCTGTGAGGGGAGATGAAATTACATATTTAAGGCCCCTGAATTTATCTGCAGACCTCACCAAAATATAGCCAAGAGCCTGGGGATTTCACGGGGGGCACGGTATGCGGTCCCTGGTCACGTGATCACTGTTTTCCAATAGAAAACGGTAATCACATTAAAGTAAAGTAAAGTTAAAGTTTCACTTCTCCCTCACAGATCAAACCCGTGAGGGGAGGTGAAATTACTTACCAAAGGCCTCTGGTGATGTCCCCCGATAGGATCGTTATCTGCGGGCCTTTCCCCAACCATCAGCAAAATGGTGAACACAAGCGCAGAAACTGGGGAAGGCCCAGGAAAATTTAAGTCTCCTTGCTCCTGGCTACTAAAAGTAGCTGAGAGCCTCTAGCAGTGACTGAGGGCCGCGGTGAGCGGTCCTCATTAACGTGATCGTTGTTATCCAATGGATGATGGCAATTACGTAAAAGGTAAAACACAGTTGAAGTTTAATACTCCTTTCGGTTTGAGCCCAGTTGTGCATGCAGACATGATATTAACTCCTTCCCGCTCCTGGACGTACCTGGTACGTCATGGCAGCCTGGTACTTCCCGCAACATGACGTACCTGGTACGTCCTGGAGATAGCACGGGATCACATGTGATCCCGCGCTATCCCGCAGCGGGAGCCGGCTGTCAGTCACAGCCGGCGTCCCGCTCCAACAGCGGGGGACATCGGAGATGCGCCCGCCGCTGTTAACCCCTTCCCTGCCGCGATCTAAGTAGATCGCGGCAGGGAAAGAGTTCGCAGAGGGATCGCGATCCCTGTGTGTCTCCGGCCGGAACTCGCGATGTTATCGCGAGAGCCCGGCCTGTCACCATGGCAACAGGACGCCAGACACTGGCGTCCTGTATTGCCTGTGCCTATAATCGCTGTACAAGCGATAAGGCATGGCAGAGCAGTAGCTCTGCCATGCCTTATGACAGCGATCATAGGCACAGTGATGTAAGTCCCTCAGAGGGACTCAAATAGTATAAAAAAAAAGAAAAGAAAAGTGTAAAAAAAAGAAAAATGTAAAAAAAAAATGTAAAAAACCCCTTTTTTATGCTTTTTCTAATATTAGCATAAAAAAGGGAAAAAAAAACTAAAACCCCACATATTGGGTATTGACGCGTCCGTAACGACGTGTACAAAAAGTTGAACACGCTTTTTATTTTGTACGACAAAAAGCGTAAAAAAAACCGCTAAAAAACATAGGCAAAATGCTAATTTTTAGCATTTTGCCTCACAAAAAATGCAATAAAAGTGATCAAAAAAGCCGTACATTTCCCAAAATGGTACCAATAAAAACTACAGCTCGTCTCGCAAAAAATAAGCCCTTAAAGAGCTCCGTACATAGAAAAATAAAAAAGTTACAGGACTTTGAATGCAGCTATAGAGAAAAAAAAAAGATTTCCAAAAAAAGGGGGTTTTATTGCAAAAAAGTGTAAAAACCTAAAAAAAAATAACAATTTTGGTATCGTTGTTACCGTACTGACCCGCAGAAAAATTTTAGTGTGTCATTTATGCTGCATGATTAACGCTGTAAAAAAAAAAAAAAAAATCTATGGCAGAATTGATGCGTTTTCTCTCCCTGTTATCATTAAAAAAAAAAAAAAAAAAAATTTACGATATTGTCTATATACCCAAAAGTGGCACCGCAAAAAACAAGCCCTTACACGGCCACGTCCACGGAAAAATAAAAAAGTTATGGCTTTTGAAAAATGGAGATGGAAAAATACCAAAAAATCGCTTGGTCCTCAACGCCAAAATAGGCCATGTCATTAAGGGGTTAAGGCCACAATGGATATGTTTCTGAAAACGGGACAAACAGAGGTATCCATTTTGGGGTGCAAGTCTACATTCATATGTGTACTGTACAAAAAAAGCAGTTTTTAAAATGACACAATTGCCAAAAAAAAAAGAAAATCGTAATTGTTTTCCTTCTGCTTTGCTCAGATTTATTCAAAAACTATGGGGTAAAAATACGCCATACACCCCTAGAGGAATTCGTTAAGGGGTTTAGTTTTCAAAATGGGATCATTTGTGCAGGTTCTCCATCGTTTTGGCTGCTCAAGGGCTCTACAAGTGGGCAATGGGGCCTAAAACACCTTCAAGCAAAATATCTGTTCTGAAAGCCACCGGCTGCTCTTTTCGAATTGGGTCCTGTTATGCATAGAGGCACAAGATTAGTGCCACAATGGGTATGTTTATGAACACAGGACAAACAGGGGTATCTATTTGGGGTGCAAATCCTCATTATCATGTGCAATACAGAAAAAAATCCTGTCTTTTAAATAACATTTTTGCAAAAATATGAAATATTATTTTTCCTCCTCTAAATTGCATTTATTCTTGAAAAGAAACCGTAAGGTCAAAATACTCACGATACCCCTCAGTGAATACATTCAAATGTGTATTTTTTTAAAATGGGGTCATTTGTGGGGGTATCTATCATTTCTGACACCAATGAGCCTTTACAAACTTGGCTTGGTATAGGAAAACAAAATGTTCCTCAAAATGTTAAAAATCAATGTTAAATTTGTACATCTTCTAAATGGTTAAAAAAACTGAAGTTTTTCCAATGTGTGTCCAGAATAAAGTCAACGGATGGAAACATACAGTATATCTCATCAAAATTTGCACAGTATGTTTGCATATAGTTGGGATATTGCAGTTTAAAATGTGAAAAAAAATTATATTTTTTTTCATAATGTTCCCAATTTTGGCGCTTTTAATAAATAAACACAAATTCTATGGGTCTATTTTTACTGCCTAAATAAAGTATAACATACAATGTCAGAATCGCTTGGATATGCAAAACCTTTACGGAGTTATTCTATGTTAAAGTGACACATGTCAGATTTCCAAAATTTGGCCTGGTCATTAAGGCGCAAACAGGCTTGGTCACTAAGGGTTAAAGGGGTGCTGTCATTAAAAACAAAAAATCAATTCTTACCTCACCATGCTTTCTAGGATCGCCAACCAATTAAGCTCTTTCATACTAAGCAATTTTATCTTTTAAGGCAATGCAATAATACACAGTAAAGTGTTTCTAGGATACATATCAGTAGTTTTTGTAAGAAGGACGTGCCATACATATGTTATAATTATAGTCCTTTGTGCACAACAAAAATATTGGTTCCTACCCATAATAACGCACTTTCTGGTGTTTTACCCGAAAGGTCAAAATACTTGCTCTACCTCTTGTACATATGAGTATGAAATAAGATTGTAAATCATCCGTAAATCATCTAAAATATTTAAAGTCTACATCACTTGCTCAGCGCCCAATCTCATGCATGAATTACTGAGCCATGGAAAGGTTCCATTCACAGACTTCCCTAGAACAAAAATTAATTCAAGCATTAAAAATGAGTCAGTGGCCTTTCCAGTAGTTGTTTTAACTGCAGCACATCACATCCAATATATTCCATAGAACGGGCAAGGGTAGGCATTTTTTTGCATTTGTTTTCTTAGGCAGAAATGTTAACAGCAGGAAGCTTTTACTCTTGTAAAAAGATTATATGCATTTGCTTCCATAGCAGAGGTGGACGATATCTGAAAAATACAGCTATTTCCTAACTAAATCTTTAAAGATGCTCACGTAGTTGTAGTGCATGTCATGAGCAGCAGGTAGTAGCCGCATCATGATGAGTACTGTGCCTCTTCAAGCAAGAGTGTGCAACAGCTGTAATATGACATTTTCCAAAATGGTATAGCTAAAAATTGGAAACAATCACTGTATGGGATTAAAAAATAAAATGAATAATAATGTTAAAAAAAACTGTAAAAAATACGCAAATGCAGTTTGTTTTTTTTACAATAAATAAACTTTATTATGTATATGTCCCAAGACAATAAATATAGACTCAGGCTGGTCTCAAATGAGCAGGTTTGAATTGTGGTTTCCACGATCGCCATCCGCGTGTATGATATGCAGTAATACATGGGCATTAAAAGGCATTGATGCACTTCCGGGTATGAATTTTGAATTTCGCGAGTTGAAGAAAAATCGCAGCATGCTCTATTTTATCATGGATTTCGCGCATATGAGCTACATTGATTGATCTCTATGGATGCGTTCAATCTGCAGTGCATACACAATTAACATTGCGCATGGACGCGGAATCGTATGCACGTTGCTAGGAGAACAGATATAAATGGAATAAATAAAATAGGAATTTGTGGGCAGACAATACAGGACAGAGTCTGGGGAGTAACATACCCACCCAGACTTCTTACTGCAACCTCCACTTATTCTTTTAGGCTCTTCCTCCACAAGAATAAGTGTTTTTTTCTTCAAGTGGTTTATACTACTTTCAATAAAAGTAGTATAAACCAGCCAAGCCCGGAGATCAGTATCTCATTCTGAAGGCTCTCAGAACATTTCACCATGACAACACAAGAAAATGTCGCCTGGGAGATAGAAGGGTGTTTCCAGAGGGTTGGGCAACTCTCTGATGTCATTCCCTGCTTGATATCGTTCTTTGGTGCAGACCATACGCTGTCAAACGCTGTACATCCGCAGGGGAAAGCACACACATATGCGACCAAACACGACCATATGCAACTCACTTCCACAATCATTCGCAGGAATCCGACTCGCTTGTGTGAGCCCAGCCTTAGATAACCTTAAAAATAACTCATTCAAACATATTGCTTGATGTATCAATAGACTGAAATTGGTCAAACATTCAAAAGTGTGCTTTTGACTATGCTTGACATCCCTTAGGTTTTTTTACATGTTCGTGTTGTAGAGAAGCATAGTGTAGTGACCCAGTACATCATCCTGGTCCCCTCCATAAATGTCATACATGTATGTCTTGTGTTTATGCACTGTGCAAAGCTATCTTGTCATTTCCAGTATGTGTATTGCACAGCTGCAGCGCATGACAGGTTAATTTCTAATAAAATCTAAAGCCTGCATGTAAATGTATCAAGTATGTCATGTCATGTGGTATGAGAGGAGGTTATAAATGTGAGTGATGGAGAGCGGGAACCGGAGAGTCCATATCTTCAGGAGTCGGGTGGTACAGGAGGTCCAGGCACATGGGGACACCCGCAGTCCTCATGTGCTGAAACATGGCGGAAAAGGAGAGGTTTCCCGTGCGGCTATGATTGGATGCTAAATGGAGTGAGCCCCATAGAGAGAGAGAGAAGGAGAGAACATCAGTAAGTCTGTGACGTTGTGTAAGGCCCAGTGCAGAGGTACTAGTAATTTTATTTGATTTCCTATGCGGTCGTCTGAAATCCGGATCACCGTGTAGAGGTACACCCTGTTTGTCACACCCACGCGTCACTAAGACCGAGTGGAGGTACTACAAGTCAAGAATCTCTAAAGTTTATTCATTTACCTGCACTGAGAAGTCTGTCATTGAACTGCCTTGTATTGTTTTGATTATTCTCCAAGTAAAGTTATTGCCAGGCTCTGACCGTTCCCAGAGACCCCTAGTATTGCAAAGACTATCTGTGGCTGAGTTTATTTGCCGGAGGCCATACCGGTGGCATCACGTATGACAATTACCCCCCTGTTATCCAGTTTGGTGGGCATTCCCTATCCTAGGGGTGTCCGAGGTGGGCTGCAGTGCTACTCTGTCTCTCCCGGATGGAGCCTGGTATGTGTCACTGTGGCAAGTCAGAACTCTACCCTCCCAGCTCCCCACTTATGTCAGGTGTCCAGAGTCTCCCTATGAGATGCTGCAATAGCCTACCATGTTTTTCTGTCTTTGGAAAAAAGTATGCTTGGCATTTACATTTTTTACATTACAGTCAACAGGAGATTTATGGAAATCTAATGCCTTATGTTTCCATACATTTACCATATACATCTTTTGTTCTTGAATGCCTAAGTGTTCAACTACAAAACTTTTATATATAAAGTAAAGACTTTAGAGTAAAAAAGTATAGCTTTATGTAAGATTAAACTAAATTGCGCAGAAACATATGGCTATATGTTTAACTTATATGCAAAAAGTAAACATTAATTCAAGTTAAAATTGATGTCTGAGATAAATGGATAGCTATACTTTATTTCACTGTGCTTTGTTCTGTAATATTATAAAGTACAGTCATTTAATGAGTTTCATTCTGCTATAAGTAGGTGAAGAATTCTTCATGACATTTCCTTGTAATAAATGCAGAGAATAATTTAGAAAGACATTTTAAATTGCTCAGCAATGCATAAATGTTATTGATTTTACCTTTGAAGAAAATACAATTCCAGAGAAATCCAGTTACTAATATAATAGCTAATGGATTTCTACTAAGTGGTAGTTAGGGATATGAAATGCTTTGTAAATCAGAGTTCCAATCTCAAATGGTCTCTAAGGATATTTTCACATGGGAAGTATTTTCCACAGTGGAAAATATGCGACTAATTGGCAAAAATGGCATGAGGGTTTGTTATAGAGTTTGCTGTGAATCTGCAACGATTTCACCTCACTCATTGAAAGGGGTGAAATCCACTATGAGAATCCACAGCATAAATTGCCATACTGCAGATTTAAAGGGAATGTTTAATCAGAAAATAGCCTAGAATATATGTTGCATTTCATATTAATCATATTTGGTAAGAATTTTTTGTGATTTCACTATCTATATATTTTTTAAAAGATTCTAAATTCTGGCAGTTTTAGAATCTCAGCAGTCATCTCATTATCATCACAGGCATGATTACAATGAAAGGTAAAACAGATATATGATCTAACCCAGAATCTATCATTCACAGTAGGCTATAATCACAGTTTATCTACTCCCTGTCCATGCATAATGACCTCTGCTCAGCCCAAAGAGCCTGCCTAAAACACTCTCCCAGAAAAGCCAAGTTAGAAACTGTCCATTTTGTGAATTCCCAGTGATTGCTGCTGTAAATCACATCTCTAAGCACTGCAGTAAAGCATAAATCTGCAGATCAGGCAAGATGGACATTCCCTAAGTGATATACAGAAAATAGAATTTATAAAAAACTTACAATCAGAAAATTAAAACATACTAGAAAAATTGAATAAAAACACAACTTCCCAGCAGAATGTAGACAGGGAGATTGCTATATGGAGGACCATTGCACAACTGCTACATACTAATGAGCCACCACTCACACACAGTAATATTTGAGTTGATTTTTTCCTTTGCAGTGATATGTTGTAAATCTTAGTGTAGGGATTCACAAGATAACGAGGACTCTTGAGTGGAGTTGTGCAATTATGTATTTTGGCCAAAATATTAACCAATACCTCAGGTTTATTGGCATGTGTTGTTTTTTGCAGTAAGCAGTCTCGCTTTAGATGCTGGGGAGCCCAGGGTGTTGGTCCAGTGTGGTTCACTTGGGGGTGCAGGGCAACCCATCAGGCTGAATAATATGTGGTGTCACTAATAGATTGTTAGCCTGCATGGTGCACTACTCGTATCAATGGGACTTGGCACCCTTTCCATACCTTATTTATGTGAAACATACACAGAACAAAAGTAATATAAAAAAGTTCATCTTTATTGAATACAATATATAAATCAAATAAGAATTTTAATACCGTTAGCAGCATCCATGTTAAAAACCAGATATCTGCACTTATATAGGCGAGGTGGAGGAGTAGGTGCTCTTCTCCACATTGCACATTTCAGGTCATCCCCCCGCTACCCTCACTCACTTTTCCATTGTTCAAGGTACATATCTTACGACTTTGCCTTTCGCTATCTGTGCAGGTAGCAGTCATCTACTGCCCCCCCCCCCCCCCCCAGGTCCTCCTCACCTGTTTCTAGATCACTTTGCCACCTGGCTTCCCCATTTGCTATTCTGCGAAATCCCACCCCTCATGTTACGTGACTTTAACATCCCCACTAACAACCCCATCTCCCCATCTGCCTCTCAGCTTCTATCGCTTACTTCCTCCCTTGGTCTCACACAACTCACAGCCTCTCCCACTCACTGAGATGGCAGATTGCTCTGGTCTTCCTCTGTCTCTGCTCTTTTTCTCGCTTCACTAATTCCCCCCCGCTCTCAGACCATAATCTCCTTTCTTAGTCAAGCTCCCTAGCATCTCCCCAGACTTTCCTACCTACAGTATGCACAGGAACCCTTCAGGCTGTTCACACCCAAAGCTTTGCTGAGACCATAGAGTCTTCTCTGTCCCCTATCTCTCTCCTCTCTTGCCCCAACCTGGCTGCCGCACATTACAACACAATTTTCAATCAAGCCCTGAATGAAGTGGCACCCCCAAAACTCAAGCCATTTGACGCAGAGCGTGGTAACCCTCGCACATGTCTCAAACGCACTTCATCCGGTGGTGCTCTAGCTGTGCTGAATGGCTGTGGAGAAAGTCACGACAGTCTGCAGACATTCTCCACTTCAAATTCATGCTCAGAACCTACAACCTAGACCTTCACTATGCCAAACAAGTCTACTTCACCTTTCTCATCTCCTCACAGTCTCACAACCCTAAACGACTCTTTGGCATTTTTCACTCCCTTCTCAGCCCTAAATTGCAGCCCCTGGTGATGGATCTCAGTGCTGGCTTACTTCAAAAAGAAAATTGGTACTGCATCTAGCTCACTGCATCTAGCATCTAGTACTGCATCTAGCTCACTCTCTGTACTCATACCAACAACAGAAGAAGTCTCCAGATTGCTTTCCTCAGCTTATCGTACCACCTGCACTAGCGACCCTCTTACCTCACACCTCCTCTAGTACTTCTTACCGGTTGTCAACTCCCACCTCACCACTATATTAAACCTCTCTCCTATCTCTGGCATTTCCCCCTCCTTATTAAAACATGATATTATATCCCCACTGCTAAAGAAACCGACTCTTGACTTGACCGATGCTGCCAACTATTGACCCATCTCAAATCTCTCCTTCATCTCCAAATTATTAGAACACCTGGTCTACTCCCACCTTATCTCTCAGAAAACTCTCTTCTTGACCCCCTATAGTCCAGCTTCTTACCCTCTGCACTTGACAGAAACCACCCTTACAAAACTGTTAAATGACCTCCTGACAGCTAAATCGAGGGGTGACTACTCCCTACTGATCCGCCTCGACTTTGTTGCAGCATTTGACACTGTTGACCACAAACTCCTCCTCAATATGCTTTACCCCATCGGCCTAAAGAACACTGCTCTTTCCTGGTTCGCCTCCTATTTACCTGACCGCTCGTTTAGTGTATCCTTTGTAAGCTCTGCCTCCTCTCCTCTTCTTGCTGTTGGAGTCCCCCAGGGATCAGTCCTCGGCACCCTCCTCTTCTCCATCTACACAGCCCCTATTGGACAAAACATAAAGAGATTTGTCCATCAGTACCATCTCTATGCTGATAACACCCAGTTATACACCTCTCCCCGTAACATCAAAGCACCATTACTTCAGATTACCACTGACTGGCTGTCCGCCGTCTCTAACACCATGTCTTCACTCTACCTAAAACTGAATCTCTCAAAAACTGACCTACTCATATTTCCGCCTCTGCTAACTGACCTCATCCTGACATCTCAATCACAGTGTGTGGCACCACCATAACTCCCAGGCAGCACACTCGCTGTCTTGGGGTTATATTTGATTCCGATCTTTCCTTTACCCACTACATCCAATCTCTTGCTTGAACGTGTCACCTGCACTTCAAGAACATAGCAAGAATCCACCCTTTTCTCAATGTGGACACACTAAAAACACTCATCATTGCCCTCATGCACGCTCAGATTGATTATTGCAACTCACTGCTGATTGGCCTCCCCCGCGCCAGAGTCTCCCCTCTCCAATCCATCCTGAATACGGCAGCCAGGCTCATCTTCCTGTCAAGTCGCTACTCGAACGCTTCTGCCCTGTGCCATTCATTGCACTGGCTGCCTGTCAAATACAGAATTCAATTCAAACTCACTACCCTTATCCACAAAGCTCTCCACAGCACTGCGCCGCCCTATATTGCATACCTCATCTCAATCCACCACCCAGCCCACGACTCCGCGCTGCTAACAAAATCAGATAAAGCGCCCCTTTAATTCGAACCTCTCATTCCTGTCTCCAAGGGAGGCATACCATATCTCCTATACCCTTCTTTACTCTGTATGATAACATGCTCCCTGTCCTACTGATTGCAATCCCTGCCAGCCGCAATTAACCGCACCCTGCAGTCATACCGATTCAGCCACCATACAGCCTAAGTCTGACCATTGTCTGTGTATAGCATCCCACACTCTCAACCTCGCCATACTGTGCACATCTCCAGCCCCTCTCCCTTCTGTACCACCCTATTATTTGTAGTATGTAAGCTCGTTGGAGCAGGATTACTAGATCTAACTGTGGTTTTGTTTCTGTTCCCCTGTTTTGCAAGTGCTGCAGAATATGTTGGCGCTATATAAATAAAGAATATTATTATATAAATACATTCATAAGTGCCACAATGACATGCCTAAACCTCTTCATCTATTAACTGTGGAACAAAAGTTTTTCATTGTGCCTGGAATTTTAGACCTTTTTTGTGCCGTGGATTCCAAAAATACCATTTTGTTCATGGAGCTCTAGTTTTTGAGATATTCCTGATGTCATTATCTATTTTTTGTTATATTTACTTTTCTGCCAGCATTTGCTTACTATTATTACATAGGGTACATATTGCCCCCGATGCACATCAAACATCAGACATTGAAGAGAAATGAAACGTGTTTCGGCTACAAATGTAGAGAATTTCCTGTGATGAGCATGGAGAAGCAAAAAGCCGATAAATTCGATGGACCACAAATCTGGGAATTCATGAAAGACCAGCGTTTGCAAGATTCAGTGGACAACTTTGAGGCACATGCGTGGTCATTGATTTATATGGTTGTAATGCATTTCCTTGGTAACTATAAGGTCATAAACTCTGGTGACCTTGTGGAGAATACGCTCACTTCTGTTCCTGAACACTTGGGTTTAGCATGAGCATCAGATTGCAGGACCTGCAGTCATTTTGGATCGGTTTCCAGATTGTCTTGGTGATGTAAGTGATGAATAGGGTCAACGATTTAACCAGGAAAGAAGGACTGTGGAAAAACAGTACTGCGGACAATGGGATACACATATGATGGCAGACTACTGTTGAAACATTGAGTGCAAATGTCTAGAAACATTGCATCATAGAACTTTTTTTATTCTTCATAGACATATAGGCTTGAAAAAGGTGTTCATGGGAGCACAGAAAAAGCATTGTCATGTATCTGTCTATGAAGAATAAGGTTCTACCACTGTGAACCTAACAATTCTGATTCTACAAGCTCTACTCTCGTCACTGCCACTAGGAGGAGGTTCCTGTGCATTGTGCCCATAGCCCCCTCCTCCGAAGTGATTTTTTTTTCCCACTTGGGAATTAGATTTATTGAACAAGCTTTAAACCATCTGCTTATGAGCGCGTGAGCTTTTTATAATTTTAGTTATTCTGATAAATGAACAGAAGACATTTGGAGGAATGTTGAGCAATGACGCTTGGATAGCTATCTGCAGAACTGTGATATTTGCAGAATATAACGAATAGACTTCTCCATCACATCGCAAATACTTGACTGGGCTTATATTTGGTTAAATGTGCAGGCTACACCATTCATAGGAATTCTCCAGAATGCTCCTTGAACCAATTTTGGACAACTTGGGCCTGATAACACAGTGCATTATCCTAATGGAATATCCCATCATTGTGGGGTTCGTGAAATCCACGAAGGACTGCAAATGGTTACCAAGCAGTTAAACATAGCAGGCACTGGTCAATGACATGTTTAGGTGGGCCAGTGGACTCATCCCATTCCAACACACTCCATATCAGTATGCAACCACCACAAGCATGTACAGTGTCTTGTTGACAACTGGGGTGTATCACTTCATGTGCTTGAGCCACACACGGAACCTATCATCAGCCCAAAACAATTGGTACTGTGATTCATTGGACCATGCCACTAGTTATTATACTCCACTAGGGTCCAGTTAACAACCTTATGATCCTAAGTGACGTGCTTTATTCAATGTCATAGTGTTAACAGAGGCACTCTGGTGGTTCTTCTGTCTCATACCCCATGGAAGCTAAAGAGTGCTGCACTAACCTGCAGGATACATGTGTGGGACCTCCTGCATTGAATATGGAAGTGATTTCTGCCAGAGTCTTTTGTCTGTTCACATGGACAATTCTAGGCAGAAGCAACCAGTTGCAATAATTAAGCACTTGTGGGCTGCGTCATTCCTCTCCCAATTTTTAAAATTACAACTCTTATAATTTTTGGTAATTAGGCTCTGATTATTAACCGTAATCAATAAATCTAAATATTTTATGATATTGTCTGATACGTTGCTTGTGAACAAGTCACCAGTTTTTATTATTTAAATAGAAGATGGTATTCCCAGATAAAACTCGAGGCATGTTTGAAATAAGATGCTTTATATATATTCCAAACATAACAATCTTCATTCTCTGTTCATTAGTATAAATGAAAGCCTCCTCAAAATCTCCTATGTACAAGTTGCCAAAGCTATGGGGGAAAAGTGTACCCATTGCTGTGCCCTCATTTTCGGTTCAAACTAAAAAAAACTTGTGAGGCAAAATGAACATAATACTGTCTTTTGTAATAGTCTTCTGTTGGGTAAATATCTGTAGATCGAAGTCTAAAAATGTGCATGTAAGTAGCAACCCTTTGTCGTGCGAAATGTTGCTATATAAACATGCTTCATCCAGCGTAACCTCTAAATAGGTGGATATTCTCAGGGATCAAACCTGGGACCTCCTACATTCCAGTCAGTAGTTCTCCCTGCTGAATCATCCAGGCCTTGGCCTTGGACGGCTCCTCTGCTAAAGCATAGCAATAATCCCATGTACCATGACCTGTTTCCCTGTTCTAGCTCTGCTCAGATCAGAATTAGGCTAACTATAAAAGCCTGATTCTGCCACTGCTCAAGTGTGTAATTATTGTGCTGCACAGCCTTAGTCAAGCCCCTCTCCTGCCTGCTCCTCTGCAAACCTGACTGAGACCTACCGATACCAACCTCTGGCTTTCCTCTTGACAACGATACCCATCTCCTCTGTTGTGCCATGATCTGAGACCTACCAATATTGACTTCTGGCTTTCCTCCTAACAACTACAATGCAGTCAAGTCACATCAGTGTGGCCACAGAAGTTTTAAACTGCTAAGTGAGCACGTGATTTTGCCAGAATATAGTTGTTTCAATTGCAAAATCATGTAAATCGCATGCAGGCATGGTTTTCGGTCACACTGTAGTCATGTTAGGGCTGCTCTGTGTGTCTCTACACTAATTGTTGATGTGCACAACCTTCATTTAGAAGTTAGTAATTGGCATTGAAATCTGATTTGGAAAAACGTGATCTTTACTTTTATTCTTGAGACATTGTTTTTGTAATACTGCAACAAATACATTTTGAGTTTGCAGAAAATTACAGATAATAACAGAAAATTGAGGCCTGAGTCACTGATAATGCACTTGGGTACTTTCAAAATGAACAAAGACCTATCATCAAATCCATGCTGTAAGGATGAACCAAAAGACAAGTATATCTCTAAGTACTAAAAAATGAATAACCATAATATGGTCTAATTAGAGATGAGCGAGCACGCTCGTTTAAGGCTGCTACTTGGTCGAGTAGCAGTCTTATCGAGTAACTGTGTACTCGCCCGAGCAGCCTTAAAGAGCATGCTCACTCATTTCTAGGTCTAATGTACTCCACTTGAATAATTCCATTTGTTTTATTACTACAAAACTTTGCCAATTTTCTTGCATTTGTAAAACATGAATAATTCTTGAGTGTGTCCCAAATAATCTCAGAGCTGGTTTACATGGCTATCAGGCTGGGCTCACACAGGGCGGATTTGCAACGGAAATTTCATCCGGAATTTTGCTGTGTCAAATCCACCTGCGGCCGCTAATTCTGGAATTAGCCAGCCATGTGGACGAGATTTGTAAAAAGTCTCATCCATACGAGACAGCCAATTCGTCGCGGCAAAGCCGGCAGAAGCCAGCGCTGCAGCGCATATCCCCCGCCCGTAGCATGTAAATTTTTTTTCCGTTGTGGACGCGCTCTCTTTTATGGGAGCGCCAGACGCAATGGAAAAGTGTGCGGCCAAGCCACTGCAAAACCCGCGGCTGAGTGCCGGAGGTCTTGAAGCAGAGCTTTCCCATGGGAAATCTCGCGTTTTTTCACTGCAGCGCAACCGCGAGCTTTCCAGCGGGATTGTGTCATGTGAGAACTCAGCCTAATAGTGGTAAATGTTCCTGTCAGTATTCGAAAAATAGGAGTGTATCCCAGCAGAGAGAAAGAAATCTTTAGTAAACGTTTTCACTCTTCGAACTAGTTGGATCCAATTCTATTCCAGAATGGAATATAGATGTAATACACATAAGCTTGTCCTGGTTTTTCAGGTGTATGCTACATAATTTTAATTTTAATTGTAACTTGTGACTTGCTTTGTGCCAGAATTGTGCTTTTTTGGTCACCCCATCTCTAAGTAAAAAAATTAATAGAAAGCGATCCAAAACTTGTATGGACCCTAGCATGGCACCAATACAAACTACGGGTCATCAGCAAATCAAAAAGCCTTCACAATGGTAGTAAGAAGATGGTGACAAAAAGTAATCTTATTTTTTACAAGTAGTAGAATAACAAAAATCACCATAATCATACCGATCCACACAATAAAGTAAACATGTAATTTTTGCCACACCGTGTATGATGTAAAAACAAGACCCCTCCCAAAACATGATGCAATTACATTTTTTTTTCCATTTTCCCAACATTAAATGGAAACATTGAAAAATACAACTCCTGCAAAAGAACAAACTCTCAGACAGCGGTCAACAGAAAAATAAAGAAGTTAGTTTTTTTTTGGAAACAGAGAGATAAAAACAAAGATGAAAAACAAAAAATGGTTCCATCACATGTAAAAGCATATAAAAGAATAGAATGCCATAAGACAAAAGTTGGCAAACAGACAAGGAGTGTGCAGCAGATGCTCAGATGATTTTTTGATATGCTTTTTTTGTGTGATGGGGTGTTTTTAGTAACCTTTGGTAACACTTGCTATTCTCATGTTCTATTGGTATTTGCTTTTTTTGGCATCTGGCTTTATATGTATGAGGTCGTACCAGCCGTCCGCCCTTTATATTTATTCTGGTACATAAATACATCATTTGATTTTATCGCCTGGCATACTTAGTCATTTTGTGAGGGGCTGCAGTTGGGGTCTATTCCTCATACTGGAATGACCCATTTTCATTATTGAATTCCCTTTTGGGATTTATTTAAGTGTTTTTATATTTATGTATGTGTTACGTAAACCTTTTTTGTGATGTAATTTATTTGGCATTGAATTATTTTGCTTTTGTATTACATCTCAGTGTGCGGTGCCACCATAACTCCTAGACAACATACCCGCTGCCTTGGGGTCATATTCGATTCTGATCTCTCTTTTACCCCCTACATCCAATCTCTGGCCCGAACATGTCAGCTGCACCTCAAGAACATCGCAAGAATCCGCTCTTTTCTCACTGTGGACACGTTAAAAATGCTTACTGTTGCCCTCATCCACTCATGGATCGATTATTGCAACTCGTTGCTGATTGGCCTCCCCTGCACAAGACTTTACCCTCTCCAATCAATCCTGAATGCGGCGGCCAGACTCATCTTCCTGTCCAGCCGCTACTCAGACTCCTCTGCCCTGTGCCAGTCACTACACTGGCTGCCCGTTAAATACAGAATTCAATTTAAACTCGTTACCTTCATCCACAAAGCCCTCAACAGTGCAGTGCCCCCCTATATCGCCTCCCTCATCTCAATCCATCAACCAGCCCGGGCTCTCCGCTCTGCTAACGAAACCAGACTGAGCGCCCCTTTAATTCGAACTTCTCATTCCCGCCTCCAACACTTCTCCAGAGCAGCAGCAATCCTCTGGAACGCACTACCAAAGGCTACCCGAGCAATCCAGGACTCGCAGAACTTCAGGCGTGCTCTAAAAACGCACCTCTTCAGGGAGGCATACCGCATTCCCTAAACAAATCCCTCTGTACTCCGCCTGATAACATGCTCCCTGACCTACTGACTGCAATCCCTGCTAGCCATCATAAACCGCTCCTGCAGTCATACCGATTCTGCCGTCACACAACTAAATGTCTGGCCATTGTCTGTGTACAACATCGCTCACTCTCCACCTCACCATACCGTGCACATCTCCAGCCCTTTTACCTTTTGTATCACCCCATTTCTTGTAGTATGTAAGCTCGTTGGAGCCGGACCCTCACCCCTATTGTCTCCATCAGCTGATTACTATGTAACCGTGGTTTTGTAATTTTTGTATTGTCTTTCTGTATCCCCCCTGTCTATGTAAGCGCTGCGGAATATGTTGGCGCTATACAAATAAAGTTTATTATTATTATTATTATTACATTCATCTATGCTATTATAGTGTGCTGTGCACTTTCACATACTATTTCTTCTTCTTTAGGCCGGCTGCACACTTACCCTGTGTGCGGGTTGCGCCTGAGATGCTCAGGCGCAACTTGCACCTGACAAGAAACAGCCAGCTGTCCATGTGCTGACTGATTTTTTACAGACACAGTGCAGAGAACTGCACTATCGTGTACTACTTTTTATCCATGATACAATAGGAATTGGACTTGCAATGAGTTTTCAAAAACATTAATATGTAACTTCTCATAGACTTTAATGGGGCCATGTGCTACCCGTGAATTAACATGGACAGCACACAGCGCCAAATACTCTGGTGTGCAGGAGGCCTTAAATGTATACATTGCATGCAGTATGTCCTAATCTATCCCTTGTGGTGCCAGTAGTACCCCAGTGGTTAGTACTTACACCATGCAGGGCTGAGGTCTGGAGTTTCAAACTGAACAAGCACAATATGTGTAGGAAGTTTGTATATTCTTTCCATATTTGCATGAGTTTTCTCTGGGTACTGTGGTTTTTTCAAATGCTCCAAAAACATACCGATATGTTAACTGGCTTCCTGTGAAATTAGCCCTAATGTATTATGAGTTGGAGCTAGGGAAATGTGATTGCCCCATTGGAAACGGGGAATTATGTAAGTCATAACAATTTCTGCATAGTGCTGTGGAATATGTTCACGCTCTATAAGAAGGTTGCAAAATCAAATAAATATGCAAAGTACTTGGAACTCTATATTTGCCAAAAATTATCTTAGGTTTATGCTGAATTTTATGTTAATAGCTAACGCTAAATTGGATTGTATACAAAGTAATCAGTTATTACAACTACACTGTACCAAGACACTAAACTGAACTACAATATAAAGGACTAACCTATTGTTTTTTTATGGCGGTCGTTAAGGGTACTTCTTCTGAAGGGCCACCTTTGTATGTTGACACTTCAAAAAATGTTCACAACACTGCAGACCTACTGCCTTGGGTTGTTACTAAGAGCTTAGAAACTGAGCAGTGATTGGAGACCAATAACATTGCTCACCGATCAATTTAACACTGCTGACCATGTCATTTAACCCCTTGAGTGGCACGCTCGGAAATTTTCCGGGACGAGCTCCACTGCTCATAGTGACATAGCCCGGAAGATTTCCGGGCTATGTATCACTATGGGAGCTGCAGAGCACACTGCCACAAGCTGTGGTAGTGTGCTCTGCCTGCACAGTCCCACACAGAACAAAGCAAGGGCTTTGAAAAACCAGCAGAAGATATTGCCGATCTGCCGGCAATCTCCTGCTTTGTTTACAGGTTGCCATAGAGACCATCGGCTTGTCAGAAGCAAGCCGATGGTCTCTGTGGCAGGGAGAGCTTGGTGCTTGGCTGTGAGAGGACAGCTAGGTACCAGCTCTTACAGCAGAGATCAGAGAAAACCTCCGATCTCTGCTGTGTTAACCCTTTACATGATGCAGTCTATGTGACTGCAGCATGTAAAGGGCTGTCACTGCAGCATGTAAAGGGCTGTCACCATCGGACCCCCAGAATGTGATCAGGGGTCCTGATGGGTCCCTGTGGAAGTCCCCTAAAGGGACAAAAAAAAAATAAAGTTAAAAAATTATAAAAAAACAATTATAAAAACACTTGTCTCCCTTTACTTTGTAAAAATCAAACATACAATCACACATGTGGTATCCATGCGTCTTAATGACCCAGAGAAGAAAGTTAATACATTATTTAACCCCTTAATGACATGGCCCCTTTTTTTCTTTTTTCCCCATTTCTTTTTTTCCTCCCTCCTGTTTAAAAAATCACAACTTGTCCCGCAAAAAACAAGCCCTTATATGGCCATGTCAATGGAAAAATGAAAAAGCTATGGCTCTTGAGACGCAACTGCAAAATTAGTTGAAATTCAATGATTTGACCCATTTTAAAAAACCTGCCCTGGTGGGCACGACAGGGTGGTAGGAAACCCGCCACTCAAGGGGTTAAGTAGATGCCCCTACTATAAAGTAATTATATTATTTACCCCACACAGTGCAAACAGTTATATAAAAAAGCAAGAGTTGCTGCTTTTGATGATCCCACCTCTGTAAAAAAAATGAGATCAAAAAGTTGTATGCCCTGCAATGAAAATCTCATCTCATACCTCATAAGAAAGCCCTTACACAATTCCATAGACTTGAAATGGGTCCTAAAGAAAGTCCTAATATAAGGGAGGCTCCAAGATCGATAAGGTGCTTCTTCATTTCTGAGGCCTGTGTTTGAGTCATGTTCCACACTCGTGCAACTTGTGAGATATTTCTAAAAACTGCTGAATTGCGGTAATAAATATTGAATTTTGTTTCTCTGTTAACTCCTGCTGGGTTACATAAAAAATCTTTAGCAATTTTTATTTAATTTTAATATTTCACCTGCATGTTATTTTGATTCTTGTGAAATACTTAAAGAGTTACCAAACTTTCTAAATGCAATTTTAAATAGTTTGAAGTGACCAGTTTTTAAAATTATGGTTTCTAATATATACGCACCTCAAAGCCACTTCAAAACTGAATTGGTTCCTAAAGACTAAGTTTCCGAAATGTTCTTGAAAAGTTGCTTCTAAACTTAAAAGTTTTATAAAATCCTGAAAAAATAAAAGGACACTTAGAAAATGTTGTCAACATTAAGTGGAAATATGGTAAATATTATGGATTATATACTTTGTGTGGTATAAATGTCTTACAAGGAGAAAATTTAAAATTTTGAATAATGCAAATTTTTCCCAAATTTCTCTAAATTATGGATTTTTAAAATAAATAAATGCTAAACAAATCAACCCCAATTTCATCACAAAATGTGTTACAAAAAAACTGTCTTAGAATCACTTGGATAAGTAAATGCATTCCAAAGTTATTTCCAAGTAAAGTGACACGTCAGATTTGAAAAACTAGCTGAGATGTTAAAGGACCTTTCACACAAGCGAAATATTTCCGCAAGATGCACTGAAAAACGGAGAAAACTTTGTAGACATTTGGGTACTGGAACAGAAATCTGCAGCTTCAGATTAAGCTGTGTTTTGTGGAAATATTCTGCTCACGTGAAAGGTCCTTCGAGATTTTGTTAGTTCTTTGGGAGCTACCACTGATTGCCTATTCTTCATTGTCTGTAGTCTTCTAATTTGCCCTTTTATTACCCAGTGTACTTTTTATTCATGCTTATTGTTTCGGCATTACATGAAGATTGATTTTGTTCCTTAGCATATATTTATTTTAATCAGCCAAATACAAAAGACCTGAGGCTGCAATATAACCTTATCATTACTGCATAGAGACTTTATCATTGCTTCATAGTGCTATGCAGTGGACAATCCTGCCAGTCATGCAAGGAAATTCAAAAGAGTCTGTTTCATTCATTTAGCTTTTGCTTTAGGGAGGAAAAGCTATCAAAATTATTGAAGGAAATAAAAAAGCGGTCTCTGATTCCTAACCCAGCCAACCTATACATTCTGAAATTCAAAGTAGGAAAAATATATCCTCCAGATATACAAAGTGGAAATGTGAAATAATGGTTCAGAAAGTTTCATATGTTGCCATATGCAGGGTGGTAGTTACACTTCATGCTGCCCTAGGCACTAACCCTAAGCACCCCCCATTAAGGGCATGTTCACACTCTGCAGACGCCGCACCAAAATCATGTCAAAATTGGTGCCACTTGATGCAGATCTGCAGCAGATTTCACCTTTTCAGTTGAAGGGGTAAAGTCATCCATGTCAAAAATCGCACCAATACTGCAGAATTAGACATGGATTGTGGTGCAGATTTTTTGCTGTGGAAAATCAGCAGCAAATCTGCTACTTGTGAACGTACCCTTAGGGCTCATTCACACGGCCATATTTACTCCGCTTCTTAATATGCACATAATATGCAATAAATAGACCTCATTGATTTAAATGGGTTCATTCCCATACATTCATTCGATCATGTGAAAAGTTATGTGTCCTGCCCTACTTTGGTGCATATTATGCATTGAAATAGGCCATAGAAGTAAATGGGCCAGTGCACATAAGCAGTGAATACACAGGTTTCCTGTGAGTAGTGACTGCTACCGACACACAGCTTTAGGGCAACCACAGAGCCCCATCAAGGTCCTGAGGGGGTCCCCCCAAAAAAGTAACTTTTTATTTTACTGACCCTGGGGCCACCACCCCCGCCAGAATGCCCTAGGCCAGTGGGATGTCGCTTTTATGCGCTGGGGGCCGCTGTAGGATGCCACTATTATGCGCTGGGGGACGCTGTGGGATGTTGTTTTTATGTGCTGGAGGCTGCTGTTGGGTGTCGCTTTTATGCGCTGGGGGCCGCTATAGGGTGTCGCTTTTATGCGCTGGGGGCCGCTGTGGGGTGTCGCTTTTATATGCTGGGGCCGCTGTGGGGTGTCGCTTTTATGCGCTGGGGGACGCTGTGGGGTGTCGCTTTTATGCGCTGGGGGGCGCTGGGGGGTGTCGCTTTTATGCGCTGGGGGACGCTGTGGGGTGTCGCTTTTATGCGCTCGGGGATGCTGTGGGGTGTCGCCTTTATGCGCTGGGGGGCCGCTGGGGTGGGGGTCACTATTATCGCTGGGGTGGGGGTCACTATTATTGCTGGGGTCGGTGATGGGGGTCACTATTACCACTGGCGTATGTTTACATTTGGCGGAAATGGGCAAGGCCGCTTCAAAATAGACAGCGTGCAGATTTTGACTGCTTTTTGGATGCGTAAATGCTGCAGAATTTGCGACAGAAATTTCAGTTGAGGACATTCTGCA
Organism: Eleutherodactylus coqui; assembly: GCF_035609145.1. Classification (NCBI taxonomy): domain Eukaryota; kingdom Metazoa; phylum Chordata; class Amphibia; order Anura; family Eleutherodactylidae; genus Eleutherodactylus; species Eleutherodactylus coqui. Next base: position 218,865,819 of record NC_089838.1, on the reverse strand, counting down.
GTATTTCCGCATTCAAAAAGCAGTTAAAATCTGCACGCTGCCTATTTTGAAGTGATCTGGTCCTTTTTAGAACGACAGAGGTAAAATCATATGCCGTGATAAGCCCCGCCCCCTGACGTGTTGGCAGTTTGCGATAAATAGGTGGGTTTTAGGTTGCAGTTTGGGCACTTGGGCTCCAAAAGGTTCGCCATCACTGCTCTAGGCACTGGCCATATGATTATCCGTAGCAGTTGGTTAAAATGTTACCTGTGGTCATTTATTTCTCAAAGCTATCCCTATTTATAAATGCAAATTCTTATTACTAGTTGATGATCAGAGTGTAGCCCTAGCCCAGAGCGATGAAATAGGATCAATATTTTACAAAATAAGTAACACTGTAATCATGAGAACTACAGTGTGTAACCAGGACAAATATACATAAATGATCATATAATATATAATGTACAGTATATTACACAAAGCCCTATGCTCAGTCACTTGAGAAAGAATAAATAATTTTCGCCCATGTGTGAAAAACATAACTTAGCTGCAATTCCTTGTTACAAATTTGCTCCAAGCTTGGCAAGTAAGGATGTTTTAGAATTCATCCTGCTCACAATGTACTGATTCAAAAGGAAACTTGTTTCCCCATGAGGATAGAAGACACTGTTGTAATGTGAAATACCTTACATCACATTAACAATTGGTGGATAAAAGTCCCGATGGTTTCTTGTCCAGAGGCATGTATATAAATGTATAAGTCTAAAATATGTGAACAATCTGCTGACTGGGCTGCCAGTTTTAAGCAAGCATATCTGATGCATTACAGCACATAGCAAGACCAAATATATAAATGACGTTCCTTTTAAAAAATAAAAGAAACAGAATTTTAAAAATGGGCACTCACCCACACAGATTCATCTACCCCCAAAACCCTCCACCCAGGTTTAAAAAAGATCATAACTTTTCAGATGACTTATGCTCATCAATCTTGTAATATACCCTCATTATTTTTTCTTTTACTGCTGTAAATCTAATTTGAAATGCAGCCCCTCTGCAATCCACTGTTTGTTGTTAGGCATTCAGCTTCTCTAGCAGCTAGGACATTTACATGTATTCTTAGCTGTGGGGTAGGTTCACAGGTTCAGCTCCCTGCATTCACATTGCTCTCTCAGATCTGCAGTCAGTGTCGACACAATCTCTGCGGCACTTAATGTTTTATTTACCTAATCTGGTATGTGCAGTTATCTTTATGTTGTAGGCAAAGCAGCATCATTCTTGTTGAATTGTTCATTCTTAGACACTTTACTAAGATGCTTGCTTGCATGGTCACAGCATGTATACAGATCTCTATATATGCTGTAACCAAACAAATACAGAAGACCTACTGTGTTTCCTGAAAATAAGACTTACCACTAAAATAAGACCTACTCTGATTTTTCGGGGATAGTGGGAGCTTGAAATATAAGCCCCCTCCCGAAAATAAGCCCTACCTACACTACATGAAAAAAAGCAACACTTACCTAGCAGGCGCTGTCCAGGTCCCTCCCTCTGGTCTCCACAGTTCTGGCAGGCTTACTTGCAGTTCTCAGCACTGACAGAAGATCGCTTGCTGGTAATGGGGTTTGTAAACCCCGCTTCCAGCAAGCGATTGCTTTGATGGTTCTCGAGCACCGCGACTCAGCCAATCACTGCGGCGTTTGATGAACGAATCACAGCCATTCAAAGCAATGGTACTAACGCTGCTAACAAATCGAACAAGAATTGTGTTGCTCCGCCCACAACAAATTTGAGACACAGACAATGCCTACAACATAAAGATAAGTGCATGTAGCAAATTAGGTAAAGAAAACATTTGACGATGCGGAGATTCTGTATGCACTGACTGCATCAGAGAACAGTGTGAGTGCAAGAGAGCTGAGCCTGTGAAGACAGCCTCTCCCTCACAGCTAAGATGTCTAAAACTCATAGCTATTAGAGAAACTGAATGCCTAACAACAGGCAGTGGACTGCAAATCAAACTTGATTTGCAGTGATAAAACAACCACTGAATCCAGGATTATGCCAGTAGTTTAAGAATGGACCCTTTGGCTGTCTCTCTCAGGAATATTATAGCAGTCATTGTTATAAGTCACTGTGGCTTTCTCTATAATGAGACAGTGTGACTGTCACTGCTTTGGAGGCACTAGAGTTTTTACCAGATGTTGCAATACAACTCTTTCAGAAGAGCAAAAGCGATCCTACCAACATTTCTGAAGAGTATTTTTAGACAATGAGGAGTACAGAATTTGCAATAATGCAAACTAACAACAACAGGCATATGTGGTGTTAAAAACTATGCAAGGAAATATTACCATAATTTCTGGCGATGCTTCCTTGCATGGGGAATTTAGGGAATTCTAAACCTATTTTACATCATGCACTGACTTGTGATGTTGCCCAACTTATTGAAAAGATATGTGATGTTACAAAGATAACTTTAGCCTAAAACTAATGCTGAGAAAATAGTTGTCCCCACAAGCTAATAGTGCCCCCTTAGTGTGCCAGCAAGCTAAAAGTACCCCTTTAGTGTGTCCCCAAGTTAACAGTGCCTCCTTATTGACCAACAAGCTAATGGTGCCCCTTGATTCCCAAACAAGCCTATAGTGTCCTAGAAAGTAAGTGCCCCCACAAATCCTGTCAAGCAGCTCAGACCTCAAAATAGGGAGAGCAGAAGAGCCAGGGAAAGGATTTATCACAATGCTCATACACAAGAATCTGCCACACAGGGCAAGTAAGCATCATATTAAATTAGGAAAACACTGCTGTCAGCACACTCAGCTGCTTACCACTCACACTGAAAATGTTCCCAGGCTGCAGCTGAATATTTAGGCTGGCAATCTGCGCAAAGGCCAATTGGCTGCTGGCTCATAGTCGGAGAGAGCTCCTTTCTCTCCACTGGCACAACTTACCATTAGTTGTGAGTATGGAGCTTTCTCATTTGCTGTCCAACATCTGCTGCATACTTGTCTAGTGCAGCAGGGCAGGCCAGTACTGCACTCAGTCTCATGCATAGAAATATACATTAGGTTGGTTTTCAAAGCCTACATTTGCCTGGGCAGGTCATATTTCAACCTCTTGTTGTCAATGTTATGGCGCTCTTACACTGTCACTACTTTGGGAACCCCGAGGGTTCTTTTTATGGAGGCACTATGGTTGAATCTAATGGCACTTCTCAGTGTGGAAACGTACCCTCAGCGTATGTTCACAAGGTGGGATTCACTATGGAATTTTCAACCGGAGGGGGGGATGAGGGGGATAACGACTAAATTATATAGGGTGATTCTCTTGCTGGAAAACCCAAACATTCCTCAATAACTTTTTATTTTTTGTATGATTTCCTACGAAAACTGATATGGACTAGCATGGAGAAGATTCATTAAAAGTGTTTAAAATGAAAACTGTTGCAACCAATCAAATGGCAGCTTTCATTTTTCAAGAGCATTATGAGGAATGAAAGCTGAGCTGTGATTGGTTGCTCTGGGCAACAAAGAAAGTTTTTTTTAGACAGTTTCATAAATCTTCCCCTAAATGTATTGAACCATCACATCTTTAAACAAAGTGGATTGTACCCATGACACCAAGACACTTTCACCAAACATGTACTCAGTTGAACAGCAAGTGTTCATTATTTGTAAATACTGGTGAATGGTTTCATTTAAACAATATCATTGGAATAAGTATGATTAAAAAGAAATATACCACAAATTAGTAAAGAATCATTTACCGGATGACGTATTAACAGAAGGTTACTTTAAACAAGACAGCACAATGTGACACACGTCAAATGCAAGCGTGAGGTAAAGTGAAAGCTATTTCATTGACTGATTTAATTTTTAAAATCCTGTAGCTGTCAAAATCACGAAACCTAATGCCACCTAATTTCTACTTTTTTGAAGGGCCAAGTATATAGCAATAAGCCATAAACAACGGAGGCTATCAAATACGCGATATGGCAGAAGGTTGTTGTCATTATCGATGCTGCATTAGCAGATGTCTTTGCGATATGTAGACTCACACACAAAAGTGCTTGGATGCTGGAGGGGTCATTTTTAGCATATACTCTAGGCCAGTGATGGTGAACCTTTTAGAGACCGAGTGCCCAAACTGTAACCCAAAACCCACTTATTTATCGCAAAGTGCCAACACGTCAGGGGGCGGGGCTTATCACGACGTATGATTTTACCCTCGTCGTTCTTAAAAGGACAGGGCCGCTTCAAAACAGACAGTGTGCAGATTTTGACAGCTATTTGGATGCGGAAATACAGCAGAATCTCCTCAGCGAAAATTTCTGTGGAAAATTTTGCATTTCCACATCCAAAAAGCAGTCAAAATCTGCACGCTGTCTGTTTTGAAGTGGCCTGTCCCTTTTAGAACGACGAGGGTAAAATCATGCACAGCCCTGCCCATTTCCGCCACACGTAAACATACCCCAGCAGTAATTGTGACACCCCCAGCAGTAATAGTGACCCCCCTAGTTGTAATAGTGACCCCTGACAGTGGCCCCCAGTACTAATAGTGACACCCCCCAGTGGCCTCCAGTAGTAATAGTGACAGCCCCCAGTATTAATAGTGACACCCCACAGCGTCCCCCAGTATTAATAGTGATACCCCACAGCGGCCCCAGTGTAATAGTGACACCCCATAGCGACCCCCAGTGTGATAGTGACACCCCACAGTGGTCCCAAGTATAATAGTGACACCCCACAGTGGCCCCAGTGTAATACTGACAATCCACAGCGGCCCCCAGTGGAATAGTGACACCCCACAGTGCCCCCTAATTTTAATAGTGACACCCCACAGCGGCCTCCAGTGTAATAGTGACAACCCACAGCGGCCCCCAGTAGTAATAGTGAAACCCCACAGCGGTCGAGTAGTAATAGTGACACACCAAAGTGGCCCCAGTAGTAATAGTGACTTCCCACAGGGGTCCCAGTGTAATAGTGACATCCCCCAGCTGCCCCCAGTATAATAGTGACATCCCACAGTGGCCCCAGTGGAATAGTGACATCCCACCGTGGCCCCAGTGTAATAGTGACATCCCACAGCAGCCCCAGTGTAATAGTGACATCCCACAGCGACCCGCCATCCTTACTCCCTCCTCCTTGTGGAAGCTCTGCTGCTCCTCTGCTCGGCACTGATTTCGGTGCACACTGTAACGTCAGTGTGCTGCCGGACGCGTCCTCTCCTGCTCCAGCGGAACCTAAGAGGAGACGTCAGTGGATCCCAGCTGCACATTGACGTCACAGTGGGCGACGGAATCAGCGCCATCAGCAGCGCAGCTGAGTGAATACTGGCAGGGGAGCCGCGGCCCCTGCCGGTACCCACTAAAGTGGTGAGCGGTCAATGGTGGCGCGTGCCAGAAGGGAGGGCGCCGCAAGCCGCTTCTGGCATGTGTGCCATAGGTTCGCCACCACTGCTCTAGGCAAACCTTGTTTTGCAACATAAAAGGTGAAAATGGGTCAATTTTTCTGTTGCTTTTTACATTTGTTTTTTATTTATGCTTTGAAAAGTGAAATTTACAGCAATGTTCAACAACCAGAATTAAATAATTTGTGAATGAGTTACATATCAGAATTAAATAATTCATAATAAAAGCAAATAAGTGATTTTTCAAATAATAAAACCCTTAAATTTAGCATAAGGCTCTGCATTGTAAAAATGGTAAAAAGTATAAAGTGGTGAAGAATGTACAAGGCTATCTGAAGACATCTTGAAGAGCTATCTATAAAGAGATTAGGAATCTGTTATTTTGAGAAGGGATGGCATTTTCTATTTATGGGGTCCAGACTCTACATAATCCTGTGTCTCTATATCAGCAATTATAAATCTTATTTTGAAAGGGGTGAAGGTAAGAGGATTGCTTGTGTTCTCGAGAAGGGAAGATGTAAAGTGTTTAAGCTATAAATATCAAAATATTTCAGAGGAGGGCAGATCAAAGTTTTTTTGAAGAGTGGGAAATGGAGTGGTTTCTTCTAATGATAGCAGATGATATATTTTGGTGAGGCCTTTATCTGTTCAAACCCTAAGTGATGGAGGATAGTCATTGCCAGGGCAAAATAGAGGATTTTGTAAAGGGGGAAACAGGGGTAAATGGGGAACCCCGAGTATTTAATAGAGCCCCAGATTTTAGAATGTTTTGTTATTGGATTAGTGATGGGGGGGGGGGGGTCTATTTATTGATGGTGTCCACAAAATTGATTTTATAGTGAGAGGATGAACCTCTTTGACCTCTAAAGATAACCAGAGGGGAGTCTTTTTTGTTGCCTGAAAGAGAGCAAATTGAGCCACCGGGGCTGATTGATAGTATCCTCCTTTCAGTCTTTGCATGCATAAAGTGGAGCATGAAACTCTCAGGATAGAATTATTCCAAACAAAGCATAGGGCCATTTTTTTGTAATGTTTTCAGGATGTATCGTGGGACATGAACTGGCAGGGCTCTAAAGAAGTATAGGAGTTTGGGAAGAAATGTCATTTTAGGAGAATTAACTCTCCATGTCCATGAAGTATGGTAACGGTTTCAGCTCTCTAGAAGTGGTCTGAATTTCCGAAGGACAGGAATATAGCTTTGGATGTATAATATTGGGTAGGAATTATTCAGATGGATGCCAAGTTGACTCCAGTGACCTAGATTCCCAATGAAAAGGGAAATTTGATCGCAGTCGAGAGACCATATCTGGGGGCGATGCTCATTTTCATACCCGAAAGCTACTCAAATTTGGTCATTTTTGTCAGTAAATTAGGGATAGTAATGTGGGGAGAGGATATAATTGATAACCCCTTATGCTATCGTCCTGCAGGTTAGGGGTATGTATGAAGAGGGATTGCGGGTCAATCCCACTACATACAATGCGGGTGCTGGCTGTTTCCTACATACAACACCTGCCTACAACAGCTCTGATAAGCTATTCCGCTCATTGGAGCTGTAAGCCCTTTAAATGCTGCTGTTAATTCTGACAGTGATATTTAAATGCCCCAATTGATGTTCGGGGGTCCTGCACTGCCCCCTGCATTAAGACTGCGGGTTGCCATGGCAGCCAGGGGCCTTCTGAAAGGCCCTAGGGCTGCCATGGCAGATTGCCTATCAAGCTATGCCTGTGGCGTGGCTTGATAGACTGCCTGTCAGATCGTGGTATGGTGTAATGCTATAGCAATACATCGTACTGCAGGAGTGATCTAAGCATTGCAAGTTCTTCTCCCCTCTGGGGACTAAAAAAGAAAAAGGAAGAATTAGTTTAAAAATATTTTATTCTTTATTAAAAAATATAACAAGCAATAAAAGTTTGAACCCCCCCTTTTGCCATATTTATAATAAAAGAATCTAAATAATAAAACAAAAATACATATCTGCATCCGTAAAAGTCTGATCTACCATGTGAGTAACACATTATTTACCCCAAACAGTGAACGTCATCAGAAAAAAAGCCACAATTGCGCTTTTTTTGCTCACACCGTCTCCAAGAAAAAATGTAATGAAAAGCGATCAAAAAGTTGTAAAATGTGTTTGTCCCCAGCAAGAGAAACCACGTGATCTTGTAGATAGGATACCTTTTAATAGCTAACAAAAATACATGATGTACTAGCGTGCTTGCGAACCTCTCGCATCTTTGTCAGGCTAAAAATGGAATAGATCTGAAGAGGCATGAATATTTATACACACTTATAACATACGTATTTTCATGTCCTGGGTGTCTGGGCTTTAATCTACAGGGCTGTAAAAACACACCGGCCCAGTAAAGTAATGCCCTGGGGTCTGTGCATGTGACAGCTCCCGACTTTCGGGTGCTGGAGGTAGCCAAGAGCCCGAAACTGTCTTCGGATCCGTGAAGGGAGATGTAATTACTTACCTAGGGCCTAAGGCGATATCCCACGATGAGATATTTATGCACGGATCTTTTCTTGACTTCTGCGCATGTGCCCGTTGGCAAAATAGCATACACAAGCACAGAAACTGGGGAGGGCCTAGGAAATTTAAAATCTCCTCGATCCTGGCTACTAAAAGTAGCCAAGAGCAGTGACTGAGGGTCACGGTGAGTGTTCCCCGATGTAATCAGTGAAGGGAGATGAAACTTCTTACTGGAGGCCTCCGCATTTGAACCCTGATGCAATCATCCTCCATGGACCTTGTCTGGTTTCTGTGCATGCGTCCGCGGTCAAAATCTCCTTGCTCCTGGCTACTAAGGGTAGCCGAGAGCCTAAAGCAGTGACAGGAGGCACTCGTTGAGCGGTGCCCAGTCAGGTGATCGTCGTTATCAAATGGTATAAAAAAGTAGCGATCTACCTAAGGCAGGTCTCATATAGCCGGATAGGAACTGCTGATTCTGCATGCGTTTGATCCACGGTAATACGTGGATCAATCAAATGCATTTGATTACACAAATCCGCTAAGATTAGCGCGTTGGAATTACGTTATCCACTCATAGAGAACAGAACGTAGCATGTTCTATTTTATTGCAGATATCCGCGACATAGAGCCAATTGCGTATAAGCTGTGGGTACCCGTATCATTGCTAAGCAATGGCACAGGAAATGTAAACAAACAAAAAAAGGTGTACTGCGTATGACCACCTGAGTGAGTACGTAGTTATGTGCAGAACATTATGTGCCCATACACTGGGCCATGGGCCAGGCTCACAGCTGGAATCCGCTGCAGGCCTCCCCAAGTGAATTCCACATACAGCCATGTGAGCCCGGCATTATTCAGATCACTACCAGTAATGCCCACATAATTTACAAAAAGTCCCAGGGAACGCTCACCTTCCTGCAGTTCCAGGAGCAGCTTGCTGAGTATCATCTGTTTGAGACCACCTGTAGCAGTTTTAGGTGCTAGGTTGGAGCTCAGAAGTTCAAACCGCAGGTCTGGAGAGTAGTCAGGTAAGAGCCCCCAGTCAGTAATGTGAGATCTCAGTTCACAGTACAGATGGAGGAGGCGGGTAGCATAGTTAGAAGATAAGCCAGGGGTCAGCAATGGGAGGTCTGAATTCACAGTAAAGATGGAGCAGGTGGGTAGCATAGTCAGAAGGGAAGCCAGGGGTCAGTATCAGAAGGTCTCAGTAGAATAGCAGAAGAGCAGGCAGAAGTAGAGCTTGGTCAAGGCTTGGAGTACAATAATCACACAAGGAAGGAGTGTCAGGGTCAGATTTTTATAGGAGTCCTAATCAGAAACAGGCAGAGCTAAAACATGGGCTGGATAGTAGGATCTGGAACAAGGTCAAGCTATGCAGGGGAACTTGTCCAGAGGCCTGGATGGCTCAGTGGAGAGACCTGCCAGCTAGAGTGCAAGAAATACTGGGTTCGAATGCTGACAGCACTGCACCTCAGCAAGCTTACGAAGCCTCACAGAGTGCCACTTTTTACACCCCATCCCTGCCAATGAGGTCAAGAAATAGCCCCCCAAAAAAGTGTTGGGTTTGCAGCAAGCATTGGAGGAGGGATACCCAGTTTTATTGCCCCATGTGCCCATCCCAACTAGGTCTCTGAAATTACCACTCTTTTGAGACATAAGACACAGTTTTACATTATTACTTTTATCTAAGATTTAGGGAATGACAATAAAGGGGGAGGGATTTATTTTAGGGAGTCAATTTTTTTTCAATGGGGCCTGGAGTTTGTTCATTTTTGTGACCTGAAATCCAATCGGTGTTCCCTCCATTATAGGCCTAGCCCTGTGATTTTAAACATGGTCATTTGTGGTGGGCATTCTATCGTTTTGGAACCTTGATGGCTCTACAAGTGAGCGATGTGGCCTGGAATTTATTCAGTTGTGCCCTGAAAGCCAAAGGCTGTTCCCTCCATTATAGTTTTAGCTATGTGCCCAGTAAGCAGATTGGTACTAGAATGGGTAGGTTTCTGCACACAGGACAAACAGGGGTATCTATTTTTGGTGTGTAAATCTTCATTCATATGTGTGCTGTACAAAAAGACACAATTGCCAAAAAATGAAAATCGTTTTTTCTGCTTTGCTTAGATTCATTCAAGGCTGTGGGGTCAAAATACGCAGTACACCCCTAAATGAATTTGTTCAGGGGTCTGGTTTTCAAATTGCAGCCATCATTTTGGCTGTTCAAATGATCTACAAGTGTGCAACGGGGCCTGAATCACCTTCAAGCAAAATTTTTGTTCTGAAATCCACTGGCTGCTCCTTTAATTTTGGGCCCCGTTGTGCATGCAGACATAGATTAGGGCCACAATGGTTATGTTTCTGAACACAGGACAAACAGGGGTATCCATTTTGGGGTGCAAATACTCATTTTCATGTGCGCTATAGAAAAAAACCCTGTCTTTCAAAAAATTACATATTTGCAAAAATATGAAATTTTATTTTTTCTCCTCTAAATTGCATTAACTCCTGAAAAAAAACGGTGAGGTCATGACCCCCCTCAGTGAATATATTAAGGGATATATTTTTTTTTAATGGGGTCAATTGTGGGGGTATCTGTCATTCTGACAACTAAGCCTTTGCAATCTTGGCTTGGTGTAGCAAAATAAAATGTTCCAAAATTTGTACAGTATGTTTGCACATATTTGACATATTGCAGTTGAAAATGTGAAAAAAATGACAACTTTTTCAAAATGTTCCCAACTTTGACACTTTTAATAAATATACACAAATTCTATCGTCTATTTTCACCACTTAAATGAAGTACAATATGTGGTGAAAAAGCAATGTCAGAATCACTTGGATATACAAAATCTTTACGGAGTTATTCTATGTTAGAGTGAGACATGTCAGATATCCAAAATTTGGCCTGGCCATTAAGGCGCAAACAAGCTTAGTCACTAGGGGGTTGAATAAAAGAGTTATGATTTTTTTTAAATGGGGGGAGAAAAACCAAAAATTAAAAAAAGGATGCATCCTTAAGGGGTTAAATTTGAAAAGCATTGAATGGATAGTCATCATCATTGTATCAAATAGCTAATTTCAGAGACTTGTGGTATTGTCTAGTACACAGTGTTGTGTAATTTAGAAGGAAAGGGAGAGATCCATCCAATTAGGGAAGTATTTAGGAATAAGTAGACCGTTATAATATAAGTTGCTGAGATCATAAATTTTGATTATAAGAGGGTCTCGGTCTTGGTCTGGAAGTCAGTGAGAGGGTCCTGTTGTGAAGTTGTCAGCTGCAGTTATAAGTTTTCAAAACGTTGAGCTCCTTCATAGGAAAGACTTGTATGTACCTTGTCTAAGTAATTGAATATTGTTTTGGATGGGAATCCCCAGTGATATATGATGTGTTTTTATTGTAGGACTTCTAAATAGGGCTTAAGGGCTCTTCGCTTAGCCAAGGTTGATGGGGCCAAATCAGGGAACAGCTGGTATACATGTCCTCGAAATGTCTGAGGATTGGCCATTTTAGGTAGTTGTTCATGAATACAGTGGAAATGAACTTTGAGTACAATGTCTCTAGGGGGCCATTAGGTTTTCAGACAAACAAAGCTCTATGGACTACGTTCATTTCCAATTTCTCAATGGAATGTTGGGGCAGTTTTTGAAATAGACCAGTTATAGTTGACTGCAGATTTTTAGTTGAGTCTGTTAATGTCACGTCCACTGGGCCTACCTCGCCTCAGCACGGACGTAGAGTGATATCATATCTAAACAGGACCTACTGGCTGGAACACCAAGGGGACAGTGAACTTGAATTGGCCTCACGGGCAGACATAACTTATGGACAAACTACCAAAACTTTCACCTTACATACCTGCATACATAACCAGATGGAATAGCTGTCATAGGTATATGAATTGGCTAAGTTACTTAAACCCGCGAGCCCATGTCATGGGTCCTCGTTGTCTCGAGGGTCCCTACTCTAACGAGACAACATCCACAAGAACCCTGCCTGCGAGCAGGGCGATTGTCCCGATAAGGATGGCCCCACGCTGGAACCTAAGGACCTATCTCGCCCAGAGATGGTAAACGATCCACAGCAGGACAGAACACAGTTCACAACAACACACTAGGGATAGCATGCAACACAGAACAGGACTGGTCATACCTCATGTCTGGCCAACTGCAGCAGACCAGTGGAGATTGGCTGGCTGGAGAACACTACACCCAGCCAGCACAAACATCCCCCACCTGTGGAAATGTGCTCCTGGAAACCCATAGTACTCCAGGTCCCAGAAACAAAACCTAACAGTTAAGCGTTGTATACGTAAATTATATCTTCAAGCTCTGTTATCATTATCCTCCAATTTATTGTAGAGAAATTGTATTTTGTCATGTAGTTGTTCTACTTTTTTTTTGTGTGATTCAAGAACTGTGGTGGCATTGTCCATGTGTTTTTCATGGGCTGATGTTCTCTGGCCCAATTCATGAATTTCTTTAGTGAGTTTAGCAGTAATATCAGCTGAAGTTTTCTGTAGCATCATTAGTATTTGGGATAAGAGTGTATCTGGGTGAGGGTTAATTGTAGTTTCTAGTGAATTGGGACTCATGGGGTTGAATTTAAGACGGGTAAAGGGTCTTTACTGCATGCAAGGGAAGTGTCATGTGATGGGATTGCTGTAGGTAATGACTTAGTTGTACGTTCAGTTGAAGGATAGGATTTAGTTTAGAGGGACTCATTTTTGATATTTTTAAAGTTATAAATGAAAATGGTAGGGGAAGGTAGAGTAAAAAAATGTGTCTCTTTTTGATAAATCTCCTCTATAAGACAGTTGTCGCGGGCATGACTACATCAGAGTTTTATAATCCTGTGTACGTCATGAAGGTGTCCGTTTCAAGCCTCCAGATAAAGGGTATCAGATTAGTTACGTGTGTTTTAAGGGTAGTTCTGCATAGAACAAATGAGAGACCCTTTCTTTACGTGTCCTATATAGCACATGTAGTTAAATGTTATATCACATTCAACCACTAGATGGTAGTGATGTATGTGAGTTGCGTAGTGGATATCTATATAAGAAAATTTTGTGCCATAAAAGATTTGGGTACAGGTCTGTAGTTTATCAGAGTCACTTCTGTTATTAGATGCAGTAATATATAAAATGGAGGTAGTAGACTTCCACAATGTGTCAAAAAGCTGTCTAATCTTTTATCACGCAGTTAGATCTGCAATCCCATATAATTAATACAATGGGAGATGAGGAGCAATTGATCCTGGTGGAATACGACCCCTCTTATGTTCAGATTGTCCTCTTTGTATCTCTGGGCTCCTGTAAAAGGGTAGTGACCCCCACAGCCATACTTAGTGTCAAGTGCAACTCGAGTGCAAGATTGCTGTGGAGGCTTTTGTTAAGCCCAATGTCCACGGACGGGTTTGATTTGCGCATTTGATGTCTCCAAATTAAGCCCCCCATAGGGATACATGGGCATCCGCAAATGAAATAAAGCATGCTGATTTTATTTTGCAGACCTTTTGGCCCGGAAAAAAAATTGCAACATGCTTTCAGTGTGGATCCCGCATGGACGGCTTCCATTGAAGCCAATGGAAGCCGTCTGATCTGTGGTCCAGCAGCAAGTGAATTGCGGACGGGCCACAGATTCCGTGGGAAAGCAGGAGTTTAAAAAAACCCTCCACTGCGCATGTCAAAGCCGCGCCAGACAGAGGTTCTGCACACATCCACAGTGAAAGTAATGAAGACCTGGATTGGTAAGCAGAAGACCCGCAGTGTCCTTGGCCGCAGGCAGGGTCGGATTTCGCTGCGGGCTCCGGCATGCGGAATTTGATCCGCCCATGGACATGAAGCCTTAAACTCTGTGCTGGGGTACACTGTGTACCATGGGCAGGTGAGACGAGTGGTAGTACAACTTTGGAGGGATCTGTTGCTTGCCTCGTGGTCAGAGAAGATACCTTCACAGGTAGCAGTGGTGAGGAAGACGCGCGGGCAGCTGGAAAGATCCCGGACCCAGTAGAGACCTGCAATACTGCAGCAGTGATAAGACCCGGCACTGGGGGATGTCAGTCCAGGAAGGCTGCAGACTGAAAGTGCCAAGACACCAGTTGTCAAATCCAGGAGCGTCCTGGGTAGCGGACCCCGCTGCTGACCAGGAAGAATCTGGAGGCGATCCCCCCCGCTATAGAACAATCATACTGGAAGCCCGTTGGGTCGCTCACAGGTCATAGGTAAGTCTGGGTATTTCTTGGAATATCAGTAAACCGATTCCGGGTAGCTGTATTTCATTTTTTCCCACTTGCTTTGCAGGAGCTGAGCGAGTACATGTCTTCTTCTCGGATCTAGGCCACTCCCCCAATACAGATCCATTTTTATAGGAAACCATGCAAAAATTACTAAGTAGAGATGAGTGAGTATACTCGCTAAGGCTAACTACTCGAGCCAGTAGTGCCTTAGCCGAGTATCCTCCCGCTCGTCTGTAAAGATTCGGCTGCTGGCGCGGGTGACAGGTGAGTTGCGGCGGTGAGCAGGGGGAAGCGGGGGGAGAGAGAGATCTCCCCTCCGTTCCTCCCTGCTCTCCCCCGATGCTCCCCGCCCGCCGCCGGCCCCCGAATCTTTAGAGACGAGCAGGAGGATACTCGGCTAAGGCACTACTCGCTCAAGTAGTTAGCCTTAGCGGGTATACTCGCTCATCTCTATTACTAAGCTAATGAGGAATGTTTGGGGTTCCCAGCAAGAGAATCACCCTGCAGTAACTTGTTGTCTAGCGTCAAATTACACCCTATACTACACCCACTTTTTATATGTTTGGGTGTATTTACAAGAGCAGTTTTGTGGCAGTTTTCTCCTATGATTTGTGTCACAAAATGTGGCTGTAAATACATCCAAATCTGGTTGGTATTTTTGAGTAGCAGAGGGGTAAGCCTAAATATACACAATGCGGCTGTGCCAACATATAATGCATAGAAGCTACAAAATGTAGTGCGTTACATGGGAAAGACATGCTTGCCAACAGCCCCAATTTTGATGAAGCAATCCTGCGAATAGAGATTTATCCACACCCTGCTGGAAAGCGCCTGTTTCGGAGACTTTCCTGGGTGGTCCTGGTAGCAGCTGAATATAGTGTCCTAAAAGTTGGTAAGTATGGAAATAAATGTGTCCTGCATCCACTAGACATCGATGACATGTGGAAAACACTCTGAAAGCTAAAAGGGGTGGCCATCACATACGACAGTCTGTCACCCCTAGTAGTGGTACGAGGGACAATGACAGCTCAGCGATATGTTCAGGACATCCTGCAGACACGTGTGTTCCTCTCATGGCGGCTCCCAAGAGGCATTTTCCAGCAGGGTAATGCTCGGCCGGCCGCACACACAAGGAGGTCACAGGAATGTCTCCACAACATTGTCACACATCTATGGCTGCCCGGTCATCAGATTTATCACCAGTAGAACATGTGTGGGGTCATCTGGGACGCCAAGTACAACAGCTTACAAGTTTGCAAGATCTAGACCAGGGGTGTCAAACTTATTTTCACTGAGGGCAACATCAGCCTTATGGTTGCCTTCAACGGGACGATTGGAATTGTAAGACTGTATTGTAAGGGTTTGTTTACACGAGCATATTTATGTAGTGTATCACGTGTATAATTTTTGCTATTTTTACCATTTTTGTAATTTTTACTATACAGAACTTGTATGCCTCCATGCCTGCTGTATCACATCTTGCATCCAAGCTAGAGGCAGTACAACAGGGTACTAGAGCCTCCATGTCCGCCTGTATACCATCTTGCATCCAAGCTAGAGGGGTACAACAGGGTACTAGAGCCTCCATGTGCACCCATATCACATCTTGTATCCAAGCTAGAGGCGGTACAACAGGGTACTAGACCCTCCATGTGCACCCGTTTCACATCTTGTAGCCAAGCTAGAGGCAGTACAACAGGGTATTAGAGCCTCCATGCGCACCCAAATCACACCTTGTATCCAAGGTAGAGGCAGTACAACAGGGTATTAGAGCCTCCATGCCCGCCCGGATCATATCTTGTTTCCAAGCTAGAGGCGGCACAACAGGGTACTAGAACCTCCATGCCCACCTGTATCACATCTTTTATACAAGCATGAGGTGGTACAACAGGGTACTAGAGCCTCCACGCTGGCCCGGTTAACATCTTGTATTCAAGCTAGAGGCGGTACAACAGGGTACTAGAGCCTCCATGCCCATCTGTATCACATCTTTCATCCAAGCTAGAGGTGGTACAACAGGGTATTAGAGCCTCCATGCCGCTCGTATCACATCTTGTATCCAAGCTAAAGGTGGTACAACAGGGTACTAGAGCCTCCATGCCTGCCTGTATCACATCTTTCATCCAAGCTAGAGGTGGTACAACAGAGTACTAGATCCTCCACATCCACCAGGATCAAAACTTTGATCCAAACTAGTGGCGGTACAACTGGGTACTAGAGCCTCCATGCTCGCCTGTATCACATCTTGTATCCAAGCTAGAGGCGGTACAGCAATATACTAGAGCCTCCATGCCCACCTGTATCACATCTTGTATCCAAGCTAGGGGTGGTACAACAGGGTACTAGAGCCTCCATGCCCACCTGTATCACATCTTGTATCCAAGCTAGGGGTGGTACAACAGGGTACTAGAGCCTCCATGCCCACCTGTATCACATCTTGTAACCAAGCTAGCGGTGGTACAACAGGGTAGTAGAGCCTCCATGCCTGCCTGTATCACATCTTTCATTCAAGCTAGGGGTGGTACAACAGGGTACTAGAGCCTCCATGCCCACCTGTATCACATCTTGTATCCAAGCTAGCGGTGGTACAACAGGGTACAAGAGCCTCCATGCCCACCTGTATCACATCTTGTATCCAAGCTAGGGGTGTTACAACAGGGTACTAGAGCATCATGCCCACCTTTATCACATCTTGTATCCAAGCTAGGGGTGGTACAACAGGGTACTAGAGCCTCCATGCCCCCCTGTATCACATCTTGTATCCAAGCTAGCGGTGGTACAACAGAGTACTAGAGCCTCCCTGCTCGCCCGTATCACATCTTGTATCCAAGCTAGAGGCGGTACAGCAATATACTAGAGCCTCCATGCCCACCTGTATCACATCTTGTATCCAAGCTAGGGGTGGTACAACAGGGTACTAGAGCCTCCATGCCCACCTGTATCACATCTTGTATCCAAGCTAGGGGTGGTACAACAGGGTACTAGAGCCTCCATGCCCACCTGTATCACATCTTGTATCCAAGCTAGCGGTGGTACAACAGGGTAGTAGAGCCTCCATGTCTGCCTGTATCACATCTTTCATTCAAGCTAGAGGTGGTACAACAGAGTACTAGAGCCTCCATGCCCACCTGTATCACATTTTGTATCCAAGCTAGCGGTGGTACAACAGGGTACAAGAGTCTCCATGCCCACCTGTATCACATCTTGTATCCAAGCTAGCGGTGGTACAACAGAGTACTAGAGCCTCCACATCCACCAGGATCAAAACTTTGATCCAAACTAGGGGTGGTACAACTGGGCACTAGAGCCTCCATACTCGCCCGTATCACATCTTGCATCCAAGCTAGAGGTGGTACAGCAATGTACTAGAGCCTCCATGCCCACCTGTATCACATCTTGTATTCAAGCTAGAGGCGGTACAGCAGGGTACTAGAGCATCCCTACAAGAGGTTAGTGTTCCACAATACATTCTCCTCTTGCTCTGATATTGTAATCACGTACAGTTAGTCCCTGACTTGCGAACAGGTTCCGTTCCGGGAGCCCGTTCGCAAGTCCGTTTTGTTCGCAAGTCGAACAAATGGTTGTATGGAGGGGATCGCGGGTGGATCCCGCTCCATACAACGTCGGGTGCCGGCTGTTCTTACAGCGGGCACCCGGCGGCAGCAGTTCCGACGAGCCGTGGCGCTTGTCGGAACTGTTAACACTTTAAATACCGCTCTGACAGCGGTATTTAAAGTGTTAACAGTTCTGACGAGCGGCGCGGCTCGTCGGAACTGCTGCCGCCGGGTTCCCGCTGTAAGAAACAGCCTGCACCTGACGTTCAGGGGGCCCGTACAGCGTCCAACGATGAGATAGCGGGACGCTGTGTGGTTGCTAGGCAGCCGGGGACCTCCTGAAAGGCCCCAGAGCTGCCTATGCAGAGTGCCCATCAAGTGCACGGCTTGATAGGCGCTCTGCATAGACAGCCCTATCTGTATATCAATGTTACAATCACAAAGTTTCATCCAGTTCTGATAACTCTTGCTAGGGGTGGATGTTTTTACAATTAGTGTACATTCCACATAAGTAGCCGCCTAATAATGTTTCTGTAGTAGATGTGGAAAGAATACGACATAAATGTACATTACAGCATTCCCACACTTGATATCATCTGATGCAAGAGTATATACCAAGTATACATACAAGTATTAGCACTGCATTGCTATCAGGATGCCCATATCCAAGATGGCGTCTAGGCTCCCCGTCGCCAGTGACGTAACAGGCAGAGCCGGAAGTCCTTAGGAAGGAAGTTTTATTCAAGAAACGCAAGCAACATGGCGGCGCCCATGGTCAGGGTGACAGGTAACGGAGGTCTGGTAGAGAGCGGGCTGTCGTTACTGCATTATGTCCCTAGCGTTGCTGCTGGACGGGGCTGTGTCGCCGTGTCATGACTGACGGGGGCCGGTACAGAGAGATTGGACACATCCGTCCACAAGCGGTCCCCTGCATCTCAGGTTTATCCAACTCCATTGCTTCCCAGGCTGTTAGGTCGTGGCACTTCCAGTAATACCCCATCATCATGCTTTTAACCCTTGTATGATCAGATGAACCATCAGGAGCCCCCGTATTTGCCATACTGCCCCCCACTGTGGATGAGGTATACCTGCAGTATGGGTTATTAGTGAAGCTGCGTGTCGCCCCCTGTGGTAACAGACGGTCACTGCAGGTGTCAGCAGCCACTATCCTTCCTCGTGCTTCTTTACTGGTGGTCACTCAAGCCTCCCGCACACGGGCAGATATTTTCTGTGGCAACCACGGTCAGCGTCTGCGCCGCGAATCCGCAGCAAATACTGTTCGTTACTTCCTATGGAGATCCGCTGCTTCCTACACACAAGCGGAAACCATTAAAAAAACGGAAGTGTGTTGGAGCCCTTGGGCCGAATGCCCAGAGATGGATTATTGCTGCAGAATTTGCGGTCAGACGCCCGCCACGAATTGCGCAGCAATGTCCGTCCATAGACCTGCTGTGGTAAACGATTCTCCCCTGCCCACGATCGGACCGCGACTGTGATTTCCCGCTTGCGGGGGAGAATTGCAACCGGTCCTATTCTGTGTGGAAAATTGCATGGGTGGCTTCCATGCGTCCCGCGATGGTCTGCACGGTGGAAGTATCACAGGAATCCACGTCACCGCCCGGGGCTTCATGCACTGCGCATGCGTGCCGGCTCGCCGGTTAAAATACATTCGCTGTGGATCCGGAGAGGTGAGTATGGGGTCTCTGGGGGCGCCGGGTCTGATTCGGCTGCGATATTCTGCAGGTGGAATCTGACCCGGCCGTGGCCATGAGGCCTTATTCAGATTCCTGGCCGGGCTCCTGTTATACCCCACCGCTTCACACATTCTACACTTTCCCCTTCTGTGTTTCTTATGCGCTCATCCGGAAGCAGAGTTTACCATGCAGCCAGCAGCCAGAACCTTTTAACTCTTCAGTCCACCTGGCCATGTGAGGGCTTGGTTTTTGCTGGACAAGTTGTCTTTTTTAATGGCACCATTATTTCGGTACTTATAATGTGTTGTATAACTTTAAAAAAAATAAAAAAATTCTAGGAGGATTGGGGAAAAAAACCCTCTGCCATCTGCTATTTGGATTTAATTTTTAGAGTTCTGTGCGACTGATAAATAGTGCTGCCCTTATTCTCCGGGTCCACGCGATTCGGGCAATGCCAAGCTTATGCAGTTCTGTTTTTATGCTTTGATCTTCTTGGACACAACACTTTTTCTAAAGATTTGCTCTTTTGTCGCCGCCTTCCAAGAGTCCTAGCATTTTTATTGTTCCATCGCCGGAGCTCTATGAGGGCTTGTTTTTGGTGGGTTGAACTCTTGTCTTCACTTATCCAGTTTTTGGAAACATTAAATTTTTTTGCTTTTAATTCCATTTTTTTTTTCTAGAGAGAAGAGTAACTAAGGCCTCATGTCCATTTGAAAAATACAATCCGTGGCAGATTCCGCGCGGATTTGCTTTAAATGTTTTTTTTTTGCATGCAGATATCCACACAAAATGGAGCATGCCGCGTTTTTCTCCCGCGCATGAAAAACGCAATTCTTTTAAAATGTCATCCGCGGGTGCAAAAATCAATTTAATGGACCGCGGATGGCCAATGATTCCCTATGGGCAAAATCCGCAATTCCATTTAGCTAGTGGACCTGAGGCCAAAATCTGCAATCCTGGCATGCTTTTTTGTTTTTTTTTTAGGCCTCGGTCAGACAAATGTTGTTTTTGCGCTGCTAGCACACAGAATGCGCTTTTAATAGGAATCAATGGGTTCTTATAGAAGCGCTCAAATGAGAGAATGTTAGGCGTGCAAAATAGTGTGCACCTAACAAAGACAGGACATGCTGCGGGTCCCATGGAGCACCGTGGTGCGCACCAAAGATAGGACCTGAACTTTGGTTCCCCTCCGGAGGAGTTTCCATTGACTCCTTTGGTAGCAGGAGTTTATGGAAACTCCTGTGCAGGAAAAGAAGATTCCCCACGGCCTACAGCGGGACATTTTAAACCTGCTGCCCAGGAGCACATTTTAAATGTCCCGCTGCAAACTCTTCTTAGCCCCCGCAGGGATCAGGGGACAACCCAAAGGTTCCCTTAATCCCCGTGGGGACTAACAGGAGTTTCCAGCGGGGCATGTAATTCCCCAAGGAATTTCTCTATAGTGGGAGGAGAGAGGGGGTGGAGTTACAGGGTTTCCCCCCGAGAGCACGAGGGGGTGTGGCTACAGGGATCCGCCCTCTAGCAGTGCCCCTCTAGCCCCGCCCCTCTATTTGCTATACGTTATCTCAGTGAGAAGCCATATAGCCCCACCCACTCTCTTCGAGCTATGGGGATACCCCACAGAACAGGGGGAGAGAGAATGGGATTATGGATTAATCCCCAATAGCAGTGAGAGAGAGCTATTGGGGATTCTTCTCTCCCTTCCTGGAGCTGCTGTCCTTTTTAAAGCGCACCTGCTTCAGTGATTGGGTGATTTTCATGCGCCTTAAGCTCAGGTCTTCTGTGCATAAAACGTTGCCCGTTCACACGATTTTTAACCACCTGATCAGCAATCGTTTTGCGCGGCTTTTTGTGCGCTTAAAAATCGCTTGTGTAACTGAGGTTTTAAACTAATACTACAGGGCAGGTCAATTATCCCAATACCAATTTTTATTTTTTTTTGCAACTTTTCGCATTTTTAAAAAAATGTATTTTTTGTTTATCGCTGCATTCAAAGACCCCTAACCTCTTTTTCTTTTTCTATCATGGGTGCTGTGAAAGGGTTTTTTCTTTATTTGTGGAATGAGCTGTACTTTTTAATAGTACCATTTTTTGATCCATGTGACATTTTGATCCCTTTTAATTCCATCTTTTTGTAAGGCGACATGGCAAAAATTAGTGATTTTTGCCATGTTTTCTTGTATTTCTTTGTTTTTCATGACCTGCACTGTGCTGGCTATACTAACCTATTTCTCTGGGTCATTAAGAACGCAGAAATATAACAAGTGTGAGATATAGATTTATTTATGCCATAGCAAGTCATCAGTTGGGGTCCGATGGGTTATAGAGCGGGGCCTCCTTCCTCTGTCAGTCTTTTAAATGCAACGGTCACTCTGACCGCGACATGTAAAGGGTTAAACACCGGCAATCTGGGGTTTCTTCAGTCCCTGCTGTCGTGCAACAGCCAAGCACCCGCTCCCCTTAGCATGGGAGACCCGTGCCAGGCTTCTAATGCAGCTGCCATCAAAAAGCCGTCGTCAAGACATATAAGCGGTCGTTAAGTACGTTTTTGCGTGATTTAGCGTTGATAATATTACCGCATTATCTACCCCACATGAGGTTTCCGTAATCTAGACTTGGGCTCTTTTTATACCTAAAAAAAAAAAAGTTCAATTTTTCTTTTTCATCAAAGGAAGATAAAATAAAAAACTTCAGTTATACCTCTCACTAGGGGATATACCCCTACATTGTGTATATAATAGGTGATACACTCTGTGTTGCATGGCGACTTTATGAATATCAGTCCTGGAATATCCAAAGTGGGCTACAAATAGGAGCCTAGAACCGTACTCTTAAGGAAGTCGTCCAAAAGAAAATCTGTGTTGCCCATAGCAACCAATCACAGTGCAGCTTTTATTTTACCTCAGCAGTATGAGAAATGAAAGCTGAGCTGTGATTGGTTGCTATTGTTAACAAAAATTACAGAGGAAGTCGGTGAATTTTCGATTTTTAATTCCCCCAGTATTCGCCGCCTGGTGCTGAAGAATGCTCACGCTAAATTTCACTCAAATTGGACCAGAACTGTGGATCTATATACGACACAAACAAACAGATTTTGCGTTTTATATACAAGTCAAACCCATTATGTCAGTGTAGCTCAGAGCAGTGAAGTTGGCAAATGGGCAACCTTGCCAGATTTTTTAGCGATGAACAATATGATGCCTTGAAAGTAATTAATTTACCAGTCCTCAGGACAAACCAGCAGTGAATTAGTAGATGACCCCCTGGGAATTGTGTATTAGTATAAATAGGGACACCCACATTGGCTCCATTATCCTACTTTGTTTAGGCAGGGTTGCCTTAATTTCATGGGTTCTGCGTCTCCCGCACAAAGGTTGAAGTGACATTGGGAGACCCTGCAGAGGCAGTCCGATGTTACCTATAGCCTCCTATAGAGCAGGAGCCTCTTGTCCTCATATGATAATGTCAGTACTTCCCAGGGTGCTGCTGACCCTCCTGATGTCCTTTTAGACTCTGGCTAGTAGATGTAGAGTAAATGAAGGGAATGTGACCTTTCTGAAGAAGCAATTTGGATGCCGGTTAGCTAGGGCGATTCCTGGTTGCAGTTTAGCAAGGACTTTTTTATTGGCTATCTCTGGAGAATGTAATTTAGTAGGTTTGGGTCCGCAGGTAAAGTTTGTCTTTCTGTGCATTTCTGCAAACTATTTTTATTATAGTCTTTTAGACTTGGATGAGGGTGCGATTTGAGAACTCGTGGGCTCCAACACTTGTCCAGTTTAGTAGATGTAAATCTGCTTTTCTGCATTGACAGGTCTAATTTGTAGATTCCGTGGGGCCATCCATACAAGGAGGAACATATCCTCTTCACAAACTTTGGTTCAGAAGACTCCAAGTGCCTTATGGAATTTAGGACGCCTAAATCATGTCGCCATTGCTGTACCCGACTTGGAAAAAGCCAAATCCTTATACCAAAATGTTTTGGGAGCAAAAGTGAGTGAGACCGTTCCCCTTCCTGACCATGGAGTGTATACTATTTTTGTGGAACTTGGAAACACAAAGCTGGAACTCCTTCATCCTCTGGGAAAGAACAGCCCCATCTCTGGCTTCCTTCAGAAGAACAAGGCTGGTGGAATGCATCATATTTGCATTGAGGTATTGCCTCAACTAAAACCATTGAGGAAAATGATTACCTGTTCAGTGTCATAGTTATGTGTGTCCTCCGGTAATGCAGGAGAAGTGCTACCGTGTTTCCCTAAAAATAAGACCTTGTCTTATATTAATTTTGCCCCAAAGAGGTGCTAGTCTTATTTTCGGGGAATGTCTTATTTTACCCACCTACCAGCCACAGTCTGGGTCCCTCCCGCTGGTCTCTGAAGTTCCATAGCTCTGCTGCCGACAGAACATCACTTCTTGGTTGTAAGGTTCATAAATCCCGCCTCCAGGAAGTTATGGCTCTGATTGGTTCAGCCAACGCTGCTCTTAGCCAATCACAGCCGTTGCATTGGTTTAGTGAGCACTACATTGATTGGCTGAGAGCAGCACTTGCTGAACCAGTCAGAGTCATCGCCTCCTGGAGGTGGGATTTATGAACTTTGTGACCAGGAAGTGATATTCTGTCGGTGGCCGAGGAGTGCAGGACGCACGGCTGAGCTACAGAACTTCGGAGACTAGTGGGATAGACCCTTACCGCGTCTGCTAGGTAATGTATTCATTTTTATTTTTTTTTTTAATGTAGTCTAGCTAGGGCTTTTTACGAGGTAGGGCTTATGTTTCAATCCTCCCCCAAAATAGCTAAAAATCAGGGCAGGCCTTATTTTCGGGGAAACACAGTAGAACCAATTTTCTACGTTTGTCATGTCACAATTTCAGCACTCCCACTGATCGGAGATATTAATCCCCCTATTGATGTTCAGGGCCCTGAACGGCCCCCGGCAATGAGATCGCAAGGGGGCCATTTGGTTGCCATGGCAGCCTCGGGGGCCTTTTGAAAGCCCCAGGGCTGCTATTGTAGTATGCTTATTAGGCCATGCCTGTCTGATCATGGTATAATGTAATGCTGTGGCGTTACCTCATACTGCAGGAGCCATCAAACCATCGCAAGTTTATGTTCCCTGAAAGAAAAAGAAAATGTAAAAATCAGTTTTAAAAAAGTTTTATTAATTATTTAAAAAAAGATTAAAATACCACCATTTTGCCACATTTATAATTAAAAAATCTAAATGAAACTCTAAAAACACATTTGGTATCATTGCGCCCAAAAATATAATAAAAAGCAAATAAAAAGTTGCATGTACTCCAAAATAGTACCAATAGAATCAGGATGTCCTCCAAAAAAATGAGCCCTCGCACAACTATGTTGACGAAAACATAGTTATTGTTGTTTAGAGGATGGTGGCAGAAAACTATTTTATTATTTTCCAAAGGTATATTCTTTTAAAAGTAGTACAGCAAAAAAATAAATAAATTTGATATCTTTCTGATCGTACCGAGCCATAGAATAAAGTTCTCATGTCATTTTTGCTGCAGTGTGCAATTGTAGAACCTCCCCCCCCCCCCCCACACCCATTCCACATAGGATTTAAAAAAAAAAGACAGTACATTATACTGTACATTACATAGTACCATTGGAAAATAGAACGCGTTCTGCAAAAATCAAGCCCTCAAACAGCTACGTTGATAAGAGTTATGATTAGAGATGAGCGAGCATTCTCGTAAAGGACAAATACTCGTGCCCGCTCGTGAGAAAAGATTCAAGTGGCGGCAGGGAAGAGTGTGGGGGGGGGGGGGGAAGGTGGGGGGGACCTCCCTCTCCCCCGCCCCCCACCCCCCCGCTCCCTCCTGCTCACTCCCGCAACACACCGCTCACCCCCCCCGCCGGCACCCGAATCTTTTCTTACGAGCAGGCAGGTACTCGAAAAGGACAATGCTCGAGTATTTGTCCTTAACGAGTATGCTCGCTCATCTCTAGTTATGATTTTTTAAAATTGCGGAAAAAAATAAAATTCGGGAGGAAAATAACGGGCTCCGTCCTAAAGGGGTTAATGTCCTGATAATATTGGTAGGCATCATTGTATTTACTTCTCACTGCGGTAATAATGAAACCATTCTTTAATTGAAAGGAATGGGAATACAATGTTCTTTACATCTTGGCTGAGAGCAGTTCACTCATGTGTTAGCAGAGGGCAGCAAATCCTACATGTTAAGTCTTGGATGCCGGCAGCTTCAAAGCGGACTACAGCTGTGCTTCTGTACCTGGCCGCTATGTGGGGGCAGATTTTGTTTTCCAATAAAGAGACATGTCACAAAAAAGGAAAAAAATATATAAGATCATATTTAACCAACCTACACCACCCTAAAGCTCTGCCACAACCGCCCTGTAATCCAAGACTCTACAACTCATGTTTCAAAAAGTTTGAAACACAATGGGGAACCTATTCCTTGAACGCTAATGTACTAATTTGGCAAATGGAGTACTATAACTTATAAATAACTTTTTTGTACAGATTACCCCTAATAAAAAAGAGGACAAAAAATAAATACAAAATGGGCCTATAATGTAACGAAAGAAATGCAGCAATAATAATCTTAGTAGCACTAAATCACTAAAAAGCTTCTGGTCCTTTAGGACCAAAAATCTCTGGTCATTTTGACATGGCCTAGAAAATCACGTGGGATTTGTGCGTTGGGAGGCGCACTAAATATGAATCCCATACACATGAGCGGGTTTTTTTTTCTTTCTTCTTTTTCCTTTCTGTACTGTGGGAAACAAATCGCAGCACGTCCTATCTTTGGGTGCTCCCTCGCAACACATCACCCATTGTTTTCAATGGGGCCAGCAGCCACATCACACTCATGTGGTTCATGCACATGAGTGCGATACGAGGTCTCCCCAATAAAAGCAATAGGAGACACTCTGCAGCGGAGGATCTTGACTTCCCTGAAGTGTTGGGAGGTGGTTTTAAGATAAAAAAAACGCCTTGCATCCGCTGAGAACTCGCATTCATGGCTCGATATTGCACTTACCTGTGTGAAGTTAGCCTGAGTAGTTAATCTCTCTTAAGATGAGTCCATGCCAGACATGTTCAGGTGTATGGCATTCATTTAAATATATACGATAAACTATACCTCAGCTACCGTGGTGTGAACTGAGCTTTGGATTGTAAGCGCATCTGCTCACATATACGGTATCTAATGTGTATAGCCAGATTGGTTTCTGCAAGATTTAGCTTTTCCCACAGATTAAAATGTTCTTACAAAAACGCATAAACATGCTACAGTGAGTCACAAGGAAAGCCAGTTAGCCTACCAGTATGCTTGGATAACAAAAGAAGTACAAAGATGTCTTTTGAGCGATAATTGTTGTGTGCCTTTACAGCACAAGGTGATCCCTTTGAGCGGTGTATACAGAAGACAAGCGGGGCCGCTTGTCTTCTGCATCCAGCTGTTCTCTGCTCGGAGCGCCCAGCTGTTATAAAGCTGTGCGCGCTGACCGGGGAATGTAGAACAGAGCTGGAGCGCTGTGTTCTTCATACCCCTCCTGTGTTCACTGAGTGGGATGCAGCTGAAACAATAGAATCAGCTGTACCCCGCTGTAAATTCCTGATAAGGCTCATCGTTGTCTTTCAGCACGCTGAAAGAGAACGATCAGCGATTTCTTAACGAAAACTGCATGATGCCAGTGCAGTTAGACACAACAATTATCGCTCAGAAGTCGGCTTTGAGCAATTTTTGAGTGAAATTCGTTGCGTCTAAATCAGCCTTAAACCACAAATCTAAACTAGAAATTACTGTAATCTCATTTTACCTTCTTTGAAGTTTTTTTTAAGGCAGCGAAACAGATTTGATAAAAAAGCTTATTTCAAGGCACCACAGAAATGATTATGTATTTCCATAAGATTTTATCTTTTTAACGTTTTTTTTTCTTGTTTCTAGGTTGATGACATCAAAAAAGCAATGTCAGATTTGAAACAGAAAAACATTAGGTTATTAAGTGAAGAACCCAAAACTGGTGCACATGGAAAACCAGTTGTCTTCTTGCACCCAAAAGACTGTGATGGAGTCCTGGTGGAGCTGGAGGAAGCGTAATGCAAATGCTGAGATACATATAACTAGGAAAATGTGAAGATGACTGCAGTCCAAGAAGTCAAAGCAAATTATCTTGTTATGCTGTTGATATTTGACACTACACTAAAGGGTAGTCCAGGGTAATAATTATCTTTTTTATAACTACCTGGAACTACTTTTGCAACAAATCGAAGACTAACAGCATTTGTAGGTCTAACTGTATGTGTATCTGTGGTAGGCCCCCTGTCCACGGCAGTATATTCGCCGGCCGATGCTTCCCATAGCATTGCTATGGAAAGCGCCGGCACCTGTCCATGAGCGGAGAGTGATTGCCCTGATTAGCAAAAATCTCAAGTCAGTGGTTGTTGCTGCTCCTTAAGTTCTAACCTGACAATTGAAAAAGCTCCCAATGGAGTGTCTGAACTTGGACAGGCAATAAGCACCTAAACCTAGCAGAGGGGGATTGTCCTCTATCTTTATGGACATTTATTAAGAACTTTGACATTTCATTTGGGCTCTAGTTTGAAAATACCTAATGAGCCTTTGGGGTCTAAAGTGATCCATCTATAGGGGCGACCCTGTATGGATCAAGAGGTTCAACAGCATACAGGTTGCTGATAAGTCGGTAGCACGACTAAAATGCGTCAAACGTGCTGAACCATAGTTTGCGAGAATTATCCTAAACTAGATTTCTTTAGGACCCTATAGAACCATCTACACCATAATTTCTAAGATCATTCTTAAACCAACTTTTCTAGAATCCTAATGGTGTTACAGAATTTGATTATAACGGTACTGCTTTACTGACTTATACCACAAATAAAATCTCATCATTGGGATATAGTCAGTTCAGTATTGTGATGTCCATTCAGAGTTAGTGGGGGGAATCAGAGACTTTCATTAACAAAGATTTACATCTGTCTCTGTTCCCTGCCACTATAATGTTGGGGACATTAACCAGCTAAGACCTACACTTGCTTTGTATCCCTGCTATATTATTTCTGGGGGTTTGAACACAAGTGCTCTATAATGATCCACTCCGTTTGCTGTTTAAGGACACTATACGGGGTCTTGTGGCCTTCGTAGTTCCTCTCTACACTTTATGTGACTACAATTTGAGCCAAAGGAGACTGAAACCTGGGGTCCCTTTGGTTTTGTCACATGAAAATAGAGATCAAACACCTCTTATTTGACCTATATGTGGAACGTCGGGATCTCTTATGTGAATTCTGGTGGGTCCCAACAATGAACGGATATCATGGGTTATAATAGTGATTTTGTTACTTAATTTATGTTATTACCGTATATACCGGCGTATAAGACGACTTTTGAACCCCGAAAAATCTGCTCTGCAGTCGGGGGTCGTCTTATGCGCCGGTAATACAAAAAAAAAATGTAAAAAAAAAAAATCATTACTCACCTCCCCCGGCGTTCTGTCGCGCTCTGGCAGGATGTCGCTCGCTCCTCGTCCCCGGCGCAGCATTGCTTTCTGAATGCGGGGCTTGAAATCCCCGCTTCCAGAAAGCTAATACACACGCCGTCAGCCGGTACAGCTATTCAATGACAGCATTGAATGGCTGTGATTGGCTGAAGGCGCACGTTGCTTCAGCCAATCACACCCATTCAATGATGTCATTGAATAGTGTGATTGGCTGAAGCCACGTGCGCCTTCAGCCAATCACAGCCATTCTGTAACTGGCTGACGGCGTGTGTATTAGCTTTCTGGAAGCGGGGATTTCAAGCCCCGCATTCAGAAAGCAATGCTGCGCCGGGGACGAGGAGCGAGCGACATCCTGCCGGAGCGCGACAGAACGCCGGGGGAGGTGAGTACAGATTTTTTTTTTCTCCACTGTAATACCGGCGTATAAGGTGACAGTTGGGGGGTCGTCTTATACGCCCCGTCGCCTTATACGCCGGTATATACGGTAGTCTTGAAGCCTTCTGATTTTAAGTATTCTAATTAATAAAGGTTATATTTTAAGGGATCAATTCAGTGAAGCCATATTTAACTCTCTTTTGATTCCTCTGCCTTGGTGATGTATGCATCTCCATAAAAGCGCCTACACATATTACAACAGTTGGTGCATAGATCCTTTGTAATTAATTTACAAAGTCTATCCCAATGGTCTGTTGCTTTTGGCTCCATTTCACAAATGTCAAGAGCTCCTGAATTGAACAACTCACAGTTTGCTTATATAATAAAGTAGGTAGAGTGTCATTTTGGGTTAATACCCTTCATCAGGCATAAAATGATACTTGATAGATACAGTAAGTTCTATAGTGACAAGATAAATGGCAAAGACCTCGTTGGCTAAAGGTGTTTTGAGTACAGCAATGGCCCACTGGGACAGTTTTTCATTCCACATTCACATACAATAATATTGTGATATTAATGTATGTATATCATAGTAGTTACCATCTTTTCAATTTTAGTAGTGCAGGAAATAATGTGTGCTACTAGTATGCGGTGACTCAAATGTGAAAATGTGTTTTGTTCACTGGAGCGTTGCAGGACAACAAACTCCCGGATTAAGGATCATTTCATCATCCGAGAAGATAGATCTTCCTATTTCTTTTTTGATTTTTGGTAGGTGTGGTGTTTTGTATAATAAATGTTGTGCATGTACAGACTATTGACCATGTGTCACATTTAAGAGGTATCACCATGTGAAACCGAGGTAATGGGTGTGGTGTCTGTAAACATATAGGGTTTATATAATATAATGTTTTTTATAAAATTGTTATGCATAAGAGTAGCATTAGACGGGTCTGCTTATCATGCGTATAACCAGGAAAAGGTTCTTTGTAGTTACAGCAATTAAACTTTAGAATGTCCTACCCAAACGTTAGTAAACGCACGGTAGAAACCCCCCTTTTTTTTTACAGAGCAGGCTAGACATGTATCTCATGAGTAAAGACATTGAGAGTTAAAGCTAATGTATTAATGCATGATATTCAATTGGTCCACAGAAATGATCAGATTGCTGTTTAGAATAAGGGTTTCACAGTAGCAGGATAAACACCTAGATGTCAGTAATACTTGTCACAGAAAGGGTTTAGTTTATCCCTCTTAAAACATAGCTTTTATTTCGAAAATAAAGATTAAAAAGGATTTAATGAAAAAGACACAGATACACACAAAGTTTTTAGAACATATCCCCAGTAATGTCTCGGAGAGAGTGTAAGCCTAAACGGGGATCTCTCCCGGGGAAAAGGTTTTTTAAAAAAGCCCCGTATTGGATAAGTAAACCCTATTTCCCAGTGCCTATCAAGTATTTGTTATTGGCTGGGAACCCTTCAGGGGTCAATTTTGGAAAGTAAAGTTCCTGGCTTGCATGCAATTCCTCTTAGAAAGACAGCTAATGAATAAATCGGAGAAAAAGGTTGTGCTCCAACGTTCGGTGCACGGTTCTCCCTTGTAGAAGCCGCTGTCTAATGTGCCACCTATCTTGGACATACATCAATAACTGAGGACATGTTTCTCAGATAGAGATGCATATACCAGGCAGATAAATGGTGGCGCGGCCGTGACCAGTGCCACAAAAGTCCCTATACTCCTTGTGGACAGGCCAACAAGAAGAAAAATTAATTGGAAAAATTCCGAACAGGTTCAATCAGGTACATAGGTTCAACGCGTTTCCGCTACACATCACGTAGCATCATCAGGAACCCAACAAAAAAATGCAAATAATCAAATTGAAATTCTGATCTAGTGGACTTCAAAGTGTGACGAGTGCCACAAGAATGAGGAGATAGTCGATCCTACAACTAGGTATAATAAAAACAATTAGCCCAGTATTCCCCCCCCCCCCCCCCCCCCAAGAAAATGCAGGAACAAAATAATAAACAGCAGCAGCACCAGCCTCATAGCCGCCAGCCTACCACAGAGGCTGGTGCTGCTGCTGGAGCTTGGTGTTAAGCATGTTAGTCTGAAATGTTTTTTTCTACCTTCCCTGAGGACGGTCTGGACACCTCTATTCCCCATCTGCATCTTATGCAGCCCCTTCTTTCTTACTTCTGATGTCATGTATATTGTCAGGTGGGTGAGATCTGACATGGGTCCCTTTAAGTCGGTTCGGTGTCTGACTCTCTTTTCTTTGGTGTGAGAACACTTGCACTAGCTATTGTTTAATATCTGCTTGCATGAGTTTTCTGAGTGAGGTTTTCTCTATTGTTGGTGTGAACAGCAATGTGTTCATTGTCTGTTTAGGTGACCAGACATGAGGGGTGAACAGTTACCTGTTCAAGGTGTATGTCCCTTGTCTGCTGTTGGTGTGTGTGAACGGTGTCCTGTCTCTTACCATCTAGGGTGAGCCAGGCCCCTAGTTTCCAGCGTGGGTCATCCTTATCGGGACGATCTCTCTGCTTGCAGGCAGGACTCCCTGAGGTTTACGTTGTCTGGTTAGATTAGGAACTCACTAGACAACGAGGACCCTTGTCATGGGCTCATGAGCTTAGACAAAATATGAACCAATACCTATTCCATCTGCTTATGCATGTTGGTATACTAGGGAAGTGTTTTGGTGTTTGTCAATCGTTGTTGGATGTCTGCTTGCAAGTCCTGTTGGCAGTTCACTTTGTTTTGGTGTTCCACATGTATGCAAGTTCCCCTCTGCATCTGTTATTTCACAAGTTACCTGTAGTGGTTTATATTCTTTGTTCCACTGTGTAAACATAGCTTGGGAACTGTTCAGAGGATCGGTTTCGGTACATCCTGTTCACATGTGATAAATTAATTGACTGCAGTTAATCAAGGGTTATTTTTTTCCCTTTCTCTTGATCAAGTAGCTAGGCCACAGAAAGGTTAAACTTGATTATTTCAACCGAGATAACTATTTAACTATAAGTCCTAGGGGACATAATCATTATATGGTGCTGTTAGGATAAGGAGGATGCAGGTGTGAAGTGGTGACTAATGTACATGATAAGACTGCACAGCACTCCTGTTCTTTGCATTGATAGGGGGCATTTGCGTCACTGACAACAGTCAGGGTTCACACAGGGCGTATTTTCGTCGGAAATCTCGCGGTTTGGCCGCAGCAAAAACCGCGAGATTTCCGCCGGGAGAACCGCCGCGGTTTAAGCCGCGGCGGCTTTGAAGCGGTCCGGCCGCATGCTTTTCCGTTGCGGCCGGCTCTCCCATAGAGGAGAGCGCGGCCGTAACATAAATAAACAAAAAGCCGACTGTAAACAGACATGCTGCTTCTTTTGAAGCTGCGGCCGCCGCAGCCGCGGTTTCAACCGGATTTACCGCAGCGGATTAGCCGTCCCGTGTGGACGAGGTTTCTGAGAAACCTCGTCCACATGGCTAGCTAATCCCAAGATTAGCGGCCGCGGGCGGATCTGCTGCGGCAGAACCGCGGCAAATCCGCCCTGTGTGAATCCAGCCTTATGCTGTTAAAGGTGTTCAGTGGAAAGATTCTTCAACCCACATATATCACAGTAATAAACTTACGGCACACTTACACATCTTCAATAAGTGAAAAACTTATTGACATCTCATGTAAGTATTTCAAGTACTCCATCTCCATGTTATACTTCAGTAAGCTTTATAAAAAAAACATCTAGACTTGTAAAATTGTATTACAATGTTTCAGTCCAAATAGATCCTTTTGAAATCATGTGCGCAATATTGGGACATAAGGCCTCCCTCACAGCGTTTAATGTTGTGTATTCAGCGCTGCGCTAAACGCTGTACAACGCTGCCATTCATTTCAATGGGGCTTCTCAGACAAGCGTTAAAGCGAAGCATTTTTAATGCTGTGATTTTAAAACAATGTCTGTTCTGTTTTTGGGCGTTTCAGCATTTTTAAACGCTGTGCGTCGCCCATTGATATGAATAGGCAGCGTTTTCAATGCTGCTGAAAACGCGGCACAACTTTGTGTCGCATTTCTGACAGCGTTAAGCGCCCTAGCTACACTACGTGAAAAAAGGCGATGCTTGCCTAGCAGGCGCCGTCTGGGTCACTCCCACTGTTCTCCAGCGTTCCTGCAGACTTACGTGCAGTTGTCAGCGCCGACAACAGAGCATCTCTTGCTGGTAAGGGGAATTAAAAACTCAGCCTCCAGCGAGAGATTGCACTGATTGGCTGAGCCAGCACTGGAGAACCAATCAGAGACAGCACTCAATGTAGCAATCACAGCCATTTAGGGCTCATGTCCACGGGCAAAATATGATTTAAGATCCGCAGCGGATCTCCCGCATGCGGATCCGCACCCCATAGGGATGCATTGACCACCCGCGGGTAGATAAATACCCGCGGATCGTCAATAAAAGGGATTTTAAAAAAAATGGAGCATGGAAAAATCTGGACCATGCTCCATTTTCGTGCGGGTCTCCCACGGGGACGGCTCCCGCGGGCTTCTATTGAAGCCTATGGAAGCCGTCCGGATCCGCGGGAGACCTAAAATAGGAATTTAAAGTATTTACCATCCGTAGCGGACCGGGAAGGTCTCCTCTTCCTCACGGCCGCATCTTCCTTGCTTCGGCTCGGTGGATGTGCCCGGCGCATCAGGAATTCATCCGCCAGCTGAAAATGAAGATCCGGCCATGAGGAACAGCTGACCTTCCCCGCCCGCGCCGGATAGGTAAATGCTTTTAAATTGCTATTTTCGCCGCTCATGTCCGCGGGGCAGGAGGGACCCGCTGCAGATTCTCCATTGAGAATCTGCAGCGGATCTGATTTTCCCCGTGGACATGAGGCCTTAATGAAGAGAGAGATCTCATCCTTTTTACTTATTTTAAGCCTTTGCAATCCACTGTCTGACGTCTAAAGACATTCTAAATTATGGCTGTACAGCTCCAATCTTAGAAGACATCCGGCAGGGTATTCTTACTGTATATTACTGGCTGCTCTGTTGTCGGGGGCCTCTCCAGCATGTCCCATACTGCAGTACTGGCTCTAGCCAGCAGAAAACCCCCTAGGAAATCTTGAATCCAAAATTGGATTGCAAAGGATTAATACACTTAGGCCTCATGTCCACGGGGAAAATCAAATCTGCTCCGGATTTGTAACGCGGATTTGGGCCGCGGATGCAGTGCGGATGAGCTTAAAATAGTATTTTATTGCATGCGGATGACACGCGGATGCGTTTTTTTTCACGCGTGTATGCACGCGGATGGCATTTTTGCATCTGCGCGTGAAAAAAAATGCAAGGCCACTGAAAAAGAAGCCAAACTTGTAATCCGCATGCAGATTTCACGCACCCAAATAAATGGCATTTAACACCCGCAGCGGATTTCCCGCACCCCATAGAGATCAATGGGGCCATCCGGAGCGTGATCCGCACCTAAATGGAGCATGTCCATTTTTTTTCATGCTCCATGATTTTTCTAATTCACATTTATTGACCATCCGCGGGTATTTAGCTACCCGCGGGTGGTCAATGCATTCCTATGGGGCGCGGATCCGCGCGCGGGTGATCCGCTGCGGATTTTAATTATTATTTTCCCCGTGGACATGAGGCCTTAAGGGTGACTACCCACTACAGTTTTTTTTCACTGCGAAATTCGCAGCATTTTCTTTCTGCAGGGGTCTATGGGACTTGTAATGTTAAAATCGCGATCGCGCAAAATCGCAATTTACCGCGAAATCGCGATTTTGCGCGATTGTGATTTTAACATTACAAGTCCCATAGATCCCTGCAGAAAAAAAAACGTGAATTTCGCAGTGAAAAAAAACCTGTAGTGGGTAGTCACCCTACTACTTGTACAATTAAAGGCTTCAGGCGCCTTTGACATGGAAAAAAGATATTTTGATATAAGTTAGTGGTTACAGTGAGTTAGAAAAACTTTTCTCGTGTGGTCGTGTCCCTCCTAGTAATACATGCTGGATGTGAAGTGTGTGTTTTCAGGATGCTGTTGCCGTCAATAATTCTCATGTATCAGCCAGCTTTGATCCTAGATTGCTATTTCCTTCTTCAGCACCAGATCTCCTCTCTTAGGCCGAATGCCCACGGACAGATTATCGCTGCGGAATTCGCGGTCAGACACCTGCCGCAAATTCTGCAGCAATGTCCATCCATAGACATGCTGTGATAAATGATTCTCCCCTGCCCACGAGCGAAAATCAACTGCGATTTTGCGCTCTCGTAAGGAAAATCGCAGCATGTTCCATTCTGTGCTAAAAGTCTCGTGGACGGCTTTCATTGCAGTCAATGGAAGCCGTCCGTCCAGCGATATTCCGCGCAGTGAGCACTGCGGAAGTATAGTGAGGATCAGCGTCACAGCTCAGCGCTGGCATGTCATGTGCTGCACTGCACATGCGTGGCAGCACTCCGGGCGAGACACTCACGGCGGACCCGGAGAGGGGCGCGGGGCCTGATTTCTCTGCAATCTTTCGCAGGTGGAATCCGACTCAGCCGTAGGCATGAGGCTTTATGTGCTGACAAACACTGATGCTGAGGACTATGTGATTCCGCTTACACTCTGCGTAAGTTCTCTCTCAGGCTGCTTTGAAATCATGTTTTTATACCATGCAGCTTACATAATTTTTTTTTTTTTTCCGACATGTGACTGCTGCAGCCAATCAGTGACCAACCACAGCAGTGATCTTTTGTTCAATAAATTTTATTGGATTTTAACCTTAAGGCAAAACAGTTACATTGACACGTAAATGATATTAAACATGGACAGAGCACTCATGGCCCCATGAATCTTATTGCAATAAACTCCTATTCAAACAAAGATGCGTTTTGCTTGTAATTTGTCATCTCATAAACAGTAACATATGACAAGACAGGGGTTTGGGACCAGGGGGGGAGGGAGGAGCGGGAAGAGGGAAGAGGGGGTCCAGGTATTGGGTTCAATGGTATGGAGGCCAGCCTTGGTCGTTTGGTTTTATGAGCAAGAACCTGTTTGTAGCCATCTGGTGAATGAGGGTGTCTCCCGTATATCTATCCACAATGCCCAGGTCTTATAGAAATTATCATAGCCCTGGGGGTCATCGGTTAGCCTCAGTCCCTCCATCCGGGCTATTTCGTCCATTGCCCCCACCCACACGTGTCTGGGAACCTCCTTGTCCTGTTTCCAGAACCTGGGGATTGACAGGCGGGTTGCCAAAAGGAAGAATTTTAAGAGGCCTTTTTTGAGGGACAGGGTGTTGGGGGCAATCGACAAAAGCGCCAGCTCCGGTGTCATGTCCAGAGTCTCCCTGCACGTACTCTCATACAGGTTTTTCACTTGGTGCCAGATGGATGCGACCATGGGGCATTCCCACCAAATGTGAAGCATCGAGCCGGTCTCTGCTTTGCAGAGCCGGTCTCTGCCATGTCTCGCAGCCTTCCCGACTCCAACACCTCCCCTATCCTTGCCTCCACTCCGAGTGGCATGAACCTCAGGTTGCGTGCGTGCTGTGTTGCTGGGAGTTGTGGGTTGCCAGCCAGTGGTGTGAGAGGCCCTGGTATCGACACGTCGCACCCCCCTCTCCAGGCCCCCAGGAGCGAGTTCATTAGGAACGAGATCGTCGATTTCTCATGTGTCCTCAGGCCAGGAACCCAGAACACCCCTCGCGTCTCGATGTCGTTACCATCATTCTCTATTTGCACCCACTGTTTGTCAGATCTATGGTGCAAGAGGTCTAATATGAGGGTGCCGATTGTCGCCTTATGATAGAGACGCAGGTCTGGGAGTCCCGCCCCCCCCCCCCCCCTCTCTTTTCGCTTGGTTAGGCTTTTGTAGCTAAGTCTCCTGGATCCTCCTTTCCATACAAATTTAAGGATTTGGCTACGTAGTTTATCGAAAAAGGCTTTTGGCGGGTTACATGGTGCGGTCTGAAATATGTATAGGACCCTTGGAAGGATATCCATTTTGATCGCACTCATCCTGCCAAACCATGATAGCGGGATACCCTCCCATTTCTCCAGGTCCTTCTCAAGGGTTCTAAGGAGGGGTTTGTAGTTTAGTTCATAGGTAGCTTACATTATTTTTTAACATGAGAGCCTATGAGGGATGGATGCCACTGGCATGTCTCAGCCATGTGTTAAATGTATATGTCATGAAGTTTTCATGACGTATCTGTTGAATAGATGATATTATAGACCATTGGTGGCGAACCTATGGCACGCATGCCAGAGAGGGTACTCGGAGCTGGTGATTGACTGGCAAAACTGGGCTGATTGGATCAGTCTGACCTGATTTTTGACAAAAATTTTTCCCATTGGTGGTAGTGCCACCTCTTCAGTGAATGTGGCTGAGTGATTAGTAGTGGGGCCCTAGATTCAGATCTCATTTAGGACTACATCTGCATGGACTTTGAAAAACTCCCCTGGTCAGATCTGAACCTAGAAATCCAGTACTGCAAGGCAGCAATGCTAACAACTGAGCCACCACACTTTATTTTTGTTTTCTAGACGAGGAGCAGAAGAATGAACATAAGAACTCTATTTATATGTTGCCGTTAGTAAGATTTGAACCTAGAACTCCAGCATTGCAAGGCAGCTAAATAGTGTTGCTTGTCTTGATTGGCTGAGTGATAAAATTGACCCGATGTTTGCCAAATCGATTCGGGTAAATCCAACCAAATTTTTGATGAAAATCGAATTTCCGAAGATGCCTGCTACAAAGGTCAGAGTGCAGCCAATCAGAAGCCAGGGTGTCTTTGATTATGTCACCAAATGTGTCCTCCATCTTGCATATGGGCTACAATTTCATTGGACACTTGCATCAAATGACCTAACCCTATATAACACATGCACAGTATAACCAGTGGCCGTTTTCCAGTTGAGCACAGGACTGAGAAGCTACATCACGATTATATGCTCATATGAAACGTGCTCTGTTGTTAGGGACAGATAAACTACTGAGACTATATTCCTGCTGAATGTGAAAGCTTGTATACTAGCAGAGAACATAAAGGTGTTCTATTGGAGGGAGCAGAGAGAGAGAAGCTGCATCACGTTTATATGCTTATACGAAACATGGTTTGTATTAGAGATGAGCGAGCACCAAAATGCTCGGGTGCTTGTTACTCGGGACGAAATTTTCGCAATGCTCGAGGGTTCGTTTCGAATAACGAACCCCATTGAAGTCAATGGGCGACCCGAGCATTTTTGTATTTCGCCGATGCTCGCTAAGGTTTCCATGTGTGAAAATCTGGGCAATTCAAGAAAGTGATGGGAACGACACAGCAACGGATAGGGCAGGCGAGGGGCTACATGTTGGGCTGCATCTCAAGTTCACAGGTCCCACTATTAAGCCACAATACCGGCAAGAGTGGGGCCCCCCCCTCCCAACAACTTTTACTTCTGAAAAGCCCTCATTAACATGGCATACCTTAGCTAAGCACCACACTACCTACAACAAAAG
The DNA here is from genome assembly GCF_035609145.1 of Eleutherodactylus coqui. Taxonomy (NCBI): domain Eukaryota; kingdom Metazoa; phylum Chordata; class Amphibia; order Anura; family Eleutherodactylidae; genus Eleutherodactylus; species Eleutherodactylus coqui. The sequence goes on along the minus strand of NC_089838.1, from coordinate 218,827,106 downwards.
CACAATCACTGCCTGCATGACACTCTTCTGCCACTTCTCCTGGGTTACATGCTGCCCAACCCCCCTCCCCCCTGCACGACGCAGTGTCCACAGCGCACACCAAACTGTCCCTGCGCAGCCTTCAGCTGCCCTCATGCCACACCACCCTCATGTCTATTTATAAGTGCGTCTGCCATGAGGAGGAACTGCAGGCACACACTGCAGAGGGTTGGCACGGCTAGGCAGCGACCCTCTTTAAAAGTGGTGGGGCGATAGCCCACAATGCTGTACAGAAGCAATGAGAAATATAATCCTGTGCCACCGCCATCAGGAGCTGCACACGTGGGCATAGCAATGGGGAACCTATGTGCCACACACTATTCATTCTGTCAAGGTGTCTGCATGCCCCAGTCAGACTGGTAATATGTACCTTAACAGTAACCGCGTTGGTGGTAATGTGGTGGTGACTGCGGACCTAGTAGCGCGGTTTTATTTTGTTGGTTTTCGGAATGTGGCCAGGATTAAGTGGGCCGTGGCGGGGGGATGGTGGGGGGGCTCTCTTGTTGTGTCGGTAAAGGTGAAATTCTTGGACTGCCACCAGACGAACCAGTGCAAAGGCATTTGCCAAGAATGTTTTCATTGTTGGAGGAGGAGGGGGATGTTTTTGAGGCACTATGTGTCCTCTCCACGTGTCCGTGGTTATATGCACCTTAACAGTAACCGCGTTGGTGGTAATGTGGTGGTGATTGCGGACCTAGTAGCGCGGTTTTATTTTGTTGGTTTTCGGAATGTGGCCAGGATTAAGTGGGCCGTGGCGGGGGATGTTTTTGAGGCACTACGTGTCCTCTCCACGTGTCCGTGGTTATATGCACCTTAACAGTAACCGCGTTGGTGGGAAATGGCCTCGCCGCCATCATGTCTTTGGGAAGCCTCTGTTTCCACACCCCAGAGACATACCATTAGCAGCGGTATAGGCAGAGCCCATAATTCGTAACATTTCAGCCGTAGCATTAGGACAGGCCCCACTAACATATCACTAGCAGCATTATAGGGGGAGCACAGTATTAGTTCCATTTCAGTAATAGTAGCACTCAAGACAGGCCCCAGTAACAATTCCGAAGCAGCAGTATAGTGGGAGCGCAGTCTTCGTTCCATTTCAGTAATAGTAGCACTCAAGACAGGCCCCAGTAACAATTCCGAAGCAGCAGTATAGGAGGAGCATAGTCTAAGTTCCATTTAAGTAATAGTAGCAGCCTACACAGGCCCCAGGAACAATTCCGAAGCAGCAGTATAGTGGGAGCGCAGTCTTAGTTCCATTTCAGTAGCTGCAGTATAGCCAAGGCCCAAGTTACATTTATGTAGCTAAAGTGTAGGCCAACCCCACACACCTTTCTGTACCATGAGTGCAGGCGAAGAACATAGAAATTGCTATGATTACACTGTAGGTGAGGGCCTAAAAAAATTGGTGTACCAACAGTACTAATGTACCTCAGTAAAAATTGGCCATGCCCAACCAAGATGGCAGGTGAAACCCATTAATCGCTTTGGTTAATGTGGCTTAAATGGTAACTAGGCCTGGAGGCAGCCCAGTTTAACGAAAAATTGGTTCAAGTTAAAGTTCCAACGCTTTTAAGAGCATTGAAACGTATAAAAAATTTTTAGAAAAATTATATGAGTGAGCCTTGTGGCCCTAAGAAAAATTGCCCGTTCAGCGTGATTACGTGAGGTTTCAGGAGGAGGAGCAGGAGGAGGAGGAGGAATATTATACACAGATTGATGAAGCAGAAATGTCCCCGTTTTGGATGGTGAGAGAGAACGATGCTTCCATCCGCGGGTGCAGCCTACGTATTGCTTAGGTATCGCTGCTGTCCGCTGGTGGAGAAGAGAAGTCTGGGGAAATCCAGGCTTTGTTCATCTTGATGAGTGTTAGCCTGTCGGCACTGTCGGTTGACAGGCGGGTACGCTTATCTGTGATGATTCCCCCAGCCGCACTAAACACCCTCTCCGACAAGACACTAGCCGCAGGACAAGCAAGCACCTCCAGGGCATACAGCGCTAGTTCAGGCCACGTGTCCAGCTTCGACACCCAGTAGTTGTAGGTGGCAGAGGCGTCACGGAGGATGGTCATGCGATCGGCTACGTACTCCCTCACCATCCTTTTACAGTGCTCCCGCCGACTCAGCCTTGACTGGGGAGCGGTGACACAGTCTTGCTGGGGAGCCATAAAGCTGTCCAGGCCCTTAAAGACTGTTGCACTGCCTGGGCTGTACATGCTGCTCGATCTCCGCACCTCCCCTGCTACCTGGCCCTCGGAACTGCGCCTTCTGCCACTAGCGCTGTCGGATGGGAATTTTACCATCAGCTTGTCCGCCAGGGTCCTGTGGTATAGCAACACTCTCGAACCCCTTTCCTCTTCGGGAATGAGAGTGGGAAGGTTCTCCTTATAGCGTGGGTCGAGCAGTGTGTACACCCAGTAATCCATAGTAGCCAGAATGCGTGTAACGCGAGGGTCATGAGAAAGGCATCCTAACATGAAGTCAGCCATGTGTGCCAGGGTACCTGTACGCAACACATGGCTGTCTTCACTAGGAAGATCACTTTCAGGATCCTCCTCCTCCTCCTCCTCCTCCTCCTCCTCAGGCCATACACGCTGAAAGGATGACAGGCAAGCAGCAGGGGCACCGTCAGCAGTGGGCCAAGCTGTCTCTTCCCCCTCCTCCTCATCCTCCTCATGCTCCTCCTCCTCCTCCTGAATGCGCTGAGATATAGACAGGAGGGTGCTCTGACTATCCAGCGACATACTGTCTTCCCCCGCCTCCGTTTCCGAGCGCAAAGCATCTGCCTTTATGCTTTACAGGGAACTTCTCAAGATGCATAGCAGAGGAATGGTGACGCTAATGATTGCAGCATCGCCGCTCACCACCTGGGTAGACTGCTCAAAGTTTCCAAGGACCTGGCAGATGTCTGCCAACCAGGCCCACTCTTCAGAAAATAATTGAGGAGGCTGACTCCCACTGCGCCGCCCATGTTGGAGTTGGTATTCCACTATAGCTCTACGCTGCTCATAGATCCTGGCCAACATGTGGAGCGTAGAGTTCCACCGTGTGGGCACGTCGCACAGCAGTCAGTGCACTGGCAGATTAAAGCGATGTTGCAGGGTGCGCAGGGTGGCAGCGTGCGTGTGGGACTGGCGGAAATGTGCGCAGAGCCGGCGCACCTTTACGAGCAGGTCTGACAAGCGTGGGAAGCTTTTCAGAAAGCGCTGAACCACCAAATTAAAGACGTGGGCCAGGCATGGCACGTGCGTGAGGCTGCCGAGCTGCAGAGCCGCCACCAGGTTACGGCCGTTGTCACACACGACCATGCCCGGTTGGAGGCTCAGCGGCGCAAGCCAGCGGTCGGTCTGCTCTGTCAGACCCTGCAGCAGTTCGTGGGCCGTGTGCCTCTTATCTCCTAAGCTGAGTAGTTTCAGCACGGCCTGCTGACGCTTGCCCACCGCTGTGCTGCCACGCCGCGCGACACCGACTGCTGGCGACGTGCTGCTGCTGCTGACACATCTTGATTGCGAGACAGAGGTTGCGGAGGAGGAGGGTGGTTTAGTGGAGGAAGCATACACCGCCGCAGATACCAGCACCGAGCTGGGGCCCGCAATTCTGGGGGTGGGTAGGACGTGAGCGGTCCCAGGCTCTGACTCTGTCCCAGCCTCCACTAAATTCACCCAATGTGCCGTCAGGGAGATGTAGTAGCCCTGGCCGCCTGTGCTTGTCCACGTGTCCGTTGTTAAGTGGACCTTGGCAGTAACCACGTTGGTGAGGGCGCGTACAATGTTTCCGGAGACATGGTCGTGCAGGGCTGGGACGGCACATCAGGAAAAGTAGTGGCGACTGGGAACTGAGAAGCGCGGGGCCGCCGCCTCCATCATACTTTTGAAGGACTCCGTTTCCACAACCCTATACGGCAGCATCTCCAGGCTGATAAATTTGGCTATGTGGACGGTTAACGCTTGAGCGTGCGGGTGCGTGGCGGCGTACTTGCGCTTGCGCTCCAACAGTTGCGCTAACGACAGCTGGACGGTGCGCTGACAGACACTGGTGGATGGGGCCGAGGACAGCGGAGGTGAGGGTGTGGGTGCAGGCCATGAGACGGTAGTGCCTGTGTCCTGAGAGGGGGGTTGTATCTCAGTGGCAGGTTGGGGCACAGGGGGAGAGGCAGCGGTGCAAACCGGAGGCGGTGAACGGCCTTCGTCCCACCTTGTGGGGTGCTTGGCCATCATATGTCTGCGCATGCTGGTGGTGGTGAGGCTGTTGGTGGTGGCTCCCCGGCTGATCTTGGCGCGACAAAGGTTGCACACCACTGTTCGTCGGTCGTCAGGCGCCTCTGTGAAAAACTGCCAGACCTTAGAGCACCTTGGCCTCTGCAGGGTGGCATGGCGCGAGGGTGCGCTTTGGGAAACAGTTGGTGGATTATTCGGTCTGGCCCTGCCTCTACCCCTGGCCACCGCACTGCCTCTTGCAACCTGCCCTGCTGCTGCCCTTGCCTCCCCCTCTGAAGACCTGTCCTGAGTAGGCGTTGCAAACCAGGTGGGATCAGTCACCTCATCGTCCTGCTGCTCTTCCTCCGAATCCTCTGTGCGCTCCTCCCTCGGACTTACTGCCCTCACTACTACCTGACTGCAAGACAACTGTGTCTCATCGTCATCGTCCTCCTCACCCACAGAAAGGTCTTGAGACAGTTGGCGGAAGTCCCCAGCCTCATCCCCCGGACCCCGGGAGCTTTGCAATGGTTGTGCATCAGTGACGATAAACTCCTCTGGTGGGAGAGGAACCACTGCTGCCCAATCAGAGCAGGGGCCCGAGAACAGTTCCTGGGAGTCTTCCCGCTGCTGAGCATGTGTCATTGGAGTGGAGTGAGGAGGCTGGGAGGAAGGAGGAGCAGCAGACAGAGGATTCGGATTTGCAGCAGTGGACGGCGCAGAACTGTGGGTGGACGATAGGTTGCTCAAAGCACTTTCTGCCATCCACGACAGGACCTGCTCACACTGCTCATTTTCTAATAAAGGTCTCCCGCGTGGACCCATGAATTGTGCGATGAATGTCGGGACGCCAGAAACGTGCCTCTCTCCTAATCGCGCAGCAGTCGGCTGCGATACACCTGGATCAGGAGCTCGGCCTGTGCCCACACCCTGACTTGGGCCTCCGCGTCCTCGGCCGCGTCCACGTCCTCTAGGCCTACCCCTACCCCTCAGCATGCTGTATTACCAGTGATTTGATTTCCCAGGCAGGAAAGAAATTGGCGCAAGCCTGCAGGCCAAATATACTTTTTTCCCTTTTTTTTTAAAAGGAAAGGCCCACTGCGTCTATTCAATGAATAATAAGTTTAATAACTGTGTTGTGCCCCTGCAAATGTGTCACAGAACTTTAGTGTTGCAGAGTTATTAACTAGAGCAGAGCAAGGAATTTCACAGGCAGGAAAGAAAGTGGCGCAAGCCTGCTGTAAAACGTAGCTGGCTGCGTCTGATTTTTTAACGTTCTCCGCGCAGCACACACGTACCCAGAGCCCTGAGGAGTGTCAGAGGCATGCCAAATATACTTTTTTCCCTTTTTTTTAAAAGGAAAGGCCCACTGCGTCTATTCAATGAATAATAACTGTGTTGTGCCCCTGCAAATGTGTCACAGAACTTTAGTGTTGCAGAGTTATTAACTATGGCAGAGCAGGTATTTTCCAGGCAGGAAAGAAATTGTCACAAGCCTGCAGGCCAAATATACTTTTTTCCCTTTTTTTTTAAAAGGAAAGGCCCACTGCGTCTATTCAATGAATAATAAGTTTAATAACTGTGTTGCGCCCCTGCAAATGAGTCACAGAACTTTAGTGTTGCAGAGTTATTAACTAGAGCAGAGCAAGGAATTTCACAGGCAGGAAAGAAAGTGGCGCAAGCCTGCTGTAAAACGTAGCTGGCTGCGTCTGATTTTTTTACGTTCTCCACGCAGCACACACGTACCCAGAGCCCTGAGGAGTGTCAGAGGCAGGCCAAATATACTTTTTTCCCTTTTTTTTAAAAGGAAAGGCCCACTGCGTCTATTCAATGAATAATAACTGTGTTGTGGCCCTGCCTACACAATTCTGTCCCTGTAGTATCAATGCAGGGTGCAATGCTCTGCACAGCCGATTTTGAGAAGAAAAAAAAAAATGCAACACAGCTAACAGCAGCCTGCACAGTACTCCACACGGTTAAATGTGGCCCTAGAAAGGACCGTTGGGGTTGTTGAAGCCTACACTCACTCCTAACACTCTCCCTGCCTAACCACCACTTCTGTCCCTAATGCAGGGTGCAATGCTCTGCACAGCCGATTTTGAGAAAAAAAAAATATATCCACTGCTAACAGCAGCCTGCACACAGGTAGATGTGGCCCTAAGAAGGACCGTTGGGGTTCTTGAAGCCTACACTCACTACAAACACTCTCCCTACAGCAACTCCAATACAACTGGACTTTCCCTCAGTTAACTCACAAGGCATCTGAGGCGAGCCGCGGGAGGGGCCGATTTTTATACTCGGGTGACATCTGATCTCCCCAGCCACTCACAGCAGGGGGGTGGTATAGGGCTTGAACGTCACAGGGGGAAGTTGTAATGCCTTCCCTGTCTTTCAATTGGCCAGAAAAGCGCGCTAACGTCTCAAAGATGAAAGTGAAAGTAACCCGAACATCGCGTGGTACTCGTTAAGAGTAACGAGCATCCCGAACACCCTAATATTCGCACGAATATCAAGCTCGGACGAGTACGTTCGCTCATCTCTAGTTTGTATATTGGGAGAGGGTATATTTCAGCTAATGTAACTTTATACAGCAGCAAAGCAGACAGACAAACTGCTTTGGTATGCGGAATATTGCAGTTCACTGTTTGTGGTCTCAGAGTCTTTCAATGTTGCCAGTCAGGCTGCTACAAATTATTTGCAGACCATACACAGCTAGTTGGGTAAGGGGAATTCAATTACGCTGCACCAAACAGGTACAGTGCACAAATATGCAAGCCGTATTGCGTGATCTTCTGTTCTCACATATTGTGTCACCCTGGGATTGCAGCTTATTCAGTTGGCAGTGTTTTTTTTGTTAATCTAAAACAAAAAGAAACCCTAACAAGGAAACAGCAAATACACACAGTGTGTGTCAGTGGCCTGTGACGTTGTTCAGTCAGAGTCAGGCCACTACAAATTATTTTCAGGTTTTAGGCAACTAGTGGTTTTCTGTGACCTACAAAGTCAGCTGAGAAATTACATACAACTACACTAAAGTAAAAAATCAATAAGGCCGCCTGCAGATCAAGTAGCTAGGCCATAGAAAGGTTAAACTTGATTATTTCAATCGGGATAGCTATTTAACTATATAAGTCCTAGGGGACATAATCATTATATGGTGCTGTTAGGATAAGGAGGATGCAGGTGTGAAGTGGTGACTAATGTACATGATAAGACTGCACAGCACTCCTGTTCTTTGCATTGATAGGGGGCATTTGCGTCACTGACAACAGCCTTATGCTGTTAAAGGTGTTCAGTGGAAAGATTCTTCAACCCACATATATCACAGTAATAAACTTACGGCACACTTACACATCTTCATGCAAAGTGGAAAACTTATTGACATCTCATGTAAGTATTTCAAGTACTCCATCTCCATGTTATACTTCAGTAAGCTTTATAAAAAAACATCTAGACTTGTAAAATTGTATTACAATGTTTCAGTCCAAATAGATCCTTTTGAAATAATGTGCACAATATTGGGACATAAGGCCTCCCTCACAGCGTTTAACACTGTGTATTCAGCGCTGCGCTAAACGCTGTACAACGCTGCCATTCATTTCAATGGGGCTTCTCAGACAAGCGTTAAAGCGAAGCATTTTTAACGCTGTGATTTTAAAGCAATGTCTGTTCTGTTTTGGGGCGTTACAGCATTTTTAAACACTGTGCATCGCCCATTGATATAAATAGGCAGCGTTTTCAATGCTGCTGAAAACGCAGCATCGCTTTGTGCCGCATTTTTGATAGCGTTAAGCGCCCTAGCTACACTACGTGAAAAAAGAAAGAAAGGTGTTACTTGCCTAGCAGGCGCCGTCTGGGTCACTCCCACTGTTCTCCAGCATTCCTGCAGACTTACGTGCAGTTGTCAGCGCCGACAACAGAGCATCTCTTGCTGGTAAGGGGAATTAAAAACTCAGCCTCCAGCGAGAGATTGCACTGATTGGCTGAGCCAGCACTGGAGAACCAATCAGAGACAGCACTCAATGTAGCAATCACAGCCATTTAATGAAGAGAGAGATCTCATCCTTTTTACTTATTTTAAGCCTTTGCAATCCACTGTCTGACGTCTAAAGACATTCTAAATTATGGCTGTACAGCTCCAATGTTAGAAGACATCCGGCAGGGTATTCTTACTGTATATTACTGGCTGCTCTGTTGTTGGGGGCCTCTCCAGCATGTCCCATACTGCAGTACTGGCTCTAGCCAGCAGATGGCACCATTGTATAATGGCAGAAACAGAAAACCCCCTAGGAAATCTTGAATCCAAAATTGGATTGCAAAGGATTAATACACTTCAGGGCGCCCACCCACTGGCGATTTTTTTTCCTTTGCGTTTTGCGTTTTTTCTCAAGAGCAATTAGTTTTGAATGTACTCCTGTCCACTGGCGTTTTTTTTTTCAGTCCGTTGCAATTTTTAACATAGGAACTGTCAGTTGCATATGTGTCCTTATTTTTCTCTTAATGCACCCATGAATGTCAATGTAAATTAACGGAAAAAGCCGCGAAAATGCCGCGAAAAACGCCGCGAAAATCGCGCCGAAAAAGCTGCGTTTTTCACGCATGTAAATCGCAAACGCCAGTGGGTGGGCGCCCTCAGGGTGACTACCCACTACAGTTTTTTTTCACTGCGAAATTCGCAGCATTTTCTTTCTGCAGGGGTCTATGGGACTTGTAATGTTAAAATCGCGATCGCGCAAAATCGCGCGATTTTGCGCGATTGCGATTTTAACATTACAAGTCCCATAGATCCCTGCAGAAAATAAACCGTGAATTTCGCAGTGAAAAAAAACCTGTAGTGGGTAGTCACCCTAAGGGCGCCCACCCACTGGCGTTTGCGATTTTCGTGCGTGAAAAACGCAGCGTTTTCGGCCCGTTTTTGCTGCGTTTTCCGTGCGTTTTTTGCGGCGTTTTTGCAGCTTTTTCGCGCCTTTTCCATTAATTTCCATTGACATTCATGGGTGCATTAGGAGAAAAATAAGGACACATATGCAACTGACAGTTCCTATGTTAAAAATCGCAACGCACCGCAAAAAAAAACGCCAGTGGACAGGAGTACATTCAATTCTAATTGCTCTTGAGAAAAAACGCAAAACGCAAAGAAAAAAAAAATCGCCAGTGGGTGGGCGCCCTAATACTTGTACAATTAAAGGCTTCAGGCGCCTTTGACATGGAAAAAAGATATTTTGATATAAGTTAGTGGTTACAGTGAGTTAGAAAAACTTTTCTCGTGTGGTCGTGTCCCTCCTAGTAATACATGCTGGATGTGAGGTGTGTGTTTTCAGGATGCTGTTGCCGTCAATAATTCTCATGAATCAGCCAGCTTTGGTCCTAGATTGCTATTTCCTTCTACAGCACCAGATCTCCTCTCTTAGGCCGAATGCCCACGGACGGATTATCGCAGTCAATGGAAGCCGTCCGTCCAGCGATATTCCGCGCAGTGAGCACTGCGGAAGTATAGTGAGGATCAGCGTCACAGCTCAGCGCTGGCATGTCATGTGCTGCACTGCACATGCGTGGCAGCACTCCGGGCGAGACACTCACGGCGGACCCGGAGAGGGGCGCGGGGCCTGATTTCTCTGCAATCTTTCGCAGGTGGAATCCGACTCAGCCGTAGGCATGAGGCTTTATGTGCTGACAAACACTGATGCTGAGGACTATGTGATTCCGCTTACACTCTGCGTAAGTTCTCTCTCAGGCTGCTTTGAAATCATGTTTTTATACCATGCAGCTTACATTATTTTTTTATTTTTTTTCGACATGTGACTGCTGCAGCCAATCAGTGACCACAGCAGTGATCTTTTGTTCAATAAACGCCGAAACGTTTTTTTTTTTCAACAGCCCCCCCCGTTCGGCGCGAGACAACCCCGATGCAGGGGTTAAACAAGAACACCGGACAGCGCTTACCTGAATCCCCGCGCTCCGGTGACTTCTTACTTACCTGCTGAAGATGGCCGCCGGGATCTTCTCCCTCGGTGGACCGCAGGGCTTCTGTGCGGTCCATTGCCGATTCCAGCCTCCTGATTGGCTGGAATCGGCACGTGACGGGGCGGAGCTACAAGGAGTCGCTCTCCGGCACGAGCGGCCCCATTCAGAAAAGAAGAAGACCCGGACTGCGCAAGCGCGTCTAATCTGGCGATTAGATGCTGAAAATTAGACGGCTCCATGGAAACGAGGACGCTAGCAACGGAGCAGGTAAGTGAAAAACTTCTTATAACTTCTGTATGGCTCATAATTAATGCACAATGTACATTACAAAGTGCATTAATATGGCCATACAGAAGTGTATAGACCCACTTTGTTTCGCGGGACAACCCCTTTAAGGCAAAACAGTTACATTGACACGTAAATGATTTTAAACATGGACAGAGCACTCATGGCCCCATGAATCTTATTGCAATAAATTCCTATTCAAACAAAGATGCGTTTTGCTTGTAATTTGTCATCTCGTAAACAGTAACATATGACAAGACAGGGGTTTGGGACCGGGGGGGAGGGAGGAGCGGGAAGAGGGGGAGGGGGGGTCCAGGTATTGGGTTCAATGGTATGGAGGCCAGCCTTGGTCGTTAGGTTTTATGAGCAAGAACCTGTTTGTAGCCATCTGGTGAATGAGGATGTCTCCCGTATATCTATCCACAATGCCCAGGTCTTATAGAAATTATCATAGCCCTGGGGGTCATCGGTTAGCCTCAGTCTCTCCATCCGGGCTATTTCGTCTATTGCCCCCACCCACGCGTGTCTGGGAACCTCCTTGTCCTGTTTCCAGAACCTGGGGATTGACAGGCGGGTTGCCAAAATGAAGAATTTTAAGAGGCCTTTTTTGAGGGACAGGGTGTTGGGGGCAATCGACAAAAGCGCCAGCTCCGGTGTCATGTCCAGAGTCTCCCTGCACGTACTCTCATACAGGTTTTTCACTTGGTGCCAGATGGATGCGACCATGGGGCATTCCCACCAAATGTGAAGCATCGAGCCGGTCTCTGCTTTGCAGCGCCAGCAGGTGCTCGAGGTTGATGGGAAGATGGTATGCAATCTTTCCGGAGTCATGTACCATCTAGATAAAATTTTGAAGTTTAGCTCCTGGATTCTGCTCGCGATGGACATCTTATGTGTGAGCAGAAAAGCCCTGGACCAGAGCTCCTCTGGGACCGGCCGGCCTAGCGCCTCTTCCTACGCCCCCACCCACCTGGGGCGATGGTCGCCTAGTTTTTCGTCTAGTAGTTGGTTATATAGCAATGAGACTGTGTCTCTGGGCGTTTCCGAAGCGCAACATAACTTCTCGAAGGGGGTGAGGTTCGATTTCCAGCCCCCCGCAGGTTTTATTCTCTCCAGGTAACTACGGATTTGGAGGAATTGCATCCATGAGCCCGGGGGAGAGCTCGCTGTTCCTCTATTATCTGCCATCTCTCGCAGCCTTCCCGACTCCAACACCTCCCCTATCCTTGCCTCCACTGCGAGTGGCATGAACCTCAGGTTGCGTGCATGCTGTGTTGCTGGGAGTTGTGGGTTGCCAGCTAGTGGTGTGAGAGGCCCTGGTATCGACACGTCGCACCCCCCTCTCCAGGCCCCCAGGAGCGAGTTCATTAGGAACGAGATCGTCGATTTCTCATGTGTCCTCAGGCCGGGAACCCAGAACACCCCTCGCGTCTCGATGTCGTTACCATCATTCTCTATTTGCACCCACTGTTTGTCAGATCTATGGTGAAAGAGGTCTAATATGAGGGTGCCGATTGTCGCCTTATGATAGAGACGCAGGTCTGGGAGTCCCGCCCCCCCCCCCCCTCTTTTCGCTTGGTTAGGCTTTTGTAGCTAAGTCTCCTGGATCCTCCTTTCCATACAATTTTAAGGATTTGGCTACGTAGTTTATCGAAAAAGGCTTTTGGCGGGTTACGTGGTGCGGTCTGAAATATGTATAGGACCCTTGGGAGGATATCCATTTTGATCGCACTCATCCTGCCAAACCATGATAGCGGGATACCCTCCCATTTCTCCAGGTCCTTCTCAAGGGTTCTAAGGAGGGGTTTGTAGTTTAGTTCATAGGTAGCTTACATTATTTTTTAACATGAGAGCCTATGAGGGATGGATGCCACTGGCATGTCTCAGCCATGTGTTAAATGTATATGTCATGAAGTTTTCATGACGTATCTGTTGAATAGATGATATTATAGACCATTGGTGGCGAACCTATGGCACGCATGCCAGAGAGGGTACTCGGAGCTGGTGTTACATAATTTAGTTATGCACAGTGGCTGTACAATGAACATAAAATCAGTTTCGCATCTGTATGAATAACTAATGACACAGTGCATGGCTTCAAAACCCGTTGCCCTAGGCGAAATATGACTACAGATTTGGACTCGACACACTCAGCTTATTATAGGACACATGAAACACCACAAGTAGCAGACATTTTTTTTCTATGATCCAGTGAAATGGGAAATCTTGTGATGTTATCTGGCAAAGACAACCTGATTAGATGGACTTTGTATTAGCCTGATGAGGGTGGCAGTATATTTCTATACAGTCAACAGAATGCATGCAGTTCCTAGAATGGTGAGCATTATGGTATAGATTTGTGTTATACTGACCAATTTTGGAGTAAAGATTAGAGATGAGCGAACGTACTCGTCCGAGCTTGATACTCGTTCGAGTATTAGGGTGTTCGAGATGCTCGTTACTCGAGACGAGTACCACGCGATGTTCGAGTTACTTTCACTTTCATCTCTGAGACGTTAGCGCGCTTTTCTGGCCAATAGAAAGACAGGGAAGGCATTACAACTTCCCCCTGCGACGTTCAAGCCCTATACCACCCCCCTGCAGTGAGTGGCTGGCGAGATCAGGTGTCACCCGAGTATTAAAATCTGCCCGCCCGCGGCTCGCCACAGATGCATTCTGACATAGTTCAGGGAAAGTGCTGTTGGTGCCGGAGCTGCTATAGGTAGAGTGTTAGGAGTGATTTTAGGCTTCAAGAACCCCAACAGTCCTTCTTAGGCCATAAAAATCGCAGATCGCACCTATCTGTGATCTGCGATTCCTGTTCTCTTCTCTATATGCGCTCAATGGGGCCGGCGGCAGCAGCGCCGACCCCATTCAGAACATATAGAAGACAAATCATTCTTCTCTGCCACAGCTGTAACAGCTGTGGCAGAGAAGAACGATGTTTGCCCATTGAATTCAATGGAGCTGGCAATACAGCAGGTTCCACTGAAGGCAATGGGCTGCCGGCGTGCGCAGGATGAATTGTCGGGAAGGGCTTAAATATATAACCCCTTCCCTGCAATTCATCCAGAAATGTGTTAAAATAAAAAAAAAAATATATATATATATACTTACCTTGTCCCGGCAGACGGAGTTCAGCCGCGGCGGCCGGCAGTGGGTGTGAAGGGGGTGTGAGTCAGACTCAGCGCTGAGCCAATCAGGGGGCAGGTCTGACTCACACCCCCTTCACACCCACTGTAGGCCGGCCGCGCTGAACTCCGTCTGCCGGGACAAGGTAAGTATATACCGGTATATTTTTTTTATTTTTACACATTTCTGGATGAATTGCAGGGAAGGGCTTCTATATTTAAGCCCTTCCCGACAATTCATCCCGCGCACGCCGGCAGCCCATTGCTTTCAGTGGAACCTGCCGGCTCCATTGAATTCAATGGGCTAACATCATTCTTCTCTGCCACAGCTGTTACTGCTGTGGCAGAGGAGAACGATCTTTATGCTGACAGTGCGGGGGGGGGGGGGGGGGCACTCTTGCCGCTATTGTGGCTCAATAGTGGGACCTGGGAACTTGAGATGCAGCCCAACATGTAGCCCCTCGCCTGCCCTATCCGTTGCTGTGCCGTTCCCATCACTTTCTTGAATTGCCCCGATTTTCACAAATGAAAACCTTAGCGAGCATCGGCGATATACAAAAATGCTCGGGTCGCCCATTGACTTCAATGGGGTTCGTTACTCGAAACGAACCCTCGAGCATCGCGATAATTTCGTCCTGAGTAATGAGCAACCGAGCATTTTGGTGCTCGCTCATCTCTAGTAAAGATCAGATAAGATGGCTGTCATATAGATAGAAGTGACTATCCCATTATAATGTGTGAATCATAAATTCCACATAAGTAGATGCCTAGCAATTTTGCTGTGCTTAATAAACATGTAATGAACAGGCTTTATCTATCTATCTATCTATCTATCAAACCTCAGCATTCAGGTTAAATTGCTGTGTTGGCACTTTACGATAAAAAAGTGGGTTTTGGATTGCAGTTTGGGCACTCGGTCATCAGTGTTAACCCCTTGAGTGGTACGCCCGGAAATTTTCCGGGACGAGCTCCACTGCCAATAGTGATATAGCCATAAGCTGTGACATTGTGCTCTGCCTGCACAGACCCACAGAGAACAAAGCATGACATTGAGAAGCAGAAGATATTGCCGATATGCCGGCAATCTTCTGCTTCTAAGTCTCCTGCTTTGTTTATAGGTTGCCATAGAGACCATCGGCTTGTCAGAAGCAAGCCGATGGTCTCTGTGGCAGGGAGAGCTAGTGCTTGGCTGTCAGAGGACAGCTAGGTACTAGCTCTTACAGCAGAGATCAGAGAAAACCTCTGATCTCTGCTGGGTTAACCCTTTACATGCTGCAGTCTGTAGCATGTGACTGCAGCATGTAAAGGGCTGTCATCATCAGACCCCCGGAAAGTGATCAGGGGGTCCTGATGGGTCCCTGTGGAAGTTCCCTAAAGGGACAAAAAAAAAAAAAAAGTAAAAAAAAAAAACGAAAGTAAAAAAAATTATAAAAAAAAATAAAAATAAAAACACTTGTCTCCCTTTACTTTGTAAAAAAATGTAAAATAAAATCACACATGTGGTATCCCTGCGTCATAATGACCCAGAGAAGGAAGTTGGTACATTATTTAACCCCTTAATGACATGGCCTATTTTTTTCTTTTTTCCCCCATTTCTTTTTTTCCTCCCAGAAACATAAAAACTGTATAAATTTGGTATCGCCGGAATTGTGCTGACTCAGAGAATAACGATATCACATTATTTATTCTGCATGTTGAACGCCGTAAAAATGAAATCCAAAAAACAAATGGCAGAATTTATTTTTTTTCCCTCAATCTCCCTACAAATGTTTTTACAAAAGTTATGCAATATGTTATATATACCCCAAAATTATGCCATCAAAAAGTACAACTTGTCCCGCAAAAAACAAGCCCTCATATGGCCTGGTCAATGGAAAAATGAAAAAGTTATGGCTCTTGGAACGCAACTGCAAAATTAGTTGAAATTCAATGATTAGACCATTTAAAAAACCTGCCCTGGTGGGCACGACAGGGTCGTAGGAAACCCGCCACTCAAGGGGATAAAGGCTATGGGTGATAGATACCGAAAAATGGCATCTGCCACCCATAGGCTATAATCAATATTAACAGATACACTATATAAAACTATTGAACAGCTCATGACATGTGCCATAATTAGTGTTGCTTATCATGATCGGCAGGCAAAACTGGGCTGATTGGATCAGTCTGACCTAATTTTTGACAAAAATTTTTCCCATTGGTGGTAGTGCCACCTCTTCAGTGAATGTGGCTGAGTGATTAGTAGTGGGGCCCTAGATTCAGATCTCATTTAGGACTACATCTGCATGGACTTTGAAAAACTCCCCTGGTCAGATATGAACCTAGAAATCCAGTACTGCAAGGCAGCAGTGCTAACAACTGAGCCACCACACTTTATTTTTGTTTTCTAGACGAGGAGCAGAAGAATGAACATAAGAACTCTATTTATATGTTGCCCTTAGTAAGATTTGAACCTAGAACTCCGGCATTGCAAGGCAACGGTGCTAAATAGTGTTGCTCGTCTTGACCGGCTGAGTGATAAAATTGACCCAGTTTTTGCCAAATCGATTCGGGTAAATCAAACCCAATTTTTGATGAAAATCGAATTTCCGAAAATGCCTGCTCCAAAGGTCAGAGTGCAGCGTGCAGCCAATCAGAAGCCAGGGTGTCTTTGATTATGTCACCAAATGTGTCCTCCATCTTGCATATGGGCTACAATTTCATTGGACGCTTGCATCAAATGACCTAGCCCTATATAACACATGCACAGTATAACCAGCGGCCGTTTTCCAGTTGAGCACAGGACAGAGAAGCTACATCACGATTATATGCTCATATGAAACGTGCTCTGTTGTTAGTGTGGGGGGGGGGGGGGTCTTGAACGCAGACCAAAATGCGAATGTTGCCTGAGTCCAAATTAAGAGGAAATATTATATTGAGTACTCATAGTTGAGAACCATAATAAACCACTATCCACACAGTCTAGTGATCAGAATGAGTTCTCGTTTATTGTTGAACATTGCTTAGTCTTTATGCAAGATGAAAAGAAGGCGTTTCCAAATGTTACCTGATACCAAGTTTCAATCTACTTTTGCTGACCAAGTCCACATTCCAACAGATTACAATAGGGCTGTAAATCAAAAGCCTTCTAAACAAAAGGTATCAGCAAAACTGTTTGAAGTGGACATAAAACAGTTACATACAGATGGCTCCATACTGTCTGAGTACATTTCTTCCTAAACCAGAATGTAATCTTCAAGGTCCATCAACAATTTGCACATCAAAAGAGGGGGCATTGTTTCTAGTTAAACACATAGAACTGGTTTTAACCACCTACTTGGGAGTCAGTACATTGTTAAAAAGTTGGGATTCAGTAAGATAGCTGAATAAAATCTAATTAATCATACATTTAGTATTCTAAAATCAATATTCAAATAAACGCTTGAATATACCTTTTTACATATGATTCTATATCCAAATTCTACTAGCAACTTCCGGAATGTTTTACATATTTTTCATTTCCATAATACATAACATTATATAACCAAATAACTAATGTCACATTTATTACACTGTTTCCTTATCTTTCTTATGTTAGGTTATTAAAAATATGATTGACCCCTATCAATCCCCCATTTGGACATCAGAGCCACCATTATCTCCTGGTTCTGTCACACGTTGGTGCCGGCTTCAGCCGGGTCCCCAGGTAGGAATGGTGCACTCTATGTCCATCTAGGATATCAAGACATTTAAACATAATATCAGATATTGCAAGTCAATCAAGTTTACAATACAGTAATCTTAAATTTATCAACATCAATATCATCGTCATATTAGACATTTAAATGGGTGTAGAAAATCGGCATTCAGTACATTTAGCTATGCATGAAATTATTACCTTAATTGCAATATATACACATAAGATTATACTAGTCGGACGATTGCAGAGTATTTGAGAATCTTTAGTAGCTGTTACTTCTGTTGCCTTAATTTGTTGGCATTTCCCGATTTCCTTAGGGTCACAAGTAAAATTACAACACACTTCAGCCAATGCAACAGTTCTCACCTAAACCGAGTCAAATTCGTCCAATGTGTATGTTCAACGGTATCGCAATGGGTACAATATTCAAATATATTAAGGAAGGTGTTTTCCTGAACAACATTGTCATCTACTACATCACTATCATTGTGTACTTTTGAGTATATGTCTTGAAGAGTCTCTACAAGTGGGGACAGATAATAGACAAGTCCGCAAAATGTCCTCTCCACTCCTGAGGTTGGGCATACACATGTAGGAAATATTTGCCCATCCAGTCCATCGCTTCTCAATGTGGATCGTTTGTAGTGGTGTTTCCCAATAAGAAGACAGTCCAATAAGACAAAATGCAAAAGTCAAAATGTCCAGTACCTCCCCCACCCAAACAACGCCGGGATCCCACCCATCACTTTTCCTCTGGCTCGGGAACTTTCTTGCAGTGGGAGGCGTGTATCCACTTTTACAGAAGTAGGCGTTGACAACAGAACTTGGTATGGTCTATCAAACCTTGGGTCCAAGGCCTTTCTTTTTGCGATCACCCAGTCTCCAGGCTGCAAGAAATTAGTCCCCTCTAGGTTGTCAGGGTCTGGAATTGGGGAAAATACTGGATCGTGTGTTATTTTCAGTTTACGACATAGTTCTTGTACATATTCAATAACCTTATCACACCCCTGCTGTAGGGCCTGTGGATGGTACAGGCCTAATCTTGGCATAGAGCCAAACAACACTTCTTTTAACTTAAGCGTACCGTTTTAGTTCTTTCAACTCTGCCTAAACTCTGCGGGTGGTATGGAGTGTGAAATGCTTGTTCCACTCCCAGGGCTGACATCACCTCTCGCATCACTTCACCTGTAAAATGTGTACCTCTGTCACTCTCAATTGTCTCTAGTACCCCAAATCTACATACAAGTTCTGACACAAGTTTAGTCACTGTACATTGTGCGGTGGCTTTGAACAGGTCCACGCACACAAGGACGTTCTCATACCTGCCTGATTTGGGAAGCTGGATGTAATCGATTTGTAATCTCTGAAAGATGTACAGTGGTCTGGGGGTGCACTTCACATGCCTTCACATATGCCTTCGCCAACCTGTCGAACCCTGGAGCATACCATACCTTGTCCACAACAGAAACCATGGCATTCCGAGAGGCATGCACTTTCCCGTGAGCTAGGACGGCGAGGTGGGGGTAGGCAGCCGCTGGTACATCATCTACATCCCGTAGGACGCCAAATCCCAAATCAACAAGAGTGGTGGGACCAAGATCCAACTTACAGCACAAGGGGTCTTGCGTTCTGTCCTAGGAGAGCTGCAGCCTTGGCTGCCCTATCCCTTGCTCTCTGGTGACTGCCCCTGCGTGTGTGCTTTAACCTTTATTATGGCCACCTGTCCTGGCAACATGATAGCTTAATGGGCTTGCCTTGTGCCGTGAGAAAGCTCCTGGACCGCCAGATGGTTCCATAATCGTGTGCAGTACCAAAGGCGTGCCTGGAATCAGTGTAGATGTTAGCAGTGGTACCTTTCGCAATCGTACAGGCCTCAGTTAGAGCACGGAGCTCAGCCTCCTGCGCTGACATGTATGGCGGCAGTGGTTTTTGTACAAGCATCTCATTCAGTGTGACTACTTCAAAACCTGTTACAAACCTTCCTTCGTCATTCAGGTATCTAGATCCATCCACAAACATTTCAAGGTGGGGGTTTAGGAGAGGTTTGTCAGTGACATGTGCGAACCCAGCTGTCTCCTGCTCCATGAGCGCTGCACAATCATGCTGTTGTTCTGCGTCAAAGGCCTCCTCCTCATCAGTCAGAGAATTTGCAAAAAGCTGGTCCTCTGTACTTACTCCCCCATTTGAATCAGTGTCACCTAATGGTAATAAGGTGGCCGGATTCAAAGTGGTGCAACGTTGAAATGAGACATTGGATGAAGAGTGTAATGCAAGTTCCATTTTGATCTGTCTAGCAAGGGACAGATGTCTACGGCTTACCTGTGTCAGGATACCATGTATGTCATGTGGGGTGTAGGTCACCATGGTGTGATCTAAGAAGTTTCTCTTTGCTGGCTTTGCAGCCATTCTACTCTGATGGAGGAAACACAAAAGGCTTAGTGATGCATTGAGGTAACTATTTGTGTCAGCAGTACATAAAAGAAAATAAAAATTAAATCATCAACATATTACAAGAGGGCGGTGCCCTCGGGAATTGGCCAGGTGTCTGATACCAGCTTCATGCATCTGGTGAACTGGTTTTGGACTATTCTGTACCCCTTGTGGCAGCACTATCCAACAGTACTGCT
The DNA here is from genome assembly GCF_035609145.1 of Eleutherodactylus coqui. Lineage (NCBI taxonomy): Eukaryota > Metazoa > Chordata > Amphibia > Anura > Eleutherodactylidae > Eleutherodactylus > Eleutherodactylus coqui. The sequence goes on along the minus strand of NC_089838.1, from coordinate 218,807,189 downwards.
TTCCTCTGAAATTAAATGCAAACAAATACTGACAGTCTGTCGAGGTCCGTCTGACTGGTAGCCCAAAGGCTCGAAGAAACAACACTAAGAACTTGTTTCTCTGCGTGCGTAAGAGTGAAGACAGGGAGAGGTGTCATCCGACCGAAGGCCGGGTGACTTTCAGACCTGGGGTGTATATGAGCCTCACCGGACGAGTGAAGTTCGATACAAGATCCCAAGGGTCCCATCATTTCGGTTCCCAATATGCTTTCAGGACCTTCCAGCACAAGGAAGCGCATGAGGCATCGTGACCCTTTAAACATTACCTCTAGCGGTTCAGTTTCTGCCAGCTGAATCGGCACTCCTGAAACCCCTTGCACCTATTACTGCTAGACAATCAGGCTGGTATTCTATTTAAAATAGATCAGAACCTTGTTGCAAAAAAAAAAAAAAAATTTAGAAATTGCTGACATGCAATACCTGGATCAACTATGTCAGATGTCCAGTTCCTTAGGCTAAGCAATGACCCAGGAATTGGAGTTTGTCTTGGAGGTGACTTACTATTTGTCAGGACCTGCAGAAAGCTGAGTGTCTGCAGTAGCTATCAAGACAAATACATGAGCCGGATCTACCAAGAGAGCAGTTAGTTTACAAACCTCCTCTGAACTGTCACTTGAGGTCTCAACCCGTACCGATCCATCCGGTGAAAATTTGATGGATGCAGATAAGGCTTGTAAGATATTAGTACAAATAACAGAGACATGAATTACAACAAGGCAGAATAATCCACAAACATCTATCCACATTGAAATATGATATTCTTTAAGCAAATTCATTATTAATCTGATCCTGCCTGCAATGTCTCATCAAATTTGAGAAAAAAAAACTTTTCCTAACTGCCCAAGCTTCTCACCCCCTCCTTTGTAGACAAAAGAAGGATGAAACATTACGTACTTTTACATCATCTAGCTCCACCCCTTCGATGCTGGTCGTCTGCATGTCTCTCCTACAGAACATTCTCTCAGAGACAGTACAATACTAACAGCATTTAGCAGTGATATAGACGTCCAACCAATTACAGAACTGACATTTACCCAAAAAGCAAAAATATATATATCTTAAAATCCCTATGTTCTCTATTTTTAAGACCGTATAATTCACATAATTCATTACAAGTTTCTTATTTCATCAGCGTCTGTCTTCCTTTCTATGACACTGAATTTTATCTCTCTATGAAACAGAACAATAGCTAAGATATTAATAAGCAACCTAAACATTCAGACTTTAAATAACATTAATCATTAGTAATTACAAGACGTATACTTCTCTGAGGATACGAATAGTTAAACACATAGAAAAGAAAACCTGCTAAGCGCTTCTAACAGCGCAACATTTTCTGCATTTTTAACCCTTATATCCTTAAAAGCCCCCACAGATGTGAGTGGGGTATAACTTTCTTACACTTAGAAATTAGACATTACAAGAACACTAAGACGTACAACAAAGATTAGTTTACATAACAACAAGACATACAAGACAAACTATAGTGGTTATTTGTCACATAATTGTCCACAGATTTTGCATGAACTTGCTTTATGTCCCAGAGGAACACAAACTATAAGAGGATTCCCTTTCTCTGATAACCCCTTACTGCCGTATCTATACTTGCCTTAATCCATCTGTCTAACATATTTTTATACAACCTTTTGACCATCTCTGAATCTTTTCCCCAAACTTGCTGGTCTAAGACTCCCAAAATTCTAAACACCTTACTACATTCTTCTTCCCACAGCTAACGTGCCTTCTTTATCTTTCTCTATTTCTCTAGCTGATTTCCATATAGGCATACTCCTTGCCCTGTACGTTTCCCATATTGTCTGTTCCTTTATCTAAACCGGCGTCTCTGATATCTTTCATATGCTTTTTCCCGTACTGTTACCAGAACTCATAGTTAAAGGTTCCCACTTTTCTAAGTCCTATCTGTCTATATATTTTATACGCTTGTCTGCATATGTCTCCCCCTTCCCTTTCTCACACAGCTTATGGACTTACCTCTTGATTTACCACTATCACACAGTATTGAGGATGCACACAGCTTTGCACACAGCTTCCTCTGGTAAATCTGGCGGTCACACAGACCTCTATTTGTCACACAGACCCCTATTTGTCACACAGACCCTTATTTGTCACACAGACCTTCTATTTGTCACACAGACCTTCTATTTGTCACATAGACCTTCTATTTGTCACACAGACCTTCCCACTATTCATCACTAAGTATACAGGACCTTATTTCACACAGTACACTAAGGACCCCTGGTCCCTGGTCCTGGGATAGTTTTATGGAACTACTACAGCAGTCACTTAGACTACTTAGGGGGGTTTAGGGGAGACCAGATCTCTCTTCTAAGGGAACTTCTGGTGATATTATAACAGACTCAGTAAAAGCAAATTATGGCTAACATGACACAGACTATCAACGTACAGATTTTAACAATTACTACAGGCAACATGGCAATATACACACAAGGGTTCTTCCGTCTAGAACGGTTACTAAGAACACCGTAAATAACAGGCAGAAGCGTCCTATATAACATGCAGCAACTCACCCCCTGTCGACACGAGACTGAATGAAGCCAGGAGAGCCCAGAGCTTGAGTTGGCAAGTCAAGGGCTTACCGTACACTGGTGTTTTGTAGATCTGGGGTCCCGTGGCCTCTGGTCCGGCTGGTCGGCAGGTAGTGTCGTCAGGTATCGGCTGCAGGTAAGGAGTTAGCCTCTGCCCCACGTTGGGCGCCAAATAAACTGTGGGGGGGTCTTGAACGCAGACCAAAATGCGAATGTTGCCTGAGTCCAAATTAAGAGGAAATATTATATTGAGTACTCATAGTTGAGAACCATAATAAACCACTATCCACACAGTCTAGTGATCAGAATGAGTTCTCGTTTATTGTTGAACATTGCTTAGTCTTTATGCAAGATGAAAAGAAGGCGTTTCCAAATGTTACCTGATACCAAGTTTCAATCTACTTTTGCTGACCAAGTCCACATTCCAACAGATTACAATAGGGCTGTAAATCAAAAGCCTTCTAAACAAAAGGTATCAGCAAAACTGTTTGAAGTGGACATAAAACAGTTACATACAGATGGCTCCATACTGTCTGAGTACATTTCTTCCTAAACCAGAATGTAATCTTCAAGGTCCATCAACAATTTGCACATCAAAAGAGGGGGCATTGTTTCTAGTTAAACACATAGAACTGGTTTTAACCACCTACTTGGGAGTCAGTACATTGTTAAAAAGTTGGGATTCAGTAAGATAGCTGAATAAAATCTAATTAATCATACATTTAGTATTCTAAAATCAATATTCAAATAAACGCTTGAATATACCTTTTTACATATGATTCTATATCCAAATTCTACTAGCAACTTCCGGAATGTTTTACATATTTTTCATTTCCATAATACATAACATTATATAACTAAATAACTAATGTCACATTTATTACACTGTTTCCTTATCTTTCTTATGTTAGGTTATTAAAAATATGATTGACCCCTATCATTAGGGACAGATAATCTATTGAGAATATATTCCTGTTGGGTGTGAAAGCTTGTATACCAGCAGAAAACATAAAGGTGTTCTATTGGAGGGAGCAGAGAGAGAAGCTGCATCACGTTTATATGCTTATACGAAACATGGTCTGTACATTGGGAGAGGGTATATTTCAGCTAATGTCACTTTATACAGCAGCAAGGCAGACAGACAAACTATGCTTTGGCGTGGGGAATATTGCAGTTCACCGTTTGTGGTCTCAGAGTCTTTCAATGTTGCCAGTCAGGCTGCTAAAAATTATTTGCAGACCATACACAGCTAGTTGGGTAAGGGGAATTCAATTACGCTGCACCAAACAGGTACAGTGCACAAATATGCAAGCAGTACTGCGTGATCTTCTGTTCTCACATATTTTGTCACCCTGGGATTGCAGTTTATTTAGTTGGCAGTGTTTTTTTTGTTAATCTAAAACAAAAAGAAACCCTAACAAGGAAACAGCAAATACACACAGTGTGTGTCAGTGGCCTGTGACGTTGTTCAGGCCACTACAAATTATTTTCAGGTTTTAGGCAACTAGTGGTTTTCTGTGACCTACAAAGTCAGCTGAGAAATTACATACAACTACACTAAAGTAAAAAATCAATAAGGCTGCCTGCAGACGGCCGGGTCGGATCCGGCTGCGAGAATTCTCGCAGCGGGACCCGACCCGAGCGTTTGCAGAGAGTAGTGGGTCACTCACCTGCTCCCGCGGCCCCGGCTCTTTCATGTGCCTGCTGCCGGGCATGTGCAGAGCGAAGCCGGCGGCCGGCGAGTGACGTTTCTGTGTGGGGCTCTTAGAGCCCCGCACAGAAAAGAGCCCCACACAGAAATAGAGCATGCCGCGATTTGTTTGCCGCGCGAGATTTCGCACGGCCAAATCGCAGTCGTCTGCATAGGATTGCGTTTGTTAACGCAGTCCTATGGCAGCTTCCAGAGGCGGAAATTCTGCGGAAAATCCCGCCGTGGAATTTCCGCCCGTTTGCAGTGGCCTAAGAAATATGAATAAAGCAAGGGAGGTGATGGTGAGGGTTTGCAGAAGACAGGCCAAGTTGGCACTTCAAATGACTTCCACTGAAGCAGTAATTCCACGTTCTGCAGTAGGCAAAGCAAGGCCACTGCCATTCCTTCGAAGTGGTTCCGCCTGTGTATTACAGCTGCAGTACACAGAACAGACCGTAGAGTGGATGACACAGCATGCCTCAAGTACCACCACCTCCTTTTCCTCCCAATCGCAGGCACACAGCAGTCAGTCTGCACCAGTCGGCACCAGTCGGCCATCTGCATCACCCCTCTACTACTTCTTATGCCAAATCTCCAGCACCCTCCGAAGCAGTCCACATGGATCATTCTGAGTAGCTGTTTAGTCATTCAGTGTCATCGATGTCAATGAAGCAAAAACCCAGAAGCAGAACACCAAGACAATAAATACACTAATGCCCAACCAGTTTTTTCCTCTGAAGAGGAAGGTGAAGGTGGGTCAGCCCTCCACAGGCAATGTGCACTCCGGGGAATGTTGAAATGAAGGCTCCAGCTCCCAGTGCTCACAGTGACATAAAGACCACTCAGGAGGAAAAGGATGACAGAAGGAAAAGGAGGTGGAAGAAGATGAGATGCTTGATCCAACATGGGCAGACAGCAAGAGTCATGATAGCAGCTCACAGTGGGAGGATAAAGAAAGCTTTGCTCTCATCATCGGCTGCTAGCTATCACAGCAGCACTAACATTAGGCCCACGGCAAGGTCTGCTCACATTTTTGAAACCGCATGTGATGACAGAAGAGTAGTCATCTATAAGATCTGCAGTTTAAAATTTGTCAAGATCATAAACAACCTCAACACAACATGTATGAAAAGTCCCATGAACTCCCACCACTTGCTGCCTTGGAGAGTCCATCTGGGCCAGAGGGCAAAGGGTCAGCTTCCTCTTACTTTGCTGTAGCTGCCTCTTCCTCCATTTCCCTCCCTGTTCATGCAGTAATCTCTGAGCACAGAGAGGCAGTTTTGTTTAGGGGCAGTAGCATGCCTACTTCCTCTGTAGCTGACAACCATGCTACAGGTTTCAGAGCCAGGAATGGGAAACAGAGAACAGAAGTTGAGCCGCCACCATCACCACCACCTTCGTTAATATTAACATCTACCCCGTGTTCCAGCATGTCCTGTGTCAACAGCCAGCCCTCTACTCCCCGTGTATCAGAACGTGAAAAACAATTCACCGTAACCACCCAATCCATGAGCACAGAGACTGAATTCAAGCATAGCTCAGCTGCTTGCAATAAAAATGCTGGCCTTCAGGCTAGTCAACACAGACACGTTCTGCAACATTTTTTTGCCCAAAAAGCTATCCCTGCCCTGCACTGCTATGCGAGTGATAACATGTCCCTGGAATTGAAGAACACTGTCAATGGCAGGGTGCGCCTGACCATGGACACATAGTCCATGATGCATGGCCAAGAGCATTACATATCCTTAACAGCATACTGGGTAATTATGCTGTAAGTGGGGCATGAAGGCAAAAATTGTGGTCCATGTGTCATGGTACCCCAAAGAGTTGTGAGAAATTTATCCTTGTCTGCCCCCTCCTCCTTCTCTTCCTCTACCTCTTCACACCACTTTTCAACGACCTTCACATAAGCACAGTTATCCGTATGTGACAAAATCCAGCCTCCATACATGCAGTAAATGCCAAAATACTGTACTAAATCTGATCTGCTTAGGGGAGTGCATCCACATGGCCAAAGAGCTGTTGATGGCTCTGGAGGCAAAGGATGATACGTGTCTGATCTCGCATAATCTGAAGCCAGGCAAGGTCATGTGTGACAATGGGGTCAACCTGCTGGCAGCTCTTCAACCTCAGCAATCTCACACATGTACCTTGCTTGGCCCACTACCTGGTAGAGTAGTCCTTCCTAAACTATTACCCAGGCTTATATCCACTGCTGGAAAAGGCAGGGGAAGGGGGCTACGCAGTATTCCTTTTATCCAATATTAACCCCAGCTTCTCCATCTTATCTTACACCGCAGAAGAGAGAAGGGAAAGGCAAGAAGATGTGTGGTGGCTCAGTTGTTAGCACTGTTGCCTTGCAATTCTGGTGTCCAAGGTTCAAATCTGATAAAGGACTACGTTTGGATGAACGTTTTTTGCTTTCTTTGAGTTTATTTTTGTTTCAAAAATGATAACTCATAATGGATTTCCAGTTGACTTTTAGCAACTCAGAAAGCTGCAATGTAGTAATCTACATGACTGAACCATTGACCTAGAGTGGGCTACATTAGCAACATGAGTTTGTCCCAATTTCAAGCTATTTCAAGACTTTCAAACTTTCTTTGTGATATATAATTGCTTGCGCATTCTTTTTTGAATAACCAGAAGATTTCCAGCCACAGTTTGTCCATCTTTCTCATAATCGGCATACTAATTTTAGTTTCCATACTTGGATTAAAACAATTAAAAGGACACTAAGGTCTCTCTGTATACTGTATGTATTTAGTTTATTATTTATGTGAATAATAACTGCAGTAGATCTCACTGTATACTTTACTGCCATTTGTGACAAACCCCCTGGTTATCAGGCGGGAATCTGTGGAGCAGAGAGCGGGAGCAGTAGAGCCGCTGGGGGAAAGCTGCTGGAGTAATCCTCCAGTGGAAAGAAGGGGAGCTGGTCCCTGAGTGGCCGGTGGCCAGAGAGTGCGACTGCCGGAAGAGAGAGGTCCCGACACTGAGCCTGCGTCTGGGGGGGTTACATCATCGGCAGCTTGACCAGGCTGAAGAGGAGCTGTGAGGAAGAAGACTGCTGCTGACAAGGGCTGATAGCATTTTCTGTGTGTGTAAGTGAGTGTGAAAAGAAAAAAAAATTGTAGTAGCGAATGGGCGGAGGCACGTGACGAGCGTGATTTAGTTGATTTTCGTTACTTCTGTAACTAAATTTGTAGATCCCCTCTAGAATGTGCTCTATGCTTGACAAAGCCATTCAGTGTGCTACTTGTGCAATGTATGCAGTCCTTGATGCAGTCCTTGATCATTGAGGGTGCATACTCTTGTGCAAGATGCATGCGTGTCACACATTTGGAAGCCCAGATCCTGGATCTAAATGAACGGTTGGCACCATGAAAAGGAGTTTGCTGCTCACTGAGCAGGCATTCGCTGGGGTAGAGGTGGGGGTGGATGGTAGTTTGGGAGACCAGGACAGACAGGTAGCTAGCTGGGTGACAGTTAGAAGAGGGTACAGGGAAGAGAACCAGGAAGGATAGTCCTGAACTGGGACACCCCAACAAGTTTGCAAAGTTTGCAGATGAGAGGGATGCTATTACAGAGCCAGCACAGCTGCAGCACGACATGCCCTCTGAACGCCAGGGAGATAAGTGCTCCAGTAAGAAAGGGAAGGGGAGAGCAGGGCAGGCTAGACAAGTCCTAGTGGTGGGGGACTCAATTATAAGGGGGACAGACAGGGCAATCTGTCACAAGGACCGGGATCGTCGAATGGTGTGTTGTCTTCCTGGCATTCGAGTTCGAGACATCGTGGATCGGGTTGAAAGAGGGGTTTATGAGGATCCAGCGGTCATGGTACACATTGGAACCAATCACAAAGTCATAGGTCAATGCAGGACCCTCAAAAATGATTTCAGGGACCTAAGATCTAAGCTCAGGGTGAGAACCTCCAAGGTAGTTAATATAATAATAATAATCTTTATTTGTATAACGCCAACTTATTCCGCAGCGCTTTCAGGCATGGATAAATGCAAAACAATACAAAAATTACAATGTGAGGTACATTGGGTTAGACACAAAAGGGTTGGGGGTGTTACAGGAGGTGCAAGGGGTGGGGAACACAGGCAATAGGAAATTTCATGTGTAGATCAATTATTAGAAGGCAAACAGGGTGGGGCACCATGGGGGGGAGGGGCAGGGGACTAGGTAAGGAGATTTGGTATGCTTCCCTGAAGAGGTGCGATTTTAAGGCACGTCTGAAATTTTGTGCATTCGAAATTGTCCGGATGCCTTGGGGTAGAGCGTTCCAGAGGATGGGTGCTGCTCTGGTGAAGTCCTGTAGGCAAGCATGTGAGGTTCGTATTACAGGGGTGTTTAGTCTGAGCGTGTTACCTGATCGGAGTGAGCGGGCTGGGTGGTGTACTGACAGGCGATGTATGATGGCGCAGCGCCATGCAGAGCTTTGTGAGTGAGGTAGAGGAGTTTAAATTTAGTTCTGCAGTGGATGGGCAGCCAATGCAGTGACTGGCATAATGCAGAGGCGTCTGAGTAACGACTGGATGGAAAAATGAGCCTAGCTGCTGCATTTAGTATGGATTGGAGTGGAGCAAGTCTAGTACGGGGGAGGCCGATGAGTAGCGAGTTGCAGTAGTCAAGCCAGGAGTGGATGAGGGCGACGTATTTTAGCAATATATCTGAGGTGCATGTGGCATGTTTGGGCCAGAGATTGGATATGGGGGGTAAAGGAGAGGTCAGAGTCCAGTGTGACCCCCAAGGCATCGGGCATGCCGTCTGGGGGTTATGATGGTGCCAGACATTGGAATGGGGATGTTGAGGGGAGGTCGGTTAGAAGGTGGAAAGACAAGGAGGTCAGTTTTAGAGAGGTTTAGTTTGAGAAAAAGGGAGGACATAGTTTTCTAGGAAATACTACCAGTACCATGAGCCACACCAGAAAGGCAGTGGGAGATTAGGGAGGTAAACAAGTGGCTGCCGAGTTGGTGAAAGCAAGAGTGGTTTCGGTTCCTGGAGAACTGGGCTGACTTTGTTGTTGGCTACAGGCTCTATTGTAGGGATGGAATGCATCTGAATGGGGAGGGTGCAGCTGTGCTGGTAGAAAAGATGGCTAGAAGGGTTGAGGAGTGTTTAAACTAGGGGGAAACAAAGAAATAGGAAGGAAGACAATGTAGACTGCGACCAGGGACCAAGTAATGGGAATGGGGGTCAAGCAGGGGGTAGGGGGTAGGATTAGTAAGGTTAGAACTGACAGAGCAGCTCAAGGACCATAAGGTTCATAATGAATACAAATAATTATTTGTATTATAATAACAATCATATAAATTGTATGACAATGAATGCAAGAAGTCTGGTCAGTAAAGTGGGTGAGCTTGAAGTGAGAATGTCTGAGGAAAACTACGATATAGTAGGAGTAACGGAAACATGGCTTGATAAGTGCGAATGGGCGGTAAATTTACAGGGTTACAATTTCTTCAGAAGAGACCGTGGGAACCAGAAAGGGGGAGGAGTATGTTTCTATGTTAAATCCTACCGATTGCCAAGGCTATGAGAAGATATAGGTGCAGGAGATGAACACTTGGATGTTGGGGGGAGGTCAGCTGGTTAAGGACAGAAAGACAAGGGGGTCAGTTTTTGAGAAGTTAGGTTTGAGAAAAAGGGAGGACGTGGTGTTAGAGACAGCAGACAGTTGGTGATGTTTTGGAGGAAGGGTGCAGAGATGTCGCAGGAAGAGGTGTATAGCTGGGTGTCATCAGTGTAGAGGTGGTATTGGAGGATGGTTTGTCCGATTGGGGCTGTGTACATAGAGAAGAGGGGCCAAGGATCGAGCCCTGGGGACCCCAACCTCAAGGGGGCGCCGAGTTGAGAGAAAGCCAGCAAAAGAGATGCTGAAATAGTGGTCAGAGAGGTAAGAGCAGAAGAGCAGGAGAGAACAGGATCGACCTTTAGGTCGATGTAGCAGAGGGGTCAAGGAGGATTAGTAAGGAGTAGTCGCCCCTCGATTTGGCCGTCATCAGGTTGTTGATACTTTTGTGAGGACGGTTTTAGTTAAATATTAGGGGCCGAAGCCAGACTGTAAGGGGTCAAGGAGAGAGTTATCAGAGAGAAAGCATGTGAGGCAGGAATAGACCAGGTGTTCAAGTAGTTTGAAAATGAAGGGGAAGTTGGAGATGGGTCGGTAGTTGGCAGTATTGGTCAGGTCAAGGGTTGGTTTCTTTAGCAGAGGGCATATGATGGAATGTTTGAATGAGGAGGGGAAAATACCAGAGGTCAGGGAGAGGTTGAAGATGTTGGTGAGGTGAGTAATGACAGCCGGGGAAAGGAACCAGAGGAGGTGTGAGGGAAGAGGGTCGCTAGCGGAGTTGGTGGGACAAGCAGCGGAAAGTTGGTTCTATTATAGATAGTGAGTGAGTGATGCAGTGCTGAAAAGACCAGGATTGGGGCTAGCTGTATAGTGTTCAGAGATTTCTCTGCAGATATTTTCCATTATTTTCTTTGAAGTGGGCAGCTAGCTCTCCAGCACTGAGATCTGTCATGAGGGTCTGTTCTTTGGGGCTGAGGAGGGAGCAGCACATGCACATGCAACTCTGGTAAATTTCTGAGCATCGTCAATTGGGCAAGCTGACATATGCCTTACACTTTTGGCTGCACTTGAAGAAATGTGGCCAGTAATTTGACAACATGTGTTTGATGGCCTCAAATCTACTTCCTGCTGCCTTGGAGACAATAACATTTGGCTGTAAAGCAATAGTTGACAAACACCAGATTTTCAGCCAGATAGTTTATTACTCTGATATTTCTTCAAAATTTTTGTTTTTTGTATTTGTACTGGTTCTTGGCACACATGTATCCAGGCCAAAATAAGTATATTAGGTTTGACAAACACAAGCAGAAAAAAGTAAATCCATTACAGCACTATTTTGGGACCTAACAAACAAAACAAATAGTTGCAAAACACAACAACTATTGTTTCTCACCCTGCGGAACGTCTGGGTCGGCAGCCACTGAGCCCTCAGGGGAGGAAAAGAAATCCACAAACTGCTCCCTTACATGTGCGGCTGAGGGTCTGGCGCACCCCCTCGCGAAGCCTGGAATGCGCATATATATCCACCATGCTCCCATAGGCCCCTATGTTAACAAGGACAAAATGCCAGTTACTGTCCACCACAGCCAAAAGTACGACTGACATTTTTTTTATAATTAAAATACCGAGAGCCAGAGTGCGGTGGCACCGATGCAATTAGGAAAGCCTGTAGTTGCCCAAAAGCCCTCAGTAATTGCCTGCCAGTGTGCAGAGGTTGGCACAGGAAGCACGTCCGGGAGCAGCCTGGTCCATAAGACCTCGTAGTTGTGGAGGGCGATCCCTGAGATTATGGAAACTTCAATTCTGAACTGAAACTGGAGATACGTGTATGATTTTCACATAGCCAGAAATCTATCGAAAAAGATAGCAAAAATTCACAATTAGATTCCAGCAAGGCTCTGTAGTCACTACTCTTCCCCCTCCACCCACTCCTCGCCCAAGGGCAAAGTATTACAACAACCACATTCCATATTTGCGGACAGCCTTGGACAGTGCAAGCCAGATAGGGGCATAGCTGTCACTATTCCCTTAAATTCCAGCCCAACTTCAACACTGACCCCCCTACCAGTTTCTGCACATGGCCAAGCTTATGGTCATGTAATTTCGGCGTTGGCGGTGGGTTGTTTGGTGGCCAAATGTGCCTATATGTACATCCACTTCCAAGGCAAACCAAGGACCCACTCCTCAGATTCTAAACACGCAGTATAGTGAGGGATGGGTGATTCCAGAACACCTACATTTGTCAAAGCTAACACTGGACATAAATCTATCCTAACACTAAAACAAACAGTAGCCTAAGTGGGAAGCAGAAACCAACATTCGCTACAGATTTAAATTAGAGTTTTGGACTGTTAGGCAGGAAAAGGGTTACCATTCCTAAAACATCCAGAAACTGCAATTTTAACACATTCACACAAGCACAGCACCCTAACCCCACATTAGGCAAGTAACCATTGGCCCACAACACCAAACAGCTATCTGCCCCCTTCCCAAACAAAGACTGCCTAAAACACACATCAGCATTACAGCTAGAAGAAAAGGTGCTAAAACAGGAAAAACAAAGGAATAAACCTTGCAGTTTGCCATATGTTTGGAAATACAGAAACTGCAAATACTGCATACGAAGCAGCATGTGGGTCCCCATTACAGTGCCCACAAATATTACATGCCACGTATCACAAAGGGAGCATATTGCAACAACGCACAGAAACACACCTTAAGGTGAGCAGAAACCTTTCCTTTGTGGGAATGCACCTCCACATATTCATATCACGGTGAAGAAGGCCTAGTAGCCGGTCAAAGGATGCCGGGGTGAGATGGGCAAAGGCCACAAATTTCTCAAGGATACTGGCGCAGGTCTGCAAGTAGTGTCCAAGAATGTCGATGCAGTGACCGTTGCTGCAATATGGGGTGCACCCACATGTGCCGGGAGACTCGTGGAGCCTCTCTAAGCTGCCTGCTCTGCGGGCTAAAGCATCACCAAGAAGTCACACCAGCAGGACATCGCACACTTTAGTATACATAACACTCTGCTCTCCTACCAAAAATGGCAAAGCACTGAGGCTAAGATGAGCAGCTTTCAAGGGGATTGCGAAGGGGGTGGGTCACCAATTGAGAAATCCACACCTGTCCCTTGATCCAGTCTCTTGCGCTACAAAAACGTGCCATACAATTGCACGTGCCTGCGATGCAACATTTTTTGATGGAAAATCCCAAGCTCAGTGCGAGAAAGTTGCATGGACTTAGCCACGATATCGCAACGATTTTCTCGCCGCAATATCACTGTCGCCCATGTTAAATAAGCCTTCTTCCTCTCCTACCTCTCTTCTAAGAAATGAACTGGTATTTCTCAAAACATGGTAAACTATAATGTGGTGAGCATTGTCATGTTCAGGAATGTTTAAAGAAGTATCTACAGCAGAAAAAATGACTTGTATCACACAATTCCTCAATTGGATAAATATGCTAAGTAGTTGCAGGCGTTTATTTTCCGAACAAAAATTACGTAATGGAAAGTAATTATCATTACATAGTTAATCCCATTGTCTTATAGTAGATCAGCTACTAAGGTGGCAAATTTGTAAAACAATGCGGGACAGGCTGCCAGAGTGCTTGTACTAGATAGAACCTAGGGCAAAGGAATGTCTCTGGGTGTGGAGCACTGTAACCGGACCGAAATTGACAGATTATGTGTGAGGAGGAGATTATATCACAGATGTATGGAGAAGACAAGTTATGAACAGATTTTTAGGTCATTGTTAATATTTTGAACTAAATTCGCTGGGTAGAGGTTAGCCAGTGAAGGGATTGGCAAAAATGTTGGATAGGAGGCCACAGAGAAGGATGTTGCAATAGTCCAGATGACTAGTCGTGATAATCAGAGCCTACACTAGGATCTTTGATGACTTGAAGGTGAGGACAGAGTAGAATCGAGAAATGTTTTAGAGTTGTATGTGGGGCAGGTGGTAAGGACTTGGATGTGCAATTTGAAAGACAATCAAAGGTTATCCGAAGGCAGCGCACTAGTAAGGGTCCATTTACACCAAATGATTATCGTTTCAACAAGCGAATGTGCGAATGACATTAGAGTTAGCACGTTTACTCATGCAGCCTGTTTAAACAAGCAGATACATCATTGGCATGTTCAAATGAGAAAACATTCCTTCATTCACATTCGCTGTATGAGTGAATGAGAAAGATTGAACGAATGCTATTTAAACTGAATGATAAGTGAACGAGCCAACGATGATTTTCATACCTGTATAAAATGAACAAACAAAAAGTGAATGATTATCATTCAGTCGTTAGTATGCATTTAGACTGACTTTCAGTCATTTGAATGATTTTTTGATTGATAATCGTTTTGTCTCAAAGGGCCTTAAGACTCTGAGGAAATTGTGGAACCATTGACTGCAACTGATAGTTCTGGTTGGTGGAAGATGCCGAATTCAGTCTTTTACATGTTCAGTTTTAGAAAGTGGGAAGAGAAGAAGGAGGATATAGCTGAAAAACATCTACTGTGTACACAAATTATTTTACCATATACTGTACACCAGTAATTTCTGCTATACTGTATATTGTGTGGATATCCACAATACAATGCACATGTAGACACATAAATACACTGATCAACTTTCTCAAGAAAAAGATCTTCATTCAGACAGACTTCATTGGTGATATGCAGAGCCTACCCCTCACTGTAACCAGTGCAGCCCTGATGACTGACCAGAGGGCTGGAAGCAAGGACACCCGAGAGCCCTGATGAGCTGGGGGCTGAGACAGACCGCGTGGAAGGAGAGGGAAGTTTCCTTTCCATCGGTACTTAGTCCGAAAGACGCCGAGAGCACGATGGATCTGGATACAAAGTTGCCAGATATGTGAGGCTAGCCTCCGATGACTAAGTGTGTGCACATGTTATGGACTATGATGGACATATGTGATTGATAGTTAAGGATGCATTATGATGCAGTAGATTAAATGTACTGGGGTGGCAAGGAATTTTATAGAGGTGCTACCGTATGTGCCAAGGAGAAGTTACAGTAGATGGATTTGATCTATCGCGTTCTGTGCAGTTTGAGAAATGTACTTTGGCATCTATGGTGTGTTGAGGCAACAATGAAAGCATAGCGCCACGAACCTCTGGAAATAAAGTATGCAGTACTACGATGAAGATGGACAGTTACGGATTGAAGTGCTTTGCCGGACAAGACATATTGTTATTGTGAGATTGCGCTTGAACTTCCGAAAACAAAGTACAAAGAACCCTCCCATGGAGCGAAAATATCGCTCAACTACTTTTAGTTAAGTAGAGTTATATACACCCTGAACCTGTGTTGCATCACCACAACAAAGTGATGCGGGGTATCGCATATGGATAGTAATATAAAGGCAGGAACTACAGCATGGGGTTAGGGGGGTACCATTAAACAGATGCTTCCATTGCCTTCACTCTTTGGTGGGCTTTCTCACTTAACGCTGCTTGTGCTGCAGCAGCTATTATAATCCCTCCCTCCCATGAATACTACATACCGTATTTTTCATTTCATAAGACACACCGGACTATAAGATAGTTAAAACTGTTAACTAATCGCACATTTGTTCGTGCGATCATGAGTTTAATGCGCAATTTGTATGCTTGACAAAGACTTTCTGGTCGAAACGTTGCTGCTGTTATGTCCTTGGAGGACTAAAGACTCATAAATTTTGCATCTTGAATGCTGTCATGCCTTCCTTCTATTACTCTAGATGGGATCCCTGTGACAATGCGTTTGTTGCCTCACTATTAGGGCTCCTCACATGAGCGTATGCGTTTTTACGTTTGCTCGTCTATGCCGTTAATTTGTATGAATGGACGATTTTCTGTGATCAAGTCCCAAGCTTAATTAGCTGTTTCTTGTCCATTCACATGGCTGGGTGCGACGTGTTAGCAAAAAAATATGCCGCAGCCAGAAATCCCTCGCTCGACATCAATCCTAGGAATGCCTTCAAAAGCCTAAATAGAGGCACCCATAAGCTTTTCGCTCCGTTGGATACCACTAAATTGCTTCCACCTCCCTTTTCTTCCAAGTCCCAAAGGAATCTATGGGAGCTGCCAGCGTATATCGGTTGAAAGATAGATCCAGACCTATCTTTTCATGTAGCGTATAATAGTAGTCGCCAATTTGAGTTTCGTATGTTCTGTTTTTTCCAGTGCAACATTTTTACACGCCACAAAATCACCCATGTGAACGAATGCATTGGAATCCAGTGCCTCAGATGGTCACATTTTTTGGCGTGAAAATGCAGCTGCATAGCCGCATAGAAACGCTCATGTGAATAAAGCCTGAAAGTACTCTGGATTGTGCTGCTGGCGCCGTACCTGTTTCTACTTGTGAGTTTTTTTTCTGTGTTACTAAATGTTCAAATTAGTTATATTTAGGACTTTTTGAATGTATAGATAAAATAGTTAGATATGATTCAAATTGTTAGATATGATTATCTCATTAATTTGCTTTGGGTGTAGGCTCCTAATTAATGTACTGGTCACACTTCCTGCATACGTGACTATGATGCAGTTGTAACATCACTGATTGCTGTAATCCCAATCTTTATTATATTTCCTGGTAAATAGACGTACATTCACATCCAGATACAATACTGCCTTCTACCTCTTTGGGTTTTTTTTTCCTTCCTGTAGATAAGCATTAGGAGATAATAGGCTAAACTGGATGAACATATGTCTTTTTCGACCATACATACTATGATATCAATGTTACTATCATTCATATGAAGTTTCATTAGATTCCGCTAACTACTTCTAAGTGCTTTATTTTTTTTATTTTGACAATTGAGTGTATTATGCTAAAATGGGATCAGAAAGATGTACAGTAGAAGGTACTGTACGGTTAAGGCATTAACACCTTAGAAAATACTACATTTTATATTCATCAAATGAAGATGTCAACACTGAAGACAGGTAGACATTTGGCAACTGCTTCATAGGGAATTGGTTTTATCTTCTTTTGGATTAACACTGCAACTAATCAGTTGAATTTGTGCTCAGGCTCAGGCATTAAAATGTTGCCACTATCAATGGAGTGTCTCTAGGGTATTGGCTGCTGAGGTGGAAGCAAGTATTATAACAGTCTTGAGCTACTGATATTAGCATAAATTAGATTCTTTATCTCACTAAGGCCCTTTTCACATCTTTTCCAGGGCTCCAGGTAATTTCTGTTGTTTGGCCATTGGTGTAGATTGATGCATTTTTTTGCGGATAAGCAGCAGATTTCACCCTTTCAATTTAAAGTGGTGTCACACGAGCATTAGCACATTTATACGTGCATTTGCGCCGCGTATGTCCGTGTTGTACTAGACTTTTCATGCAAAAGAACACGCAGCCATGCTCACATACATTAAAGTGGGCAATTAAGGTAATTAGATCAACATGTGCTATTGTCATACTCAAATGCACAGGAAAATAGAGTATGCTGTGTTTTTTTTTCGTGCTAACAAAATGCGCTCGCAAAATATGCTTACGTGAACAAACCCATTGAAGTCAGTGGGTTCTATTCACTGTGTATTGCATGCACAAACTTTGCGCATGCAAAACTCTTTGCAAATGCATTTATGTGAACTCAGCCTTAGGTTGCATTCACATGAACGTATATCGGCTCGGTTTTCACGCCGAGCCGATATACGTCGTCCTCATCTGCAGGGGGGGAGGATGGAAAAGCCAGGAGCAGGAACTGAGCTCCCGCCCCCTCTCTGCCTCTTCTCCACCCCTCTGCACTATTTGCAATGAAAGGAGGTGGGATGGGGCGGGGCTAAGTTTCGAGAATTAGCCCCGCCCCGTCCCGCCTCTCCCCATGCTTGACAAAGACCCCAAGAGGGTCGAAACGTAGCAGGACTTTGGAGGAATAAATTATTATATTATACCACGCCCTGGATGCTGCCATTCCTTTGGTGAGAAAGCAGAACACAGGTACATTGGGGTCTCTGGAGGCTCTGACCCCAAAATTGTGGCGTGCATCCCATGGACTTAATAGTCATCTTTGTACTGGCTTAAAAATCCTGAAGTGTGCTGTGAGTCACATTCAGAGTGAAGTTGCCTGTTCCTGGCTCTTCCATCCTCCCCCCTGCAGATGAGGACGACGTATATCGGCTCGGCATGAAAACCGAGCCGATATACGTTCGTGTGAATGCACCCTTAAGGGTTGAAGTCTGCTACGGATTTATGTGAAGATCCATAGGTGTGGATTTTGTTACTTTTTTGGTGTAGATTGTCTTCTGTGAAAAATCTGCACTGTTTCTTTTAAAGTAAAATAATATTATGTCAAACATATCAAAAATGCCAGTGAAGGAAGGGGCAGAATAAAATATGACCCTAACACAGCGGTCGTGCTGCCAAGGACTTATGGTGGTACCACAAACTGGGATGGAGATATCAGGTTTAGGTTGTTCAGTAGACAATAGAAAGACAAGAAGTTCAGTTTTTGAGAGGTTAAGTTTTAAATAGACAGATGACATAGTATTAGAGACAGTAGACAGACAATCACTGCAATTTTGTAGTAACAAGGGTGTGATGTTGCAGGAAGAAGTATATAATTAAGTGTCTTTAGCATAGAGATGGTATCGAAACCCAAATCTACTGATAGTTTGTCCAATGTGGCCATGTCGATGGAAGAGTGGAGAGGGCCGAGGACTGAACTCTAAGGAACTCCAATAGCAAGGAGAGAAGGAGAAGAAGCAGAATGAGACACTGAACAAGTGGTCAAAGAGGTAGTAGGAAAACCAGAAGAGTGCCGTATCCAAAGGTAAATAGCATGGAGAATACTGAGGAGGAGTTTGGGATCTACAGTGTCAAATGACGCAGAGAGATCCAGAAGAATCAGTAGAGGGTGGTCACCATGTGATTTAGCTGTCAGGAAATCGTATTTAGTAAGTGCAATTTCTGTAGAGAATGAAAACAAGATTATAAGGGATCAAGAAAAGAGTTATCTGAGAGATAGCTTATTAGGCGAGAGCAGACCAGGTATTCCAGGAGTTTGGAGATGAAAGGGAGATTAGAGATGGGTCGGTAGTTGGCAGCACAGATCAGTGAGGAGACAGTTTCTTTAATAATGGGGATATGACAGCATGTTTGAAAGAGGAGGGAAAGATACAAATTGAATATTGTTGTGAGGTGACAATGACAGTTGAGAAGATGGGCTTAAGGAGGTGAGAGGGAAAGGGATCATTAATGCAGGTAGTGGGGCAAGAAGAAGAGAGGAGCTCAGTGACTTTTTCTTCTGTTGTTGGGTCAAATGTTGATCATGAACTAAAGGAAGTCTAGGAGAGAAGGGGAACAGAGCTAGTGAAGACTGGGAAGTTATTTCCTGCCAAATGTCAATTTTCTCTTTGAAATAGGCAGTCAGATCTTCTGCACTGAGAGCTGTCCTATGGGGCTGTATTTTAGGGCTAAGAAGAGAAAAAAAAGTGTCAAAGAGTTTTTGGGGGGGGATAATGAAGAGATAAGAGAAGTTAAGTAGGCTTGTTTGGCATGGTGATGAGAGATGCTGCATGTTCTAAGCATGAATTTCTAGTGGAGGAAATCTGCAGACGTTTGGGATTTTCTCGACATACATTTGGCACATCTGGAGCACTGTTAAAGCAAATGTGTTTGACATGAGCCAAAGTTATTGCAGTCTGCGGGAGAGTCGGATCATGGGGGAAAAGCCGCTTGATCCAGTAAAATTTTAAGAGTTTTATTGTAGTTCTCACCAGCCAGATTGGAACAAGAAAGGGAAGAGATTGGGATAGTGATGATTGTAAAAAGTCTGAGAAATGCTGGATGTAAGCAGGCTGTAGATTTCTGCATGTGTAGTAGGTAGGAGTGTCCTTAGAACGACAAGAATACTTGACAGTAAAGGAAAGGAAGTGATGATCAGAGAGTGGGAAAAAGGAGTGAGCAAAATCAGAAACAGAACAATGGTGGAAGAAAGCCAAACCAAGCGTATTACCGTCTTTGTGTGTGAGAGAAGCTGTGAGAAGCCTAGGAGAAAAGTTAGCAATAGAAGCTCAGAGGCGGATGTGGAGATCAGGTGGTCAATGGGGTTGTTAAAGTCACCCAAGATGAGAGTTGGAATTTCATAAGATAAGACGTGGGGGAGCCAGGCAGCAAAGTAATTGAGAAACAGGCTGTAAAGGCCCAGGGGGCGGTAGATGACTGCCACTCGCATGGACAGAGGATAGAAGACTCTGAGGGTGTGGACCTCAAAGGAGAGGAATACAAGTTATGGTACTGGGGTGATTTGGAAGGTGCATTGTGTGGAGAGGAAAATGACTACTCCTCCACCACACCTGTTCTCAGGTCTGGGAGTATGGGAGAAGTGTAGGCCACCATAAGATAGAGCAGCGAGGGAAGCGGTGTCACTTTAATGCATATCTCTGTGAAGGCCTGCAGGTTTAGAGATTTTGTTATGAAGTCATCTTGGATGGTGGGGAGTTTATTGCATGCTGACTGCAGCTGATAGCTGTTAGGAAAGGCTACAGGACAAGCCAAAATGTGTCCAGATCCCTGACAACTTGTTTTTCATGATGTCTGTTCCCTGAAAATAAAGACGATTTTAGACATAGAAGCAGGGGCGTACCTAAAGGGCTCAGGGGCCCGAGTGCAAAAGTTCAGCTCAGGGCCCCACCCCGGGCCCTTTTTCCCCCTCGCCCCATACCTATGCCTGAGGGTTAATGTCCACTTGCGGATTTTATTTAGAAAATCTGCACGTGGCACCCGCATGGGAGATCCTTGCATCTTGCTGCCCATAGGGATGCATTAGCATTGGTAGGGTAGCTAAAAGCATGCAGATGGGATTCCTTCACGGCGTGCTGGTCACATGCACAGGAAGAAGTCGCAGCATGCTCCATTTTTCTGCGGATCTGCTGCACGGACGGCTCCCGCGGCTTTTATTTAAGCCTATGGAAGCTGTTTGTATCTGCGGCACAGCCGCAGCTGTTTTTGTGCTGTGCCGCAGATACAAACAGCTTCCATAGGCTTCAATGGAAGCCACGGGAGCACGTCCGCCGACTGACAGAAAGAAGATCCAGCCTGCACAGAGGAGAACCCCGCAGCGTCCGGAGAGCTGAGTGCAATGTATTTTCCCACTCCATGTCCGCAGGCATGCACGGATTTCACTGCAGGATTCAGCAGTGAAATCCGTGCGTGCAAGTGGGCATGAGGCCTTAGAGAGAGAGAGAGATAGATACATAGATATGAGAGAGATTCAGAGATAGATGAGAGATAGATAGATAGATAGATAGATAGATATGAGAGAGATAGATAGATATGAGAGAGATAGATAGATGAGAGAGGCATATGATAGAGATAGATAGATATGATATAGATAGTTATGAGATAGATTAGATAAATAGATAGATAGAAGAGAGAGAGATAGATAGATAGGAGAGAGATAGATAGATGAGAGAGAGATATGATAGAGATAGATAGATATATAGATATGAGATATATAGATTAGATAGATATGAGATAGATTAGATAGATAGATAGATAGATAGATATGATAGGATATAGATAGATATAAGATAGATAGATAGATTAGATAGATGATAGATAAGAGACCAGGCATGATAGATAGACAGACACATAGATAGACATACAGACACGCAGACATGCATATGGATAGATAGATACATATTCCGGTGCCCGGACTACTTCTCTGGTGAGCAGAGCAGCTGTACACAGCGTCAGCAGGAGGGAAGCAGCAGGGAGATGACATCATCATCCCTGCTCCACTTGATGCTGTGCTGTGCCCGTGTGCCGTGAGTCTGTGTCCTCTCTACTCCTTCCCCCATCCCCCCTCGTCTTCCCCTGTCCTCTCTCCAAGTCCTTCCTCCTCCCTTCTCCTACTGTCATCTCTGGCTCGTGCTGTCGGCCGGACCGCACTAAGCCCGCGGCCGCTGACAGTGCGAAGTGAAAGTGTACGGTAGAGGGCGGCCTCTGGGCCCCCTCAAGCCCTGGGGCCTGGTCGCCATTGCGACCCTGGCAACCCTGGCAACTCCTGCCGGTACGCCTATGCATAGAAGCCTACCTACCCCCTTTTTATGTTTGCATTGTAATCCGCTGAAGCTGACTTTTTTTCTGGTTTGGGCTCCGTCTACTATCATCGCTTGGCTATGGGGTCCCCGCTATCAAGGGTGAGCTCTACTTTTTTTATCGCACACATAGATAAGTTATAGCTGGTGGTAATGAAAGATGAGCTGGGGTTTGGAGAGATGTCCCCCGCAGCTAGTAGGAGGAGGATAGAGAGAGTGAGCACTTGGTTGAAAGATTTGTAGGAGCAGCTTTTCTATTATTGTGTCTTATCATTAGAAACAATCATTTTTTCCTGCCCTTATTTCATAATAAAGACATTTGCATAGTACAATAGCTGTTCAAATATTACATCAATATTGAATAAGGAAGTCTTGGTTAAACAAAAGTAAATCGTGTTGCCAGTTTTCCTGGAACAGGTTGCTTTTGTACTACAAAAGGAAGACAAGGCAGATCAATGGAGCAGAGCTTGCATAAACTTACAGTGACCTGAAAAACGTCAGTTGTGTGCCAGACATATCGACATGTTCTGCTGGTCACAAACATGCCACGTGTTTTGCAGGTCGAGACGCTTTTTCATCCTTAAATACCTGTAATAGCTAGTTTATTACATAAAACAATGGCTCATGCCATTGTCCATTGTGAGTTTTAATTAACTTCTAGAATACAAGTTATTTGTGCAGCAGTTGATTTTGAACATAAGCACCTCAATTGATATAATTAGAGGCACAGGTTTAGAGTAAGGCCTCCATCACACGGCCATTTTTATACAGTGTTTAGCGCTGCCTTTTCAGCGCTGCGCCAAACGCTGTACAATGCTCCCATTCATTTTAATGGGGCTGCTTATTCAAGGCTGAAAACGCAGCGTCTTCAATGCTGCACTTGACAGCGATGCATGTTCCATCTTCGGCTGTGCGTTGCCCATTGAAATGAATGGCCAGCGGTTTCAGCACTGCTGAAAACGTGGCACAACTTGGTACCACGTTTTTGGCAGCGCTAAACACAAGCCCTAGCTGCACAACCTAGAGAAAAAAAAGGGAATGCTCACCGGCGCCGTCGAGGGCTCCGCCACTGCTCTACGGATCCCCAGACACGCTGCCAGGCACTTGTTTAGCCGATAAAGCATCTATTGCTAGTGACAGGGATTGAAATCCCCGACTCCCAGTGAGAGATTGCTTTGATTGGTTCAGGAGCGCCGGCTCCACCAATCAGAGCCGCTGCTCAATGCACCAATCACAGCCATTCAATGAATCGCTGTGATTGGTGCATCCAGCACTGGCTGTGATTGTCTGAGCCCGCTGGCACGCAGCGGGCTCAGCCAATCAGAGCAATCCTTTGCTGGAGGTGGGGTCTTCCAACCCCGCCACTAGCAAAAGATCCTCTGTCAGTGATGACAAGTGTGGGGAGGTCCAGAGTGGCAGGGACTCAGACAGCGCAAGCTAGGTGAGTATTGATTTTTTTTTCAGCATCCTTGGCTGCGTTTTCAGCTACGCAGCCAGAACGTTGTCATAAATGCATGACAACCCTGCTGAAACTGCAGTAAACACAACGTTGATAAACGCTGCATTTCTGCAAACGCCTGTGTGATGGAGGCCTAAGGCTCCCCATGTAATTTTTACATTGCATACAGCTTTAATATAATTCTCAGAGACATCACATCAAATTTACAATCATAGCAATATAGATAGTTAAATGAAATCAACAATGAGACTCAACAGCAATAAATTACACGTAATAAAAGTACAATTTAAAAAAAAGACAGACAGTAGATAGATTAAACATGTTATGTTGCAATATCATCTTCTGCAGTTACTCATTGAGACTGGGACTTATTCCATTTGCTGTTAATATGCTATACATGTAATTTGAGATGATGAACTAAATATCTGTGCTAATTATGCTGCCTTATTTTAAACAAAACCGTTTAATATTCAAAATCAGCTTCTTGAAGTATATTAACTACTCTATATATATTTCGAGTTGATACTGCCTTAAGCGCCATTTATCAAAATGAGCTCTAACGTAATTATTATGACCCAACACTGGGTGTGTCAATAACCTGCCGGTGTGTGCTTAGGAATTACTGAATACATTATTGATAGTTCTCTTACATCCTGATATTTCAGGAAGAAATCTTGCACTACAGGACATGTTTTAGGCTATAATAACATCTGCACTCGAAGCTCCATTCTGGGGGACATGCCCGAAGCTAGATGGACCCAATTATACTCAATGGGTTCCTTTCGTGAAGGCCTAGACCTGGTACTTTTTTTGCTGTTTTTTCTGCTGTTGCGCTTCTAGCAGAAAGCCATAATGTAAAACGTTGACATTGGTGTGAACGTATCCTTTTTTAATCATTTTAGTTTTACACACATAATTTATATATTTTATGTACAGAATATTAAAAAAACTTTTTCAAACTGTAAGTGGCCACTATGTGGCTACATGGTGCTGAATTTGTAATATAACTGTACATTGTAAAACCTTTGTTTCTGGTATTATTTGTTACATTATTGTTTGCTACAAATACTTCATGTGGCCAAAAGTCCTCAAGACACATGCTCACCAATAGTTTTACTCGTACTAACAGATATATCTAAATTGATATAAAATCTATTGAAATAGCTGCTTGAAAAAGAAAGTGACTGGGGACCTTTGAAACGCGTAGCCTGGCTGCCCCTTCTATGTGTGTTTGTTTTTTATTGTTTTATTATTTGATTTACAAATCTTGTGAACCAAACAACTGGAAGTTATCCTCAACCCCTTGAGGTGAAACTCTTTCTCCGAACTTGGACCTAGGAGGACGTGGTAGCACTGAAGTCCCCTCTGTGGAGTAAGTTTTACACTTTCCATTATTTTCTTCCATTAAGCTCACTAAGTAGTGCAGGCATTTTTTCTTTTCCGATGATTTCCCTTACATGCGCACCCATAACTTTTTGTTTTTCCTTTGAAGGAGCTGTGTGAGGGCTTGCTTACTGCCTGATGATTTGTAGTTTTTATTGATACCATTTTGGCATATACATGATTTTTTTGAAAGCAGTTTTATGGCGCTTTTTGAAAGTGGCGTGAAATGAACAAAAACAGCATTTTAAACTTAAAAAAAAAAAAATGTTTGCTTTGCAGGATACTAATCTCTTCACAGCCATGATTTGGGGGTCTGAGAAGAGGTTAGTATTATCTACTGTATTTATCATTTTACAGTGGGCACAGCTATTGGAAAAGTATTTATAGTCATAATAAAACCCCTGTAAACATCTCCTTGCTGCTTAGCTGATGGTTGACAGGCAGTTAATCAATAACTTTTTTACACTTTTGTAGCTGATGGGCTAGCTGTGTTGATTGACAGTCCAGTCAGCAACATTCTTATGATATTTATACACCTCCTTCTGCTTGCTGAGGGTGCTGGTTATGCTCCTTGCATTCTGGCCCTGTTAGGACTCTCAGCATAATCCTCTCGTCAGCTCTTTACTCTTTGCTTAACTGTCATTCGTTTTGTGCTCTTAAAATATCTGTCTGTTGACTAGTTGACAGCATTCAGCACTCTGCATTCTATACTTCTTTAGTCTTCAATCTGGTTCCCTGGTTCCTCTCTGAGTTTAGACCTTGCCACATGCAAGCAGTAGGGTTGTCCTTTACGGGGCGAGTGTTCTGCTTCATAGAGGTTCAGGGTGTTCCGTTTAGATCGGTACACCTATGTTCTGTCCAGTTCTGCAACCAGCTACATTATACTCCTGTAAACTCATCTGTCCAGACTACTCTCGTACCCTGCTTTTCCTAGTTTCCTAGGCAGTTTTGGACAGACGTGACAGGTGCATTTGGAGGCATAATTACCATCAATCCATTAGTGAAGTAGGTCGTTCTTCTGTAAATATCATTTAAAGTGAATAGGCTTGTCTTTTTATGGCTGTAGATCAGTGATGTAATGATTTAGCATGGTGGGGTTTTTAACCAGTGTTTGTACAATAGAATGATTTTTTCTAAATTTGCTCTCTCCTTTTATGGAAGGAAGTAGCTAATCTGCCAGATGTTCACCATGTCCTATTTCCTGTGGTTTCTTATGAGAAATGAATAGGACCTCTGTCACACTAGCCATGAAGCTTAGGCGTAACTCACATCGGTCAACACATGGACAGCAGCCCCTGTGCTGTCCAATTTACAAGTATGATGCACATTGACATGCATTGGCACATCCTATTTCTCATCTGTGAGACAGACGGGAATAGGACATACCGTGGGCTTTTCTTGTAGACCAGTATGGATTAACATGGACGACACTCGGTCTCAAATACGGTAGTGTACCCCTAGGCTAAACCCCAACTTTCTCTTGCACAAACTTAACGCCTTAGTGATGAAGCCTGCTTGTGCCTTAGTCACAGAGCAAAATTTTGGAATTCTGATATGTATCATTTTAACATAGAATAACTCTGTAAAGGTTTTGCATATCCAAGTAATTCTGACAGTTTCTTTTCACCACATATTGTACTTCATTTAGGTGGTAAAAATAGACAGATAGAGTTTTTGTATATTTATTAAAAGTGCCAAAATTAGGAAAAGTTTGAAAAAATTTTTGTTATTTTTTCCCATTTTCAACTGCAATATCTCAAATATGTGCAAATATACTGTACATCTTCACATACTTTATTCTGGATGCTTTTTTAATAGAGATGAGCGAACACGTTCGGCCCCGCCCCTTTTTCGCCCGAACACCGAACTTTGCGAACACTTCAGTGTTCGGGCGAAAAAGTTCGTGGGCCGCCGTGGCAGCGCGGGGGGGTGCGGCGGGGAGTGGGGGGGAGAGGGAGAGAGAGAGGGCTCCCCCCTGTTCCCCGCTACTGCCGCCCGCGCTGCCGCGCATCTCCCCGCCCCCCGGCGGCACCCGGACCTTTACGCGCGAACACTGCAGTGTTCGGCAAAGCCGGTGTCCGGGTGCGGATGTGTCCGTAACGGACACGTTCGCTCATCTTTATTTTTTAACCATTTAGGAGACATACAAATTTAACATTACTTATCAACATTTTGAGGAACACTTTGTTTTCCTACACAAAGCGAAAATTGCAAAGGCTCAAAAGTGTCAGAATGATAGATACCCCCACAAATGACCCCATTTTAAAAACTACACACCCCTTAATATATTCACTGAGGGGTGTCAGGAGCATTTTGACCCCTGTTTTATTTCAGGAGGCAATGCAATTTCTAGGAGAAAAAATAACATTTCATATTTTTGCAAATATGCCATTTTAAAAACTTATTCTTGGTTCCCGGGACAAATAGCATTAGGGGAGTCTCCTGTTTTGGTGTATTTTATTTTTCGTGCCGGGGCCGTGGGGAACCCAATACCTTTTCGCCAAAATCTCCGCCAGATAGGCAATAGTCTGTTTTGTAATTAGAAAACAGCCACGATCGACATGATTCAAGATGGGAAGAAAAAGAGATAATCCATACACTGGTGGTTAAGGCAAGTCTTGATTTAGGTTTTTCAAAAAATTTATGTTGTTTGTTAATAAAAATAAGAAAATTCTTTATCAAGAAAGTGTCTAAACAATTATTGGATGGCAGATGTTTGAAGTCTAATATACCTATTTTCATGTAACTCTAAGACGTTTAACCCCTTAGTGACCAAGCCTGTTTGCGCCTTAATGACCAGGCCAAATTTTGCAAATCTGACACGTGTCACTTTAACATGGAAAAACACCAGAAAGGTTTTGCATATCAAAGCGATTCTGACATTGTTTTTTCGCCACATGTTGTACTTCATTTAGGCGGAAAAAAAGACCGATAGAATTTGTGTTTATTTATTAAAAGCGCCAAAATTGGGAAAATTTTGAAAAAATTGTCATTTTTTCACATTTCCAACTGCAATATCTCAAATATGTGCAAACATAATATAGAAATTTTTGCTAAGATATATATTTCCATCCGTTTACTTTATTTTGGGTGCACATTGGAAAAACTTTCGTTTTTTTTAACCATTTAGGAGACGTACAGATTTAACATTACTTTTCAGCATTTTGAGGAACACTTTGCTTTCCTACACCAAGCCAAGATTGGAAAGGCTAATAGGAGTCAAAATGATAGATACCCCCACAAATGACCCCATTTTAAAAACTACACCCCTTACGTATTCACTGAGGGGTGTCATGAGTATTTTAACCCTACAGTTTTTTTTAGGAGTCAATGCAATTTAGAAGAGAAAAACTAAAATTTCATATTTTTGCAAATATGTCATTTTAAAGACAGGACTTTTTTCTATAGTACACATGAAAATGAAGATTTGCACCCCAGAATGGATACCCCTGTTTGTCCCGTGCTCAGAAGCATACCCATTGTGGCCCTAGTATTATCTCTGGATGCACAATGGGGCCCAAAATGAAAGGAGCAACCGGTGGCTTTTGGAACAGAAATTTTGCGCGAAGGAGATTTAGGCCCTATTGCCCACTTGTAGAGGCATTGAGTGACCAAAACGATGGAGAACCCCCACAAGTGACCACATTTTAAAAAGTAGACCCCTTAATGAATTTATCTAGGGGTACAATGACTTTTTTGACTTCACAGTTTTTGAATGAATCTAAGCCAAGCCGAAGGAAAAAAATTACGATTTTCATTTTTTGGGTAATTCTGTCATTTTAAATGCAGTTTTTTTGTACAGCACATATATGAATGAAGACTTGCACCCCGAAAAGGATACCCCTGTTTGTCCTGTGCTCAGAAACATACCCATTGTGGCCCTAATCTTATGTCTGGATGCACAACGGGACCCAAAATGAAAGGAGCAACCGGTGGCTTTCGGAACAGAAATTTTGCTTGAAGGAGATTTAGTCCCCATTGCCCACTTGTAGAGCCATTGAGTGACCAAAACGATGGAGAACCCCCACTAATGACCCCATTTTAAAAAGTAGACCCCTTAACGAATTTATCTAGGGGTATGATGACTTTTTTGACTTCACAGTTTTTGAATGAATCTAAGCCAAGCCGAAGGAAAAAATTATGATTTTCATTTTTTTGGCAATTGTGTCAATTTAAAAACAGTTTTTTTTGTACAGTGCACATAGGAATGAAGACATTCACCCCAAAATGGATACCCCCATTTGTCCCGTGTTCAGAAACATACCCATTGTGGCCCTAATCTACTTAAAGGAAACATGGCTAGGCCTATAATGGAAGGAGCACCCGTTGGATTTCAGGGTACAACGGAATAAATTCCAGGCCCCATTGCCCACTTGTAGAGCCATTGAGCGGCCAAAACGATAGAGAACCCCCACAAATGACCCCCTTTTGAAAACTAGACCCCTTAACGAATTCATCTAGGGGTGTACTGCGTATTTTGACCCCACAGTATTTGAATGAATCTAAGCAAAGCAGAAGGAAAAAATTACGATTTTCATTTTTTTGGCAATTTTGTCAATTTAAAAACTGTTTTTTTTGTACAGTGTACATAGGAATGAAGACGGTCACCCCAAAATGGATCCCCCCATTTTTCCCGTGTTCAGAAACATACCCATTGTGGGCTTAAACTATTTACAGGACACATGGCTAGGCCCATAATGGAGGGAATGCCCGCTGGATTTCAGGGTACAACTGAATAAATTCAAGGCCCCATTGCCCACTTATACGGAAAAAAAATTGACTTACTAAAAATAACCCCACCCCCGCCATCCCCATTTTTTTGGCATTCCCTAAATATTAGATAAAGGTAATAATATAAACTGTGTTTTATGTCCAAAGACAGGGGAGATTACGGAGGCTGGTTGGGTTAGGCATATGGGGCAAGAAAACCGGGTATCCCCCCTCCTCTCATGCTTTTTGGGGGGTATTTCGTGACCTCAGCGGCGGGGATGGGGTGTAAAAAGTGGCGTTCCGTGAGTCTTCGTAAGCTTGCTGAGGTGCAGCGGTCTCACACAGAAGACGCTCAACAAGCTGCTCCTGGAACTGAAGGAAGGCAAGCATCCCGGGGCTCCTTGTAAAATACGTATCACAGGTAGCGGTCTGAATAACGCCGGGCTCACACGGACGTAGGTGGAATCCGCTTGCGGAGGTCCGCAGCGGATCCCAGCTGTGAGCCGGCCGTGACCTTGCGTACGGACGCGTAATGTACTGCGCATAACTGCCTACTCACACAGGCGGTCATTCGCAGTACACATTTTTTTTTGTTTGTATTTCCCGCATCGTCGCTTAGCGATGACGCGGGTACCCGCAGCCCGTACACAACGTAGTTGCGTATGGGCAGCGGGTATATCCGTGACCATGGAGCACAATGGGCTCTATGTTGCGGATATCCGCGGTAAAATAGAACCTGCTGCGTTCTCTTTTCTGCGAGTGGATTACGCAATTCCAACCCACTAATGTAAGTGGAATTGTGTAATCCAATGCGATTAATCTGCGTAATACCGCGGATCAGACGCATGCGGAATCTGTATTTTCTATCCGGTCATGTGAGAGCAACCTCTGTTAGATCGCTACTTTTTTATTACGTGACCGGGGACCACTCAACGAGGCCACCCGTCACTGCTTCAGAGCAAGGACATTTTAAGTTTCCTGGGCTCCCCGACTCCTACGCATGTGTCCGGTGCTTTGCCGGCGGTCGCATGCGCAGAATCCGGGTAAGTTCACGGATGAGGATCGCGTCGGGGTGCAAATACGGAGGCCTCCGGTAAAAAGTTTCATCTCTTCTCACTGATCGCATCGGTGAGGGGAGATGAAACGAACTTTTTTTTTAACTTTTACGTGATCGCCATTATCCATTGGATAACGGCGAACATGTGATCAGGAGCCGCTCACCGCGGCCCCCCGTGACATCTCCAGGCTCTTGGCTAAGTTTTGTAGCCAAGAGCAGGGAGATTTTAAGTTATTCTGGCAATCCACAGCTTTTGCGCATGCGTCTGTCGCTTTGGCAATGGCCGCGTGCGCAGAAGCTGTGGTAAAGTCCGCGGATAAATCCGGGGGCCTTAGGTACGTAATTTCATCCTCCCTCACGGATATGATCTGTGAGGGGAGATGAATTGTAAGCGTTTGTAAACTTTTTTTTTACATTTTAAACATTTATTTTTTACTTTTTTACACTTTTTAAAATTACTTTTTTACACTTTTTTTTACTTTAAATCATCACTGCTATCCATTGGATAACAATGATCATCTTTGCAGTGACATCCCTCTGCTCTTGGCTACACAGGGCAGCCTGGAGCAGAGGGATTTTAAATTTCCCGGGTCCTGAGCCTCTCTGTGCACGCGCCCGATGTCAATCATCGGGCACGCATGCGCAGAAGGGGACTCAGGTCCCGGAAGACCGGGACACCGCTGAGGACCGGGGGTGAGTATTTTCACCTCCCCTCATGGATCCGGTCCATGAGGGGAGGTGAAATTAACTTTGTTTACTTTTTAAAAGCTTTTTCGCGATCGCCGCTATCCGCTGGATAGTGGCGATCGCGGGTCCGGGGACCGCTTGCCGCGGTACCCGGGGACATCCTGCCGCGGTCCCCGGGGACATCCCCTTGTTCCCGGCTACCTTCAGGAGCCGGGAACCAGGAGATTTTAAACTCCCCGGGGCTCCCATTCTTCTGCGCATGCGCGTGACGTAATTCGTCTGGCACGCATGCGCAGAAGAGCCGCACCGGGTCCCGGAGGACCCATTCTCCGCGGCAGACATCGGGGAAGTCCGGTAAGTACTTTCAGCTGCCCTGATGGATCCGATCCATCAGGGCAGCTGAATCTTTAACTTTTTAAACTTTTTTTTACACTTTATTGCGATCGGCGCTATCCGTTGGATAGCGCCGATCGCAATGCCGGGGGGAGTCCCCGCAGCCCAGGATGACAGCTCCATGCTGTCGGCTACCTGGGGGCACCAACAGCATGGAGCTGTCACGTCCAGAGCCCACGGGGCTTTATACTCTGCAGGACGCATGTTTTTACATCCTCAGAGAATAAAACCCACTTGAGCAGGACGTAAAAAGACTATGGGCTGGTTGTTAAGGGGTTAAGA
This sequence comes from Eleutherodactylus coqui, assembly GCF_035609145.1. Classification (NCBI taxonomy): domain Eukaryota; kingdom Metazoa; phylum Chordata; class Amphibia; order Anura; family Eleutherodactylidae; genus Eleutherodactylus; species Eleutherodactylus coqui. The sequence continues at coordinate 218,775,278 of NC_089838.1, read as the reverse complement.
TGCTATCAAAAGGAACATTATTGTAACTGTTCTTGATTGTTCAATAAAAACATTACAAAAAAAGGCTTATGTTTTTATATAGTGCACATGATTTACACCCCAAAATGGATACCCCTGTTTGTCCCGTGTTCAGAAACATACCAATTGTGGGCCTATTCTTATGTCCGTATGCACAACGGAGGCCAAACTGAAAGGAGCAGCTGATGGCTTTCAGAACAGAGATTTTGCTTGAAGGCATTTTAGCACACTTGTAGAGCCCTTGAGCGACCAAAAAGACAGAGAATCTGCATTAAACTTCAACTTTTTAAAATTTTTACGTGATCGCAATTATCCATTGAATAACGGTGATCATGTGACAGGGGACCGCTCACCGTAGCCCTCAGGTACCTTTAGTAACCAGGAGCAAGGAGACTTTAAATTTCCCGTGTCCTCCCCAGCTTCTGCGCTTACATCTGCTATTTTGCTGACAGACGCATGTGTCCCGAAGTTGGGGAAAGGTCTGTGGATAAAGATCTCATCGGGGAACATCGCCGGAGACCTTAGGTAAGTAATTTCACTGCCCCGCATGGATCGGATCCGTGACGGGCGTTGAAATTGTAACTTTTTTTAAACTTTTACGTGATCGCCATTATTCATTGGATAACGGTGATCATGTGACCAAGGACCACGTACCGCGGCCCCCTGTGAAAACTCCAGGCTCTCGGCTACATTTGGTAGCCAGGAGCAGGGAGATTTAAAATTACTCCAGCAATCCGCTGCTTTTGCAAATGCGTCTGCCATTTTGGGGATGGGCGCGTGCCCAGAAGCCGGGGGAAGCTCCGTGGATAAATCCAGGGGCCTTGGTTATTTAATTTTATCTCGCCTCATGGATATGATCCATGAGGGGAGATGAAGCTTAAACTTTTAATTTTTATTTATCTATTTTTTTTACTTTAAATGATCGCTGTTATTCATTGGATAACAATGATCATTTGACCGGGAAACGCATACAGCGGTCCCTAGTGATATCTCTCTGCTCCACGCTACACATGCTGGCCAAGAGCAGAGGGATTTCAAATTTTCCGGGGCGTAAGCCATTCTGTGCACGCGCCAAACATCTGGCATCGGGCGCGCAAGCACAAAGAATGACATCAGGTGCTGTAAGGACCAGATCACTGCAGGTGAGTATTTAACCTCCCCTCATGGATCCGATCCATGAGGGGAGGTGAAACTTTAACTGTATTTAACTTTTTTTAACTTTTCCGTGATCAACAGAGGTCGGGGGTGAGTAGTTTCAGCACCCCTCATGGATGCGAAACGCTAACTGTTTTCCACTGTTTGTTTACTTTTATGGGATCGGCACAATTCCATTGGATAGCGCTGAGCACATGACCAGGGGTTGGATATCCCAGCCCACCATGACAGTTTCAGGTTGTTGGCTGCCTCTGGCAGCCGTCAGCATGGAGCTGTCACGTCCTCAGCCCACATGGCTTTAATCCTCAGAGAAAGCATGTTTTTACGTCCCTGAGGATTAAAGCCCACTTAGCTAGGACATAAAATGGCAATGGGGCCGTCACTAAGGGGTTGAAGAACATACAGGTGTAGCAAAGTTTAACTTGACTAAGATAACTTTCTGCTACAAATTATCTCAAGCAATTGAAAAGCTTATCTTAACAAAACAAAAGTGATTGAAAATCTATTGAAAGAAAACAAACTGTGACACAGAAAATGTTAACACTTTAGGGTGAATGCACACAGGCGGAAATTCCACAGCTGGATATCCCGCATAATTTCCGTCCATGCATGCTGCCATAGGATTGCATTAGTTTATGTAGATGGCCGCGATTTGATCGCATGAAAACGTGCGCGGTAAACAAATCGCAGCATGTCCTATTTCTGTGCGAGCCTCACAGAGGCCCGCACAGAAACATCCCTGCTGATGCGCCAGCTCTGCTCTACGCATCTGCCAGCTGGCGCATAGCAGAGTGGAGGAGGAGATGCCGCAGGAGGTAAGCCGCGGGTAAATGCTGGTGCACGAGTCGAATCCTGCTGCGAGAATTCTCGCAGTGAGATCTGACCTGGCCATCTGCTTGAGCCCTTATGAGTGAAGTTAAACTGTGCTATGTTTGTACATTCACTGAGAAACACTATAACTGGGATGCATGCTAGTCATACACATACTGAGGTTTTATTGCCAAGCGGCTGTCAGTCCCTGTCCATAAATGATGAGATAATGCAGTTACTGTAAAGTCTTTGCCAGATCTGCTTGAGGCAGTGCAGGGTAAGGTTCAAAGTTGCATATTTCTGGTGACTGAATAACATGCCTGAATATTACAACCTGCTCAAAAGTCCATTCCAGTCTAGCTACTAGTGACTGACAAAGCAGATTTATTTACTAAAAATGTATTTAATGTAGAATAATTGGCTATAGAAGCATGAGCAACAGTTTTTCCCATATGGCATTTAAAAGGGTTTCCCAATGTCATGGGTGGTGGTGCGACACAGGTTCCGTTTGGCGCAACGATGACAGACGGAGACAGAGGCTGCACGTTTTTTTTTTCTTACAAAAATAACTTTTACTGAATGCTAGCATAATAAATATATATTTACGCTCCATACGAGAGCTCGTGTACTTTACTTTAAATGTTACGTAATAACTTGTAATATAAACTCTCTATGTGGTTGGGCTCACATGAGCTTATTTTCATAGCGTATTACGCATGGGTAATAGGTAATACGCATGTTCTATTTTATTGCATAATATGCACATAAGAGCCCTTTTGTTGTTTATGGGTGCATAGTGAATGCAGTGCATACGCAATTATTGTGCATACTTGCAGCACTTTTTACGCATTTGGAAGAAAGATAAAAAAGAAACCAGGAAGTTGTGGGCAGACAGTGCAGGGCAACGTATAGGGACCACTGACCCATAACATGTCTGTGGGGATATAAAGGCCAGAAAAAGTCCACCTTTGCAGGACCACCCTGTGATATGGGTCACTAAGCGCCCTGTTTATCAGGAGAGGAATGAAAAGACAGGGCATGGGATGAACTGGCATCCCAAATGTACTGTGAACAGTGGATGTCTGCCTCCACTCTTCAGAAAAAAGATTTATGAGAGTATTGTTTTCCTTCTTTTTTGGGGATGTTTCTGTATAATATATTGTATGCCGGTTGTGTTCACAGCACTGTTACGTTTTTTTTTTTTGGTTTGTGTGTTTTGTTGAAGTAGAGAAACAGAAATAAAAGTGGAAAATATTTTTTATCTTTAAACTATTTAAATGTTAATAGTTTTCGAAATAACGGAAGGTTTATGCAGGCTTTTCTTCTGTTATCTCTTATTTACCAGAACAAATATCGCACTAAACAGCGCTATCAGTTCTGTGTTGTTACAACCTAAAGAATAGAGATGAGCGAACACCAAAATGTTCGGGTGTTCGTTATTCGTAACGAACTTCCCGTGATGCTCGAGGGTTCGTTTCGAACAACGAACCCCATTGAAGTCAATGGGCGACCAGAACATTTTTGTATTTCGCCGATGCTCGCTAAGGTTTTCATGTGTGAAAATCTGGGCAATTCAGGAAAGTGATGGGAATGACACAGTGACGGATAGGGCAGGCGAGGGGCTACATGTTGGGCTGCATCTCAAGTTCCCAGGTCCCACTATTAAGCCACAATACCGGCAAGAGTGGGCCCCCCCCCCCTCCCAACAACTTTTACTTCTGAAAAGCCCTCATTAGCATGGCATACCTTTGCTAAGCACCACACTACCTCCAACAAAGCACAATCACTGCCTGCATGACACTCCACTGACACTTCTCCTGGGTTACATGCTGCCCAACCGCCCCCCCTCCCCCCCACAGCGCACACCAAAGTGTCCCTGCGCAGCCTTCAGCTGCCCTCATGCCACACCACGCTCATGTCTATTTAGAATTGCGTCTGCCATGACGAGGGACCGCAGGCACACACTGCAGAGGTTGGCACGGCTAGGCAGCGACCCTCTTTAAAAGTGGCGGAGCGATAGCCCACAATGCTGTACAGAAGCAATGAGAAATAGAATCCTGTGCCACCGCCATCAGGAGCTGCACACGTGGGCATAGCAATGGGGAACCTATGTGCCACACACTATTCATTCTGTCAAGATGTCTGCATGCCCCAGTCAGACCGGGCTTTTTAATTCATAGACACAGGCAGGTACAACTCCCTATTGTGAAGTCCCTGTCGACCCACAGCATGGGTGGCTCCCTGGAACCCACTGGCGGTACACAGAAATATCCCATTGCATTGCCCAACACAGCTGAGGTAGTAATGTCGTGCTTAATGCAGGTGGGCTTCGGCCCACACTGCATGCCCCAGTCTGACTGGGGTTCTTTATAAGTGTACAGATGTAGTAAAAACTCCGTGTGCACCTACAGCATGGGTGGGTGCCAGGAAGCCACCGGCGGTACATAGAAATATCCCATTGCATTGCCCAACACAGCTGAGGTAGTAATGTTGTGCTTAACCCTTTCCAATCCAATTTGTATATGGTTTTCCTAGGGGGCTTACTCTTTTTCTGCTGTTATACAACGGCGCTATATGCTGGCTAAAGCCAGTACTGCATGAGCTGACACGTAGGATAGGCTCCGACAGCAGAGAGGCTGGCAATATACAGTAAGAGAACCCCGACGGACGTCTACCAACAACGGAGCTGTACAGCCTTAAACCCTAATGTCTTCACAGGTCACACAGTGGACTGGAAAGGGTTAATGCAGGTGGGCTTCGGCCCACACTGCATGCCCCAGTCAGACTGGGGTTCTTTACAAGTGGACACATGTAGGTTTAACTCCCTGTGGACCCACTGCCTGGGTGGGTGCCAGGAAGCCACCGGCGGTACATAGAAATATCCCATTGCATTGCCCAACACAGCTGAGGTAGTAATGTCGTGCGTAATACAGGTGGGCTTCAGCCCACACTGCATGCCCCAGTCAGACGGGTTCTTTAGAAGTGTACAGAAGTATTAAAAACTCAGTGTGCACCTACAGCATGGGTGGCTCCCTGGAACCCACCGGCGGTACACAAAAATATCCCATTGCATTGCCCAACACAGCTGAGGTAACGTCAGCTGTAATGCAGGTGGGCTAAAAATTAATTTGATTACACTGTAGGCGAGGGCCCACAAAAATTGCTGTATCAACAGTACTAATGTACATCCCAAAAATTGGCCATGGCCAGCCAAGAGGGCAGGTGAAACCCATTAATCGCTTTGGTTAATGTGGCTTAAGTGGTAACTAGGCCTGGAGGCAGCCCAGTGTAACGAAAAATTGGTTCAAGTTAAAGTTCCAATGCTTTTAAGCGCATTGAAACTTATAAAAATTGTTCAGAAAAATTATTTGAGTGAGCCTTGTGGCCCTAAGAAAAATTGCCCGTTCAGCGTGATTACGTGAGGTTTCAGGAGGAGGAGCAGGAGGAGGAGGAGGAGGAATATTAGACACAGATTGATGAAGCAGAAATGTCCCCGTTTTGGATGGTGAGAGAGAACGTAGCTTCCATCCGCGGGTGCAGCCTACGTATTGCTTGAGTGTGAGCCTGTCGGCACTGTCGGTTGACAAGCGGCTACGCTTATCTGTGATGATTCCCCCAGCCGCACTAAACACCCTCTCCGACAACACGCTAGCCGCAGGACAAGCAAGCACCTCAAGGGCATACAGGGCTAGTTCAGGCCACGTGTCCAGCTTCGACACCCAGTAGTTGTAGGGGGCAGAGGCGTCACCAAGGATGGTCGTGCGATCCGCTACGTACTCCCTCACCATCCTTTTGCAGTGCTCCCGCCGACTCAGCCGTGACTGGGAAGCGGTGACACAGTCTTGGTGGGGAGCCATAAAGCTGGCCAGGCCCTTAAAGACTGTTGCACTGCCTGGGATGTACATGCTGCTCGATCTACGCACATCCCCTGCAACATGGCCCTCGGAACTGCGCCTTCTGCCACTAGCGCTGTCGGCTGGGAATTTTACCATCAGCTTGTCCGCAAGGGTCCTGTGGTATAGCAACACTCTCGAACCCCTTTCCTCTTCGGGAATCAGAGTGGGCAGGTTCTCCTTATACCGTGGATCGAGCAGTGTGTACACCCAGTAATCCGTAGTGGCCAGAATGCGTGCAACGCGAGGGTCACGAGAAAGGCATCCTAACATGAAGTCAGCCATGTGTGCCAGGGTACCTGTACGCAACACATGGCTGTCTTCACTAGGAAGATCACTTTCAGGATCCTCCTCCTCCTCCTCCTCCTCAGGCCATACACGCTGAAAGGATGACAGGCAATCAGCCGGTGTACCGTCAGCAGCGGGCCAAGCTGTCTCTTCCCCCTCCTCCTCATCCTCCTCATGCTCCTCCTCCTCCTCCTGTACGCGCTGAGAAATAGACAGGAGGGTGCCCTGACTATCCAGCGGCATACTGTCTTCCCCCGCCCCCGTTTCCGAGCGCAAAGCAGCTGCTTTTATGGTTTGCAGGGAATTTCTCAAGATGCATAGCAGAGGAATGGTGACGCTAATGATTGTAGCATCGCCGCTCACCACCTGGGTAGACTCCTCAAAATTACCAAGGACATGGCAGATGTCTGCCAACCAGGCCCACTCTTCTGAAAGGAATTGAGGAGGCTGACTCCCACTGCGCCGCCCATGTTGGAGTTGGTATTCGACTATAGCTCTACGCTGTTCATAGAGCCTGGCCAACATGTGGAGCGTAGAGTTCCACCGTGTGGGCACGTCGCACAGCAGTCGGTGCACTGGCAGCTTAAAGTGATGTTGCAGGGTGCGCAGGGTGGCAGCGTCCGTGTGGGACTTGCGGAAATGTGCGCAGAGCCGGCGCGCCTTTACGAGCAGGTCTGACAAGCGTGGGTAGCTTTTCAGAAACCGCTGAACCACCAAATTAAAGACGTGGGCCAGGCATGGCACGTGCGTGAGGCTGCCGAGCTGCAGAGCCGCCACCAGGTTACGGCCGTTGTCACACACGACCATGCCCGGTTGGAGGCTCAGCGGCGCAAGCCAGCGGTCGGTCTGCTGTGTCAGACCCTGCAGCAGTTCGTGGGCCGTGTGCCTCTTATCGCCTAAGCTGAGTAGTTTCAGCACGGCCTGCTGACGCTTGCCCACCGCTGTGCTGCCACACCGCGCGACACCGACTGCTGGCGACATGCTGCTGCTAACACATCTTGATTGTGAGACAGAGGAGGAGGAGGAGGAGGAGGGTGCTTTAGTGGAGGAAGCATACACCTCCGCAGATACCACCACCGAGCTGGGGCCCGCAATTCTGGGGGTGGGTAGGACGTGAGCGGTCCCAGGCTCTGACTCTGTCCCAGCCTCCACTAAATTCACCCAATGTGCCGTCAGGGAGATGTAGTGGCCCTGCCCGCCTGTGCTTGTCCACGTGTCCGTAGTTAAGTGGACCGTGGCAGTAACCGCGTTGGTGAGGGCGCGCACAATGTTGCGGGAGACGTGGTCGTGCAGGGCTGGGACGGCACATCGGGAAAAGTAGTGGCGACTGGGAACTGAGTAGCGCGGGGCCGCCGCCTCCATGATACTTTTGAAGGACTCCGTTTCCACAACCCTATACGGCAGCATCTCAAGGCTGATGAATTTTGCGATGCGGACGGTTAACGTTTGAGCGTGCGGGTGCGTGGCGGCGTACTTGCGCTTGCGCTCGAACACTTGCGCAAGCGACGGCTGAACGGTGCGCTGAACTACACTGCTGGATGGGGCCGAGGACAGCGGAGATGAGGGTGTGGGTGCAGGCCATGAGGCGGTAGTGCCTGTGTCCTGAGAGGGGGGTTGCATCTCAGTGGCAGGTTGGGGCACAGGGGGAGAGGCAGGGGTGCAAACCGGAGGCGGTGAACGGCCTTTGTCCCACCTTGCGGGGTGCTTGGCCATCATATGTCTGCGCATGGTGGTGGTGGTGAGGCTGTTGGTGTTGGCTCCCCGGCTGAGCTTTGCGCGACAAAGGTTGCACACCACTGTTCGTCGGTCGTCAGGCGTCTCTGTGAAAAACTGCCAGACCTTAGAGCACCTCGGCCTCCGCAGGGTGGCATGGCGCGAGGGGGCGCTTTGGGAAACACTTGGTGGATTATTCGGTCTGGCCCTGCCTCTACCCCTGGCCACTGCACTGCCTCTTGCAACCTGCCCTGCTGATGCCCTTGACTCCCCCTCTGAAGACCTGTCCTCCTGAGTAAGCGTTGCACACCAGGTGGGGTCAGTCACCTCATCGTCCTGCTGCTCTTCCTCCGAATCCTCTGTGCGCTGCTCCCTGGGACTTACTGCCCTTACTACTACCTCACTGCAAGACAACTGTGTCTGATCGTCATCGTCCTCCTCACCCACAGAAAGTTGTTGAGACAGTTGGCGGAAGTCCCCAGCCTCTTCCCCCGGACCCCGGGAACTTTCGAATGGTTGGGCATCAGTGACGATAAACTCCTCTGGTGGGAGAGGAACCGCTGCTGCCCAATCTAAGCAGGGGCCCGAGAACAGTTCCTGGGAGTGTTCCCGCTCCTGAGCAGGTGTCATTGTAGTGGAGTGAGGAGGCTGGGAGGAAGGAGGAGCAGCAGACAGAGGATTCGGATTGGCAGCAGTGGACGGCGCAGAACTGCGGGTAGACGATAGGTTGCTCGAAGCACTTTCTGCCATCCAGGACAGGACCTGCTCACACTGCTCATTTTCTAATAACCGTCTCCCGCGTGGACCCATTAATTGGGCGATGAATGTGGGGACGCCAGAAACGTGCCTCTCTCCTAATCGCGCAGCAGTCGGCTGCGACACACCTGGATCAGGAGCTTGGCCTGTGCCCACACCCTGACTTGGCCCTCCGCGTCCTCGGCCGCGTCCACGTCCTCTAGGCCTACCCCTACCCCTCAGCATGCTGTATTACCAGTGATTTGATTTCACAGGCAGGAAATAAATTGGCGCAAGACTGCAGGCCAAATATAATTTTTGCCCTTTTTGGAAAACGAAAGGCCCCACTGCCTCTAGTGAATGAATTATCTAAGTTTAATAACTGTGCTGTGTCCCTGCTTATGTGTCACAGAACGTGAGGGTAGCAGAGTTATTAACTGTGGCAGAGCAGGTATTTTTTTTCCCAATTAAGGAAAGCAAATGGCGAACCCAGCAGTAAAGCGTAGCTGGGTGCGTATGATTTAGCAATGTTTTTCACGCAGCTCACACGTCTCCACAGGCGTAAGGACGGACACAGGCTGGACAAATAGATTTGTTTTCAGTTTTTTCCCACCAACAGGCAGCACTGCGTATATTCAATGAACCTGAGAAGTTTAATAACTGTGCTGTGTCCCTGCTTATGTGTCACAGAACGTGAGGGTAGCAGAGTTATTAACTGTGGCAGAGCAGGTATTTTTTTTCCCAATTAAGGAAAGCAAATGGCGAACCCAGCAGTAAAGCGTAGCTGGGTGCGTATGATTTAGCAATGTTTTTCACGCAGCTCACACGTCTCCACAGGCGTAAGGACGGACACAGGCTGGACAAATAGATTTGTTTTCAGTTTTTTCCCACCAACAGGCAGCACTGCGTATATTCAATGAACCTGAGAAGTTTAATAACTGTGCTGTGTCCCTGCTTATGTGTCACAGAACGTGAGGGTAGCAGAGTTATTAACTGTGGCAGAGCAGGTATTTTTTTTCCCAATTAAGGAAAGCAAATGGCGAACCCAGCAGTAAAGCGTAGCTGGGTGCGTATGATTTAGCAATGTTTTTCACGCAGCTCACACGTCTCCACAGGCGTAAGGACGGACACAGGCTGGACAAATAGATTTGTTTTCAGTTTTTTCCCACCAACAGGCAGCACTGCGTATATTCAATGAACCTGAGAAGTTTAATAACTGTGCTGTGTCCCTGCTTATGTGTCACAGAACGTGAGGGTAGCAGAGTTATTAACTGTGGCAGAGCAGGTATTTTTTTTCCCAATTAAGGAAAGCAAATGGCGAACCCAGCAGTAAAGCGTAGCTGGGTGCGTATGATTTAGCAATGTTTTTCACGCAGCTCACACGTCTCCACAGGCGTAAGGACGGACAGAGGCTGGACAAATAGATTTGTTTTCAGTTTTTTCCCACCAACAGGCAGCACTGCGTATATTCAATGAACCTGAGAAGTTTAATAACTGTGCTGTGTCCCTGCTTATGTGTCACAGAACGTGAGGGTAGCAGAGTTATTATAACTCTTGGAGAGCAGGTATTTTTTTTCCCAATTAAGGAAAGCAAATGGCGAACCCAGCAGTAAAGCGTAGCTGGGTGCGTATGATTTAGCAATGTTTTTCACGCAGCTCACACGTCTCCACAGGCGTAAGGACGGACACAGGCTGGACAAATAGATTTGTTTTCAGTTTTTTCCCACCAACAGGCAGCACTGCGTATATTCAATGAACCTGAGAAGTTTAATAACTGTGCTGTGTCCCTGCTTATGTGTCACAGAACGTGAGGGTAGCAGAGTTATTAACTGTGGCAGAGCAGGTATTTTTTTTCCCAATTAAGGAAAGCAAATGGCGAACCCAGCAGTAAAGCGTAGCTGGGTGCGTATGATTTAGCAATGTTTTTCCCGCAGCTCACACGTCTCCACAGGCGTAAGGACGGACAGAGGCTGGACAAATAGATTTGTTTTCAGTTTTTTCCCACCAACAGGCAGCACTGCGTATATTCAATGAACCTGAGAAGTTTAATAACTGTGCTGTGTCCCTGCTTATGTGTCACAGAACGTGAGGGTAGCAGAGTTATTATAACTCTTGGAGAGCAGGTATTTTTTTTCCCAATTAAGGAAAGCAAATGGCGAACCCAGCAGTAAAGCGTAGCTGGCTGCGTATGATTTAGCAATGTTTTTCACGCAGCTCACACGTCTCCACAGGCGTAAGGACGGACAGAGGCTGGACAAATAGATTTGTTTTCAGTTTTTTCCCACCAACAGGCAGCACTGCGTATATTCAATGAACCTGAGAAGTTTAATAACTGTACTGTGTCCCTGCTTATGTGTCACAGAACGTGAGGGTAGCAGAGTTATTATAACTCTTGGAGAGCAGGTATTTTTTTTCCCAATTAAGGAAAGCAAATGGCGAACCCAGCAGTAAAGCGTAGCTGGCTGCGTATGATTTAGCAATGTTTTTCACGCAGCTCACACGTCTCCACCGCCCGTAAGGACGGACAGAGGCTGGACAAATAGATTTGTTTTCAGTTTTTTCCCACCAACAGGCAGCACTGCGTATATTCTATGAATAATAACTGTGTTGTGGCCCTGCCTATACAATTCTTTCCCTGCAGTATCAATGGAGGGTGGAATGCTCTGCAGAGGCGATTTTGAGAAGCCCAAAAAAAAATGCAGCACAGCTAACAGCAGCCTGGACAGTACTGCACACGGATAAATATGGCCCTAGAAAGGACCGTTGAGGTTCTTGAAGGCTACACTCACTCCTAACACTCTCCCTGCCTATGCAGCACTTCTGTCCCTAATGCCAGGTGCAACGCTCTGCAGAGCCGATTTTGAGAAGAAAAAAAAATCCCACTGCTAACAGCAGCCAACACACAGCTATCAGTGGCCCTAATAAGGACCTTTGGGGGTCTTGAAGCCTACACTAACTACCAATTCTTTCCCTACAGCAGCTCCGGTACAAACAGCACTGTCCCTCATCTAACTCACACCGCATCTGAGGCGAGCCGCGGGAGGGGCCGACTTTTATATTAGGCGAACACCTGATCTCGCCAGCCACTCACAGCAGGGGGGTGGTATAGGGCTTAAACGTTGCAGGGGGAAGTTGTAATGCCTTCCCTGTCTTTCAATTGGCCAGAAAAGCGCGCTAACGTCTCAGGGAAGGAAGTGAAAGTAACCAGAACACCGCATGGTGTTCGTCACGAATAACGAACATCCCGAACACCCTAATATTCGCACGAATATCAAGCTCGGACGAACGCGTTCGCTCATCTCTACTAAAGAATTATTTGGGAAAATGCGAGCTTTTTTTACAGCTTTTATTTTTGATTTTCTGCAACCAAAACAAAGCAGACGGGCTGTAAGCTATAACGCTACTGTGAATGAGCCTACGAACTAAATTTTATGCACAAAAATAAGAAAAAACATAAAAATATATTGTAGCAATACAGGGGTTAAAGAGCACGCCAAACGGTCACTTTTGCTTCTTGGTTGGTTTATTCACACAATCTTTATCAGAAACAAAGATGACTGGGTCTCTAGAGAAATAATAAACGTTTGCAACAACAAAGTCTCTTTTCAGTTTTTAACCCTCCACAGTCCGCAGGAGGAGCAAGTAAATCCTCAGCTGAGGAAACAGTAACAAATCCATAGGTTTGCACAGACCTGTGGATGTCCAGAGCGCAGCTGGTCCTTAAGTCTTTAGTATCTTCAGACCCTAGTCCAAGGGCAGGCGTACCCCAGGGGTCCTGCTGGAATCACGCAGCACCTCGTCCACAGCGCCTCTCTGCTCACAAGAGAAGTCACGTTTCAACTGAGCCTGGATCTCCCAGACACACACACCTGCCTCTCACTTCCAACTGTCTCCTTAAATAGCATGCTGGTTGAATTGTAAGATCTGGCCTGGAGTAAAAGAGGACCGGTCTACATCACAGAGGCTAATAACCTCTGCGACATATACCTTCCACTCTAGACCACACCTCTCATCCTGTTACATATCTCCCCCCTCTGCCCCAAGCCGTCCGGCTGGGCACCAACTGCAACCGAACAATAAATTCTGGACAGGGCATCTGCATTACCATGTAATTTTTTCGGCTTATGTTCCACTTCAAAATCAAATTCTTGTAATGTTAAGAACCATCTTGTCACCCTAGCATTATTCCCTTTATTTTTATACATCCACTTTAAGGGAGCGTGGTCTGAGATTAGTTTAAATTTCCATCCCAGGAGATAGTACCTTAGGGAGTCTAATGCCCATTTTACCGCTAACCCTTCTTTCTCAACTATGGCATAATTTTTTTCATAAAGGGACATTTTTCGGCTCAAAAACAGCACTGGATGCTCCTCTCCATTAATCTCTTCGGACAATACGGCTCCTAGCCTGACTTCCAATGCGTCCGTCTGGACTATGAATAACTTCTGTATGGCTCATATTTAATGCACGATGTATATTACAAAGTGCATTAATATGGCCATACAGAAGTGCTTAACCCCACTTGCTTTCGCGAGACAACCCCTTTAATCAATTCAAAATGGGGAAATCGCACCTCACCCCCTGCCTCTTGGGGTACACCATTGATCACAGAGATATTTTCTCGTGCATTTCTTAAAGTCAAGTCATTACGCTGTGCAGTCCCAAAATTATCCCTGTTCACCTCAAGATCAGGTACCTGGGGTGGGTTCCTCAGAATCAGTTAGTCCTGCAAAGGGAAATTCGTTATACTGGTGTTGAACATCTCCCGTGTTGCTCAACGTGCCGGTTCCAAAGGGCCGCAGTACCTCCGCCCACAGTTCCCAAAACAAAGGGAAATCCCTCCCAGTTATCAGTGCGTAGAGTAACTTGTTAACCACCCCCACCTGGTGTACATAGGTTCCGCACACTGTGCGTATGGTCACCTGGACAGCTGGGTATTCTTTGTTGTCCCCGTGTACACAGACCACCCCCAATCTGCCCCAGGGGGCCAGTCCAGTGGAGATAGCTGAGTCCAGCAATGAAATCATGCTCCCTGAGTCCAGCAAGGCCGACACTTCCACACCATTCACTGTCACCTGGCATATCTGTGGCTGGGTGTCTCTGTCCACCGCTGTAGCGTAGGTAGAATGTGCCACGAACAAACAGTCCCGGCCATAGGAGCATTCCATAGGTTCGACCCGAGCTGGACAATGAGTGGCGATATGTCTTGGACTTTGGCACTCCCAGCACGTAACAGGGGTGACCGGGTTCCTTTGCATGGGCTCCAAACCCCTCTGGTTCCTTGGCTTCCTTTCTGTAGTGGATTTGGAGCTCTCTCTCCGAGTATCTGCAGGATGGCTAGGAGGCCTCACAGCCGCCACTGTCTCCTCCGCTGCGACATACCGCTCGACTAAGCCCACCAGGTTGTCGATGTTCTTGGGATTTCCCTGTGCCACCCATCGTTGAATAGGCCTGGGCAGAGTCTGTATGAACTGGTCCATCACAACCTTCTCCACTATTTGTGTAGGCGAGGAGGTTTCTGGTTGCAGCCATTTTTGGGCTAAATGCAAGAGATCAAACATTTGTGACCTGGGCGGTTTGTCTTGGCTGTACTTCCAGTGATGGACTCTCTGTGCTCGGACTGCCATGCTCACCCCCAGGCGAGCCCAAATCTCAGTTTTTAGCTTATCATATTCGCCGGCATCCTGTTGGGGCAAGTCATAATATGCCTTTTGCGGCTCCCCAGTGAGATAGGGGGCTATAACTTCCGCCCATTGTTCTGGTGGCAGTTTTTCCCTTGCTGCCACCCTTTCAAAGATGGCCATGTAAGCTTCTACATCATCTTCTGGGATCATTTTTTGTAACGACCCCCTTACGGTTTTTAATATGGCCATACTAGTGGATGACTTCTCCTCTTTTCTTTTAGTCTCCATTGACATCGCCATCTGACGAGTCAGCAGTTGATTTGTTTCTTGCTGTATCTGTAACGCTTCTGCATGGTTCTTTTGATGCTGAAACAATGCTTTCTGCTGCTGTGTGCTAGTTGCTGCTAGCTGTTTTATTAACTCCTCCATGGCTATGGCAACAGTTTGTTTTTTCCTCGGGGAGTCTACTACTGCCAGCGCATCCTCCACCACTTGTAGCAATACGGGGGTTAAAGAGCACGCCAAACGGTCACTTTTGCTTCTTGGTTGGTTTATTCACACAATATCAGAAACAAAGATGACTGGGTCTCTAGAGAAATAATAAATGTTTGCAACAACAAAGGCTCTTCAGTTTTTAACCCTCCACAGTCTGCAGGAGGAGCAAGTAAATCCTCAGCTGAGGAAACAGTAACAAGTCCGTTGGTTTGCACAGACCTGTGGATGTCCAGAGCGCAGCTGGTCTTTAAGTCTTTAGTATCTTCAGACCCTAGTCCAAGGGCAGGCGTACCCCAGGGGTCCTGCTGGAATCACGCAGCGCCTCGTCCACAGCGCCTCTCTGTTCACAAGAGAACTCACGTTTTAACTGAGCCTGGATCTCCCAGACACACACACCTGCCTCTCACTTCCAACTGTCTCCTTAAATAGCATGCTGGTTAAATTGTAAGATCTGGCCTGAAGTAAAAGAGGACCGGTCTACATCACAGAGGCTAATAACCTCTGCGACATATACCTTCCACTCTAGACCACACCGCTCATCCTGTTACAATATATATATATGTTTAATTTTGTTTGTTATGTTGCAGTGGAAGAACTTAAAACTAAGTAGTGGGGAGTGCACAGGACCAATTCTGGGGAAGGGGAAGAGTGAAGCTGGAGAAAATAAAGGCTTCAGGTTTACTTCCAGCAGATGATTTGCCTTGCGCCAATCTTGGGCCCGTGTCTGTAAGTATGATTTTACATAACGAACATGCTAGGAAATATGACTACCTGCAGCTTCATAGAAATTTGCGCCTGCCATTGATATATGTCAAAGGCAGTGGGGATCCCATTGCTTTGACACACATCTTTCAATACAGTAATGGGTTTAAGGGCAGTTGGTTCCAGATTTCTTGTCCTTTCATCAGTTAGTTCAAGGAAAAACTCAGCCAGGCAGACAATTCGTCTAATCTCAATTTGTCCTATATATCACTATGTGCAACCTAGATTTTATCCACTTAGCATTGAAAATGCAAAATGATTCTGAGCCTCCTGTTTTGACCCCTTAGTGACCAGGCCTGTTTGTACCTTAATGGTCAGGCCAAATTTTAGAAATCTGACATGTGTCAACTAAACATAGAATAACTCCGCAAATTCTGATATTCTTTATTCACCACATATTATACTTCATTTAGCTGGTATAATTTGTATGATGACTTTCCTGCGGAATTTCCCCCTCTCAATGCTCAATGCACCACTTGGTGCAGACTTAGAGCCAGGGAAGCCGCTGCAGATTTTCGTTAAATTGTCAGCTGCAGATATTTCGACAAAAATCTGCCCCATGTGGCCCTTACCTTATTGCGCCTGCGCCCACCATTTTCCTGATGTGGTAGTGGGGGACATCGGAGACGTTTCATTTCCCCTCACCGTTCCAGTTGGTTGATAATTTCGCCACCAGCGCTTCAGCCTCCACCACCACCTCCCCAAAGCAGCAATGTCTACAGACTCATGTATTTTCATGGGTATCCTGAGCACCCCACTATGGGGTACTATAAGTCTGTGGTTGTTGGCCATTACTATCTGCAGCCACATACAGCGATACCAGGCCCCAGTGACCTCAGTTTAAAAATGCCACTATAGCCTCAGAGTGGCAGGCTTTTTCTTCACAGAATCTGGGCCACAGTTCACAAATATTTAAGGTCTGGGGAGGTATATACTTCTGTTTTTGTATATAGTTATTTATTTTTGAAAAATAAAAAAAGTTTAACTGAATTTATTTATTTTCTGTATTTATTTAAAAATGTTAGTGTTCAACCTTTTGTGTTTTCATTAATGGTTAACGTCTTTACCTCTAGACTTTTCACATGGAGTGCAAAAAAATGACCGACAGCTGTTTAGTTTTGGCAGCACAATTTCAGATGTCCTCTACAAAGCCCATGTTTTATGGGCTTATGCCTGGGCTTAGTATTGCTGGCAAACTTGGTCAGCCTACATGCTTAAAATTTAAGAATACATACTCCCCCAGTGCATATCCCCCACTGCAGCTCCATTGCAAGGTAGCCATTCCATGCTGGCTTTTACTGCCATATGTTGGGAGGTGGTGATGCCGTCCCCAACAAAAGGCACATGTGAATGGTGCAGCCACTGGCATAACTATAGGGGATGCAGTTGCACCCGGGTCCAGGAGCTTTAGGAGGCCCATCTTCTCCATATAGGGAGCCAGTACTATGAATAAAGCATTATAGTTGGAGGCCCCTACTACAGGTTTTGCATTGGGCCAAGGAGCTTCAAGTTACGCCTCTGTGTTAAGAGGTTAAGAGAAGTTGGGGGGCCCCCAAGATAAACCTTTGCACCCAGGCCCATAACCCCTTAGCTACGCCCCAGGGTGCAGCTAATCAACAGCTACTTTCTTCCAGTGAATAGCTGCAGCATTCGTGTGACCCCTTGTCTTTTTGGCGACAAAAGTGTTCCGGAAGTGTAGTTTTGGTGTCAAAGGAGAGACCCTAGCCATAATGCGGTATTAGTTTATAATATGGCCAAATTATGCAAATAATTTTTTTTTAAAAAGGTCTTTTAAATAACATTGTAATAAAAACTTTGGATAATTAGGCCACATTACATAATCTCACATCCCACATCAAGGGTCCTCATTGACTTGCGAGTCTTAACCTAAAAAAAAGCCCTAGCTAAAAAGAAGCTAAAATAGGAAACATAATTTTTATGTTTTATGTTTAACATGGTTTAGAGTCCAGATTATCTGCCATGAAACTTCTCCCTGGGGAGTCAAAAAATAGTCTGCAAAGATGTCTCTGACTAGAAGTCTAGATGATGCTGGCCTAGACTGTGGGTTCTGGTACACTGATACAACTTGTGAGGTTAATGCAACCAGATCATCAACTACTGTTCAACCCATGTCATTGGTCCAGCAAAAATTGTGCAGAACCACGAAGGCTTAAATTACCGCACACACATTCTTGGTTCTATCTAAATAGTTAAATAGTGTCCAGGAAAACTCACCACTTACTGGTAAAAATCCCAAAGGCACATTTGAGAAAACAACAAGCTCAAATGAGACTGTAATTAAAAACTTGTCTCCTGGTGTCCAACCGTCTGCACGGAAATGGTCACAGAATGTGGGTTGTTAGGCCATAGCTCTCATCCACTATAATAATGAATGGCGCTGGTGGACCTGAAGAACCAGGAAGCCTCCGTGGCTCTGACAGGGCCAGCTGGTTGGAAAGAAGGCACTGCTCCATTCTAGAAGCCCTGAAAATGTGAGCATCTGCAGTGCTTCCATAGGACCCGATATCAACAATTATAAATCAATAGTTACTATCAGTCAGAGCCACCAGAGCTACCAAAAAGTACCATATATAATTGTAATATCGGGACCCTGAGTGCAGTGGCTTCTTCACACGAATATTCTTGATGTCCAGAGCCCCAATCCAGCTTAAAACCCGTCTGCGATATCCAGCCAAGCTTGCAGAGAGGGCAGAGCCATCCCTGATGGCTTCAACTGCTCCCAAATTACATAGCAATTCCTCTTGATGATCCCATAGATGGTTGAGTAGCCCAACAGGAACTCAAAATGCAGTAATGCAAATGAGTTCCCGGTGATGAGGAATCTGAAAAGAAAAGACAGATACAAATATTAAAACTATTTAAATTAGGTTCCTTTCACATCTGCAGCAGGGATTCTATTTCCCTGCTCCATTCGAGGAGCAAGAAAGGGAAATCCACTGGCCAAACGGCTCTGTCTTATGACGAAACGGAACAGCGCTGAATGGACCACATTGTCTATAGTGTGGTCCGCTTGATTTCCACTTTGCTGCCCAGCATTTTAACATGTACCTATTTCTTCAAGTGGTTCCAGTGTAGATGTAAAGGCAGCCTTGCAAAAAAAAAACTAGGAAGCACATGCTAGGGAAAACTCATTAGTATATACATAAAACGCAAAAGACACAGGGAAACATGCTTCCTCTTACCACGGGGTGACCAGCAGGCGCTTTTCACGGGGATGCACCGACACATGTTTGGGTCAGCATAGCTCAACCTGGAACGCACGTCCTCCAGCACATTGTCAAACTATGTCACGGACAAACAGCAGAAGGCAGAGAATTTTTCCAGGTGCTGCCTCAAGTAACTGTAAAGGCGGTTGAAGTTGCCCTGGCTTGTTGTAACACTAGAGGGTGAACCCAGAACCTCCGCTTCGGACATGAACCCAACCTTTGGGCATCGGACATGAAACCAGCCAAGCGATCATCACCCTCTAGTGAAGACATGGTTGTCAAAGCACCGCTAACAACTCTCCCCCACATTGGAAAGCAAACAATCATGTGATTCCGTAGGTTTGGTCAACTTCCAACATTATTCCCTGCTTGCATTCGTTTTCGTGGATGTGAAATACGCAGTGGAGGACATCTGCACGGATTCCGTGGTAAAACAGAGCATGCTACAATTTTTCTCCTGCTCCCAAGATACGCAATTCATATCCGGAAGTGTGAAGAAATATTTAGAAATTCATGCCTTCAATGCCCACTTTTTACCGCAGAAAGTCCATGCGGAGGCTAATCGTGGAATCTGCAATTTAAATCCGGTATTGCGAGACTGGCCTAAAGCAGTATGGTGTATGAGAAAGACACAGAGATGTCTCCTGGGTAGATCCAAAAACTCGACAAAAATAGCAGAAACCTTGTAGGGAAAGCAGAATATTATGCAAATCCCTATATGTATTCAAATAGAACAGTAGTGGCGAACCTATGGCACGCATGCCAGAGGTGGCACGCAGAGCCCTGCCTGCTGGCACATGCCGCCATCAGCCGCTCACCACTTGTGAATAACGGCAGGGGCCATGGCTCCCCGGTATTCTTGTATTATGTTGCCACCAAAAGTTAAGGGTGGAAACATAATACAGGAGTTTGACATGTTGTAACGCCCCCAGCATTTGATAGGCTGGGGGCATGTGTGGCCTTAGGAGGGTAAGTGTTGGCGGCAGAGGAATCACCGGCATCACGTTAGCCTCAGGCACTGCCATGATGACAGCCAGCGTCGGCGGATGGAGCAGAGGGATCGGCGGCAGCAGCGGCAGGAAGACTGGCGGCGGTGGACAGAGCAGAGGGATCGGCGGCAGCAGCAGCAGGAAGACAGGCATTGGTGGCGGACCGAGCAGAGAGTTAGGCGGCAGTGGCAGCATGACAGGGAGCACTGGCGGCAGCAGCAGGGACGCCAGAGGGAGCGGCGCCGGCAACAGAAGAGCAGAAGACGGAGTGCCGTCGGCATGAGAACAGCCACTGCCAGCAGAGGCTAGAGGGAGCGGCGGCAGCAGCTGGAGAGCAGAACACAGAGCGGCTGCAGCACAGACTGTGGGGCCGCTGTGGGGTGTCACTATTGTGCTGGGGGCCGCTGTGGGGTATCACTATTACGCTGGGGGCTGGTGTGGAGTGTCACTATTAAGCTGGGGGACGCTGTGGGGTGTCACTATTAAGCTGGGGGTCGCTGTCGGGTGTCACTATTACACTCGGGGCCGCTGTGGGGTGTCACTATTACGCTGGGGGCCGCTGTGGGGTGTCACTATTACGTGGGGGCCGCTGTGGGGTGTCACTACTATACTGGGGGCTGCTGTGGTTTTTCACTGCTATACTGGGGGAAGCTCTGGGGTGTCACTATTATCGCTGGGGTATGTTTACATGTGGCGAAAATGGGCAGGGCTGTTTCAAAATAGACAACGTGCAGATTTTGACTGCTTTTTGGATGCGGAAATGCTGCAGAATTTTCCTCAGAAATTTCTGCTGAGGACCTTCTGCAGTATTTCCGCATCCAAAAAGCAGTCCAAATCCACGCTGTCTATTTTGAAGTGGCCCTGTCTTTTTTTTAGAACAACGGGGGTAAAATCATACGTCATGATAAGCCCCGCCCCCTGACGTGTTGGCACTTTGTGATCAATAAGTCGGTTTTGGGTTGCAGTTTGGACACTCGGTCTCTAAAAGGTTCGCCATCACTGAAATAGAAGGTTCTTTGCACTTTATAAAGTCTTGCTAGTAAATTTATGCAAGTAGCCATAAAGCTCTCAGAAGTTTTGATGAAGAATGTCACTGCAAAAATAGCAGGAACAAAGAGATGTTCCAATACTAAAGCAAAACCACATTCATAGCAATGGAGAGCTGCAATTCTATATAAAGAAAACTAGCCTGCATATTAATCACACAGCTTTCCTAGACTCCTGAATAGACAGTGATCAGCCTTCAGCTAGGAAAAGTAGCTGGATATATACAACCCTGTCACTTTGGGCTTAGATCCATGAGCGTGAAGGTTTCTAATGTGTTTTGTGCATTGCGAGGTGCACAAAACTCGTGGAAATATTAACTCCATTTTTTTGAATGGAGTCATACACATGAGTGATGTTTTCTATTACAGCAATGCTGGAAGGTAAAAAAAAAATTGCTGCATGTCCTATTTTTTCACGTTCCTCAGAACACATCGCCCATTATTTCCAATGGGACACTCACACACATTGCGTGCCGTGCAATGTGCACGAGAGTATAATGTGATGTTTTCCATTGAAATCAAAGGGAAACATTTGACGATCATCCGTTGCTTGTAAAACAAGCCGGGGGATCGAAATCTCAGGGAAGTCATGTGAGGTGTTTTTGCATGACAAATGCCTTGCATCCACAGGTAAAACGGACGTTGGCAAGCGCAATATCAGGCTGGGTTTCTCTGCCAAATATCGTGCTTGCCTGTGTGCATGTAGCCTTATCCTGATAGTCAGCCATACTGGCTAATATAGACTCTGCTTTGTACTCCTATATAATCAGCTTTGCTCCCGAGGGCTGTTGATAATGCTTACAACCACTCAGACAGCCGAGCTAATTATACTTAAATATGACTCTAAGAAGTAATGTTTATATAATACTGCTAGGTGTTGCTCATTCTAACTCAAATCTTGCTCAGACTAGCTCATATAACAAATACTGGTTTCTCTAGTTTGGGTCATCAGGAGCGATTGCTACTACTACCATGCCCTCATTAGATATTAGCAGGCAGACAGGTCTTACAAAAAGAAGAACAAAGCAATGAATAATAGGAAAAAGATGTTCCTCCTAAAAATGTAGAACATAGGCAGAAACAACCTTTCATTTGCCCTCAGTCCACCATCAGGGCTAGTTGGTAATATTTTTGCTCTATCCTTCTGACTCCACATCATGGTTGTTTCTGCCCATGCTTTATACATCGCATTAGATATATTGCAAATAATATCACATTGTAGTCATTAATCCTTTAACCCTTGTAATGTCTTCTCAAACTATGGCACCATAACTCCTAGAACGATATTACAATCCCCTAAATCCATTTACCCCCACCCTAGCCAGGGATTTTACCTGACGCAATACAGTGGGTTGTAGTCAGCTCACGCGTACTTGAGTCATCTGTTGCTGCTTGCTTCACTTCTTATCAGCTGTGTCCATGATGATTCTTCAGCATAGCTGCTGCAATGTCAAGCACTATGGGGAGAGAGACTACCTCCCTTTCCACGCACTGCAGGGCACTTCATAACAGGAATACATCTTTGCCCTCAAGTCTTCAAGGCTTTTAAGTGGTCTCTGTTGCTCTATAGCTGTTCCCTAGCATTCGGGCGTGACCACTTAGTTGCCGCTTAAATGGCCACCACCACGATCCGCTGCTGCTGATTCACTGCGGCCTACCCAACATTGCTACATTTGCTGTCTCTGCCTCTGCCTGCTGTGATGCAGATCAGAAGCCTTTTATATGCACCTGCAGGTGACCACGTTTTCCTAGGCTTTAGCACTGGGGGCTGGGCTTCAGTTCTCTGTTTCCTAATTGGGCCTAAATCTTCTGGGCAATGACACACTATTTGTCACCGCCATCATTATGGGACTCCCTGGGGCTTCAACAAAATGAGGTCTGTCTTCAGAGCTACTAAACATAGTGCCTTTTGCCTCTTCTGCTTCCCATCTGTGGCCATGGCTCTGGCCAGCAAAGGGGAACTAGTAATACAAAGCTACTGCACTTCCCAGTCTGGTGCTGACAAGTGCTCTTTGCTACCTGCTTCCCGTCACCGTCCTAACCAGGTATCAGTCTAGAGAGGAGGGGGCTAAAACTCGCGGCCATCAGTTACTCTGATAGAGCCTCTCCTCTGTAAGATGAACACTTTAGTGTAACAAAGGCATTCTCTTCTCAGACAGTTCACTTAGTTCACTAAGGATCATACGCTCAAAAATTTTAAAATGAGGACAGTCAAAATGAGGAGGAAACTTTATTCTCTTAGGTTTGAGAGTTGTAAAGGGACCATCTTCCAACATCCTTCGTCCTTCCTCCCATAACTCCTCTAGCATCCTCAAATCAGAAACATCCACAATATCCAGATCAAGATCCCTACAAACATTCTTATCAGACTGACTGAAAAAATTGTGCCATCTCAATTTTCTAGTGAAAAGAGAAAGATCTTTATCCCACGAGAAATGATCATACCTCGTTAAACAAAACTCAAACCTTTTTTCAAGAGGCTCCTATTAGACTGACTGATTACCTTCTCTGACAGATTGATGATTTCAAACTCCTCGGCTTCAGTTTGTGAAAATGATGGATTATCCTATCAGGGTTGGTGCATATAACAGGATTCATAGATGTATCAGATATCCTAGAGGATGAAGACACAATACTATTGATCTATTTTATTATTCTTTTTGTTCTCAGAGGACGTACTTGAAAATTGGGAGCCCTAAAAAATTATTTTCAAAGGGACCACTTCTTCCCCATCCCCTCATTCTCCAACCACCTCTACCCCCTACGTCTTCAAAAGTTGGAAGATAGTCTCGAAATATCCTCAGATTCTGTTTGCACTCAGACGAGCTAATCTCCATATCAGATATGAAGTTAGCTCATAAATTTCAATACGCCTTGTTTTCCCTAAACTCCTGGAGATCCGGATTGAACTGGAAATGCTTTCACTCTATGACAAGTGCCATGTATTTCTCAATATTGGATTGGAGATTCTATTCCTTCTTTTCATACTCTGGATTGTGTTTTTTCTATGCTGGTAGTGAATAATTGAGTGCATTTTTCCAAGATCAGTTTCTCTTCATCCAATGAAATAGCAAAAAATCTCAAAGAGCATTTCGTCGCCTCCCTTTCCCATCTAATCATAAGGCCAGAGCTACGAACTCTATAAGCAGGCTTAATAAAGATAAGTCAACCCTTAGGAACTATCTGGTATTCAGGCCCTAACCTTCCCACTATGATTTAACATATTCTCTGTACATAGAGGTTAATTGCTTAAAGGTTTGTTTAAGTGAGGTGTGCTGTAGATGAACGTGAAAGTTGGTTTCCTATTGAAACATTCAGGCAAAGGAATTTTAGCCGCGCAAAAAAAAAAATCGCACATAAAAAAATAGCAAATGAGTGACTGAAATATGAAAATAATCATGGGCAACTGTGACAAAACAAACCATCTGTCAAATAGCCAATATTCATACACTTTCCAGGTAAGAACAATTATATACCACACCTGAACGAGCTAGGAATAATTTAACATAACGGGCATAATCTCAGCAGGCAGAGAAAGAATTGGGCAACAGAAAGGATGAACAGACATAGTAGTTCAAGCAGGTCTCAGCCCCCCTTACATACGATCTGCTCCCGGCTAGTATGTGCAGCCTGGAGCAGAGGGATGTCACCAGGGACTGCTGTATGCAGTTCCCGGTCACATGATCACTGTTATCCAATAGATAACACTGATCATGTAAAGTAAAAAAAAGTTTAAAAAAGTGTAAAAAAAAGAAATGAAAAAGTTAAAAAAATGCTAAAGTTTCATCTCCCCTCACGAATCATATCCGTGAGGGAGGATGAAATGACATACCTAAGGCCCGCGGATTTATCTGTAGACCTTACCCTGGCTTCTGCGCACGCGCCTGTCGCCAAGGTGGCAGATGCATCTTCTAAAGCTGAAAATTGCCAGGGTAATTTAAAATGTCCCTGCTCCTAGCGACCAAACATAGATTGGAGATTTCACAGGCTACCGCAGTACGCATTCCCTGGTCATGTGATCGCCGTCGATCACGTAAAAGTAAAAGAAAGTTAAACGTTCACCTCCGATCCATAAGGAGAGGTAAAATTACTTACCTAAGGCCTCCGGTGATGTCCCCTGACGAGATCTTTATCCGCTGACCTCCCCCAACTTCAACGCAAGCGCCTGTTGGCAAAATGGCAGACACAAGTGCAAAAGCTGAGAAGGATCCGTGAAATTTAAAATCTCCTTGTTCCTGGCTTCTAAACGTAGCCGAGAGCCTGGAACATTGACCGAGGGCAGTGGTGAGTGGTCTGCAGTCACGTGATCGCCATTATCCAATGTATAATGGAGATCACGTAAAAATTAAAAACAGTTGAACAAGGCTCCTTTCAGTTTGAGCCCCGTTGTGCGGCCAGACATAAGATTAGGGCCATAATGGGTATATTTCTAAACACGGGACAAACAGGGGTATCCATTTTGGGGTGCAAGTCTTAATTCATATGTGTCCTGTACAAAAAAAACCTGTGTTTTAAAATGATACAATTGCTAAAAAAATGAAAATCGTGATTTTTTTCCTTCTGCTTTGCTTAGATTCTTTTAAAATCTGTGGGGTTCAAATCTGCAGTACACCCCTGGATGAATTAATTAAGGGGTCTTGTTTTAAAAATAGGGTCACTTGTGGGGGATTTCTATTCTTTTGGCCGCTCAAGGGCTGTACAAGTGGGCAATGGGGCCTAAATCATAGAATGATTGGAAGGGACCTCCAGGGTCATCGGGTCCAACCCCCTGCTCAGTGCAGGATTCACTAAATCATCCCAGACAGATATTTGTCCAGCCTTTGTTTGAATAATTCCATTGAAGGAGAACTCACCACCTCCCATGGTAACCTGTTCCACTCATTGATCACCCTCACTGTCAGAAAGTGTTTTCTAATATCTAATCTGTGTCACCTCCCTTTCAGTTTCATCCCATTGCTTCTAGTCTTTGCTTGTGCAAATGAGAATAGGGCTGATCCCTCTGCACTGTGACCGCCCCTCAGATATTTGTAGTCAGCTATTAAGTCTCCTCTCAGCCTTTTTTTTGGCAAGCTAAACATTTCCAGATCATTTAACCATTCCTCATAGGACATGATTTGCAGACCGCTCACCATCTTGGTTACTCTTCTCTGAACTTGCTCCAGTTTCTCGATGTCTTTTTTAAAGCGGGGTACCCAGACATGGATGCAGTATTCCAGATGAGGTCTGACTAAGGAAGTGTAAAGAGGGATAATTATCTCATGTAATCTAGACTCTATGCTTCTCTTAATAAATCCCAGAATTGTGTTTGCCTTTATGGCTGCTGCATCACATTGTTGACTCATGTTCAGTCTATGAACTATTAGTATACCCAAGTCTTTTTCACATGTGCTGCTTAGCCCAATTCCTCCTATTCTTTATGTGCTTTTTATATTTTTCTTGCCCAGTTGTAGGACTTTGCATTTCTTTTTGAATGCTCTCTCTCTCTTCTTTTGTGTTAGCTATCCCCCCTAGCTTTGTGTTGTCGGCAAATTTGATCAGTTTCCCATCAATTCCCTCCTCCAGATCATTTATAAAAATTTTGAACAACATTGGCCTTGGGAAAGAGCCTCGTGGTACTCCATTTGATACATTCTTCTACTTGGATGTGCAGCCATTTATAACCATTCTTTGAGTACGATCACTAAGCCCAGTGTGAATCCACCTAACAGTTGCCTTGTCAATCCCATATTTGGTCATTTTTTCAATAGATGTGGTATGACATACTTTGTCAAATGCTTTACTAAAGTCAATATATAATATATCGACCGCATTTCCTTGATCAACCCGGTCAGTGATCTGTCATAGAAGGAAATTAGATTAGTCTGGCTCTGGTTAATTATTCCATTTTTATCCAACTACCTGCATATATGCTGTTTAATAATTTGTTCAAAGATCTTTGCCAGCACAGAAGTCAGGTTCACAAGTCTGTAGTTTCCTGGATCCACCCTCTTCCCTTTCTTGAAGATAGGGACAACATTTGCCCTTTTGAAATCTTCTGAGACTTCTCCGGTTCTCCAGGATTTTGCAAAGGTTATGGCAAGTGGTTCAGGAATTACCTCCGCTGCTTCCTTTAGTATCCTAGGATGTAATTCATCTGGACCTTGAGACTTAAATTCATTTGTTGGCTAAGTGTTCCCTCACCATATCTCTGCTTATAGACAGCCTGCATTCTTTTATTCCCCCAATAGCACCTTCAAGCAAAATGTCTGTTCTGAAAGCCACCGGCTGCTCCTTCCGGTTTGGGCCCCATTGTACATTCGGACATAAGACTGGGGCTACAATGGGTATGTTTCTGAACATAGGACAAACAGAAGTATCCATTTTGGGGTCTAAAACCTCATTTTCATGTGCACTATAGGAAAAAATATATCTTTAAAAAATATATGAAATTTTATTTTTTCTCCTCTAAATTGCATTAATTCCTGAAAAAAACTGTGGGGTCAAAATACTCAGGACCCCCTTCAGTGAATATATTAAGACATGTAGTTTTTAAAATGGGGTCATTAGTGGGGATATCTATCATTCTGACACCTATGAGCCTTTGCAATCTTGGCTTGGTATAGGAAAACAAAGTGTTCCTCCAAATGTTGAAAAGTAATGTTAAATTTGTACGTCTTCTAAATGGTTGGAAAAAAAAGTTTTTCAAATGTGCATCCAAAATAAAGTACATAGATGAAAATATATATCTTAGCAAAAATTTGTACAGTATGTTTGCACATATTTGAGATATTACAGTGGAAAATGTGAAAAAAAAAATTCCCAAATTTTCCAAATTTTGGTGGTTTTAATAAATATTCACAAATTCTATTGGTCTATTTTTACCAACCTAAATGAAGTACAATATGTGGCGAAAAAACCAATGTCAGAATCACTTGGTTAATCAAAACCTTTACGGAGTTATTCTATGTTAAAGTGACACGTCAGATTTCCAAAATTTGGCTCCGTCACTAAGGCACAAACAGGCTTTGTCACTAAGGGGTTAATAGGATTTGCTATCATTTTATTAGCAGTCTGGCAACAGAACTGACAATCTTATCAGCAGTCCAGTGATATAGTGCATATTCTAGTAGTTTGTTACCCCTGTATCTCATTTTTCTGTTTGCTCTATGAGATCATTATACAAATAGTATGCAGACAGCTGTTCTGAGTGGACATGTTTCATTATCAACGCTCCTCTATAAACTTTTTTGTGACTACTTTGACTTATTACCTATATCAAAAACTGCTTGTAGTCAGAGGTTTCGCTTGTTAGCACTTGGAGAATGAATAAGTACTTTTTGTGTTGGGGTTCCTAAATTTATAGTGTTGCTGACTTTTGTCAGTGGCTGTCCAACATATGTAGGGGTAAAGTGACCAGATTTTTCCAGGGTCAAAGCAGAACAAAGAGGTATAGTCAGTGGCGGGGCTTATCATGCCGAATGATTTTACCTCATTATAAAAAGTACAGGGCCGGTTCAAAAAAGACATGGAGCAAATTCTGCAGCACTTCCACATCCGAAAAACAGTCAGAATCTGTACCATTGGTGTGAATATCGACTGGAAATCAGCCACGTACCTGCAGCTGATTTCATACTATAGGGCACACCCCTTCACGTCCTCCAAAGGCTTCCTGCTGTCAGTGCTCCTCGGCTTCCGGTTCTCACCAGCCTAGTCAGGTGCGGCACCGCTGGTTAGGTGATGCTGGTCAGGTGAGGCCACTACAGGCAGCTCGGAACCAGAGCACTACAAGCAGCTTTTGATATAGGTAATGAGTCAAAGAAGTCACAAGAAAGTTTATAGAGGACCGTTGATAGTGAAACATGTCCACATGTCCAGCAGCAGACTGATTACCAGCTGGGGAGCTGCGGCACCCTGGTTAGTAATCACTTTGATGGTCACCAGAGGTAATGAAAGTGGAACAAATGGCTGTCCCACTGGGGTCCTGGCGGAAAGCCGGACACAGGGTCCCAAAGCGAAGCTGTCCCTCCTAAATCAACTTATGTACGGGGATTACTGAAGTATTGCGATTCTCCACTCGTGGCCTATTCTCTGCAGCCTGCCTATCTATCAGCCGCGGACAACCAGATGATTTCATACTATACGGCACTCCCCTTCACCTTCTCCAAAGGCTTCCCCCTGTCAATGTTCCCCAGCTTCTGATTCTCAGCAGCCTAGTTAGGTGCGACACTGCTGGTCAAGTGAGGCCACTACAGGCAGCTCGGAAGCGAAGCGCTACAAGCTGCTTTTTTTTTGTATAAATTCTTTATTTATAAATTTTGGGATGGGTACAGAAAGAAAAAAGGGAAATCCGCTTATCCGGATCGAAACCCGGAAAGAAATGGGAAAGAAAAACAAGAAACAGTTTCTCTGCGAACATGCAGAGCATTATTAGAATAACAAATTAAAAGTGGACGAGCAGCTTTTGATATAGGCAATAGAGATGAGCGAGCACCAAAATGCTCGGGTGCTCGTTACTCGAGACGAACTTTTCGCGATGCTCGAGGGTTCGTTTCGAGTAACGAACCCCATTGAAGTCAATGGGTGACCCGAGCATTTTTGTATATCGCCGATGCTCGCTAAGGTTTTCATTTGTGAAAATCAAGAAAGTGATGGGAACGACACAGAAACGGATAGGGCAGGCAAGGGGCTATATGTTGGGCTGCATCTCAAGTTTCCAGGTCCCACTATTAAGCCACAATAGCGGCAAGAGTGGGCCCCCCCCTCCCAACAATTTTTACTTCTGAAAAACCCTCATTAGCAAGGCATACCTTAGCTAAACACTACACTACCTCCAACGAAGCACAATCACTGCCTGCATGACACTCCGCTGCCACTTCTCCTGGGTAACATGCTGTAACAGCATGGGTGGGTCCCAGGAAGCCACCGGCGGTACATAAATATATCCCATTGCATTGCCCATCACAGCTGAGGTAACGTCCGATTAAATGCAGGTGGTCTTCGGCCCACACTGCATGCACCAGTCTGACCGGGGTTTTTAATACATAGACACTGGCAGGTACAAATCCCTAATGTGAAGTCCCTGTGGACCCACAGCATGGGTGGCTCCCTGGAACCCATCGGCGGTACATAAATGTATCCCATTGTAGTGCCCTGCTCAGCAGAGCTAACGTCACATACAATACAGGTGTGCTTCAGCCCACAGTGCATGCCCCAGTCAGACTGGTAATATGTACCTTAACAGTAACCGCGTTGGTGGGAATGTGGTGGCGACTGCGGACCTAGTAGCGCGGTTTTATTTAGTTGGCTTTCGGAATGTGGCCAGGATTAAGTGGACTGTGGCGGGGGATGGTGGGGGGGCTCTCTTGTTGTGTCGGTAAAGGTGAAATTGTTGGACTGCCACCAGACGGACCAATGCAAAGGTATTTGCCAAGAATGTTTTCATTGTTGGAGGAGGAGGGGGATGTTTTTGAGGCACTACGTGTCCTCTCCACGTGTCTGTGGTTATATGCACCTTAACAGTAACCGCTTTGATGGGAAATGGCCTCGCCACCATCATGTCTTTGGGAAGCCTCCATTTCTACACCCCAGTGACATAGCATTAGCAGCGGTATACGTAGAGCCCAGAATTAGTAACATTTCAGCGGTAGCATTAGGGACAGGCCCCAGTAAGATATCACTAGCAGCATTATAGGGGGAGCACAGTATTAGTTCCATTTCAGTAGTAGTAGCAGTCCAGACAGGCCCCAGTAACAATTCCGAAGCAGCAGTATAGGGGGAGCACAGTATTAGTTCCATTTCAGTAGTAGTAGCAGTCAAGACAGGCCACAGTAACATTCCCGTTGCAGCAGTTTAGGGAGATAACAGTCTCTTTCACATTTCAGTAGTTTCAGTATAGACAAGGCCCCAGTTACATTTATGTTTATGTAGCAAAAGTGTAGGCCAACCCCACACACCTTGCTGTACCATGAGTGCAGGGAAGCCCATAAAAATTACTAGGATTACACTGTAGGCGAGGGCCCAAAAAAATTGGTGTACCAACAGTACTAATGTACCTCAGAAAAATTGCCCATGCCCAACCAAGAGGGCAGGTGAAACCCATTAATCGCTTTGGTTAATGTGGCTTAATTTGTAACTAGGCCTGGAGGCAGCCCAGTTAAAATAAAAATTGGTTCAGGTGCAAGTTTCAACGCTTTAATGAGAATTGAAACGTATAAACATTGTTTACAAAAGTAATATGACTGAGCCTTGTGGGCCTAAGAAAAATTGCTCGTTCGGCGTGATTACATGAGGTTTTAGGAGGAGGAGCAGGAGGAGGAGGAGGAATATTATACACAGATTGATGAAGCAAAAATGTCCCCGTTTTTGATGGGGATAGAGAACGATGCTTCCATCCGCGGGTGCAGCCTACGTATTGCTTAGGTATCGCTGCTGTCCGCTGGTGGAGAAGAGAAGTCTCGGGAAATGCAGGCTTTGTTCATCTTTATGAGTGTAAGCCTGTCGGCACTGTCGGTTGACAGGCGGGTACGCTTATCCGTGATGATTCCCCCAGCCGCAGTAATGACTCTTTTGGACCAGCAGACTAATAAGCTTAAAATTAAAATGTAACTTTTAGTTATTCACTTAAAAAGTATGAAATAGACAAGCAAACATACACATATATGTAGTGGATTCTGTCTCACTTAGAGATCTCAATTCCTCAATCGAAGATTTCGGACAACTAATGTGTCCAATTACTAGCAAGCTGATATAGTGCGTATATTTTATGCGTGCCCTCAGGTAGAGTGGCAATTCTGAATAATTTACAGGCCCTCCCGGCCACAAACACACCAGTGCCAGTCGATTTGTATGATATATTTTGACCGCAACAAGTGTTTAATAAGTGCCCTACGCGTTTCACCCCCCATGACACAGGGGCTCCTCAGGGGCCAATAGTTATACCAGGATTCAGTTTTTGGCAAGTGGTTATGGAGAACAAGAATGTCGTGCGAAGGTCAAATCACCTCCCTCACGTACGTATTAGTTAGTGATTAGCTAGTATGTTTCAAAATTATTTGTTAGTGATTAGCTGGTATAATCTTCCCACAAAAACAATCGTGGACAAAAAAAAAATTAAAAAAATAATCTTTTTGGGAGTTACCCTCAGGAGTATTGTTATTATAGGCAGTGAAACCCCAATAGATATTATTACGTCCCTCTATGGTTTCCACTGCCTTGTCCTCTAAGGAGCTAATCCCTCACTAGTGACTCACTATAGGGAAGGTAGTAGCATTCAAAGAGCAGTTGTTCTCCTTGGATATCTAATGCATCTACCTAACCTTCTCTCAGGAGTCAATAGTGACAACCCACAATTGGTTATTCACCCTCTGTTTCTAAGATAAGAGACAGCGTTTAAAAGCAGATATCAGAAAATAAATAAACAGAGATGCAGCATGTCAGCCCTGATGGTGGGCTAACAGCAATAGTGAGGAGTTCAGACAAGGTGGTTTATATAGAGGTCAGAGAGTACCTCCCATCAGGGGAGTGTCAAATTATATACCAATCATTGAGCAGTCTCCTTGATGACACATAATGACACGCCTACCCCTCTTCATACACAAGCCTATTGTCATGGCAACTAATGGATGCATCTTAGTGCTGTCTTCTTACAGACTATTGCAGTGCATGATCAATTCTAGTAGTGTTTATATTGGTTTCACCACAATATAGTGGATACAGCGTTGTTTAGACAATCCCATTGGATTAAAGGATACTCACATAACTTACATGATAAAGGAGTTTATTGTTATGCTGCTATGTTGTGGGTGTGTCGGTATGGCGCCGCTAATTCAAGCGTGATGACGATAATCTACGTGGCTGGTGTCATGATGCTGTCTATGTGAAGAGATGATGCCACTCCCAGTCCCCATAGTAAACTATGCGCTCCAGACATGATGACGTAGTCTGTGCGTCGCCACGTGTGCGAAGCGTGATGACGTGGACGGCGGCGTCTGCATATTGACGTCAGTGCTCTGCGTCTAATCATAATGGCATTGCTGATACGTGAATACGTAATCCGCGACGTTCAGGCGTGATGACGATTTCAATGTGAGATCACTTATTTGTCATTGGCTGTCCCGCGATTGTGGGCGTAGTTGCGTATCTCCTTAGTAGCTATGCGCTCCAGACGTGATGACGTAGTCTGTGCGTCATCACGTGTGCGGAGCGTGATTACGTGGATGGTGGCGTCTGCATATTGACGTCAGTGCTCATAATGAGCTCTGCGTCTAATCATAATGACATTGCTGATACGTGAATACGTAATCCGCGACGCTAAGGCGTGATGACAATTTCAATGTGAGATCACTTATTTGTCATTGGCTGTCCCGCGATTGTGAGCGTAGTTGCGTATCTCCTTAGTAGCGGTCTAGATTTGGGGGGCGTGTCCTCCCTTCATATCCATAACTCAGGGTAAATGTAAAGATATAAATGCCCTGGGGTATGTTAATTCTATGCCTTCAAATAAACTGTCATTAATCTAATATTCTAGATGATGATAATGATTAGAGATGAGCGAGCACCAAAATGCTCGGGTGCTCGTTACTCGGAACGAACTTTTCGCGATGCTCGAGGGTTCGTTTTGAATAACGAACCCCATTGAAGTCAATGGACGACCCGAGCATTTTTGTATTTCGCCGATGCTCGCTAAGGTTTCCTTGTGTGAAAATCTGGGCAATTCAAGAAAGTGATGGGAACGACACAGCAATGGACAGGGCAGGCGAGGGGCTACATGTTGGGCTGCATCTCAAGTTCACAGGTCCCACTATTAAGCCACAATAGCGGCAAGAGTGGGCCCCCCCCCTCCCAAAAACTTTTACTTCTGAAAAGCCCTCATTAGCAATGCATACCTTAGCTAAGCACCACACTACCTCCAACAAAGCACAATCACTGCCTGCATGACACTCCACTGCCACTTCTCCTGGGTTACATGCTGCCCAACCGCCCCCCCCTCCCCCCCACAGCGCATACCAATATGTCCCTGCGCAGCCTTCAGCTGCCCTAATGCCTCACCACCCTCATGTCTATTCAGAAGTGCGTCTGCCATGAGGAGGAACCGCAGGCACACACTGCAGAGGTTGGCACGGCTAAGCAGCGACCCTCTTTAAGAGTGGCGGGGCGATAGCCCACAATGCTGTACAGAAGCAATGAGAAATAGAATCCTGTGCCACCGCCATCAGGAGCTGCACACGTGGGCATAGCAATGGGGAACCTATGTGTCACACACTATTCATTCTGTCAAGGTGTCTCTGCATGCCCCAGTCAGACCGGGCTTTTTAATTCATAGACACAGGCAGGTACAACTCCCTATTGTGAAGTCCCTGTCGACCGACAGCATGGGTGGCTTCCTGGAACCCACCGGCGGTACATAAAAATATCCCATTGCAGTGCCCAACACAGCTGAGGTAGTAATGTCGTGCTTAATGCAGGTGGGCTTCGGCCCACACTGCATGCCTTCTTTACAAGTGGAAACAGATGCATTTATAATTCCCTGTGGACCCACAGCAGGGGTGGGTGCCAGGAAGCCACCGGCGGTACATAGAAATATCCCATTGCATTGCCCAACACAGCTGAGGTAGTAATGTCGTGCTTAATGCAGGTGGGCTTTGGCCCACACTGCATGCCCCAGTCAGACTGGGGTTCTTTACAAGTGGACACATGTAGGTTAAACTCCGTGTGCACCTACAGCATGGGTGGCTCCCTGGAACCCACCGGCGGTACATAGAAATATCCCATTGCATTGCCCAACACAGCTGAGGTAGTAATGTCGTGCTTAATGCAGGTGGGCTTCGGCCCACACTGCATGCCCCAGTCAGACTGGGGTTCTTTACAAGTGGACACATGTAGGTTAAACTCCGTGTGCACCTACAGCATGGGTGGGTGCCAGGAAGCCACCGGCGGTACATAGAAATATCCCATTACATTGCCCAACACAGCTGAGGTAGTAATGTCGTGCTTAATGCAGGTGGGCTAAAAATTTATTTGATTACACTGTAGGCGAGGGCCCACAAAAATTGCTGTATCAACAGTACTAATGTACCTGAAAAAAATTGGCCATGGCCAACCAAGAGGGCAGGTGAAACCCATTAATCGCTTTGGTTAATGTGGCTTAAGTGGTAACTAGGCCTGGAGGCAGCCCAGTTTAACGAAAAATTGGTTCAAGTTAAAGTTCCAACGCTTTTCAGAGCATTGAAACATCTAAAAATTGTTTAGAAAAATTATGAGTGAGCCTTGTGGCTCTAAGAACAATTGCCCGAACAGATTGATGAAGCAGAAATGTCCCCGTTTTGGATGGTGAGAGAGAACGTAGCTTCCATCCGCGGGTGCATAATACGTATTGCTTACGTATCGCTGCTGTCCGCTGGTGGAGAAGAGAAGTCTGGGGAAATCCAGGCTTTGTTCATCTTGATGAGTGTTAGCCTGTCGGCACTGTCGGTTGACAGGCGGGTACGCTTATCTGTGATGATTCCCCCAGCCGCACTAAACACCCTCTCCGACAAGACGCTAGCCGCAGGACAAGCAAGCACCTCCAGGGCATACAGCGCTAGTTCAGGCCACGTGTCCAGCTTCGACACTCAGTAGTTGTAGGGGGCAGAGGCATCACCGAGGATGGTCGTGCGATCGGCTACGTACTCCCTCACCATCCTTTTACAGTGCTCCCGCCGACTCAGCCTTGACTGGGGAGCGGTGACACAGTCTTGCTGGGGAGCCATAAAGCTGGCCAGGCCCTTAAAGACTGTTGCACTGTCTGGGCTGTACATGCTGCTCGATCTACGCACCTCCCCTGCTACATGGCCCTCGGAACTGCGCCTTCTGCCACTAGCGCTGTCGGATGGGAATTTTACCATCAGCTTGTCCGCCAGGG
This sequence comes from Eleutherodactylus coqui, assembly GCF_035609145.1. Lineage (NCBI taxonomy): Eukaryota > Metazoa > Chordata > Amphibia > Anura > Eleutherodactylidae > Eleutherodactylus > Eleutherodactylus coqui. The sequence continues at coordinate 218,739,645 of NC_089838.1, read as the reverse complement.
TCCTGTGGTATAGCAACACTCTCGAACCCCTTTCCTCTTCGGGAATGAGACTGGGAAGGTTCTCCTTATAGCGTGGGTCGAGCAGTGTGTACACCCAGTAATCCGTAGTGGCCAGAATGCGTTGAATGCGAGGGTCACGAGAAAGGCATCCTAACATGAAGTCAGCCATGTGTGCCAGGGTACCTGTACGCAACACATGGCTGTCCGCACAAGGAAGATCACTTTCAGGATCCTCCTCCTCCTCCTCCTCCTCCTCAGGCTATACACGCTGAAATGATGACAGGCAACCAGCATGGGTACCGTCAGCAGTGGGCCAAGCTGTCTCTTCCCCCTCCTCCTCATCCTCCTCATCCTCCTCCTCCTCCTCCTCCTGAACGCGCTGAGATATAGACAGGAGGGTGCTCTGACTATCCAGTGACATACTGTCTTCCCCCGGCTCTGTTTCCGAGAGCAAAGCGGCTGCCTTTATGGTTTGCAGGGAACTTCTCAAGATGCATAGCAGAGGAATGGTGACGCTAATGATTGCAGCATCGCCGCTCACCACCTGGGTAGACTGATCAAAGTTTCGAAGGACCTGGCAGATGTCTGCCAACCAGGCCCACTCTTCTGAAAAGAATTGAGGAGACTGACTCCCACTGCGCCGCCCATGTTGGAGTTGGTATTCCACGATAGCTCTACGCTGCTCATAGAGCCTGGCCAACATGTGGAGCGTAGAGTTCCACCATGTGGGCACGTCGCACAGCAGTCGGTGCACTGGCAGATTAAAGCGATGTTGCAGGGTGCGCAGGGTGGCAGCGTCCGTGTGGGACTTGCGGAAATGTGCGCCGAGCCAGCGCACCTTTACGAGCAGGTCTGACAAGCGTGGGTAGCTTTTCAGAAAGCGCTGAACCACCAAATTAAAGACGTGGGCCAGGCATGGCACGTGCGTGAGGCTGCCGAGCTGCAGAGCCGCCACCAGGTTACGCCCGTTGTCACACACGACCATGCCCGGTTGGAGGCTCAGCGGCGCAAACCAACGGTCCGTCTGCTCTGTCAGACCCTGCAGCAGTTCGTGGGCCGTGTGCCTCCTATCTCCTAAGCTGAGTAGTTTCAGCACGGCCTGCTGACGCTTGCCCACCGCTGTGCTGCCACGCCGCGCGACACCGACTGCTGGCGACGTCCTGCTGCTGCTGACACATCTAGATTGCGAGACAGAGGCTGAGGAGGAGGAGGAGGAGGAGGGTGCTTTAGTGGAAGAAGCATACACCGCCGCAGATACCAGCACCGAGCTGGGGCCCGCAATTCTGGGGGTGGGTAGGACGTGAGCGGTCCCAGACTCTGACTCTGTCCCAGCCTCCACTAAATTCACCCAATGTGCCGTCAGGGAGATGTAGTGGCCCTGCCCGCCTGTGCTTTTCCACGTGTCCGTAGTTAAGTGGACCTTGCCACTAACCGCATTGGTGAGGGCGCGTACAATGTTGCGGGAGACGTGGTCGTGCAGGGCTGGGACGGCACATCGGGAAAAGTAGTGGCGACTGGGAACAGAGTAGCGCGGGGCACCCGCGCCATCATAGCTTTGAAGGACTCCGTTTCCACAACACTATACGGCAGCATCTCAAGGCTGATAAGTTTGGCTATGTGGACGGTTAACGATTGAGCGTGCGGGTGCGTGGTGGCGTACTTGCGCTTGCGCTCCAACACTTGCGCTAGCGACGGCTGAACTGTGCGGTGCGAGACATTGGTGGATGGGGCCGAGGACAGCGGAGGTGAGGCTGTGGGTGCAGGCCATGAGACAGTTGTGCCTGTGTCCTGAGAGGGAGGTTGGATCTCAGTGGCAGGTTGGGGCACAGGGGGAGAGGCAGCGGTGCAAACTGGAGGCGGTGAACGGCCTTCGTCCCACCTTGTGGGGTGCTTGGCCATCATATGTCTGCGCATGCTGGTGGTGGTCAGGCTGTTGGTGGTGGCTCCCCGGCTGATCTTGGCGCGACAAAGGTTGCACACCACTGTTCGTCGGTCGTCAGGCGTCTCTGTGAAAAACTGCCAGACCTTAGAGCACCTCGGCCTCTGCAGGGTGGCATGGCGCGAGGGTGTGCTTTGGGAAACACTTGGTGGATTATTCGGTCTGGCCCTGCCTCTACCCCTGGCCACCGCACTGCCTCTTGCAACCTGCCCTGCTGATGCCCTTGCCTCCCCCTCTGAAGACCTGTCCTGAGTAGGCGTTGCACACCAGGTGGGGTCAGTCACCTCATCGTCCTGCTGCTCTTCCTCCGAATCCTCTGTGCGCTGCTCCCTTGGACTTACTGCCCTTACTACTACCTCACTGCAAGACAAGTGTGTCTCATCGTCATCGTCCTCCTCACCCACAGAAGGTTCTTGAGACAGTTGGCGGAAGTCCCCAGCCTCTTCCCCCGGACCCCGGGAACTTTCGAATGGTTGGGCATCAGTGACGATAAACTCCTCTGGTGGGAGAGGAACCACTGCTGCCCAATCTAAGCAGGGGCCCGAGAACAGTTCCTGGGAGTGTTCCCGCTCCTGAGCAGGTGTCATTGTAGTGGAGTGAGGAGGCTGGGAGGAAGGAGGAGCAGCAGACAGAGGATTCGGATTTGCAGCACTGGACAGCGCAGAACTGTGGGTGGATGATAGCTTGCTCGAAGCACTTTCTGCCATCCAGGACAGGACCTGCTCACACTGCTCATTTTCTAATAAAGGTCTCCCGCGTGGACCCATTAATTGGGCGATGAATGTGGGGACGCCAGAAACGTGCCTCTCTCCTAATCGCGCAGCAGTCGGCTGCGACACACCTGGATCAGGAGCTCGGCCTGTGCCCACACCCTCACTTGGCCCTCCACGTCCTCGGCCACGTCCACGTCCTCTAGGCTTACCCCTACCCCTCAGCATGCTTTATTACCAGTGATTTGATTTCCCAGGCAGGAAATAAATTGGCGCAAGCCTGCAGGCCAAATATAATGTTTTCGCTTTTTTGCAAACGGAAGACCCCACTGCGTGTATTCAATGAACAAGAAGTTTAATATCTGTGGTGTGGCCCTCAAAAAGTGTCACACAACTATAGTGTAGCAGAGTTATTAACTCTAGCAGAGCAGGTATTTGCCAGTCAGGAAAGACAATGGCGCTAGGCTGCAGTAAAGCGTAGCTGGTTGCGTCTGATTTTTGTACGTAGTACACGCAGCACACACGTACACGCAGACCTTAGGACTGACACAGGCAGGCCAAATATAATTTCTTTTCCTTTTTAGCTTAGGGAAGCACCCACTGCGTATATTCAATGAACAAGAAGTTTAATATCTGTGGTGTGGCCCTCAAAAAGTGTCACACAACTATAGTGTAGCAGAGTTATTAACTCTAGCAGAGCAGGTATTTGCCAGTCAGGAAAGACAATGGCGCTAGGCTGCAGTAAAGCGTAGCTGGTTGCGTCTGATTTTTGTACGTAGTACACGCAGCACACACGTACACGCAGACCTTAGGACTGACACAGGCAGGCCAAATATAATTTCTTTTCCTTTTTAGCAAAGGGAAGACCCCACTGCGTGTATTCAATGAATAATAAATGTCTTCTGGCCCTGCCTACACAATTCTATCCCTGTAGTATTAATGCCGGGTGCAATGCTCTGCACAGCCGGTTTTGAGAAAAAAAAAAAAATGCAACACTGCTAACAGCAGCCTGGACAGTACTGCACACGGATAGAAGTGGCCCTAGAAAGGACCGTTGGGGTTCTTGAAGCCTACACTAACTCCTAACACTCTCCCTGCCTAACCCCCACTTCTGTCCCTATTGCTGGGCGCAATGCTCTGCAGATCCAATTTTGGACAAAAAAAAAAAAAATTACTGTGCTAACACAGTACTGCACACTAGTAGATGTGGCCCTGAGAAGGGCCGTTGGGGTTCTTGAAGCCTACACTGACTCCTAACGCTCTCCCTACAGCAGCACCAGCAGCAGCACTTTCCCTCAGCTAAGTCACAAGGCATGTGTGGCGAGCCGCGGGAGGGGCCGATTTATATACTCGGGTGACATCTGATCGCCCCAGCCACTCACAGCAGGGGGGTGGTATAGGGCTTGAACGTCACAGGGGGAAGTTGTAATGCCTTCCCTGTCTTTCAATTGGCCAGAAAAGCGCGCAAACGTCTCAGAGAGGAAACTGAAAGTAACCGGAACACCGCGTGGTGCTCGTTACGAGTAACGAGCATCCCGAACACCCTAATATTTGCACGAATATCAAGCTCGGACGAGTACGTTCGCTCATCTCTAATAATGATGTTAATATATCAAGTCCAGGGCTTAAAAAAACGGAGGTTTGGCCTCAATGGATTATATAGATCGCAGTCACATATTTATCCCTAATATGAAAATTAGGGTACCCCGAGATTATACTCCCAATTGAATCTCTATGGTAAAATTGTATGATCCTTTGAGATGCAGGTGACAACTCACCCCAGATGTATTTTGTTTTTACAATAAAGTAAATAAAAATGAATGAAAGATGGTATGTCATTTATTAGTGTTTGTATGTTAGTCTGGTGTCTCAATAGATTTCCGACATTCACTTCCCTGCTACAAGCTCAGATAAAACAGTTGAATGATATATTTTCATTGAGGCCTAGTGGATTGACAGAATCTAATCTGTAAATCCATCCTGTCTCTTTTTGCAACAGTAGTTTATTGATATCTCCCTTGCGTCCATCAGGACGAATGACTTCAATTCCTTGGAAACAGATGCACGATTCATCTCCCCCATGGGCTTCCCACATATGTGTTGCTACCGGTGTGGGTTCTTTGCGTCGAATGTTCCCTAAGTGGGCAAGTACTCTGCGACGGAGCTGTTGTTGTGTCTTGCCCACATAGTTCTTCGGGCACGTACATGTTGCTAGGTACACTACATTCATTGTGCGACAATTGATAAATTCACGGTTTTGGTACTGTTGTGATGTTGTTGCACTGGAGAAGGTGGAACTTTTTTTAATGAAGGGACATGCTGCACAATTGGAGCACGGAAATGTACCTTTGAAGTTGTGCCTACTCAACCAGAGAGAGTCCGCGATAGAAGGTTTTAGATGGCTTTTAACCAACCTATCTCTCAGGTTTTTCCCACGTCTGAAGGTTATAGCTGGGGTCATGAGTAAAATGTCTTGTATGTCCTCATCATCCTTGAGTATATCCCAAAACGTCTTGAGGGTTTCTCTCACTGCATTTGCCCCAGTGTCATAGGTGCCTATGACACGCATGACGTTTGATTCCGTTTTTTTACGAGGTTGTAATAATGCAGATCTTTCTTTTCCCATGGCAGAATGGTAGGCGTCATGAATCAGATCTGCCGGATACCCTCTCTGTCTAAATCTCATAGACAGTTTGGAGCTTTCCGCAGTGAAATCCTCCTTTGAGGAACAGTTCCTGCGAACACGCAGGAACTGGCCCTTAGGTATACCTATTTTTAAAGGGTAGGGATGGTGGCTTTGCCATGAAAGGAGAGAATTCGTCGCCGTGGCTCTCCGAAATATGGTGGTAGCTAAGGAGCCATCCCTATTTTTGGAAATTTTTAAATCCAGGATTGTAATAGATGAAGCATCGATTTCTGAGGTGAAAAGCAGATTGAGATTGTTGTCATTGAGCCTTTCCACGGATGCCTGGAAAGAGGTTTTGTTCCCGGTCCATAGTATGAAAATATCATCTATGAACCGGGCCCAGAGAAGGATATTACTGCTAACCGCATGGTTGGCATCAGAGAAAACGTGGCGTTCCTCCCACCAGCCCAGGAACAAGTTAGCAAAGGATGGGGCACATGGCGTCCCCATCGCGGTGCCCCTGAGCTGGTGGAAGTAGTGACCTTGGTACAGAAAGTAATTATGGGTAAGGATGAATGTTAGCAATTCCTTCAAAAAGGCATTGTGTTCAGAGAAATGGGACCCTTTCTGATTAAGGAAATGCTCAATGGCCGCGATCCCAAGATCGTGTGGGATGGAGCTGTAGAGGTTCTCCACATCCATTGTAGCCAATAGCACTGTATCGTCTACTGTAATGCCCTCTAGTTGGCGTAGCATGTTGAATGTGTCCTCGACATGAGACGGGAGGGCTGTGATGAATGGTCTTAATATTTGGTCAACATATGTGCTTGCATTCTGGCATAGGTTACTTATCCCTGAAATTATAGGGCGTCCGCGTAAGGGGGATAGGCCCTTATGCACCTTTGGTAAGATGTAAAATGTTGCTATTCGAGGATGTTTAGGAACTATATATTCGTACTCACTGACATTGATCAGTTTCGATATTAGAGCTCTCTCTGCAATAGAAGAGAGTTTTTAAAGATATTTAGGTGTTGGATCTGCAATGAGTTTGCCATAGGTGTTGCTGTCCCCCAAAAGGTTCATACAGATCTCCGTATACTGAGTTTTGTTTAGAATAACAACACTACCCCCTTTGTCGGACGGTTTTATGATGATTTTCCCGTCCTCTTCTAGGGATCTCAGGGCTAATGTTTCTTTCTGTGATAGATTACCTCTTTGTTTCTTTATGTCAAGGTTTTTAATTTCTTTCAGAACAATTTTTTCAAAAGAGTCCAGTAATGGACAATGCATAGAAGGAGGGTTAGATGCCTTTTGTATTTTGAGTGAGGTAAATGGACCCTTACCGGGGACTCGGTTCATCTCGTCCTCCAACTCCTGGAGGTCCCGCAGAATTGGCATGTCTGCAGGCGAGAGTCCATATTCGCTAGCCTTTTTCTTATCTTGTTGAATGAAGAATTTTCTCCATCTCAGTTTGCGCATGAAGAGGGAGATGTCCTTCGCCCAGACGAAAGGGTTGTATCTGTTCGTCGGGACGAAGGACAGCCCCCTCTCCAAAACGCTCACCTCCACACTAGACAAACTTTTGTCCGAAAGATTAATCACCTGTAGTCTGTCCTTGGTCACGTTATTAGTTGCATTAGTTAGCGATGTTTCAAGAGTATTGGTTCTCTAACTAATTATACAACCCTCCAAGCTCGGAGGGGGTAACGAGTCGCGGTTTGTCCTAAAAAACCTCCCTCGCTTGGGCCTGGTGGGTATCTGTTCCTACCTCGCCCTTTATTTGGGATTCTTCCTCTGCCACGACGTGGATAGAGGTAACTTCTGTCTTTGAGGGGCCCTTCATTTTCAGAGAACTCTGCGTTGGATGAGCTAATCTCTGTATCTGACCTTGACCTGTTGATAGAGTAAGCTCGGTTTTCCTTAAAGTCAGTTAAATACCTGTTGAATTGTATGTGTTTCCTTTCTTTGATTTGCAACGTATATTTCTCAACAGTGGTTTGGAGAGCTTTCTCCTTTATGGGAAATTCTGGATCCCCCAGCCGCACTAAACACCCTCTCTGACAAGATGCTAGCCGCAGGACAAGCAAGCACCTCCAGGGCATACAGCGCGAGTTCAGGCCACGTGTCCAGCTTCGACACCCAGTAGTTGTAGGGGGCAGAGGCGTCACGGAGGACGGTCGTGTGATCGGCTACTTACTCCCTCACCATCCTTTTACAGTGCTCCCGCCGACTCAGCCTTGACTGGGGAGCGGTGACACAGTCTTGCTGGGGAGCCATAAAGCTGGCAAAGGCCTTGGAGAGTGTTCCCCTGCCTGCGCTGTACATGCTGCCTAATCTCCGCACCTCCCCTGCTACCTGGCCCTCGGAACTGCGCCTTCTGCCACTAGCGCTGTTGGATGGGAATTTTACCATCAGTTTGTCCGCCAGGGTCCAGAGGTATAGCATCACTCTCGAACCCGTTTCCTCTTCGGGTATGAGAGTGGAAAGGTTCTCCTTATACCGTGGGTCGAGCAGTGTGTACACCCAGTAATCCGTAGTGGCCAGAATGCGTGTAACGCGAGGGTCACGATAAAGGCATCCTAACATGAAGTCCGCCATGTGTGCCAGGGTACCTGTACGCAACACATGGCTGTCCTCACTAGGAAGATCACTTTCAGGATCCTCCTCCTCCTCCTCCAGCTCCTCCTCAGGCCATACATGCTGAAAGGATGACAGGCAAGGAGCATGGGTACCCTCAGCAGTGGGCCAAGCTGTCTCTTCCCTCTCCTCCTCATGCTCCTCCCCCTCCTCCTCCTCCTCCTCAACACGCTGAGATATAGACAGGAGGGTGCTCTGACTATCCAGCGACATACTGTCTTCCCCCGCCTCCATTTCCGAGCGCAAAACGTCTGCCTTTATGCTTTGCAGGGAACTTCTCAAGAGGCATAGCAGAGGAATGGTGACGCTAATGATTGCAGCATCGCTGCTCACCATCTGGGTAGACTCCTCAAAGTTTCCAAGGACCTGGCAGATGTCTGCCAACCAGGCCCACTCTTCTGTAAAGAATTGAGGAGGCTGACTCCCACTACGCCACCCATGTTGAAGTTGGTATTCCACTATAGCTCTACGCTGCTCATAGAGCCTGGCCAACATGTGGAGCGTAGAGTTCCACCGTGTGGGCACGTTGCACAGCAGTCGGTGCACTGGCAGATTAAACCGATGTTGCAGGGTCCGCAGGGTGGCAGCGTCTGTGTTGGACTTGCGGAAATGTGCGCAGAGCCGGCGCACCTTTCCCAGCAGGTCTGACAAGCGTGGGTAGCTTTTCAAAAAGCGCTGAACCACCAAATTAAAGACGCGGGACAGGCATGGCACGTGCGTGAGGCTGCCGAGCTGCAGAGCCGCCACCAGGTTACGCCCGTTGTCACACACGACCGTGCCCGGTTGGAGGCTGAGCGGCGAAAGCCAGCGGTCGGTCTGCTCTGCCAGACCCTGCAGCAGTTCATGGGCCGTGTGCCTCTTCTCTCCTAAGCTGAGTAGTTTCAGCACGGCCTGCTGGCGCTTGCCCACCGCTTTGCTGCACCCTGCGCGACACAGACTGGTGGCGACGTGCTGCTGCTGACACATCTTGATTGCGAGACAGAGGTTGCGTAGGAGAAGGAGGAGGGTGGTTTAGTGGAGGAAGCATACACCGCCGCAGATACCAGCACCGAGCTGGGGCCCGCAATTCTGGGGGTGGGTAGGACGTGAGCGGTCCCAGGCTCTGACTCTGTCCCAGCCTCCACTAAATTCACCCAATGTGCCGTCAGGGAGATATAGTGGCCCTGCCCGCCTGTGCTTGTCCACGTGTCTGTTGTTAAGTGGACCTTGGCAGTAACCGTGTTGGTGAGGGAGCATAAAATATTGCGGGAGACGTGGTCGTGCAGGGCTGGGACGGCACATCGGGAAAAGTAGTGGCGACTAGGAACCGAGTAGCGCCGGGCCGCCGCCGCCATCATGTTTTTGAAAGCCTCCGTTTCCACAAGCCTATACGGCAGCATCTCCAGGCTGATCAATTTGGCTATGTGCACGTTTAACGCTTGAGCGTGCGGGTGCGTGGCGGCGTACTTGCGCTTGCGCTCAAACAGTTGCGCTAGCGACGGCTGGACGCTGGGCTGAGAGACATTGCTGGATGGGGCCGAGGACAGCGGAGGTGAGGGTGTGGGTGCAGGCCGGGAGACGGTCGTGCCTGTGTCCTGAGAGGGGGGTTGGATCTCAGTGGCAGGTTGGGGCACAGGGGGAGAGGCAGTGGTGCAAACCGGAGGCGGTGAACGGCCTTCGTCCCACCTTGTAGGGTGCTTGGCCATCATATGCCTGCGCATGCTGGTGGTGGTGAGGCTGGTGGTGGTGGCTCCCCGGCTGATCTTGGCGCGACTAACCTTGCACACCACAGTTCGTCGGTCGTCTGCACTCTCAGTGAAAAACTGCCAGACCTTTGAGCACCTCGGCCTCTGAAGGGTGGCATGGCGCGAGGGGGCGCTTTGGGAAACAGTTGGTGGATTATTCGGTCTGGCCCTGCCTCTACCCCTGGCCACCGCACTGCCTCTTCCAAACTGCCCTGCTGCTGCACTTGCCTACCCCTCTGAAGACCTGTCCTCAGTAGGCTTAGCAAACCAGGTGGGGTCAGTCACCTCATCGTCCTGCTGCTCTTCCTCCGAATCCTCTGTGCGCTCCTCCCTCGGACTTACTGCAATTACTACTACCTGAGTGATAGACAACTGTGTCTTATCGTCATCGTCCTCCTCACCCACTGAAAGCTCTTGAGACAGTTGCCGGAAGTCCCCAGCCTCATCCCCCGGACCCTGGGAACTTTCCAAAGGTTGGGCATCGGTCACGACAAACTCCTCCGGTGGGAGAGGAACCATTGCTGCCCAATCTGGGCAGGGGCCCGAGAACAGTTCCTGGGAGTCTACCTGCTCCTCAGAATGTGTCATTGTAATGGAGTGAGGAGGCTGGGAGGAAGGAGGAGCAGCAACCAGAGGATTCAGAGTTGCAGCAGTGGACGGCGTAGAAGTCTGGGTGGTCGATAGATTGCTGGATGCACTTTCTGCCATCCACGACAGGACCTGCTCACACTGCTCATTTTCTAATAAAGGTCTACCGCGTGGACCCATTAATTGTGAGATGAATCTGCTGACCCCTGAAACGTGCCTCTCTCCTAATCCCGCAGCAGTCGGCTGCGATACACCTGGATCAGGAGCTCGGCCTGTGGCCACACCCTGACTTGGGCCTCCGCGTCCTCGCCCGCGTCCACGTCCTCTAGGCCTACCCCTACCCCTCAGCATGGTGTATTACGAGTAGAGCAGAAACAGAACGCTGTAATTAAATGTTCCGCTTATTGGCCTGTGGTTGGAGGCTGACTTCCCTTACGGAACGCACAGCAGAGTCAGGAAACAATTTTGCGCACGCCTGTAGTGACACGTAGGTGCGTATCACTGAGGTAGTGGAATTCACAGCGCAGAAGCAGTCAAGTCGCCAAAGGGCAGTGGTAGGCCTTAAGTATTTGGCTTCACTTTTTTTAAATGGTGAGCTGAAACAGCAGACAGATACTGTATGCAGCGTATATTATGTTTACTGTTTCCCTCTGGCGCTATCACGGTGGTGATGTAACGGAGACAGCAGAGCCAGGAAACAATTTTGCACATGCCTGTAGTGAGACGTAGGTGCGTATCACTCAGCTAGTGGAATTCACAACGCAGAAGCAGTCAAGTCGCCAAAGGGCAGTGGTACGCCTTAAGAATTGGTTTCCCTTTTTTTAAATGGTGAGCTGAAACAGCAGACAGATACTGTATGCAGCGTATATTATGTTTACTGCTTCCCTCTGGCGCTATCACGGCGGTGATGTAACGGGCACAGCAGAGCCAGCAAACAATTTTGCGCAAGCCTGCTGTAACGCTTAGCTGCGTATTAATTAGGACTACTACCCCCAGCAGACACACAGTACACTGAAGACGGTCACAGGCAGCCCAAATACAGTATTTTTCCCCAATTTTTTTGAAAAAGCCCACTGCCTATATAGACAGTATATCTCTTTCACCTTTCCCATTGTCCTTGCCTCACCAGTACTGCCCCTATACTCTGTACAATGACTGCAGACTGAGGAAGCAATGGTCTGCATGCCCGATATACAAAAAAAAATAATTGTGCAACACTGCTAAAAGCAGCCTCAACAGTACTGCACACGGTCAGATGTGGCCCTAAGAAGGACCGTTGGGGTTCTTCAAGCCTAAAATAACACCCAACGCTCTCCCTATAGCAGCAACAGCATCAGCAGCACTTTCCCTGATCTATGTCAGAATGCATCTGTGGCGAGCCGCGGGAGGGGCCGATTTATATACTCGGGTGACACCTGATCTCGCCAGCCACTCACTGCAGGGGGGTGGTATAGGGCTGGAACGTCACAGGAGGAAGTTGTAATGCCTTCCATGTCTTTCTATTGGCCAGAAAAGACCGCAAATGTCTCAGAGATGAAAGTGAAAGTAACTCGAACATCGCGTGGTGCTCGTCTCGAGTAACGAGCATCTCGAACACCCTAATACTCGAACGAGCATCAAGCTCGGACGAGTACGCTCGCTCATCTCTAATAGGTAATGAATCAAAGAAGTCACAAGAGAGTTTATAGAGGACCGTTGATAGTGAAACACGCCCACTCAGAAAAGTAGAAGATTCTGGTTGTACACACTGCCGTCAGAGTGTGCATCCGGCCGCGGCGCAGCAGAGTGATTACTAGCTGGGGAGCTGCGGCAACCTGGTTAGTGATCACTTTAATGGTCACCAGACATCCTGAAAGCAGGACAAATGGCTGTCCCACTAGGGTCCTGGCGGAAAGCTGAACACAGAGTCCCAAAGTGAGACTGTCCCTCCTAAATCAACTTATCTATGGGGTTACTGAATCTTGGTTGAACTACTATGTCTGTTCATCCTACCTGTTGCTCAAGTTGCCTGCTAAGTTTACGCCCTGATTTGTTCCATTATTCCCAGGTTATTCAGGTGTAACGTGTAAGTGAGTGTCTCCGACTAGAACAATGAACCCTGTCAAGTTTTTTTCTATGCTGGCCTGGTGGAAAGCTATAAACCCATCACAGTAGGTTAAAAATATATTTGTGTAACTTTAGAGTCTAGGATAGTCAATAAGACAATTCTGAGTTAATATAATCATTAACAGAAAGAAAGATACATATACCATGCTCAGGCGACATTGGAAAATATGTAAGGTGACCAGATTTTTCCAGGGTCAAAGCGGGGTGTGGTTAGAGTGCGGGGCTTACCACAACCTATGATTCTACCTCAGTCATTATAAAATGTACAGGGCCATTTAAAAGAAAGACAGAGCAAAGTCCACAGCATTTCTATGTCCAAAAACAGTCAAAATCTGTACCATTAGTGTGAATTTTGACAGGAAATCAGCCATGTACCCGCAGCTGATTTCTTACTATACGGCGCTTCCCCTTACCTCCTCCGTAGGCTTCCCACTGTCAGCGCTCCCCGGCTTCTGATTCCTAGTGGCCTGTAGTGGCCTCACTTCACCAGGCTGCTGAGGACTGGAAGCCAGGGAGCACTGACAGCAGGAAGCCTTCAGAGGAGGTGAGAGGTGCAGTGTCTTAGAGTGAGACCCCAGACACATGACATACGTAGGGAGTTGGGAGGGTTAAGTCATGGCTTGTCACAGCGGCACTTACGAGACTCCTTTCCCTGAGGGATAACATGCAGCTAAAACCACAGTAGAACTGCAGGCCATCATTGACACCCCTAGGATAGGGAATGCCAATAAACAGGAGGATGGGGGTAGTAGTTGTCACGGGTGACACCACCGTTCCTACACCCTGGAATGATACTCAGCAGAGAATAATTTCAGACATAGACAGTCTTTTAGTATCTTGGGTTCTCATATGAACGGTTAGGGCCCGGTATGAACTTTACTTGAAAAACTTGGCAACAAACAATTATTACAAGGAAGTTCATTCAAGTTTGTACAGTGCAGGCAAGACAAGAGATTTGAGGTCAGGGAGGAAACACAGGATGGCACTGGTCCTGCAGTCTACGTTATCTGCCAGGAACCACTCCTGGAAGGGGAACACTCCGGAGGAGGAAAGGGGGTAGGGGTCACTACATAGACACTCTGTCAGCAATTATTAACTTGAAGGGAGTACTTCTACGCGGTGATCCTGGCTCTGGATGGCCGTGTAGGAAAACTTGAAGAATTACTTATTACCTCTGCACTGGCCTTGTCAGGAAAAGGGATTACTGACAATTGCTCTCTCTCTCTATTGGGGGCTCACTCCACTCACATCCAGAATACAAACAGCAGGATATCTCACCTCTGCTTCTATCTTCACCCGAAAGGAAGCTGAAGGTGCTTCCATGTGGCTCTGAGTTAGACTCTCTCTCAACTCCAGAAGATGGAACACCACAGATTGAAGACGATTACCTTTTCCCACTTTCAGGCACTCCTATTTATACCCTCACTCATACCACATGACATGACAAACTGGAAAGTTTACAGGCAGACTATGAATTTATTAAAGTTAAACTCTTAAGCGCCGCAGCTGTGCAACACACATACTGGAAATGACAAGACAGGCTTTGCAGAGTGCATCCACATAGGACAAACATGTATGACATTTATGGAGAGGACCAGGATGATGTACTGAGCCACTACAAGGGGGAGCGCTGCATAGTATAAAATTAGCTGCGGAAACTCGGCTGATTTTCAGTCAAAATCCGCACAAATAGTACAGATTTTGACGCAGAAATGCAGCATTTCCGCCATGTATAAACATACCATAAGTCAGCTTGAAGTATGCTGCCATGTGCAAAGTAGTCTCACTAGTAAGAGTAATAGTGTCCACTCTACTGGCCCCAGTAGTAATAGTGACAGCCACAGTAGCCTCAGTAGTAATAGCGACCCCCACAGTGGCCTCAGTAGTACTAGTGACCCCCACAGTGGCCTCAGTAGTGATAGTGACTCCCACAGTAGTCTCAGTAGTAATAGTGACTCCCACAGTGACACCAGTAGTAATGGTGACCCCTGCAGTGGCCCCAGTAGTAATAGTGACCCCCACCGTTCATTCTTTTAGGAAGGCATAAAAACTAAATGACAATAGGCTCGTGTAAACAAGCAGCTGTTAATCTATGAACAACTGCCTATTTACTGTGCATGGAGCTTAAACAGACGTACGTGATTTTGTCAGATTTTGTGGCTGTGAAAATTACGGCTGCAAAACACGACGAGACGAAACCATTGATTTCAATGGTTTTGTTTTGACTAGCAGGATTCTCGCGTAATATTGCTAGTTACTTTTTTTTTACATGCGAGAAAAGATAGGGCAGGGCCTATCTTCCTGCTTTTTTTTTTTTACTTCGCACAATAGTGCAAAATTTAAACGGTAAAGAAAAAACGAATTTTTGACTTGTATATGCGCAAATACGCTCCGTAGCGGCGAACATATTTGCGCATGCGCTTGTCTGTTTAAGCCCTTAGTCTGTGTTAGTTGCGGATCTATACGTTATTAGCTTTTGTTTGTTGTTTCGTTAGATTGTGTTTGTCTATAATTGACTTAGACAGCAATCAAACAACATTTTATTAGTAATTAATCCAGAAAACCAAGTAATTAAGGCCATCTACACACAACCGGGTCGTATTGCGTATCTGTACCTGTCCAGATGCTGCGGATGTGCCAGATTTGAGCACGCCGTAACTAGGCAATCACATGGATTCCGCGGCCTTTCTGCAATGATGATTGCAGAAGGGCCGTGGGTTGGACAGCCCCCATTGACTTCAATGGAAGCTGTCCGCATGGAATTTGGCTAAAAATAGAGCATGCCGCAATTTTTCCTCCCGCAAGCAGAAAATCGCAATTGATTTCTGCTCGTGGGCATGAAAACCCGCTTTTACGTTGCATGTTTATGGAGGGTTATTGCTGCAGAAACCAGAGGCAGAAGCAGGAGATGTCACCGGGTAACCGGGCCTGTGATCGCCACTATCCAATGGATAATGGTGATCATGGAAAAGTTTAAAAAAGTAAAATAAAGTACCTAAGGCACCTGGATTTATCCACGGATCTTATCCCAGCTTCTGCGCATGTGCCTATCGCCAAAATGGCGGGCGCTTGAGCAAAAGCCGCAGATTACCCGGGTAATTTAAAATCTCCCTGCTCCTGGCTACCAAATAACATAATTGCCAAAAAAAAAATGAAAATCATAATTTTTTCCTTCTACTTTGCTGAGATTCTTTCAAAAACTGTGGGGTCAAAATACACACTACACCTCTAGATGAATTCGATAAGGGGTCTAGTTTTCAAAATGGGGTCATTTGTGGGGGTCCTCCATCGTTCTGGTGGCTCAAGGGCTCTACAAGAGGGCAATGGGGCCTAAAACACCTTCAAGCAAAATGTCTGTTCTGAAAGCCACCGGCTGCTCCTTTCACTTTGGGCCCCGTTGTGCATACGGACATAAGATTAGGGCCACAATGGGTATGTTTCTAAACACAGGACAAACGTGGGTATCCATTTTGGTGTGTAAATCCTTATTTTCTTGTGCACTATAAAAAAATGACATATTTGCAAAACTATGAAATTTTATTTTTTCTCCTCTAAATTGCCTTAATTTTTAAAAAAAAACTGTGGGGTCAAAATACTCCTGACCCCCTCCGTGAATATATTAAGAAGTGTAGTTTTTAAAATGGTAATTTGTGGGGTACCTATCATTCTGACACCTATGAGCCTTTGCAATCTTGGCTTGGTGCAGAAAAACAAAGTGTTCCTCAAAATGTTGATAAGTAATGTTAAATGTCTATGTCTCCTAAATGGTTAACAAGAAAAGCAAAATTTTTCAAATGTGCGCCCACAATAAAGTAAACTGATGGAAATATATATCTATCTTAGCAAAATGTGTACAGTATGTTTGCACAATTTTGGCACTTTTAATAAATATACATAAATTCTATGGATCTATGTTTACTGCCTAAATGAAGTACAAGATGTGGCGAAAAAACAATGTTAGAATCACTTGGATATGCAAAACCTTTACGGAGCTATTCTATGTTAAAGTGACACGTCAGATTTCCAAAAAGAAAAGCGCAAACAGGCTTTATCACTAAGGGGTTAAAAGGATTCACTTGCCTTTTCTTGAAACTGTTGTATAGTTGCAGATTAGCTGTTCATATACACAATATGCTCTAATGTAACAGGAGCTTGATGGCTGTAATATGGATTCACAATCCTGTTTGCTTTCCCTGCATTAACCTTTAGTGCCAGGCAGTAAGAGGAAGCAGAAAATAATTATCTAATCAGATTTCAGACATAGAAGGAACTCTTAAAGGCTTATTCCTACAGTTCACTTCCTTCCCCTTTTCACAGGAGCGGTGATGAAGGTCTGATTAGTGGGGGTTACACTGCTCAGTCTCAAGAACAGGCATCCCCTGTAGTGTTGCTCGTCATGATTGGCTAATGGGTAAAATGGGGACGATTTTCACAGAATCTAATTGAGTCAGTTTGACCTGGTTTTTGATGAAAATCATGGGAAAATTGGATTTCCCATAATACATGCTGAACTGGCTCAGCATGCTAAGAAGCTGCTCACATGGTGCGTTGATGATATAAGTAAATGTAAATGTGTCCTCCATATTGCATATGGGCAAAACTTTCATTGGACACCTGCAACACATGACCCAGCTATTTACACTTGTTGTAAAAAATAATAAAGCACGTTGAAGGAGTTGTAATGGAATGAAACTTTCTATGTGTGATTATAATATTGGTATAAGTATATACAATATCAGAGCAAAAGGATAATTTATTGCTGAAAACTGAAAACTTGAAGGGAGACTCTAGTACCCTATTGTACCGCCTCTAGCTTGGATGCAGGATGTGATGCTGGCGGGCATGGTGGCATACAGGATCTGTATGGTATCCTGTGGCATATCAATCCACATTTGCCATAACTGAGCCTCTATATTGTGCAAACTCGTAGGCTTTTGAAGTTGGCATCCCAGATGGTCCCATACATGTTCTGTTTGGTGATACATCTGGTGACCGGGCAGCCACTACAGTGTGGCAATGTTGTGGAGGCATTCCTGTGACAGCCTTGCATGTGCGCCTGAGCATTATCCTGCTGGAAGACAACCTGGTTCCACTACGAAGCAGTTCATTTCATGACACCACTACAAATGGAGGTGATGATGGGTGGTTGTCAAAGGCAGTACATATAATGGGTGCCATGAGACAAAATGTCCGTCAGCCAAGTGCCTAGCAATGGTTCTGACAGACAAAATGATGGTAACCTATAAGAAAAAATATAAGCACTCACCACCTCGTTCCATCCAACCCCGCTTCAATAGCCAACTTGATCTTCTTATTCAGAGGCAGAACAGTTGTGCGAAGTCCGTCACGATTATTCGTCCAGAATTCCTTTCACAAAGGTAATGCACTGCTTGTATGTGAAGAATCAAAAGCCTTTATTATAGAAGTGTCAGATCATAAGTTACACAGCAACGATGCGTTTCGGTCTACGAAAGACCTTGGTCACCTAATTTCTGTGAAAACATTACTTCTTTTTAAACCTAGTGCAATTAAAACCAATTAAAAACAAATCTAATAGCTGAAATTTAACTCCAACAATGGTTCTGACAGATACAATGATGGTAACACTTGTCTCTAGATAGCAGCCAATGAAACATTTGGAGCTGATTGTGATTATCAGATGATCCTCTCTACTGGTGGTCTGTTGAGGGCATCCTGAACTCGGTTGTCTTGTATGCATGCCCTCATGCATTTACTGATCCCAACACTTCCTAACGGTCTGGTCAAAATGGGCACAGCTATGCTGTTTTTTAAATATACTTGATAAAAGAGAAGTTGGATAATACATCCTACCAAACCACCTTCTTTTCTGGAGAGTTGCATCTATCCACCAGTCTTTTCTTTCTATAGTAACTAGAGATGAGCGAGCACCAAAATGCTCGGGTGCTCGTTATTCGGGACGAACTTTTCGCGATGCTCGAGGGTTCGTTTCGAGTAACGAACCCCATTGAAGTCAATGGGCGACCCGAGCATTTTTGTATTTCGCCGATGCTCGCTAAGGTTTCCTTGTGTGAAAATCTGGGCAATTCAAGAAAGTGATGGGAACGACACAGCAACGGATAGGGCAGGCGAGGGGCTACATGTTGGGCTGCATCTCAAGTTCACAGGTCCCACTATTAAGCCACAATAGCGGCAAGAGTGGTCCCCCCCCCCTCCCAACAACTTTTACTTCTGAAAAGCCCTCATTAGCATGGCATACCTTAGCTAAGCACCACACTACCTCCAACGAAGCACAATCACTGCCTGCATGACACTCCACTGCCACTTCTCCTGTGTGACATGCTGCCCAACCGCCCCCCCTCCCCCCCACAGCGCACACCAAAGTGTCCCTGCGCAGCCTTCAGCTGCCCTAATGCCTCACCACCCTCATGTCTATTTAGAAGTGCGTCTGCCATGAGGAGGAACCGCAGGCACACACTGCAGAGGTTGGCACGGCTAGGCAGCGACCCTCTTTAAAAGGGGCGGGGCGATAGCCCACAATGCTGTACAGAAGCAATGAGAAATAGAATCCTGTGCCACCGCCATCAGGAGCTGCACACGTGGGCATAGCAATGGGGAACCTATGTGTCACACACTATTCATTCTGTCAAGGTGTCTCTGCATGCCCCAGTCAGACTGGGGTTCTTTACAAGTGGACACAGATGCATTTATAATTCCCTGTGGACCCACAGCATGGGTGGGTGCCAGGAACCCACCGGGGTACATAGAAATATCCCATTGCATTGCCCAACACAGCTGAGGTAGTAATGTCGTGCTTAATGCAGGTGGGCTTCGGCCCACACTGCATGCCCCAGTCTGACTGGGGTTCTTTTCAAGTGTACAGATGTAGTAAAAACTCCGTGTGCACCTACAGCATGGGTGGCTCCCTGGAACCCACCGGCGGTACATAGAAATATCCCATTGCATTGCCCAACACAGCTGAGGTAGTAATGTCGTGCTTAATGCAGGTGGGCTTCGGCCCACACTGCATGCCCCAGTCTGACTGGGGTTCTTTTCAAGTGTACAGATGTAGTAAAAACTCCGTGTGCACCTACAGCATGGGTGGGTGCCAGGAACCCACCGGCGGTACATAGAAATATCCCATTGCATTGCCCAACACAGCTGAGGTAGTAATGTCGTGCTTAATGCAGGTGGGCTTCGGCCCACACTGCATGCCCCAGTCTGACTGGGGTTCTTTTCAAGTGTACAGATGTAGTAAAAACTCTGTGTGCACCTACAGCATGGGTGGCTCCCTGGAACCCACCGGCGGTACATAGAAATATCCCATTGCATTGCCCAACACAGCTGAGGTAGTAATGTCGTGCTTAATGCAGGTGGGCTTCGGCCCACACTGCATGCCCCAGTCTGACTGGGGTTCTTTTCAAGTGTACAGATGTAGTAAAAACTCCGTGTGCACCTACAGCATGGGTGGCTCCCTGGAACCCACCGGCGGTACATAGAAATATCCCATTGCATTGCCCAACACAGCTGAGGTAGTAATGTCGTGCTTAATGCAGGTGGGCTTCGGCCCACACTGCATGCCCCAGTCTGACTGGGGTTCTTTTCAAGTGTACAGATGTAGTAAAAACTCCGTGTGCACCTACAGCATGGGTGGGTGCCAGGAACCCACCGGCGGTACATAGAAATATCCCATTGCATTGCCCAACACAGCTGAGGTAGTAATGTCGTGCTTAATGCAGGTGGGCTTCGGCCCACACTGCATGCCCCAGTCTGACTGGGGTTCTTTTCAAGTGTACAGATGTAGTAAAAACTCTGTGTGCACCTACAGCATGGGTGGCTCCCTGGAACCCACCGGCGGTACATAGAAATATCCCATTGCATTGCCCAACACAGCTGAGGTAGTAATGTCGTGCTTAATGCAGGTGGGCTTCGGCCCACACTGCATGCCCCAGTCTGACTGGGGTTCTTTTCAAGTGTACAGATGTAGTAAAAACTCCGTGTGCACCAACAGCATGGGTGGGTGCCAGGAAGCCACCGGCGGTACATAGAAATATCCCATTGCATTGCCCAACACAGCTGAGGTAGTAATGTCGTGCTTAATGCAGGTGGGCTAAAAATTTATTTGATTACACTGTAGGCGAGGGCCCACAAAAATTGCTGTATCAACAGTACTAATGTACCTGAAAAAAATTGGCCATGGCCAACCAAGAGGGCAGGTGAAACCCATTAATCGCTTTGGTTAATGTGGCTTAAGTGGTAACTAGGCCTGGAGGCAGCCCAGTTTAACGAAAAATTGGTTCAAGTTAAAGTTCCAACGCTTTTCAGAGCATTGAAACATCTAAAAATTGTTTAGAAAAATTATGAGTGAGCCTTGTGGCCCTAAGAAAAATTGCCCGTTCAGCGTGATTACGTGAGGTTTCAGGAGGAGGAGCAGGAGGAGGAGGAGGAATATTAGACACAGATTGATGAAGCAGAAATGTCCCCGTTTTGGATGGTGAGAGAGAACGTAGCTTCCATCCGCGGGTGCAGGCTACATATTGCTTACGTATTGCTGCTGTCCGCTGGTGGAGAACAGAAGTCTGGGGAAATCCAGGCTTTGTTCATCTTGATGAGTGTTAGCCTCTCGGCACTGTCGGTTGACAGGCGGGTACGCTTATCTGTGATGATTCCCCCAGCCGCACTAAACACCCTCTCCGACAAGACGCTAGCCGCAGGACAAGCAAGCACCTCCAGGGCATACAGCGCTAGTTCAGGCCACGTGTCCAGCTTCGACACCCAGTAGTTGTAGGGGGCAGAGGCGTCACCGAGGATGGTCGTGCGATCGGCTACGTACTCCCTCACCATCCTTTTACAGTGCTCCCGCCGACTCAGCCTTGACTGGGAAGCGGTGACACAGTCTTGCTGGGGAGCCATAAAGCTGGCCAGGCCCTTAAAGACTGTTGCACTGTCTGGGCTGTACATGCTGCTCGATCTACGCACCTCCCCTGCTACATGGCCCTCGGAACTGCGCCTTCTGCCACTAGCGCTGTCGGATGGGAATTTTACCATCAGCTTGTCCGCCAGGGTCCTGTGGTATAGCAACACTCTCGAACCCCTTTCCTCTTCGGGAATGAGACTGGGAAGGTTCTCCTTACAGCGTGGGTCGAGCAGTGTGTACACCCAGTAATCCGTAGTGGCCAGAATGCGTTGAATGCGAGGGTCACGAGAAAGGCATCCTAACATGAAGTCAGCCATGTGTGCCAGGGTACCTGTACGCAACACATGGCTGTCCGCACTAGGAAGATCACTTTCAGGATCCTCCTCCTCCTCCTCCTCAGGCCATACACGCTGAAATGATGACAGGCAAGCAGCATGGGTACCGTCAGCAGTGGGCCAAGCTGTCTCTTCCCCCTCCTCCTCATCCCCCTCATCCTCCTCCTCCTGAACGCGCTGAGATATAGACATAAGGGTGCTCTGACTATCCAGCGACATACTGTCTTCCCCCGGCTCTGTTTCCGAGCGCAAAGCGGCTGCCTTTATGGTTTGCAGGGAACTTCTCAAGATGCATAGCAGAGGAATGGTGACGCTAATGATTGCAGCATCGCCGCTCACCACCTGGGTAGACTGATCAAAGTTTCGAAGGACCTGGCAGATGTCTGCCAACCAGGCCCACTCTTCTGAAAAGAATTGAGGAGGCTGACTCCCACTGCGCCGCCCATGTTGGAGTTGGTATTCCACTATAGCTCTACGCTGCTCATAGAGCCTAGCCAACATGTGGAGCGTAGAGTTCCACCGTGTGGGCACGTCGCACAGCAGTCGGTGCACTGGCAGATTAAAGCGATGTTGCAGGGTGCGCAGGGTGGCAGCGTCCGTGTGGGATTTGCGGAAATGTGCGCAGAGCCGGCGCACCTTTACGAGCAGGTCTGACAAGCGTGGGTAGCTTTTCAGAAAGCGCTGAACCACCAAATTAAAGACGTGGGCCAGGCATGGCACGTGCGTGAGGCTGCCGAGCTGTAGAGCCGCCACCAGGTTACGGCCGTTGTCACACACGACCATGCCCGGTTGGAGGCTCAGCGGCGCAAGCCAGCGGTCGGTCTGCTCTGTCAGACCCTGCAGCAGTTCGTGGGCCGTGTGCCTCCTATCTCCTAAGCTGAGTAGTTTCAGCATGGCCTGCTGACGCTTGCCCACCGCTGTGCTGCCACGCCGCGCGACACCAACTGCTGACGACGTCCTGCTGCTGCTGACACTAGATTGCGAGACAGAGGTTAAGGAGGAGGAGGAGGAGGAGGGTGCTTTAGTGGAAGAAGCATACACCGCCGCAGATACCACCACCGAGCTGGGGCCCGCAATTCTGGGGGTGGGTAGGACGTGAGCGGTCCCAGGCTCTGACTCTGTCCCAGCCTCCACTAAATTCACCCAATGTGCTGTCAGGGAGATGTAGTGGCCCTGCCCGCCTGTGCTTGTCCACGTGTCCGTAGTTAAGTGGACCTTGCCACTAACCGCATTGGTGAGGGCGCGTACAATGTTGCGGGAGACGTGGTCGTGCAGGGCTGGGACGGCACATCGGGAAAAGTAGTGGCGACTGGGAACAGAGTAGCGCGGGGCCGCCGCCGCCATCATAGCTTTGAAGGACTCCGTTTCCTCAACCCTATACGGCAGCATCTCAAGGCTGATAAATTTGGCTATGTGGACGGTTAACGATTGAGCGTGCGGGTGCGTGGTGGCGTACTTGCACTTGCGCTCCAACACTTGCGCTAGCGACGGCTGGACTGTGCGGTGCGAGACATTGGTGGATGGGGCCGAGGGCAGCGGAGGTGAGGCTGTGGGTGCAGGCCATGAGACGGTTGTGCCTGTGTCCTGAGAGGGAGATTGGATCTCAGTGGCAGGTTGGGGCACAGGGGGAGAGGCAGCGGTGCAAACCGGAGGCGGTGAACGGCCTTCGTCCCACCTTGTGGGGTGCTTGGCCATCATATGTCTGCGCATGCTGGTGGTGGTGAGGCTGTTGGTGGTGGCTCCCCGGCTGATCTTGGCGCGACAAAGGTTGCACACCACTGTTCGTCGGTCGTCAGGCGTCTCTGTGAAAAACTGCCAGACCTTAGAGCACCTCGGCCTCTGCAGGGTGGCATGGCGCGAGGGTGTGCTTTGGGAAACACTTGGTGGATTATTCGGTCTGGCCCTGCCTCTACCCCTGGACACCGCACTGCCTCTTGCAACCTGCCCTGCTGATGCCCTTGCCTCCCCCTCTGAAGACCTGTCCTGAGTAGGCGTTGCACACCAGGTGGGGTCAGTCACCTCATCGTCCTGCTGCTCTTCCTCCGAATCCTCTGTGCGCTGCTCCCTTGGACTTACTGCCCTTACTACTACCTCACTGCAAGACAACTGTGTCTCATCGTCATCGTCCTCCTCACCCACAGAAAGTTCTTGAGACAGTTGGCGGAAGTCCCCAGCCTCTTCCCCCGGACCCCGGGAACTTTCGAATGGTTGGGCATCAGTGACGATAAACTCCACTGGTGGGAGAAGAACTACTCCTGCCCAATCTAAGCAGGGGCCCGAGAACAGTTCCTGGGAGTGTTCCCGCTTCTGAGCAGGTGTCATTGTAGTGGAGTGAGGAGGCTGGGAGGAAGGAGGAGCAGCAGACAGAGGATTCGGATTTGCAGCACTGGACGGCGCAGAACTGTGGGTGGATGATAGCTTGCTCGAAGCACTTTCTGCCATCCAGGACAGGACCTGCTCACACTGCTCATTTTCTAATAAAGGTCTCCCGCGTGGACCCATTAATTGGGCGATGAATGTGGGGACGCCAGAAACGTGCCTCTCTCCTAATCGCGCAGCAGTCGGCTGCGACACACCTGGATCAGGAGCTCGGCCTGTGCCCACACCCTCACTTGGCCCTCCGCGTCCTCGCCCACGTCCACGTCCTCTAGGCTTACCCCTACCCCTTAGCATGCTGTATTACCAGTGATTTGATTTCCCAGGCAGGAAATAAATTGGCGCAAGCCTGCAGGCCAAATATAATGTTTTCGCTTTTTTGCAAAGGGAAGACCCCACTGCGTATATTCAATGAACAAGAAGTTTAATATCTGTGGTGTGGCCCTCAAAAAGTGTCACACAACTATAGTGTAGCAGAGTTATTAACTCTGGCAGAGCAGGTATTTGCCAGTCAGGAAAGACAATGGCGCTAGGCTGCAGTAAAGCGTAGCTGGTTGCGTCTGATTTTTGTACGTTGTACACGCAGCACACACGTACACGGAGACCTTAGGACTGACACAGGCAGGCAAAATATAATTTTTTTCCTTTTTAGCTTAGGGAAGACCCCACTGCGTGTATTCAATGAACAAGAAGTTTAATATCTGTGGTGTGGCCCTCAAAAAGTGTCACACAACTATAGTGTAGCAGAGTTATTAACTCTAGCAGAGCAGGTATTTGCCAGTCAGGAAAGACAATGGCGCTAGGCTGCAGTAAAGCGTAGCTGGTTGCGTCTGATTTTTGTACGTAGTACACGCAGCACACACGTACACGGAGACCTTAGGACTGACACAGGCAGGCAAAATATAATTTTTTTCCTTTTTAGCTTAGGGAAGACCCCACTGCGTGTATTCAATGAACAAGAAGTTTAATATCTGTGGTGTGGCCCTCAAAAAGTGTCACACAACTATAGTGTAGCAGAGTTATTAACTCTAGCAGAGCAGGTATTTGCCAGTCAGGAAAGACAATGGCGCTAGGCTGCAGTAAAGCGTAGCTGGTTGCGTCTGATTTTTGTACGTTGTACACGCAGCACACACGTACACGGAGACCTTAGGACTGACACAGGCAGGCAAAATATAATTTTTTTCCTTTTTAGCTTAGGGAAGACCCCACTGCGTATATTCAATGAACAAGAAGTTTAATATCTGTGGTGTGGCCCTCAAAAAGTGTCACACAACTATAGTGTAGCAGAGTTATTAACTCTAGCAGAGCAGGTATTTGCCAGTCAGGAAAGACAATGGCGCTAGGCTGCAGTAAAGCGTAGCTGGTTGCGTCTCATTTTTGTACGTTGTACACGCAGCACACACGTACACGGAGACCTTAGGACTGACACAGGCAGGCAAAATATAATTTTTTTCCTTTTTAGCAAAGGGAAGACCCCACTGCGTGTATTCAATGAATAATAAATGTCTTCTGGCCCTGCCTACACAATTCTATCCCTGTAGTATTAATGCCGGGTGCAATGGTCTGCACAGCCGGTTTTGAGGAAAAAAAAAAAAAATGCAACACTGCTAACAGCAGCCTGGACAGTACTGCACACGGATAGAAGTGGCCCTAGAAAGGACCGTTGGGGTTCTTGAAGCCTACACTAACTCCTAACACTCTCCCTGCCTAACCACCACTTCTGTCCCTATTGCAGGGCGCAATGCTCTGCAGATCCAATTTTGGACAAAAAAAAAAAAAAATACTGTGCTAACACAGTACTGCACACTAGTAGATGTGGCCCTGAGAAGGGCCGTTGGGGTTCTTGAAGCCTACACTGACTCCTAACGCTCTCCCTACAGCAGCTCCAGCAGCAGCACTTTCCCTCAGCTAAGTCACAAGGCATGTGTGGCGAGCCGCGGGAGGGGCCGATTTTTATACTCGGGTGACATCTGATCGCCCCAGCCACTCACAGCAGGGGGGTGGTATAGGGCTTGAACGTCACAGGGGGAAGTTGTAATGCCTTCCCTGTCTTTCAATTGGCCAGAAAAGCGCGCTAACGTCTCAGAGAGGAAACTGAAAGTAACCGGAACACCGCGTGGTGCTCGTTACGAGTAACGAGCATCCCGAACACCCTAATATTCGCACGAATATCAAGCTCGGACGAGTACGTTCGCTCATCTCTAGTGTTAATCAATACACCATTAGAGACTATATTAATTGCAACATGGATTATGTGATACAGAATCACTTGTATTTTATGTAATGAATATTATGTGGGATGCACATCCAGATGGCTCAAGGTTCGCTTTCTTGGAACCTTTTGCAAATATTGCAAATTCAGCTAACAACAATATATCTAGTGCTGCACACCTTATAATTCATGAAGATGAGGGCTCAATAAAATAACAAAAATCAATCAATAATAAATCAATAAAATTGTAAGCATTGAAAGAGTTAGGTGGTGCAAGGTGATCACAGACATTTAATTTTGAACCAAGAAGACTTGTGGATGCTGTATCTGCAGACTGTTGCACCACAGCGTTTGAATTTAGAAAGTGAACTAATACTGCACTGTTGATGTGTATAATGAATATACCAGCGATTCCCAACCAAGGTACTGCAGCTCCCAGGCTGGGAATCATTCAGCCGACATTAAGTTATCAAGGCAGTGCCAGCTGTCCGCGGGGACTAAGTGGAAGCTGCAGCTCCAACCCCTGTGTAGCCACAGGTACTCGTAATTGCAAGCGCAGCTTTCATTGAATCAATGGGAGCTGTGCTTAGAATTGCAGCCTTGTGTTCCATTGATTTCAATAAGAGCTGCGCCTGCAGTTACGAGAGGCAGCCACTACACAGGGGTTGGAGCAGCGCTTCCACTCCAACCCCAGTGTATCCCTGCGGCTGCTGCCTCCTAAAGGAACTCTACTCACCCTGCCCGCAGCTCCGATCTGGTGGTGTAGTGCAAAGTCTGTGACCACTGACATCTGCCCCGAGGCCACGGGTCACAAATTCAACTGACTGCAGCTGCAGGCAGGATGAGTGTAAAGCCTGTAGGAATGCTGCCTGGCCAAAGGCCGATAGGGGGGTCGCTATTAACCTCTGGCTGGGCAGCATCCCTGGGATTTTTATGGGGGTCACTATTACTACTGGGGCCACTATAGGGGACACTGTTACTACTAAGCCCACTATGGGGGACAACGTTTCAACTGCAACCACAATGGGGTCCACTATTGATATTGGGGCCACAATGGGCATCACTATTAGGGCTTGTTCATATGGGTGTAAGCATATTTCGGTCATGCGAATACTCGCATATTTGCATGACCAAAAATTGCCTACGCCAGTGTTTTTTGGCCACTCTGACATGCTTTTATGTGCGCAAATGCACTGCGTATTTGCGCATGCAAAAAAGAATGTAGACAGGCCCATTTAAATGGTGTGCAAATAAGCAGTTTTTTTTCTTGATACTTTCTTCACCAGGTACCCGGTGGCCTCAAGTGAGCCCAACGCTGATGGTCAGGTGATGCGGAAGTGGCCAGAGACGCTGCACTCACTAGAGGGGTGCGCAGAATGTCGGAGGTAAAAGCATACTTTGTGATAAGCCATGCTCCTTGACAACACCCCATTTTGATCAGGGTGCCCCGCGGTAAAAAGTTGTTCTCAGGTTTGCTCCATGGCTGGAAAAGTTGAGAAACACTGAAATATACAGTAGTTTCAGGACCAGTTAATTTGTTTCTAATACTTATTTTATAATGGAACAATATGTACAGTTCATGTAATTATTCTAATTAGAACACATGTTGCCATTATTTACTACCGTGTTTCCCCGAAAATAAGTGCGACCCTGAGCACCTGGTTAGAGCTAGGAGGGATAAGTGCTGACTAGAGATGAGCGAACACCAAAATGTTCGGGTGTTCGTTATTCGTAACGAACTTCCCGTGATGCTCGAGGGTTCGTTTCGAACAACGAACCCCATTGAAGTCAATGGGCGACCAGAACATTTTTGTATTTTGCCGATGCTCGCTAAGGTTTTCATGTGTGAAAATCTGGGCAATTCAGGAAAGTGATGGGAATGACACAGTGACGGATAGGGCAGGCGAGGGGCTACATGTTGGGCTGCATCCTAAGTTCACAGGTCCCACTATTAAGCCACAATAGCGGCAAGAGTGGGCCCCCCCCCCCTCCCAACAACTTTTACTTCTGAAAAGCGCTCATTAGCATGGCATACCTTTGCTAAGCACCACACTACCTCCAACAAAGCACAATCACTGCCTGCATGACACTCCACTGCCACTTCTCCTGAGTTACATGCTGCCCAACCGCACCCCCTCCCCCCCACAGCGCACACCAAAGTGTCCCTGCGCAGCCTTCAGCTGCCCTCATGCCACACCACGCTCATGTCTATTTAGAATTGCGTCTGCCATGACGAGGGACCGCAGGCATACACTGCAGAGGTTGGCACGGCTAGGCAGCGACCCTCTTTAAAAGTGGCGGAGCGATAGCCCACAATGCTGTACAGAAGCAATGAGAAATAGAATCCTGTGCCACCGCCATCTGGAGCTGCACACGTGGGCATAGCAATGGGGAACCTATGTGCCACACACTATTCATTCTGTCAAGGTGTCTGCATGCCCCAGTCAGACCGGGCTTTTTAATTCATAGACACAGGCAGGTACAACTCCCTATTGTGAAGTCCCTGTCGACCCACAGCATGGGTGGCTCCCTGGAACCCACCGGCGGTACACAAAAATATCCCATTGCATTGCCCAACACAGCTGAGGTAGTAATGTCGTGCGTAATACAGGTGGGCTTCGGCCCACACTGCATGCCCCAGTCAGACTGGGATTCTTTACAAGTGGACACATGTAGGTTTAACTCCCTGTGGACCCACTGCCTGGGTGGGTGCCAGGAAGCCACCGGCGGTACATAGAAATATCCCATTGCATTGCCCAACACAGCTGAGGTAGTAATGTCGTGCGTAATACAGGTGTGCTTCGGCCCACACTGCATGCCCCAGTCAGACTGGGATTCTTTACAAGTGGACACATGTAGGTTTAACTCCCTGTGGACCCACTGCCTGGGTGGGTGCCAGGAAGCCACCGGCGGTACATAGAAATATCCCATTGCAT
Organism: Eleutherodactylus coqui; assembly: GCF_035609145.1. Lineage (NCBI taxonomy): Eukaryota > Metazoa > Chordata > Amphibia > Anura > Eleutherodactylidae > Eleutherodactylus > Eleutherodactylus coqui. The sequence continues at coordinate 218,710,560 of NC_089838.1, read as the reverse complement.
TGCCCAACACAGCTGAGGTAGTAATGTCGTGCGTAATACAGGTGGGCTTCGGCCCACACTGCATGCCCCGGTCAGACGGGTTCTTTAGAAGTGTACAGATGTATTAAAAACTCAGTGTGCACCTACAGCATGGGTGGCTCCCTGGAACCCACCGGCGGTACACAAAAATATCCCATTGCATTGCCCAACACAGCTGAGGTAACGTCAGCTGTAATGCAGGTGGGCTAAAAATTAATTTGATTACACTGTAGGCGAGGGCCCACACAAATTGCTGTATCAACAGTACTAATGTACATCCCAAAAATTGGCCATGGCCAGCCAAGAGGGCAGGTGAAACCCATTAATCGCTTTGGTTAATGTGGCTTAAGTGGTAACTAGGCCTGGAGGCAGCCCAGTGTAACGAAAAATTGGTTCAAGTTAAAGTTCCAATGCTTTTAAGCGCATTGAAACTTATAAAAATTGTTCTGAAAAATTATTTGAGTGAGCCTTGTGGCCCTAAGAAAAATTGCCCGTTCAGCGTGATTACGTGAGGTTTCAGGAGGTGGAGCAGGAGGAGGAGGAGGAGGAATATTAGACACAGATTGATGAAGCAGAAATGTCCCCGTTTTGGATGGTGAGAGAGAACGTAGCTTCCATCCGCGGGTGCAGCCTACGTATTGCTTACGTATCGCTGCTGTCCGCTGGTGGAGAACAGAAGTCTGGGGAAATCCAGCCTTTGTTCATCTTGATGAGTGTTAGCCTGTCGGCACTGTCGGTTGACAAGCGGCTACGCTTATCTGTGATGATTCCCCCAGCCGCACTAAACACCCTCTCCGACAACACGCTAGCCGCAGGACAAGCAAGCACCTCAAGGGCATACAGGGCTAGTTCAGGCCACGTGTCCAGCTTCGACACCCAGTAGTTGTAGGGGGCAGAGGCGTCACCAAGGATGGTCGTGCGATCCGCTACGTACTCCCTCACCATCCTTTTGCAGTGCTCCCGCCGACTCAGCCGTGACTGGGGAGCGGTGACACAGTCTTGGTGGGGAGCCATAAAGCTGGCCAGGCCCTTAAAGACTGTTGCACTGCCTGGGATGTACATGCTGCTCGATCTACGCACATCCCCTGCAACATGGCCCTCGGAACTGCGCCTTCTGCCACTAGCGCTGTCGGCTGGGAATTTTACCATCAGCTTGTCCGCAAGGGTCCTGTGGTATAGCAACACTCTCGAACCCCTTTCCTCTTCGGGAATCAGAGTGGGCAGGTTCTCCTTATACCGTGGATCGAGCAGTGTGTACACCCAGTAATCCGTCGTGGCCAGAATGCGTGCAACGCGAGGGTCACGAGAAAGGCATCCTAACATGAAGTCAGCCATGTGTGCCAGGGTACCTGTACGCAACACATGGCTGTCTTCACTAGGAAGATCACTTTCAGGATCCTCCTCCTCCTCCTCCTCCTCCTCAGGCCATACACGCTGAAAGGATGACAGGCAATCAGCCGGTGTACCGTCAGCAGCGGGCCAAGCTGTCTCTTCCCCCTCCTCCTCATCCTCCTCATGCTCCTCCTCCTCCTCCTGTACGCGCTGAGAAATAGACAGGAGGGTGCCCTGACTATCCAGCGGCATACTGTCTTCCCCCGCCCCCGTTTCCGAGCGCAAAGCAGCTGCCTTTATGGTTTGCAGGGAATTTCTCAAGATGCATAGCAGAGGAATGGTGACGCTAATGATTGTAGCATCGCCGCTCACCACCTGGGTAGACTCCTCAAAATTACCAAGGACATGGCAGATGTCTGCCAACCAGGCCCACTCTTCTGAAAGGAATTGAGGAGGCTGACTCCCACTGCGCCGCCCATGTTGGAGTTGGTATTCGACTATAGCTCTCCGTTGTTCATAGAGCCTGGCCAACATGTGGAGCGTAGAGTTCCACCGTGTGGGCACGTCGCACAGCAGTCGGTGCACTGGCAGCTTAAAGTGATGTTGCAGGGTGCGCAGGGTGGCAGCGTCCGTGTGGGACTTGCGGAAATGTGCGCAGAGCCGGCGCGCCTTTACGAGCAGGTCTGACAAGCGTGGGTAGCTTTTCAGAAACCGCTGAACCACCAAATTAAAGACGTGGGCCAGGCATGGCACGTGCGTGAGGCTGCCAAGCTGCAGAGCCGCCACCAGGTTACGGCCGTTGTCACACACGACCATGCCCGGTTGGAGGCTCAGCGGCGCAAGCCAGCGGTCGGTCTGCTGTGTCAGACCCTGCAGCAGTTCGTGGGCCGTGTGCCTCTTATCGCCTAAGCTGAGTAGTTTCAGCACGGCCTGCTGACGCTTGCCCACCGCTGTGCTGCCACACCGCGCGACACCGACTGCTGGCGACATGCTGCTGCTAACACATCTTGATTGTGAGACAGAGGAGGAGGAGGAGGAGGAGGGTGCTTTAGTGGAGGAAGCATACACCTCCGCAGATACCAGCACCGAGCTGGGGCCCGCAATTCTGGGGGTGGGTAGGACGTGAGCGGTCCCAGGCTCTGACTCTGTCCCAGCCTCCACTAAATTCACCCAATGTGCCGTCAGGGAGATGTAGTGGCCCTGCCCGCCTGTGCTTGTCCACGTGTCCGTAGTTAAGTGGACCGTGGCAGTAACCGCGTTGGTGAGGGCGCGCACAATGTTGCGGGAGACGTGGTCGTGCAGGGCTGGGACGGCACATCGGGAAAAGTAGTGGCGACTGGGAACTGAGTAGCGCGGGGCCGCCGCCTCCATGATACTTTTGAAGGACTCCGTTTCCACAACCCTATACGGCAGCATCTCAAGGCTGATGAATTTTGCGATGCGGACGGTTAACGTTTGAGCGTGCGGGTGCGTGGCGGCGTACTTGCGCTTGCGCTCGAACACTTGCGCAAGCGACGGCTGAACGGTGCGCTGAACTACACTGCTGGATGGGGCCGAGGACAGCGGAGATGAGGGTGTGGGTGCAGGCCATGAGGCGGTAGTGCCTGTGTCCTGAGAGGGGGGTTGCATCTCAGTGGCAGGTTGGGGCACAGGGGGAGAGGCAGGGGTGCAAACCGGAGACGGTGAACGGCCTTTGTCCCACCTTGCGGGGTGCTTGGCCATCATATGTCTGCGCATGGTGGTGGTGGTGAGGCTGTTGGTGTTGGCTCCCCGGCTGAGCTTTGCGCGACAAAGGTTGCACACCACTGTTCGTCGGTCGTCAGGCGTCTCTGTGAAAAACTGCCAGACCTTAGAGCACCTCGGCCTACGCAGGGTGGCATGGCGCGAGGGGGCGCTTTGGGAAACACTTGGTGGATTATTCGGTCTGGCCCTGCCTCTACCCCTGGCCACCGCACTGCCTCTTGCAACCTGCCCTGCTGATGCCCTTGACTCCCCCTCTGAAGACCTGTCCTCCTGAGTAAGCGTTGCACACCAGGTGGGGTCAGTCACCTCATCGTCCTGCTGCTCTTCCTCCGAATCCTCTGTGCGCTGCTCCCTGGGACTTACTGCCCTTACTACTACCTCACTGCAAGACAACTGTGTCTGATCGTCATCGTCCTCCTCACCCACAGAAAGTTGTTGAGACAGTTGGCGGAAGTCCCCAGCCTCTTCCCCCGGACCCCGGGAACTTTCGAATGGTTGGGCATCAGTGACGATAAACTCCTCTGGTGGGAGAGGAACCGCTGCTGCCCAATCTAAGCAGGGGCCCGAGAACAGTTCCTGGGAGTGTTCCCGCTCCTGAGCAGGTGTCATTGTAGTGGACTGAGGAGGCTGGGAGGAAGGAGGAGCAGCAGACAGAGGATTCGGATTGGCAGCAGTGGACGGCGCAGAACTGCGGGTAGACGATAGGTTGCTCGAAGCACTTTCTGCCATCCAGGACAGGACCTGCTCACACTGCTCATTTTCTAATAACCGTCTCCCGCGTGGACCCATTAATTGGGCGATGAATGTGGGGACGCCAGAAACGTGCCTCTCTCCTAATCGCGCAGCAGACAGCTGCGACACACCTGGATCAGGAGCTTGGCCTGTGCCCACACCCTCACTTGGCCCTCCGCGTCCTCGGCCACGTCCACGTCCACGTCCTCTAGGCTTACCCCTACCCCTCAGCATGCTGTATTACCAGTGATTAGATTTCCCAGGCAGGAAATAAATTGGCGCAAGACTGCAGGCCAAATATAATTTTTGCCCTTTTTGGAAAACGAAAGGCCCCACTGCCTCTAGTGAATGAATTATCTAAGTTTAATAACTGTGCTGTGTCCCTGCTTATGTGTCACAGAACGTGAGGGTAGCAGAGTTATTATAACTCTTGGAGAGCAGGTATTTTTTTTCCCAATTAAGGAAAGCAAATGGCGAACCCAGCAGTAAAGCGTAGCTGGGTGCGTATGATTTAGCAATGTTTTTCACGCAGCTCACACGTCTACACAGGCGTAAGGACGGACACAGGCTGGACAAATAGATTTGTTTTCAGTTTTTTCCCACCAACAGGCAGCACTGCGTATATTCAATGAACCTGCGAAGTTTAATAACTGCGCTGTGTCCCTGCTTATGTGTCACAGAACGTGAGGGTAGCAGAGTTATTATAACTCTTGGAGAGCAGGTATTTTTTTTTCCCAATTAAGGAAAGCAAATGGCGAACCCAGCAGTAAAGCGTAGCTGGGTGCGTATGATTTAGCAATGTTTTTCACGCAGCTCACACGTCTACACAGGCGTAAGGACGGACACAGGCTGGACAAATAGATTTGTTTTCAGTTTTTTCCCACCAACAGGCAGCACTGCGTATATTCAATGAACCTGCGAAGTTTAATAACTGCGCTGTGTCCCTGCTTATGTGTCACAGAACGTGAGGGTAGCAGAGTTATTATAACTCTTGGAGAGCAGGTATTTTTTTTCCCAATTAAGGAAAGCAAATGGCGAACCCAGCAGTAAAGCGTAGCTGGGTGCGTATGATTTAGCAATGTTTTTCACGCAGCTCACACGTCTACACAGGCGTAAGGACGGACACAGGCTGGACAAATAGATTTGTTTTCAGTTTTTTCCCACCAACAGGCAGCACTGCGTATATTCAATGAACCTGCGAAGTTTAATAACTGCGCTGTGTCCCTGCTTATGTGTCACAGAACGTGAGGGTAGCAGAGTTATTATAACTCTTGGAGAGCAGGTATTTTTTTTCCCAATTAAGGAAAGCAAATGGCGAACCCAGCAGTAAAGCGTAGCTGGCTGCGTATGATTTAGCAATGTTTTTCACGCAGCTCACACGTCTACACAGGCGTAAGGACGGACACAGGCTGGACAAATAGATTTGTTTTCAGTTTTTTCCCACCAACAGGCAGCACTGCGTATATTCAATGAACCTGCGAAGTTTAATAACTGCGCTGTGTCCCTGCTTATGTGTCACAGAACGTGAGGGTAGCAGAGTTATTATAACTCTTGGAGAGCAGGTATTTTTTTTTCCCAATTAAGGAAAGCAAATGGCGAACCCAGCAGTAAAGCGTAGCTGGCTGCGTATGATTTAGCAATGTTTTTCACGCAGCTCACACGTCTACACAGGCGTAAGGACGGACACAGGCTGGACAAATAGATTTGTTTTCAGTTTTTTCCCACCAACAGGCAGCACTGCGTATATTCTATGAATAATAACTGTGTTGTGGCCCTGCCTATACAATTCTTTCCCTGCAGTATCAATGGAGGGTGCAATGCTCTGCAGAGGCGATTTTGAGAAGCCCAAAAAAAATGCAGCACAGCCAACAGCAGCCTGGACAGTACTGCACACGGATAAATATGGCCCTAGAAAGGACCGTTGAGGTTCTTGAAGGCTACACTCACTCCTAACACTCTCCCTGCCTATGCAGCACTTCTGTCCCTAATGCCAGGTGCAACGGTCTGCAGAGGCGATTTTGAGAAAAAAAAAAAAATCCCACTGCTAACAGCAGCCAACACACAGCTATCAGTGGCCCTAATAAGGACCTTTGGGGGGTCTTGAAGCCTACACTAACTACCAATTCTTTCCCTACAGCAGCTCCGGTATAAACAGCACTGTCCCTCATCTAACTCACACCGCATCTGAGGCGAGCCGCGGGAGGGGCCGACTTTTATATTAGGCGAACACCTGATCTCGCCAGCCACTCACAGCAGGGGGGTGGTATAGGGCTTAAACGTTGCAGGGGGAAGTTGTAATGCCTTCCCTGTCTTTCAATTGGCCAGAAAAGCGCGCTAACGTCTCAGGGAAGGAAGTGAAAGTAACCAGAACACCGCATGGTGTTCGTCACGAATAACGAACATCCCGAACACCCTAATATTCGCACGAATATCAAGCTCGGACGAACGCGTTCGCTCATCTCTAGTGCTGACGTGTCGTGGTAGCACTTACCATGCTTTGTTAGGGATGACACGCGACCAAGTCCAGTGTAGATTGCCAGCCAAGCTTCGACACTCCTTTTGCTGGGAGTGCGATTAAAGGGGATGAGGGGGGTTGTAGTCGATATCACTCGTGATGCCACCGTTCCCACACACGGTTATTTTATGGGGCGGAGTAATAACACAGAGACTTGTGTGTAGCACCTCGGGTCCTTAGGAACAGTTAAGGCCCTGTATAACTTTTACTTGGAATAAACTTGAACAGCAGTAAGTTACAGGTACAATTCACTTGCAGCAACTACAAGCTAAAGCTCAGAGGTAGGGAGCATACACAGGAACACTGTGGCCCTATAGTCCACGTTATCTATATGTCACCGATCCTGAAATTGGGAGCACTCTGGAGGAGGAAAAGGGTAGGGGTCACTCAACAAACACTCTGGCAGACAAATTACTCAAGAAGACGGCTTAGCCTAAATGCACCCCGCACAGCATCCTCGAGAGTGTCACAATTAAGTACCTCTGTGCGGTGACCCTAATGGCGGTTGGCCGCTCAGGAAAAAAAAAACACCTGTGTTGTGAATAGGTACCTGTTTTAGTAAACTGGGGTAGTGCACTCTCTCTCTGGAAGGGACTCACTCTACTCACATTCACTCTCCAGATACTACGGCTAGTCACTCTTTTTCCTCCATCTTCACCAATATGGAAGCTTAAAGGGGTTGTCTCGCGAAAGCAAGTAGGGTTAAGTACTTCTGTATGGCCATATTAATGCACTTTGTAATATACATCGTGCATTAAATATGAGCCATACAGAAGTTATTCACTTACCTGCTCCGTTGCTGGCGTCCCTGTCTCCATGGCTCCGTCTAATTTCGGTGTCTTCTTGCTTTTTTAGACGCGCTTGCGCTGATGGGTCAGGCCATGTGCCGATTCCAGCCTCCAATCAGGAGGCTGGAATCGGCACATGTGACGGGGCGGAGCTACGCGATGACGCGTACAAGGGGGCGGAGCCAAAACACCGATGCTGTCGAGCCGAGCCGAAGGGAGAAGACCCATCTGCGCAAGCGCGTCTAAAAAAGCAAGAAGACACCGAAATTAGACGGAGCCATGGAGACGGGGACGCCAGCAATGGAGCAGGTAAGTGAATAACTTCTGTATGGCTCATATTTAATGCACGATGTATATTACAAAGTGCATTAATATGGCCATACAGAAGTACTTAACCCCACTTGCTTTCGCAAGACAACCCCTTTAAGGTGCTTCCATGCGGCTCTGTGTTAGCACTCTCTCTTCCTGAAGATGGAACCCTTTTCTCCTTTTTCCCTCTCTCAATCTCTCTCTTTTATATCCTCACTTATACCACATGACACACTAGAATAGATACATTCAGCCCACAGGGATGACAGGCAATGATTTTAACACAGTTAACTCTTCAGACGCCGCAGCTATGCAACACACATACAGAAAATGAGATGACAGCTTTGCACAGTGCATCCACATAAGACAATACCTATATGACATTTATGGAGGAGACTAGGATAGCGACATTATTATATTAATTTTTGCCCCAAAAGAGGCACAGGGTATTATTTTCCAGTGGTGTCTTATACTCACCTAGCAGGCACAGTCCAGATCCCCACCGTCTCCAGCAAGAGATTGCTCTGGTTTGCTCTTGAGCGCCGTGCTTAGCAAATCAGAGCCAGCGCTCGATGCACCATTCACAGCCATTCGTGGCCACTGGTTTTACTTATAGGATGCCAGCAATGACATCTGACTATTGCAGCTGATCATTGGCCTCAGCTGTCACATGCAGCTTTTTGCTGCCATCACCACACAGCAGTGAGACTTTTCTTTTCTTTCTAGACTCTTTTTCTGCTGTTTTGTTGAACTACTGGATAACAACTTTACCAAGCAGCACCAGAGCTTTAAATCCTATGTACTATATAGTTAGAATACAGGCTACTGAATACTTCCTAGACATTGTTCTGGGAGTATAGCGCTACCCTCTGCTCTTACTGTGTTGTGCACATAGCCTTCATCAGGCTGCCGGTGCACTCAAGGTAAAGAAGTAAATACATATATATATAATTTTGTGTTTGAGTGGAAGATGAAATGGCATTTTGCCATTGAATGCTATGGGCTATATAATAATTTAATCCCTACCCCGAAATAAGCTGTAACTGAAGACAAAAAAAGTATACATCACCTCTCCTGTGCTGTCTGGAATATAGCTTCTCCCCTGGTCCCGGCACTGATCATCTTCTTCATCTTCTGGCAGGGGATTGAAAAATCCCCAGCTGCTGGAAGCGCTGGCTATGATTGGCTGATGCTTAGCCAATCACAGCCAATGCTTGACGAATGACTGTAATTTGTTCAATCACTGCCATTCATCGAGCGCTTGCTGTGATTGGCTAAGCGTCAGCCAATCACAGCCAGCGCTTCCAGGAGGCGGGGATTTTTCAATCCTCAGCCAGAAGATGAAGAGAAGCAGTGACAGCATTCGGGGAGAAGCTGCGGCGGCAGAGAGCACTTCTAAGGTGATGAATGTCTTTTTAAAAAAAATTTCTGCAGCTAGGGCTTAGATTAGAGCTTTGATAGTAGGATTTCCTACTGTCAAAGTTGTATCGCACCGCACGAAAATCACATTTTCGTGCAATGCGATGCAACAGTGAGGAAGACTCCATAGGGAAATATGGGCTCCAAAACTTTGCGTGTCGCGGGCATATTGCGGGTCCCTTAAGGTTTTTGTGTTGGGTTGTTGCATGCTACAAAACATTGCATGTGTAAAGAAACCCATAGGAAACCATGGGCTTCACATACATGCGATTTGTAGCATTGTAGCAATGCAACAAAATCGTGTGACTTTGTCACCCGTGTGAAGGAGGCCTTATACTGTTAACAGGGTGAAAGGAACTGGTAGTGTGTCCAGTATATTCAACACATTACAGCTAACTTTGCCATATTTTTAACTAAGAGGATTCAGATTCAAGAGATTTAGTTGGCAGGGCTCTTGCCTAATGAAAATATTGAAATTGAATCATTCACCCTTACGCGCAAGTGGGCATATATGTCGCCCTCTTGCACCTATGAAACAGGTCTGCAACCAGGCCCACTCTATACCCAGCAGATGTCAACTGTGTAAAACAGCTAACACCCACCAGCAATGTGGTTAATTAAAATGGGCTTTTTTGTGGGGATATATATCATTCTGACACCTATAAGCCTTTGCAATCTTGGCTTGGTGCAGGAAAACAAAGTGTTCCTCAAAATGATGATAATCAATGTGAATGTGCGTCTCTTAAATGGTTAAAAAAATGACGTTTTTCAAATGTGCATCTAGAATAAAGTAAACAGATGGAAATATATATCTCATCACAAATTTCTATATTATGTTTGCACATATTTGAGATACTGCAGTTGAAAATGTAAAAAAACGACAATTTGTTTTCAAAATTTTCCCAATTTTGGCACTTTTAATAAATATACACAAATTCTGTTGGTCTATTTTTACCACTTAAATGAAGTACAATATGTGGTGAAAAAGCCAAGTCAAAACCTTCACTGAGTTATTCTATGTTAGGATGCATTCAGACGACCATATATCGGTCGGCTACTCACGCCGGCCGATATACTGCGTTTCTCTCTGTAGAGGAAGGAGGCTGGAAGAGTCGAGAGCAGTGCTCTGAGCTCCCGCCCCCTCTCCCCCCCAACCCCCTCTCCGCCCATCTGCACTATTTGCAATGAGAGGAGGTGGGACAGGGCGGGGCTAAATTCCAGGAATTAGCTACACCTCCATCCTGTCTCTCCTCATTGAAAAAAGTGCAGGGGGGTGGAGAGGAGGCAGAGAGGGGGCGGGAGCTCAGAGCACTGCTCTCGGCTCTTTCAGCCTCCTCCCCCTGCAGAGAGAGACGCCACATATCGGCTGGAGTGAATACCCAGCCGATATACGGTCGTCTGAATGCGCCCTTAAAGTGACACATGTCAGATTTCCAAAATTTGGCCTGGTCATTAAGGCGCAAACAGGCTTGGCCACTAAGGGGTTAAGAGTCAAGTTAAACTTTGCTATGCCCGTACATTCAAGATCACTGGTAAAAATAAATGTGCTCACAATGATATTTATGGCCCTCAATGATCTTGCAGATGAGCATTATTTATTGTCCATTGCCAGCTATTGCATTGATTATAACTTCTTTTTAGATGTGATTGATTTTATATTATGTATATTTAAAATGCCAATAATCTTAATTGACAAGAGACATCAACTGAACTAGAATAACAATAAAGAATGTTTAATAAATACAATGGATCTCAGTACATACAATGCAATCACAGAAAATCTCAAACAAAAATGTATATTCTATGTGTGTTTAAATAGCGCATTTAGAGCTTCAGGCTGCAGAAATAAAAAGTGGAAAATTAAGTGCAACTCCTTGTAGTAGTCATTCTGGAAATCTATAATAGCTGTGACGTATCACCAGTGGAGTCACCTAGAATTCTGTATCGTACAGCTAATGTTCAATAAGGGCCCGTCCCACACTGTCATATGCTTATCCATGAAACGCACACATTTTTAATCCAAAAAACGGATGAAAATGTAGCATTTAATTGACTCATAAGCTATAGTGGGTGAAATGTTTTTCTACCCTAGAAAAAACAATGTATGCATACGTGCACTTTTTTTTAACATTGCAGTTAATAGAAACGTATGGAATCATATGACTGTTTGCATACAGTTAAGCGCTTATTCACATGAAGAAGAAATCCATGCGAGTTTTGTGCGATACAATGTGCACAAGATTCGGATGAATATGAAATCCATAGACCTATTCACATGAGCAACTTTATTCTGTGGAGCGGTGCTGCATGAAAAAAAATTTGGGGGCATTTCTGAAGGAGGAATCTCCTGTTGTTTCCAATGGGACCTGGGGGAAAAATTGCATGGTACTCGCATGCCATACGATGTGATTTTTCTAGGGGAAACACTTGCCATACTTTCACGTGCTTTAATATGCTTGTGAAGATTGCAATTTCACAGAAGAGATGGGATGCGATTTTTAATCAAAAACGCATTGCCGTGAAAATCGCACATTGGCAAGCACGGTATCGGGATACGTTTCTCAGTATTGTGCTCGCCCATGTGAATATAGCCTAACACATACAGTTTTTATGATCAAATGCCTTATAAGGAAAAATAAAATGTTGAACTACCAAACTTTATTAAGAAAAGAGAAGTTTACAGTAAAAAAATGCACACATTCTCCATATCACATGCATCTCAAAATGTATACCATGCATGAAATTTTAAAGACATGAAATCCATAAATGCATGCATTTTACAAGTTCTTTCATGCATTTTATCTCATACATCAAATGTACATGAAAGTGCCAGTGTGGACGGGTCCTAAGACCCACGGGGCCACGGGGGCATTGCGAAGTCCCGCGGCGAATCTCGGACGCGGGAGCCGCCGCCCAGGAGCAGGAGCCGGCAGACGAATCCCTGCCAGTCAGCATGCTGCGAATTGCCGGCCGCAAACAAAGAATCACAATTATTTTCTGCTCGTGGACAAGGGGCCGGCGCTTTCCATAGCAACGCTATGGAAAGCTTTAGACGGCGTGAATAGCTGGCGATTTACCGCCAGCGAAATCACGTCCGTGGGCAAGGGGCCTAAGTGTCTCTCAAGTGCAGTAAACAATTTGACGCTATATAAAAAAAAATAATCTGAGAAATAAATCACATTTCTTTCTTTCTTGCAGCAAACAGGATAAATAAGTGCCAAATCTGTAAGTTTGTTAGTTTCTTAGTTCACTATATTTTACAACTGCGGACAATGAAATAATATATATTTACACTTGTTCAAACATTATAGATTGTTTTTAAAAATTGTTTTATGCCTTAAATATTCCTCCAAGCAAAATACAGCAACGTTATCTACCTCTGCATCAAATTTGTTGGCTAGCAAATGATGCTGCTTCAGTATCCAGCCTAAATCTCCTGTACCGTATACACATACAGCCCTTCGGTGGACCCCTGTGCAAGGAGGGTAGGCAGCTCCTTTATCTACTTGTCCTTCATTGTATGACCACTTTACCATTCTAGCCATTGCATTCATGTCTGAAAGCTGATATTTGTCATTGTGAGGGGATGAGCCTGGAACAGCAGGCATTCGGTTCAATGTAGCCCAGAGATGTTCATCTGGACTATAAGTATCTTTGCACCATTCTATGAATTTTTGTACCTGCGGGTCTTCAAATAAGTATTTAACAAAGTCACTGGATACCACAATATAGGCATTTCCTGTAAACATGGGGGTGTCGATTGGTGGAGGTAGCTTTTCAATCTTGGTCTCTGAAATATGATCACCTTCTTCATGGTGATGTTTCCAACGTCCCTTTTTGCCTTCTGATGGCTTCTCGGATTCCATAGTGTTTTTTCCATTTAAAGTTTTGAGAGCTCTTACAATCTCAGCATTAGTTTTCAATGGGAAGTCTGTCCCACAAGTGTTCAGCAAGTACTTCCAAGGGACATTACTTTTCAGTAGATCCTCCATACAGTTTAAATCAGCCTGTACCCTCGACCATGATGCGTAGACCACTCTCACCAGTTTGGATGCCACAAACACATTATCAAAACATGAGGCGATTGCTCTAACTGCAGCCTTGAACTGTTCTGGTGACTTTTCATCCACATGCACACAATAAATATTTTGAGGGGCATAAATAGTTCTTAAAAGTCGCTCAAACATATAAATGTTGTTATGAACTACCATGGAATAGGCAATTGGAAAGTCCTCTTCCTCCTTGCTCATAGGAATAGTGATATATTTTCTGAAGTCTTTAAAGTACTTGCAGTTATTACCCATGTTGACATAATCTTGCTCATTTAAATGCTTGTGTTTTTCCTTAAAGACTGCATTAATTTGCATGCCCTGTTTTATAGCATCAGAATCCCCTCTAATAATCTTTGAACAATTGAGCTCACCTTGTTCTTGTGGTCGTAGGCTGAGAAGGTTATAAACTTCATTTCTGCAGTATTGGTTCCTGGCATTATCCACTTGATCGTCAAAGTCTTTAACTGTGCATGGATTACGCATGTGTTTAATGAAAATTGTGCCAGACAACGTCAAAAATGCAAAAGACAGTAGCTTGAGTAAAGAAAAAGACCTGCCCCGCCTGAGGTCACTCAGAAGCATTTCCGAAACTGTCAAAACTCTAGATTTGTAGAATTGCAGTAACTGTTGCTCAGTTAAGCATTGAGAAAACTGGTTGTGCAAGTTAAATGACCATTCCTTATATCTGCTATATAAGCAATATTCAACCAGTACTGTTCAGATGCTTGAAGCATCAGATTACTGATCATCATCTATCTTCCTTCTGTAGTTCTGAAGTAGGTTACACGTTGCAAGCCTTTATATATGCCATTGCCTAACACTTGAATGTGTCACTAATATACAATCAGTTCTCTACTTCTTCTGCAAATAAAGGTTGCATGTTCCCTCCCATTTAATCCTTGACACATCCATCCGCATTTTAGTGTTATAGTCTTCAATGCCAAATATATTAACAGGCATGGCAAAGTTTAACTTGGCCAGAATAAGTTTCTGCATCAAGTTATTTTCTCTTAAACTGTTCACAGGTTATTATTCTCTTGTCTTAACACAACAAAACCCATTCTAGAGCAATTAAAAGAGTAAACTTAGGGAAGCAAAAGTTATCATAATGCACTAAAAGTTAAGATAAACTTTGCTATAGTTGTAAAAATATTCAGGACCTACCATGCTGGGAAATCACTTCTAAATAATAGCTCTTATACATTAGGTCAGATTTAGCATTGTATTCATGCCAGTGTTCTGAATGCCATATATACAATATTTCTCACTATTTTGGATACTATTCTACTTAGAACAGAAAGTGTTAGGTCGGAACTCACAGTTTTTTTCCAGCAATTTATTTCTAACATGACATGTACCCTATTAATTAATCTATAGCATGTTTAATCATGGAAGAGACTGGTGCACTGTTCATACAGTGCTGGCCAGCAGTGTTGATTAGATTTAATTACCACATTCTTCACAACTAGAGATGAGCGAACTTACTTGTTTAGGGTGTTTTTGCACTCGAGCACCGCTTTTTCCAAGTAACCGACTACTCAGACGAAAAGATTTGGGGGGGCGCCGGTGGTGAGCGGGGGGTTGCAGAGGGGAGTGGGGGTGGGGGAGAGAGAGAGCTCCCTCCTGTTCCCCACTGCTACCCCCCGCTCCACCACGCCGCCCCCCGAATCTTTTCATCCGAGTAGTCAGTTACTCGGAAAAAGCGGTGCTCGCGTGCAAAAACGCCCTAAACGAGTAAGATCGCTCATCTCTATTCACAACCCTTATGTAAACTACATGTCTAGCTTGATTGCTATGTAGCATTTTATTATGTATTATTCAGATTAAAGGTGTGGTAGCCAGACCACAGAATAGGGGATAACTTGCTGATCGGTGCTGACCCCCATTGATTTAGAAAACAGGGGTCTCTTGTCCCCCCCCCCCCCCCCCCCCGCCTGTCACTACTGGGGTTGCTTCTTCCCGTACAGTGACATTAGAATGAATGGAGTGCTGGTTAAGCATGCAAGGTCGGTGCTCCAATTATTTCAATGGCACTGATGGAAATACTCGAGCACTTGCCACTCTGCTATCTCCTCAGTCCCAATGAATGTCAGTCGAGCAATATCGTGCTTGCAAGACCAGCACTCCATTCAGTCTACTCCTGACAGTGGGAGGTGCAGTAATCCTGCAATGAGGAGGATGGAGGACATCTGTTCTCAAGAACAGTAGTGAGACCCTCACCGATCAGCAAGTTATCACATACCCTATGCATAGGAGATAACTTGTAATCTTGGTACAACCCCTTTAATTGTAGATTATTTGTTTCACAACAGACGTGTATCTCCTATGTAAGAATTGATCCATACAAGATGCAAAGACATGCTTAGAATTTTTAATGTCCCTATTTTACAGTCATATAGTTAATACTTGCTGTTACATATATGGCTTTCTAGTATTTACACTTAATGTAAAAAAAAAATTAAGCACCTAAAAGAAGTTGTTGGAATCAAATGCAACTATTGGTGATAAATATGGTGATTAGGCAAGACACAGAAGTGTGGCAATGTTGTGGAGACATTCCTGTTACCCCTTTTGTGTGCGGCCGAGCATTATCCTGCTTCCTCTTGGAAGCCGCCATAAGAGGAACACATGTGTCTGCAGGATGTCCTGAACATATCACTGAGCTGTCATTGTCCCTCTTATCACTACTAGGGGTGACCAACTGTTGTATGCGATGCCCCCAGACCATCACACAATCAGCAGGGGCAGGGTACTGCTTCACAGCAAAGGCATGTTGAGGTGCTCACCCCCTAGGTCTGCAGGCACGAACATGGGCATCATAATGGCCCAAACTAAACCTGGATTTGTCACTAAAGACAACCTGGTTCCATTCTGTAGCAATCCAGTTTAGTTGTTCCAAACACCACTGCAAATGGAGGCGACGGTGGGTGTCAAAGACTGTATACTTTATGAGTGTTGTGAGACCAGACATCCTTCAGCTAAGCATTTGGAAATGGTTCTATCAGACACAGGTGTCTTTAACAAAGATGTCATCTGTTTGTGGATCGCAGACAACAAAACAATTGCAGCTGATTGCGCTTGTTGGACGATCAGACGATCCTCTCTACTTGTTGATGGCAAACAGGGACATGAACAAATATCTCCTAATCTGTGTACATGTGTATTCTATAACATCAAACTAGGACATGAACACTCTGCAGAGTATTGCTGGGACGTGAACTGCAGAACTGCGTACTGGACACGAAACTCGCGAACATGACTGAGAAACACACATAAATGTTGTGCCCTACTTACTCACAAACTGGCGAAACCAGAGCAAACAGCAGAACTGTGGAACAGACTTCATACTCGCGGACAGACATAAACCAGGGGCTGATATACGCTCAAAACACGCATGAAGCATACCTGTATGTATAAACAGATGGAATAGATACAATAAGAGGTATTATTTCATATTGTGGCCAAGGTGTTTAAGCCAGCAAGCCCACTTCAAGGATCCTCTCTGTCTTGCGGGTCCCTACACTAACGAGACAACCAGCCCTAGGAAACCTGCCTGCAATGTGGGGCAATCGTCCTGATAGGGACCTACCTTGTTCTAGATGATAATGGACCCATAGCAAGACACAGTTCACATCACACGTACCGAGAGCCGCACAGACATGCAGGAGCATGATACTGCCCACACTGAACAAACAGGCAAAAGGCTAGCAGCCTCTAGCAGAGGAGCTGGTATATATGAGCAGCAGACCTTGGGAATTGGTTGGCTGGAGCAATCCACACCCAGCCAGCTCAATCAACACCACCTGTGAAGCTATGCGCTGAAAACCCATGTAGTACAACAGATCCCAGCAGAAACCCTCACACTACTGGTGGTATCTGAACCTGGTGGCATTGTGTACATGCCCTCCCGCATCCACTAGTCCCAACACCTGCTAACGGTCTGGTCAGAATTGCCCAGGTGGCAGGCAATTCATTGATATGGCATCCAGCTTTTTATATTCCAATAATGTGCCCCTCTCAAACTCTGTTAACTGGACAAAATCTCTTTGATTGCGTCATAGAGGCGTCTAGTGGTCAACAAGCTCTACACAAGTGGGAAAAAGGTCACTACGCACAAGGAGCCTCTGAGGGACTTTTTTTTATAGGCTAAGGGTGGAACCACTTTAAGGGCCTCAGGTAACCATTCATCTAGTCACTCTACAACTGTAATTATGTGCATATCTGCCTGAGATTTAACTCATGCCGAGTTTTGCAGCAAAACAACAACTTCTTCTAGGTGCTTGATTTTTTTTTACAGAGTGTAGCATTCCTCACTCTCCATGCCTTGGAAGCCTGAAGACAAAGAAGACATACAAACATGGAGTAAACTTACCTAGTACTGCTTCTAACAATATTCAGTTACAGGTATATCCAGAAATATGTTCATTTACATATTTATTTGTATACATGGCAGTGGGGAGTAACTATGTATAGATCATTCCCATAAAGCAAACAAACATTTAAAAGTGTTAAATATTAAAAGCAATGTAAAAGCTGTTCACATAACAGATGTTATAAAAGCTAGACCGTGGTATCTATGATGATGTGAGTTCAGGTCAGTAGACCTTTGGTTGGGTCTTGATACCTATTTGTAATATGGGTACAATAATGCATCCATATTATGCCCATGTGAAAGTAACCTAAAAAAGGGTATTCTGGAGACTTGGCAAATTTTTCAAAATTTCTCTAACATTTCCACTTATTGGCATTATTCCAAATTCCATCTAAGTCAACAAACTGAACTCCAGTACCTTTTTGGCTGACCTACACCATCACTGCTTTCCAACCAGCTTCAGATTTCCACATTGTTATTTAACCCCTTAAGGACAAGGCTGTTTTGTACCTTAAGGACCAGACACTTTTTAGGGATTTTACCCATGTGGTAGTTTAACTGCCCTATTTTTTTCCTTCAGCTAACAACAGTTAACTATTGATTAACCGCAATCACGGACCCAGGGACAGTCACTGCGGTCCCCGGTGACATCTCCTGTGTCCCAGCTACCTGTAAATTTTAAATCTCCCATGTGATCTGGGCTTCTGCACATGTGCCGCCAATCCTTCCTTGGCGTGCATGCGCAGAAGACGGCTGAGGGTTCAGTCTGGAGCAGGACATCGCTGGGCTTTGTGGAGGACCTGGGTGAAAAGTTTCAGCCTCCCTGATGGGTGCGATCCATGAGGGGAGCTGAATCTCTATCTTTTTTTCACTTTTTATTTAATTTAATGCAATCAATGCTATCCATTGGATAGCGCCGATCACATTGAGGGTTGGGAGGAGGCTCCCTGTAGCCCGGGATCACAGCTCCAGGTTTTTAGCTACCTCTGGTAACCGACAGCATGGATCTGTCACGTCCAGTGCCTGCAGGGCTTTAAGGCCTCATGTCCACGGGGAAATTATATTTAGCAAATCCACACATGACAAAAAATGCAAATCCGCATACCATAGGAATGCATTGACTATCCGCAGTTAATTAAATAGCCGTGTATGGTATTTTAAGTGATTTGTGTATTTCACACGTGTAAAAAAACGCAACATGCTTCATTTCAGTGTGGATCACGCGTGCAGGAGCTCATATCTTAATTGATCTGCCGCATGAAAAAAAAGACCATTATAGTGCATTTACAGCAGAAATCCGCGCGGGCCTGATTTTTTCTGTGGACATGAGGCCTTATCTTCAAGGGATGCATGTTTTTACATCCCTGAGGATTAAAGCCCCCTTAGGGCGCCCACCCACTGGCGTTTGCGATTTGCGTGCGTGAAAAATGCAGCGTTTTCGGCGCGTTTTTGCCGCGTTTTTCGCGGCGTTTTTTGCGGCGTTTTTGCGGCTTATTCGCGCCTTTTCCATTAATTTCCATTGACATTCATGGGTGCATTAGGAGAAAAATAAGGACACATATGCAACTGACAGTTCCTATGTTAAAAATCGCAACGCACCGCAAAAAAAACCGCCAGTGGACAGGAGTACATTCAATTCTAATTGCTCTTGAGAAAAAACGCAAAACGCAAAGAAAAAAAAAATCGCCAGTGGGTGGGCGCCCTTAGGAAGGAAATAAAAAGGCAATAGGGCCGTCAGTAAGGAGTTAATGGGTTAAAATGGCCATCTGTGAGTGTAGAAACTACATCTCCCACAATGCCCTATTGCTAGTCAAGTGCTCATTTCCATCTGTATAAACTGTGTTGTCATTACAGAATTTGAAGGCACTGAGCCATTTTAAATAACAATGTGGAAATCTGAAGCCGGCTGGAATGAAGCAGTGTACTGAAGTTCAGTTTGAGGATGTAGATGGATGCTTCAAATAATAGCAATAAGTGGAAACGTTAGGGAAAATGAAAAATGTCCCGAGTCTCCAGGATAGCCCTCTAAAATGCGACACATTCATCACAGCTGGATGGGAGATCTGTCCAATTTTAAGACTATAAAGTCCAAGTTTAAAACACGCAGTAAATGTGGAGCAAAGCATGGAAGACAATTTTCTGGCACAATTTGAAGAGTAAAGCTTCCCCAATGTTTTAGCCTTCAGACCTCCTGTGGAGGTTACACTGACATGCATTTAGGTAGCAGTCACTGATCAAACAGTACTTGTGCCTTAATTGAGTTGAGCTAAAAAGAGGTAAAACAATCAACATAATTAATTAATAGCGCTAAGCATCAGCTGTGGGGGAGTTTTTTTAAGACCTCAACTTGTCTTACCGGTATGCTCTTAAAAGTACAGTAGGAAACAAGGTCACAAACACCAGAGTAGAAGGCATAGCAGTTTGTAAGACGTCGAGGGGGCCAACATCCTGTTAATACTCACCTTCTCTCACATGTCTAGCTGGCTGAGCAGTTTAAAGTAAATTTTAGAAAAGATTGACTTTTACATTAACAGCCTTTAGAAACTGTGGTACAAGCAAATAAAGGTGAAAAAATCCAGCATTCCAAAGGGTTTCCGGAAAAATTGACTTTACTTCTAACAAAAATAACCTCACAAACAAAATCCATTGTCTTTTGAAGAATGTTCTGAGTCATAGCTAATTCAGTAACTCAGTGTTTGCTCTTACTACCCCTCCTATATCACATTATCAGTATCCATTACGCAACACATGACCCCGTTCGCATATAAACGTCAATGCTATAATTAAGAAACACATATCCACTTGTCATGAGATAATCTTTGTACTAAATGCATGTGAATAAACAAAAGGCAAAGTCAATAATGATATATTTATTAGTATCTATAATGACTTGTTGGGTGTCTTGTACTCAGGGCGAATATCTAAAATACCTCTCCCAGTTTAACAAAAGTCTTTTCCGGTCACCACCCTTCTCAGGCAAATTACCCAACTTTATACCATTCAACTGGAAGCTTGAAACACTGCAACCGTGGTATCCTGAAAATGTCCCGATACACCAGAAATCTGATCGGCATTAGTATTCCAAGCATCAAAGAGATGTTTCTGAATGCAGACCTTCAATACACGCGTTGTAGAACCCCCATACAGCAACCTGCATTCCGTACATGTGGCCAGCAACACAACAAAAGATCATGTTATATAGTAATAGGAGCTTAGCACACGTATATATACTGTAGTTTTATGAGGAAGGATTCAGTATAACTTGTATTTTATTCATTTAACCGCTTAAGGACGCAAACTTTTTTTTTTCATTTTCGATTTTTCCTCCCCATGTTGAAAAAAATCATAACTTTTTTATTTATCCATCAATGTAGGGCTTGCTTTTTGCAGAACGAGTGGTATCTTTCAATTGAACTATGTAATATACCATATAATGTACTAAAACACCTTTACAACATTCTAAGTGGAGTAAAGTGGAAAAAAAACAACCATATTTGGGTGTGTCTTGTTTTTACAGTGTACACGCGACAGCAAAGATGAGATGATAACTTTATTCTGTGGGTCAGTACAATTACTATGATATTAAATTTATATAGGTTTTTTTTGCTGGACTACTTTTAAAATATAAAATATCTTTGGAAAAAAATAAAATTCTTTTCTGCTGCCATCTTCTGACAGCCATACATTTTTTATTATTCTACTGACATAGTTGTTTAAGAGCTCATTTTTAGCAGGACCTCCTGTAAGTTCTATTGGTACCATTTTGGAGTATATATAACCTTTTGAACCCAGCCACGTTGTTGGCAACAGCTGCACGCCAGTCCCAAGCCCGGATAAATAGGGAGGGGTGGGGAAAGCAGTGGCAAACTACTCCACTACCACTGCCAAAATAGTTTATGGATCAAAAACAATTGCTTCCCAATATGGTACTGGAAGGCGGGCTCCCTGGGCTGGAAGGCACTGATCAAGCCACCAGAGAAGAACAAGGACGAAACTCGAATAACTTGGGCACTAATGATGTGGGCAGGACAAAGCCATTTGGATGCCGGTCTCCTGATGAAGCTTCAAGTGAAAGGTTTTGTTTGTGTTTCTCAAAGATTCACAACATCAGCGTGTAGACCATCTGTGGCATAAACATGGGCAAATTGAAAATCTTAAACAATGAAATGGAATGGCTCAACATTGACCTGTCGGGTATCAGCGAGCTTCACTGGACAGGCAATGGTTACTTCAATAGCGTTTTCTACTCAGGCAGTGACACTATCAGATGCAATACAGTGGCATTCATTGCATACAATGCAGTCAAAAGCTGTCCATTGTTTCAATGCCATAAACGATAGGATCTTATCCATGTGCATCAATGGGAATCCTCGCTCGATAACAATTCTGCGAGTTTATGCGCCAACAACCGATGCAATAGATGAGGACATTGAAAAGTTCTATGCCGATCTCCACCAAGCAATCAATCAGACCCCTGCCAAGGATATCATTTTTATAACAGATTTCAATGCAAAAATCGGTTCTGGAGAAGACCTACAAGTCGTTGGCAAATTAGGTTTCGCGGAATAATGCAGGTGACCGTATGGTCCAATGTTGCATAGAAAACTCCTTATTGATCATGAAGACGTGCTTTGAGCAGCCGAAACGCCATTTGTACACATGACCAGTCCCAAATGGCGTGCATTGAAACCAAATTTCTACTTCCTATGTCAACTGCATTGGAAAAGCTCAATTATGGCCATGAGTCCGAGTGTAGACTGCAGCTCCGATAATCAGCTCCTAGTTGCAAAAATCAAGGTCAGATTCAACAACATCAAAAGGTCACCAGAAATACTCCATTTCGAAGTAGACAACATCCCTTTATGATATGCAGTCGAAGTAAATAACACATTTGAAACACTCAGCAACATCGGAAAAGACCCTGATGAATTATGGGAGGAAATCAAATCCATCACACTAAATACAGCTGAACAAATTGTCCTCTTGAAAAACTCAGCAAAACGATCACAATGGCTGTTGGATGAATCCATCATGATCGCCAACAAGCACAAAGCAGCTAAAGCAACAGGCACCATCATTGAATTCAGACAGATAAATGCGGAATTTCAAAGAAAAGTCAGACGAGACAAGGAGCGCTACTGGAACGACCAATGTGCAAAACTGGAAGAAGCAAACCAGCAAGGCCACAGCCAAGCTCTCTTCACCCAGGTGAAGCAGAACCAGGCACCATTCGCACCACACAAGGCAGCAACCATCAAAGACCAGGATGGCCAATTATTACATGAAGAAAATCAAGCATAGGTGGCGAGAATATACAGCAGAGCTGTATGCACGTATTCAAACAGACACCGCGTTAGATCACATACATCAAGTTGCACAAGAACCGCGCATTCTGGAGGAAGAAGTCACATGGGCCCTGAAACAACTACCAAACAGGAAAGCTCCGGGCATTGATCACATAGCAGCCGGACTGCTCCAAACCAGTGTCAGTCAAGATCCTAACCAACCTATGTCAAAAGATCTGAAGCTCCAAATCGTGGCCCAAAAACTGGACAAGATCTGTCTTCATCACACTTCCAAAAAAAGGTGATGCTCAAGAATGCTCAAATTACTGCACCATAGCCCTCATATATCACCCAAATAAAATTATTTTAAAAATCATACAAAAACACATTGCGACAATTGTTGAATGGGAACTGCCGAACGTTCAAACTGGCTACCGCAAACGATGTGGCACCTGAGACCAAATCGCGAACCTGCTCTGGATTATGGAGAAGACCCGAGAGTATCAAAAGGACGTGTACATGTGTTTCATCGACTGCAGCAAAGGTTTCGGCTGTGTGGAACATGAGAAGCTTTGGAAGTGTCTGAAGCAAATGGGCATCCCAGAACATATTGAACTGCTTATAAGATCGCTTTGCAACAACCAAGAAGCAACAGTCAGGACAGCTTATTGAAACACGGATTGATTCGGAATTGAGAAAGGCATACGGCAAGGCTACATTCTATCACCAGTCCTTTTCAATCTGTACGCAGAAACAATCATGCGGCGATGCAATTTGGACAAATTACAAATCAGAGTCAAAATCGGTAGCAGAAATGTCAACAACCTCCGATATGCAGATGACACCACCCTGCCTGCGGAAAGTGGAAGGGACCTGGAATACCTTATCCACCAAGTACAAAAGGAAAGTGAATGCATGGAACTGTATCTCAACAGCAAGAAAACGAACGTCATGACCACGGTAAGCAGCAGTACAGTGAACATAAAAATTAACACTAAAGAAGTCAAGACGGTCTGAGATTTCATCTTCCTTGAATCCAAAATCGATTGAAATGGGCAATCTAGACCTGAGAACAAGAGACAGATTACAATGGTAGGAATGCAATACAAGGAATGGAAGAGATCTGGAAAAGCAAGGATATTAGCATTGCAACAAAAAACAGATTAGTCAATGCAATCGTCTTTCCCATAATGACGTATAGTTGCGAAAGTCGAACGCTCAGAAAAACAGACAGAAGGAAAATTGATGCGTTTGAACGATGTTGCTGGAGGAGAATGCTACCTATACCTTGGACTGTCATGACAATGAACAAGGTAGTGTTAGATTGCGACAAATCGAAAATATCACTATAGGGCCAAATCATCAAACTGCGTCTCTCTTTCCCTGGCCACGTGATGCGCGCCAAGTCACTGGAAACAGTACTGATGGGTGGCAAGATCAGTGGAAAGAGAAGATCAGGACAACAAAGAACAAAATGGTTAGATACAATCAAGGCCACCACGAACATGTCAATCATAGAATTGAAAGAAGCAGTGAAAGACAGAAACGTGTGGAGAACATTGATCTATGGAGTGACCAAGGGTCAGATGTGACTGAACGGATAATCATCATCGTCATAACTTTTTGATTGCTGTTACATTTTTTTCTTGGAGATGGGGTTACCAAAAAAGCGCAATTCGGGCGTTGTCTTTTTTTCTTTTCTGATGATGTTCACCATGCGGGGTAAGTGATTCATTGCCTTGATAGATCAGACTTTTATGGACGCAACAATACCAAATATGTTTTTGGGGTTATTTATATATATTTTTTTTAAATATGGCAAAAAACTGATTTTTACATTCTTTTGGGTCTCATGATGGTTTGATTGCTCCCATCACAAGAACTCGTGATGGTTTGATTGTTCCTGCAGTAAGATGTAATACCATAATATTACATTATAACGGAAATTTACAATGGCAGCCCTGGAAGCTTTCAGAAGTCCCCCGGCTTCCATGGCAACCAAATGGCATCTCACGATCTCATCAATTGGGGCATTAAAATGCTGCTGTCAGAATTGATACTGGCATTTAAAGAGTTAACAGCTGCGATCTGTGGCGGGGCTGATCAAAGCTGTTGCAGGCGGTTGTCTGCTGTAAGAAACAGTTGGGACCTGCACTCTATCGAGCGGGATCGATCCTCATTACCCGTCCATACAAACCTCGAACGTCTATGACGTAAATGTATATCCTGGAGTGTGAAGGGGTTAAATCATAGTTCATTCTGAAGTTAGAGGTCCTGTGCGCTTTCCTGTCTATGTATGACTGAGAATACAGAAATAGCAATCAGTCACTGATAGGATCGCCCACTGGACCTCCAAGCTCAGAAAAAGCAAAAGTTTAAGTAAAAAAACTCAAGCTAGACTGAAATTTTTACCACAAACTATATAACAATATGCTCAGCTCCTCCTGCTCTATAACATAATGACTGCATTTTCAATGTGACAGGTTCCCATTAATATCTGACCTGATCGCATAAGCTCCACCATCAGTTTTTTTCAATATTGTTGCACACTATTCTGTGTCCACATCCGAAACATTCCATTATAGATAACCAAAAGAGATGAGCGAGCACCAAAATGCTCGGGTGCTCGTTACTCGAGACGAACTTTTCGCGATGCTCGAGGGTTCGTTTCGAGTAACGAACCCCATTGAAGTCAATGGGCGACCCGAGCATTTTTGTATATCGCCGATGCCCGCTAAGGTTTTCATTTGTGAAAATCTGAGCAATTCAAGAAAGTGATGGGAACGACACAAAAACGGATAGGGCAGGCGAGGGGCTACATGTTAGGCTGCATCTCAAGTTCCCAGGTCCCACTATTAAGCTACAATAGCGGCAAGAGTGCCCCCCCTCCCAACAATTTTTACTTCTGAAAAACCCTCATTAGCAAGGCATACCTTAGCTAGGCACAACACTACCTCCAACAAAGCACAATCACTGCCTGCATGACACTCCACTGCCACTTCTCCTGGGTAACATGCTGCCCAACCCCCCCCCCCTGCACGACTCAGTGTCCACAGCGCACACCAAAGTGTCCCTGCGCAGCCTTCAGCTGCACTCATGCCACACACTGGCCTCATAGCCACACCACCCTCATGTCTATTTATAAGTGCGTCTGCCATGAGAAGGAACCGCAGGCACACACTGCAGAGGGTTGGCATGGCCAGGCAGCGACCCTCTTTAAAAGGGGCGAGGTGATAGCCCACAATGCTGTACAGAAGCAATTAGAAATCCAATCCTGTGCCACCTCCATCAGAAGCTGCAGGTACAACTCCGCAATGGGAATTCCGTGTGCACCCACAGCATGGGTGGCTCCCTGGAACCCACCGGCGGTACATAAATATATCCCATTGCATTGCCCATCACAGCTGAGGTAACGTCAGGTTTAATGCAGGTGGTCTTCGGCCCACACTGCATGCCCCATTCTGACTGGGGTTCATTAGAAGTGGACACATGCAGTTACAACTCCGTGTGGACCGGCAGCATGGGTGGGTCCCAGGAAGCCACCGGCGGTACATAAATATATCCCATTGCATTGCCCATCACAGCTGAGGTAACGTCCGATTAAATGCAGGTGGTCTTCGGCCCACACTGCATGCCCGATTCTGACTGGGGTTTTTAATACATAGACACTGGCAGGTACAACTCCCTAATGTGAAGTCCCTGTGGACCCACAACATGGGTGGCTCCCTGGAACCCACCGGCGGTATATAAATATATCCCATTGCATTGCCCATCACAGCTGAGGTAACGTCAGGTTTAATGCAGGTGGGCTTCGGCCCACACTGCATGCCCCAGTCAGACTGGGGTTCTTTAGACGTGGACACATGCAGTTACAACTCCGTGTGGACCGACAGCATGGGTGGGTCCCAGGAAGCCACCGGCGATACATAAATATATCCCATTGCATTGCCCATCACAGCTGAGGTAACGTCAGATTAAATGCAGGTGGGCTTCGGCCCACACTGCATGCCCCAGTCTGACCGGGGTTTTTAATACATAGACACTGGCAGGTACAACTCCCTAATGTGAAGTCCCTGTGGACCCACAGCATGGGTGGCTCCCTGGAACCCATCGGCGGTACATAAATGTATCCCATTGCAGTGCCCTGCTCAGCAGAGCTAATGTCACATACAATATAGTTGTGCTTCGGCCCCCAGTGCATGCCCCAGTCAGACTGGTAATATGTACCTTAACAGTAACCGCGTTGGTGGGAATGTTGTGGCGACTGCGGACCTAGTAGCGCGGTTTTATTTAGTTGGTTTTCGGAATGTGGCCAGGATTAAGTGGGCCGAGGCGGGGGGATGGTGGGGGGGCTCTCTTGTTGTGTCGGTAAAGGTGAAATTCTTGGACTGCCACCAGACGGACCAATGCAAAGGTATTTGCCAAGAGTGTTTTCATAGTTGGAGGAGGAGGGGGATGTTTTTGAGGCACTACGTGTCCTCTCCACGTGTCCGTGGTTATATGCACCTTAACATTAACCGCGTTGGTGGGAAATGGCCTCGCCACCATCATGTCTTTGGGAAGCCTCCGTTTCCACACCCCAGTGACATAGCATTAGCAGCGGTATACGTAGAGCCCAGAATTAGTAACATTTCAGCGGTAGCATTAGGGACAGGCCCCAGTAACATATCACTAGCAGCATTATAGGGGGAGCACAGTATTAGTTCCATTTCAGTAGTAGTAGCAGTCAAGACAGGCCACAGTAACATTCCAGTTGCAGCAGTTTAGGGAGATAACAGTCTCTTTCACATTTCAGTAGTTGCAGTATAGACAAGGCCCCAGTTACATTTATGTAGCAAAAGTGTAGGCCAACCCCACACACCTTGCTGTACCATGACTGCAGGCGAAGCCCATAAAAATTATTAGGATTACACTGTAGGCGAGGGCCCAAAAAAATTGGTGTACCAACAGTACTAATGTACCTCAGAAAAATTGCCCATGCCCAACCAAGAGGGCAGGTGAAACCCATTAATCGCTTTGGTTAATGTGGCTTAATTTGTAACTAGGCCTGGAGGCAGCCCAGTTAAAATAAAAATTGGTTCAGGTGAAAGTTTCAACGCTCTAATGAGAATTGAAACATATAAACATTGTTTACTAAAGTAATATGACTGAGCCTTGTGGGCCTAAGAAAAATTGCCCGTTCGGCGTGATTACATGAGGTTTCAGGAGGAGGAGGATGAATATAATACAGAGATTGATGAAGCTAAAAGGTCCCCGTTTTTGGTGGTGATAGAGAACGATGCTTCCATCCGCGGGTGCAGCCTACGTATTGTTTAGGTACCGCTGCTGTCCGCTGGTGGAGAAGAGAAGTCTGGGGAAATCCAGGCTTTGTTCATCTTTATGAGTGTAAGCCTGTCGGCACTGTCAGTTGACAGGCGGGTACGCTTATCCGTGATGATTCCCCCAGCCGCACTAAACACCCTCTCTGACAAGACGCTAGCCGCAGGACAAGCAAGCACCTCCAGGGCATACAGCGCGAGTTCAGGCCACGTGTTCAGCTTCGACACCCATTAGTTGTAGGGGGCAGAGGCGTCACGGAGGACGGTCGTGCGATCGGCTACGTACTCCCTCACCATCCTTTTACAGTGCTCCCGCCGACTCAGCCTTGACTGGGGAGCAGTGACACAGTCTTGCTGGGGAGCCATAAAGCTGGCAAAGGCCTTGGAGAGTGTTCCCCTGCCTGTGCTGTACATGCTGCCTGATATCCGCGCCTCCCCTGCTACCTGGCCCTCGGAACTGCGCCTTCTGCCACTAGCGCTGTCGGATGGGAATTTTACCATCAGTTTGTCTGCCAGGGTCCTGTGGTATAGCATCACTCTCGAACCCCTTTCCTCTTCGGAAACTTGTCACCGAAAGGACCACAAATCACAAAACTTAACTTTTATTGATTATAAATAATAAAAAGGCGTACTTTTATTTTCCCATATGTGTCAGAAGACACACAATAATTAAAATCAATAGAGCTCAAATGGGTGGATGTTGCTCAAACACAGTAGACAATATAGTCAGACCTCTATTCTATATTGTTGAGATTCTTATTAGAGAAGAGCGAGCACCAAAATGCTCGGGTGCTCGTTACTCGGGACGAACTTTTCGCGATGCTCGAGGGTTCGTTTCGAGTAACGAACCCCATTGAAGTCAATGGGCGACCTGAGCATTTTTGTATTTCGCCGATGCTCGCTAAGGTTTCCTTGTGTGAAAATCTGGGCAATTCAAGAAAGTGATGGGAACGACACAGCAACGGATAGGGCAGGCGAGGGGCTACATGTTGGGCTGCATCTCAAGTTCACAGGTCCCACTATTAAGCCACAATAGCGGCAAGAGTGGGGCCCCCCCCTCCCAACAACTTTTACTTCTGAAAAGCCCTCATTAGCATGGCATACCTTTGCTAAGCACCACACTACCTCCAACAAAGCACAATCACTGCCTGCATGACACTCCACTGCCACTTCTCCTGGGTTACATGCTGCCCAACCCCCCCCCCCTCCCCCCCACAGCGCACACCAAAGTGTCCCTGCGCAGCCTTCAGCTGCACTCATGCCACACCACCCTCATGTCTATTTAGAAGTGCGTCTGCCATGACGAGGAACCGCAGGCACACACTGCAGAGGGTTGGCACGGCTAGGCAGCGACCCTCTTTAAAAGGGGCGGGGCGATAGCCCACAATGCTGTACAGAAGCAATGAGAAATAGAATCCTGTGCCACCGCCATCAGGAGCTGCACACGTGGGCATAGCAATGGGGAACCTATGTGCCACACACTATTCATTCTGTCAAGGTGTCTCTGCATGCCCCAGTCAGACCGGGCTTTTTAATTCATAGACACAGGCAGGTACAACTCCCTATTGTGAAGTCCCTGTCGACCGACAGCATGGGTGGCTCCCTGGAACCCACCGGCGATACACAAAAATATCCCATTGCATTGCCCAACACAGCTGAGGTAGTAATGTCGTGCTTAATGCAGGTGGGCTTCGGCCCACACTGCATGCCCCAGTCAGACTGGGGTTCTTTACAAGTGGACACATGTAGGTTAAACTCCGTGTGCACCTACAGCATGGGTGGCTCCCTGGAACCCACCGGCGATACACAAAAATATCCCATTGCATTGCCTAACACAGCTGAGGTAGTAATGTCGTGCTTAATGCAGGTGGGCTTCGGCCCACACTGCATGCCCCAGTCAGACTGGGGTTCTTTACAAGTGGACACATGTAGGTTAAACTCCGTGTGCACCTACAGCATGGGTGGCTCCCTGGAACCCACCGGCGATACACAAAAATATCCCATTGCATTGCCCAACACAGCTGAGGTAGTAATGTCGTGCTTAATGCAGGTGGGCTTCAGCCCACACTGCATGCCCCAGTCAGACTGGGGTTCTTTACAAGTGGACACATGCAGTTACAACTCCGTGTGGACCCACAGCATGGGTGGGTGCCAGGAAGCCACCGGCGGTACATAAATATATCCCATTGCATTGCCCATCACAGCTGAGGTAATGTCATGTTTAATGCAAGTGGGCTTCGGCCCACACTGCATGCCCCAGTCAGACTGGGGCTCTTTAGAAGTGGACACATGTAGTTACAACTCTGTGTGGACCCACGGCATGGGTGGCTCCCTAGAACCCACCAAGGTACATAAATATATCCCATTGCAGTGCCCAACACAGCTGATGTAACGTCAGCTGTAATGCAGGTGGGCAAAAAATTAATTGGATTACACTGTAGGCGAGGGCCCAAAAAAATTGGTGTACCAACAGTACTAATGTACCTCAGAAAAATTGCCCATGCCCAACCAAGAGGGCAGGTTAAACCTATTAATCGCTTTGGTTAATGTGGCTTAAGTGGTAACTAGGCCTGGAGGCAGCCCAGTTTAACGAAAAATTGGTTCAAGTTAAAGTTTCAACGCTTTTAAGAGCATTGAAACGTATAAAAATTGTTTAGAAAAATTATATGAGTGAGCCTTGTGGCCCTAAGAAAAATTGCCCGTTCGGCGTGATTATGTGAGGTTTCAGGAGGAGGAGCAGGAGGAGGAGGAGGAGGAGGAATATTATACACAGATTGATGAAGCAGAAATGTCCCCGTTTTGGATGGTGAGAGAGAACGATGCATCCATCCGCGGGTGCAGCCTGCGTATTGCTTAGGTATCGCTGCTGTCCGCTGGTGCAGAGGAGAAGTCTGGGGAAATCCAGGCTTTGTTCATCTTGATGAGTGTAAGCCTGTCGGCACTGTCGGTTGACAGGTGGGTATGCTTATCCGTGATGATTCCCCCAGCCACACTAAACACACTCTCTGACAAGACGCTAGCCGCAGGACAAGCAAGCACCTCCAGGGCATACAGCGCGAGTTCAGGCCACGTGTCCAGCTTCGACACCCAGTAGTTGTAGGGGGCAGAGGCGTCACAGAGGACGGTCGTGCGATCGGCTACGTACTCCCTCACCATCCTTTTACAGAGCTCCCGCTGACTCAGCCGTGACTGGGGAGCGGTGACACAGTCTTGCTGGGGAGCCATAAAGCTGGCAAAGGCCTTGGAGAATGTTCCCCTGCCTGCGCTGTACATGCTGCATGATCTCTGCGCCTCCCCTGCTACCTGGCCCTCGGAACTGCGCCTTCTGCCACTAGCGCTGTCGAATGGGAAGTTTACCATCAGTTTGACCACCAGCGCCCTGTGGTATTGCATCATTCTCGAACCCCTTTCCTCTTCGGGAATGAGAGTGCAAAGGCTCTCCTTATACCGTGGGTCGAGCAGTGTGTACACCCAGTAATCCGTAGTGGCCAGAATGCGTGTAACGCGAGGGTCACGAGAAAGGCATCCTAACATGAAGTCAGCCATGTGTGCCAGGGTACCTGTACGCAACACATGGCTGTCTTCACTAGGAAGATCACTTTCAGGATTCTCCTCCTCCTCCTCTTCCTCCTCCTCAGCCCATACACACTGAAAGGATGACAGGCAAGCAGCATGGGTACCGTGAGCAGTGGGCCAAGCTGTCTCTTCCCCCTCCTCCTCATCCTCCTCATGCTCCTCCTCCTCCTCCTGAACGCGCTGAGATATAGACAGGAGGGTGCTCTGACTATCCAGCGACATACTGTCTTCCCCCGGCTCTGTTTCCGAGCGCAAAGCGTCTGCCTTTATGCTTTGCAAGGAACTTCTCAAGATGCATAGCAGAGGAATGGTGATGCTAATGATTGCAGCATCGCCGCTCACCACCTGGGTAGAATCCTCAAATTTTCCAAGGACCTGGCAGATGGCTGCCAACCAGGGCCACTCTTCTGTAAATAATTGAGGAGGCTGACTCACACTGCGCCGCGCAAGTTGGAGTTGGTATTCCACTATAGCACTACGCTGCTCATAGAGTCTGGCCAAAATGTGGAGCGTAGAGTTCCACTGTGTGGGCACGTCGCACAGCAGTCGGTGCACTGGCAGATTAAACCGATGTTGCAGTGTCCGCAGGGTGGCAGCGTGCGTGTGGGATTTGCGGAAATGTGCGCAGAGCTGGCGCACCTTTCCGAGCAGGTATGACAAGTGGGGGTAGCTTTTCAGAAAGCGCTGAACCACCAAATTAAACACGAGCCAGGCATGGCACGTGCGTGAGGCTGCCGAGCTGCAGAGCCGCCACCAGCTTACGGCCGTTGTCACACACGACCATGCCCGGTTGGAGGCTCAGCGGCGCAAGCCAGCGGTCGGTCTGCTCTGTCAGACCCTGCAGCAGTTCGTGGGCCGTGTGCCTCTTCTCTCCTAAGCTGAGTAGTTTCAGCACGGCCTGCTGATGCTTGCCCACCGCTGTGCTGCCACGCCGCGTTACACCGACTGCTGGCGACGTGCTGCTGACACATCTTGATTGCGAGACAGAGGTTGCGTTGGAGGAGGAGGAGGAGGAGGAGGAAGGTGCTTTAGTGGAGGAAGCATACACCGCCGCAGATACCACCACCGAGCTGGGGCCCGCAATTCTGGGGGTGGGTAGGGCGTGAGCGGTCCCAGGCTCTGACTCTGTCCCAGCCTCCACTAAATTCACCCACTGTGCCGTCTGGGAGATATAGTGGCCCTGCCCGCCTGTGCTTGTCCACGTGTCTGTTGTTAAGTGGACCTTGGCAGTAACCGCGTTGGTGAGGGCGCGTACAATGTTGCGGGAGACGTGGTCGTGCAGGCCTGGGACGGCACATCGGGAAAAGTAGTGGCGACTGGGAACTGAGTAGCGCGGGGCCGCCGCCGCCATCATGCTTTTGAAAGCCTCCATTTCCACAAGCCTATACGGCAGCATCTCTAGGCTGATCAATTTTGCAATGTGCACGTTTAACGCTTGAGCGTGCGGGTGCGTGGCGTCGTACTTGCGCTTGCGCTCAAACTGTGGCGCTAGCGACGTCTGGACGCTACGCTGAGAGACATTGCTGGATGGGGCCGAGGACAGCGGAGGTGAGGGTGTGGGTGCGGGCCAGGAGACGGTAGTGCCTGTGTCCTCAGAGGGGAGTTGGATCTCAGTGGCAGGTTGGGGCACAGGGGGAGAGGCAGTGGTGCAAACCGGAGGCGGTGAACGGGCATCGTCCCACCTTGTGGGGTGCTTGGCCATCATATGCCTGCGCATGCTGTTGGTGGTGCCTCCCCAGCTGATCTTGGCGCGACAAAGGTTGCACACCACTGTTTGTCGGTCGTCAGGCGTCTCTGTGAAAAACTGCCACACCGTAGAGCACCTTGACCTGTGCAGGGTGGCATGGCGCGAGGGGGCGCTTTGGGAAACAGTTGGTGGATTATTCGGTCTGGCCCTGCCTCTACCCCTGGCCACCACACTGGCTCGGCCTGTGCCCACACCCTGACTTGGGCCTCCGCGTCCTCGCCCGCGTCCACGTCCTATAGGCCTACCCCTACCCCTCAGCATGGTGTATTACCAGTGATTTGATTTCCCAGGCAGGAAAGAAAGTGGCGCAAGCCTGCAGCCAAAATACAATTTTTTCCCTTGTTTTTCAAAGGACAAGCCACACTGCGTGTATTAAATGAATACTACTAAGTTTAATAACTGTGTTGTGACCCTGCAAATGTGTCACAGAACTGCAGTGATGCAAAGTTATTCGCTACAGCAGATCAGGGATTTCCCATGCAGGAAAAAAATTGGCGCAAGCCTGCAGTAAAACGTAGCTGGCTGCGTCTGATTTTTTTTAACGTTCTGCACGCAGCACACACGTACCCAGAGCCCTGAGGACTGTCAGAGGCAGGCGAAATAGAATTTTTTCCCTTGTTTTTCAAAGGACAAGCCACACTGCGTCTATTCAATGAATAATGTATGTCTTCTGGCCCTGCCTACACAATTCTATCCCTGTAGTATTAATGCCGGGTGCAATGGTCTGCACAGCCGGTTTTGAGAAAAAAAAAAAAATGCAACACTGCTAACAGCAGCCTGGACAGTACTGCACACGGATAGATGTGGCCCTAGAAAGGACCGTTGGGGTTCTTGAAGCCTACACTCACTGCTAACACTCTCCCTGCCTAACCACCACTTCTGTCCCTATTGCAGGGCGCAATGCTCTGCAGATCCAATTTTGAAAAAAATAAATAAAATACAGTGCTAACACAGTACTGCACACTATTAGATGTGGCCCTGAGAAGGACCGTTGGGGTTCTTGAAGCCTACACTAACTCCTAACGCTCTCCCTACAGCAGCTCCAGCACGATACCACTGTCCCTCAGCTAACTCACAAGGCATGTGTGGCGAGCCGCGGGAGGGGCCGACTTTTATACTCGGGTGACATCTGATCGCCCCAGCCACTCACAGCAGGGGGGTGGTATAGGGCTTGAACGTCCCAGGGGGAAGTTGTAATGCCTTCCCTGTCTTTCAATTGGCCAGAAAAGCGCGCTAACGTCTCAGAGAGGAAACTGAAAGTAACCGGAACACCGCGTGGTACTCGTTACGAGTAATGAGCATCCCGAACACCCTAATATTCGCACGAATATCAAGCTCGGACGAGTACGTTCGCTCATCTCTAATTCTTATCCATCTACCATTTTTGTATTTCCTAATATTTTTCCTATACAGGGATGATTAAATGTCTATTGTCAGTGACTAGCGCCACCAACGTTTATCCGAGAGTGGTGGAGCATTTATTGTCAGTGACTTAAAGGGGTTGTCCGGCCATAAACATTAGGTCTCATTACTTCTGTTTGCCCAATACAATGCACTTTGTAATATACATTGTGCATTGTAAATTAGGCAAACAGAAGTTATTCACTTACCTCTTGGGCTGCCCCCCCCTGTGTTGCTCCTCGGTTGCCATGGGTTCCGACAAGTCTCTTGTCCTCTTCTTGTCGGGACAAGCTTCTCCAGCACAGCTCTGCGCATGTGCAGAAGAACTTCAGCCGCTGGGAAGCTCAGTTCTGCCTGCAGGGGAGGCGTGGCTGCTGGCTCTTCATCTCCAAGGTAAGAATGAGTGGAGGAGCGGGCTCTCGCGGGGGGTGGAGAGGGAGAGATGGATGGATGGATGTGTGCAGGGGGGGGGGGTGCAGTGATGTGTGTGTGTGTGGTAGTGGTGTCTGGAGACCCGGCTGTCAGAAGTCCCGGGGGAAGGGGGGGTGGAGAGGGAGAGATGGATGGATGGATGGATGTGTGCAAGGGGGGGGGGGGGTGCAGTGATGTGTGTGTGTGTGTGTGCAGGGACCCGGCTGACAGAAGTCGGGGGGGGGTCATTGTGGGAGGGGCACTATGAGGGCATGTGTGTGTGGGGAAATGCTTTGTTTTACTTTACTTTAGCAGGGTGGGGGGGGCAGTAGGTAGCCTTGCAGTGGGGGGCTGCAGGAGAGTTCTCTCTCGGCTCTCCCCTGCCCCTCTCCATTCACCATACACTGTGCTGCTGTGTAGGATTTTATCGGGGACACTTATACACTCATGGTAGGATTTTATCGGGAACCATGAGTGTATAAGTGTCCCCTGGCCACAACCCCTCTGATTATAGTATGCAGCAGGGGGGGGGGCCTGGGCGGGGAGAGACTGTAGATCAGTTCAATAGAGGTGGGCGTGTCGTGGGCGGGGCTAGGACGTGAGCTGAGGGAAATCCTGCCTTTTCATGTCTCTTACTACCATCGAGAGCGTGCACACAGAAGAGGGAGAGCGCAGAGCATTGTGGGAAGGCAGCACAGAGGCGCCATCTTTGAAAGCTGCAGTGAAGATCAGAATCTAAGGTAAGAAACTGACATTGCAGCTGATCTGCCGGCCGGTTTGAGCCCCTGTATGCTGTCTGTTACTATCCTTACTGAAAGGAAAGCAGCAGCATTATAAAAATTTTTACCCTGTGTGGCCGGACAACCCCTTTAAGATCAACAATTATTACTGATGGTTCTATATCCAATATTACTCATCAGTGTCACTATCCGTTTCAACACCTCTAATTCTTTATCTCAAAATAGATCTGACATCTACAATTGTTCTCGTTCTTATGTTGGTCACGGTATAATGATGTTTAATATTTGAGATCAATAGTCCATTATCTCTATTATTGTACCTGACAAATACATTTATTTTTATTGTCACCTCATTTGTAACAGTTGTTCATCAGAGATTACTCAGGTGGTGTATGTTCTTTCTAGAGCGATATTTGGGTGACTGGTTTTAGCAAATGTCACCTCAATATGTCACCATTGGATGCTAGGTCTGAAGTGTATTCTCTCAAACCTCAATATATCAAGCTTATTTTTGCTTGTTATTTTGTGGCACTTCCTTATTTTTATATAACCCGTCCCCTGAGCTATTCATTTCCTGTAATTCATATAATTATATGCAGGAGATGAGTACAGCCAAATGAAACCGTTCGTGGCTATTACGGATAATGGTAAGTTGTTCCAAATAGTGATGTCCTTTCAGTATGTTATCTCTCTTACTTATAAGTAGGCAATTCAAGAGAGTTGTCGCTCCCACTTATATAAATAGTTCATATAGAGAAAACATATGTAAGGTGAAGAGGGATAGTGGCTGCATTTGATGAAGCAGCATACTATTCATTTATAAACTACTCATCCCTTAGGATATAAGGAGCTAGAATTGAATGTACATAGATGATTTGGTGGTAGCCTAGAATTGATTATAGGCTATCACCTACATCAATGCCCCTTAGGGTGATAGTCTCTGTTTCTATATATGCTGTCTGTTGTAAATAGACTAACAGCTGCCAGCTAGGATAATAATGATATTCTCTGTTTTCAATTTTCAGATATGTAAGTAGGTTGCATTATGATGAACACACAACCACTCTATAGATTGATTTTTCTAGGAGGGAATCGGCCCATGGAACCTATCCCTCCATCCCCATCAACGCGTTTCCACAACCTTGGAGACGGTTGTTTCATCAAGATGGAGCTAACCTAGCATGACCAGCCCTCTGGCTGTCAGAGTATAAAATGAGCACTATTTGGAACAACTTACCATTATCCGTAATAGCCAAGAACGGTTTCATTTGGCTGCACTCATCTCCTGCATATAATTATATGAATTACAGGAAATGAATAGCTCAGGGGACGGGTTATATAAAAATAAGGAAGTGCCACAGAATAACAAGCAAAAATAAGCTTGATATATTGAGGTTTGAGAGAATACACTTCAGACCTAGCATCCAATGGTGACATATTGAGGTGACATTTGCTAAAACCAGTCACCCAAATATCGCTCTAGAAAGAACATACACCACCTGAGTAATCTCTGATGAACAACTATCACAGAGGTGACTTAGAATAAAAGAAATAATTTTATTGGGGAATTTATTAAAATAGAACACAAAAGGGCACAACTAATGAAAAAGACATTAAAGACGTAGTGTAGTGAATATCAGGACACACAAAACACAACTACTGGGGATAGGTGTCGGACAACGTGACTATTGGTATGTTACAGAGATACCAGATGTATTTTTTTGGACCAGAAGATCCAAAAGCGTTGTGGCCCGACACGTAAACCCAAAAGGTTGAAACCACTAAATATCTTATCCCAGTTGGTGATAGTGGTAGAGTGGGTATAAGAATATTATGGATCGACCTACAACAAGGAAAGTCTATATTTCCAGCTACTAGTTAGTCTCTTTTCGATTTGTGGTGTTGGATATCCCAAACACCATCAGTGAGTCTAATAAATGCAGCTGTGTTAAAATTTCTTCACAGATAAAGAAATTGGTTTCAGTAATTCGAGTCTTCTGATATAAGAGTCGAAATTGATCCCAATGTTAGAGAGTTTATGGAGATTTGGTACTGATGTTTGTGCCAAGTCTCTCTTTCGTAGGAAAATTTCTCCGGTATAGGCAATTTAACGAAATTTAAACTCTATTCATTAGGGTCATTGGTTTCAATATGATGCAAGACCTATAGCTCCAATTCTTGTTTTCACTCGTTTTTTAGCTCTATTTCCACTCTTTTTTTGCTCAACGCATTTCACCACTCGATTACGTGGATCGTCAGGAGCATTAGGAGATTACATTTTTCTCCATATGATAAAAACCTCTAGAGTCTGGATAGACTAGATAATGAAGAAACAAGTGTCCTAGCGTACGGGGAACAACTGTTTCAGCAGAATCTTTTAAGGATGAACATAACCTATGGGGGTCTCTGTTCTTAGGCCCTTTGCCGTATCGGAGACCAAGACATATGGCTGGAGCAGCGTCCCGCTTAGGCGTTCAGATGAAACGCTGAGCTGATGCCCTTTGCCATATGGGAGATCAAGGCATACAGCTAGAACAGCGTCCTGCTTGGATGTTAAAATATAACGCTGAACTGATGTCTCAAATTTTTCCCCCTTTTTTTCTAGGCAAAGACTGCGGTGTAAAAAGGCCTCTTAGTTAGAGAGGTCAGTCGACCCACTTAGATCTAATTCTAATCTGCTCATTAGCAGAGCTTCAGACAGACATGCGTATTAAGATTGTTCTATGTCCAGACCTAGTGGATCATAGTTGGAGAAAATGCTCCGGTATAGCACATGTCAGTTGTAAAGACAGCTAGTCTATCTTTAGCTTCATTTCTCAGGAAATGCCCAAGAGTCCCCACCCAGACCTCTTTTTTCCCTTAGGTGTCAGAACGACAGAAGAAGGTAGATGGATACAAGATGAAAATAAAAAAGGCTGGTGTCCATAGCCCAGATGGTAGGCTAGGGAATGAGCACTGGATGGAAAGTGCTTGCCTTATGAAGTCAAAACCCCTCCCTTTGGGGTGTAGCTTATCTTATGCAGCCTATCAGAGTGAAACACGCCTCTTTATTTATTAGCCATGTGAGGTAAGCGTCTGTCATTTATTAAAAAGTAATTCTTGGTAAATTTATATCGTTATTATTAAGCCAAATCACAAATGCGTCAAATTGAGGTTTAGTGCCGGTCCACAGTATCAAGATGTCATCGATGTATCTAATCCATGTTAGGATATATGTGGACCATGGCATATCGCTAGAGAAGACAATTTTCTCTTCCCACCAGCTATATTCCGGGGATAATGCCACACCTCGTTTTTCCCCCCTTACCGTCATATCCCCCCTGATAAGCAAAGCCCACAGGTTTATTCATTTATTTTCATATTGGCGATTCTCCGTACCTGTTTAAGTGATGCGGTTTTTCACCACACACCTAGGGTATCTGATGCGGTCTAGAGACAGTACCAAACACGTAATCACGGTACCATACGCGGTGACGTTACGACGCCTGATAGCGTCGACCATACCATGCGTTCCACCACCAGCATCAGACGCCAAGTCATGACGCTGCACGCAGCAACGTCATGACGTGATACGCCGGTCACGTGATGCGGCCCATGCTATGCGTCTCACCATCAGTACCGAACGCCGCGTCATGACGCTGCACGTAGCCTCGGGTGCGCCCCGCGATCGCCGCATGTGGGCGACTGTCATATGGAGCGCCGACATCTCGCGGCGCATACACATGTGATCACGGCGCTCGGGCGTCATGATTGTATGACGCGCGTACGCCACCTAGCGTGGTGACTCCACCCCCTTGACCCTGATTGGCTTAGGTGTGGGTTTGGCACATCATGGGCCTTTGTGGTCCCCGCCTACGCATCAGTCAAGGAGGAGTTAAGGTGGCAATGGCCCGTCTCGAATATCTTTAACAAACAATCGCGATCCTATCTAGGATAACCGCGAGTACACAACTGATCACAATGAGAATCGGCATCGTAACCATCTTACCAAGAATGACTTTTTAATAAATGACAGACGCTTACCCCACATGGCTAATAAATAAGGAGGCGTGTTTCACTCTGATAGGCTGCATAAGATAAGCTACACCCCAAAGGGAGGGGTTTTGACTTCATAAGGCAAGCACTTTCCATCCAGTGCTCATTCCCTAGCCTACCATCTGGGCTATGGACACCAGCCTTTTTTATTTTCATCTTGTATCCATCTACCTTCTTCTGTCGTTCTGACACCTAAGGGAAAAAAGAGGTCTGGGTGGGGACTCTTGGGCATTTCCTGAGAAATGAAGCTAAAGATAGACTAGCTGTCTTTACAACTGACATGTGCTATACCGGAGCATTTTCTCCAACTATGATCCACTAGGTCTGGACATAGAACAATCTTAATACGCATGTCTGTCTGAAGCTCTGCTAATGAGCAGATTAGAATTAGATCTAAGTGGGTCGATTGACCTCTCTAACTAAGAGGCCTTTTTACACCGCAGTCTTTGCCTAGAAAAAAAGGGGGAAAAATTTGAGACATCAGTTCAGCGTTATATTTTAACATCCAAGCGGGACGCTGTTCTAGCTGTATGCCTTGATCTCCCATATGGCAAAGGGCATCAGCTCAGCGTTTCATCTGAACGCCTAAGCGAGATGCTGCTCCAGCCATATGTCTTGGTCTCCGATACGGCAAAGGGCCTAAGAACAGAGACCCCCATAGGTTATGTTCATCCTTAAAAGATTCTGCTGAAACAGTTGTTCCCCGTACGCTAGGACACTTGTTTCTTCATTATCTAGTCTATCCAGACTCTACATTTTTCTCCATATGATAAAAACCTGTAATCTCCTAACGCTCCTGACGATCCACGTAATCGAGTGCTGAAACGCGTTGAGCGAAAAAAGAGTGGAAATAGAGCTAAAAAACGAGTGAAAACAAGAATTGGAGCTATAGGTCTTGCATCATATTGAAACCAATGACCCTAATGAATAAAGTTTAAATTTCGTTAAATTGCTTATACCGGAGAAATTTTCCTACGAAAGAGAGACTTGGCACAAACATCAGTACCAAATCTCCATAAACTCTCTAACATTGGGATCAATTTTGACTCTTATATCAGAAGACTCGAATTACTGAAACCAATTTCTTTATCTGTGAAGAAATTTTAACACAGCTGCATTTGTTAGACTCACTGATGGTGTTTGGGATATCCAACACCACAAATCGAAAAGAGACTAACTAGTAGCTGGAAATATAGACTTTCCTTGTTGTAGGTCGATCCACAATATTCTTATACCCACTCTACCACTATCACCAACTGGGATAAGATATTTAGTGGTTTCAACCTTTTGGGTTTACGTGTCGGGCCACAACGCTTTTGGATCTTCTGGTCCAAAAAAATTCATCTGGTATCTCTGTAACATACCAATAGTCACGTTGTCCGACACCTATCCCCAGTAGTTGTGTTTTGTGTGTCCTGATATTCACTACACTACGTCTTTAATGTCTTTTTCATTAGTTGTGCCCTTTTGTGTTCTATTTTAATAAACTCCCCAATAAAATTATTTCTTTTATTCTAAGTCACCTCTGTGATAGGGCTTAACATATAATTTTGGAGACTTTTCTTGACTGCCACCTCTGTGAAAAATCTCTGATGAATAACTGTTACAAATGAGGTGACA
This sequence comes from Eleutherodactylus coqui, assembly GCF_035609145.1. Lineage (NCBI taxonomy): Eukaryota > Metazoa > Chordata > Amphibia > Anura > Eleutherodactylidae > Eleutherodactylus > Eleutherodactylus coqui. The sequence continues at coordinate 218,669,147 of NC_089838.1, read as the reverse complement.
ATAAGAATAAATGTATTTGTCAGGTACAATAATAGAGATAATGGACTATTGATCTCAAATATTAAACATCATTATACCGTGACCAACATAAGAACGAGAACAATTGTAGATGTCAGATCTATTTTGAGATAAAGAATTAGAGGTGTTGAAATGGATAGTGACACTGATGAGTAATATTGGATATAGAACCATCAGTAATAATTGTTGATCTTAAGTCACTGACAATAAATGCTCCACCACTCTCGGATAAACGTTGGTGGCGCTAGTCACTGACAATAGACATTTAATCATCGCTGTATAGGAAAAATATTAGAAATACAAAAATGGTAAATGGATAAGAATCTCAACAATATAGAATAGAGGTCGGAATATATTGTCTACTGTGATTGAGCAACATCCACCCATTTGAGCTCTATTGATTTTAATTATTGTGTGTCTTCTGACACATATGGGAAAATAAAAGTACACCTTTTTATTATTTATAATCAATAAAAGTTAAGTTTTATGATTTGTGGTCCTTTCGGTGACAAGTTTCAGTAAATTTAAAAGGATTCTACTGCTACGGTGATAACCTTTCCTCTTCGGGTATGAGAGTGGAAAGGCTCTCCTTATACCGTGGGTTGAGCAGTGTGTGTACCCAGTAATCTGTAGTGTCCAGAATGCGTGTAACGCGAGGGTCACGAGAAAGGCATCCTAACATGAAGTCAGCCATGTGTGCCAGGGTACCTGTACGCAACACATGGCTGTCCTCACTAGGAAGATCACTTTCAGGATCAACCTCCTCCTCCTCCTCCTGAGGCCATACACGCTGAAAGGATGACAGGCAAGCAGCATTGGTACCCTCAGCAGTGGGCCAAGCTGTCCCTTTCCCCTCCTCCTCCTCCTCCTCAACGCGCTGAGATATAGACATGAGGGTGCTCTGACTATCCAGCGACATACTGTCTTCCCCCGCCTCCGTTTCCGAGCACAAAGCGTCTGTCTTTATGCTTTGCAGGGAACTTCTCAAGAGGCATAGCAGAGGAGTGGTGACGCTAATGATTGCAGCATCGCCGCTCACCATCTGGGTAGACTCCTCAAAGCTTCCAAGGACCTGGCAGATGTCTGCCAACCAGGCCCACTCTTCTGTAAAGAATTGAGGAGGCTGACTCCCACTACGCCGCCCATGTTGGAGTTGGTATTCCACTATAGCTCTACGCTGCTCATAGAGCCTGGCCAACATGTGGAGCGTAGAGTTCCACCCTGTGGGCACGTCGCACAGCAGTCGGTGCACTGGCAGATTAAACCGATGTTGCAGGGTCCGCAGGGTGGCAGCGTCCGTCTTGGACTTACGGAAATATGTGCTGAGCCGGCGCACCTTTCCTAGCAGGTCTGACAAGCGTGGGTAGTTTTTCAGAAAGCGCTGAACCACCAAATTAAAGACGTGGGCCAGGCATGGCACGTGCATGAGGCTGCCGAGCTGCAGAGCCGCCACCAGGTTACGGCCATTGTCACACACGACCATGCCCGGTTGGAGGCTCAGCGGCGAAAGCCAGCGGTCGGTCTGCTCTGTCAGACCCTGCAGCAGTTCGTGGGCCGTGTGCCTCTTCTCTCCTAAGCTGAGTAGTTTCAGCACGGCCTGCTGGCACTTGCCCACCGCTGTGCTGCCACCCCGCACAACAACGACTGCTGGCGACGTGCTGCTGACACATCTTGATTGCGAGACAGAGGTTGCGTAGGAGGAGGATGGTTTAGTGGAGGAAGCATACACCGCCGCAGATACCAGCACCGAGCTGGGGCCCACAATTCTGGGGGTAGGTAGGACATGAGTGGTCCCAGGCTCTGACTTGGTCCCAGCCTCCACTAAATTCACCCAATGTGCTGTCAGGGAGATATAGTGGCCCTGCCCGCCTGTGCTTGTCCACGTGTCCATTGTTAAGTGGACCTTGGCAGTAACCGCATTGGTGAGGGCGCGTACAATGTTGCGGGAGACGTGGTCGTGCAGGGCTGGGACGGCACATCGGGAAAAGTAGTGGCGACTGGGAACCGAGTAGCGCGGGGCCGCCGCCACCATCATGTTTTTGAAAGCCTCCGTTTCCACGAGCCTATACGGCAGCATCTCCAGGCTGATCAATTTGGCTATGTGCACGTTTAACGCTTGAGCGTGCGGGTGCGTGGTGGCGTACTTGCGCTTGGGCTCAAACAGTTGCGTTAGCGACGGCTGGACGCTGCGCTGAGAGACATTGCTGGATGGGGCCAAGGACAGCAGAGGTGAGGGTGTGGGTGCAGGCCGGGAGACGGTCGTGCCTGTGTCCTGAGAGGGGGGTTGGATCTCAGTGGCAGGTTGGGGCACAGGGGGAGAGGCAGTGGTGCAAACCGGAGGCGGTGAATGGCCTTCGTCTCACCTTGTGGGGTGCTTGGCCATCATATGCCTGCGCATGCTGGTGGTGGTGAGGCTGGTGGTGGTGGCTTCCCGGCTGATCTTGGCGCGACAAACCTTGCACACCACAGTTTATCGGTCGTCTGCACTCTCAGTGAAAAACTGTCTCAAGAGCTTTCAGTGGGTGAGGAGGACTGTGTCTCATCATCATCGTCCTCCTCACCCACTGAAAGCTCTTGAGACAGTTGCCGGAAGTCCCCAGCCTCATCCCCCGGACCCTGGGAACTTTCCAAAGGTTGGGCATCGGTCACAACAAACTCCTCCGGTGGGAGAGGAACCATTACTGCCCAATCTGGGCAGGGGCCCGAAAACAGTTCCTGGGTGTCTGCCTGCCTCTCAGAATGTGTCATTTTCATGGAGTAAGGAGGCTGGGAGGAAGGAGGAGGCTGGTGGTGGTGGCTCCCTGGCTGATCTTGGCGCGACAAACCTTGCATACCACAGTTCATCGGTCGTCTGCACTCTCAGTGAAAAACTGCCAGACCTTTGAGCACCTCGGCCTCTGCAGGGTGGCATGGCGAGAGGGGGCGCTTTGGGAAACAGTTGGTGGATTATTCGGTCTGGCCCTGCCTCTACCCCTGGCCACTGCACTGCCTCTTCCAACGTGCCCTGCTGCTGCACTTGCCTCCCCCTCTGAAGACCTGTCCTCAGTAGGCTTAGCAAACCAGGTGGGGTCAGTCACCTCATCGTCCAGCTGCTCTTCCCCCGAATCCTCTGTGCGCTTCTCCCTCGGACTTACTGCAATTACTACTACCTGAGTGATAGACAACTGTGTCTCATCGTCATCGTCCTCCTCACCCACTGAAAGCTCTTGAGACAGTTGCCGGAAGTCCCCAGCCTCATCCCCCGGACCCCGGGAACTTTCCAAAGCTTGGGCATCGGTCACGACAAACTCCTCTGATGGGAGAGGAACCATTGCTGCACACTCTGGGCAGGGGCCCGAGAACAGTTCCTGGGAGTCTGCCTGCTCCTCAGAATGTGTCATTGTAATGGAGTGAGGAGGCTGGGAGGAAGGAGGAGCAGCAGCCAGAGAATTCAGAGTTGCAGCAGTGGACGGTGTAGAAGTCTGGATGGTCGATAGATTGCTGGATGCACTTTCTGCCATCCACGACAGGACCTGCTCACACTGCTCATTTTCTAATAAAGGTCTACCGCGTGGACCCATTAATTGTGAGATGAATCTGGGGACCCCTGAAACTTGCCTCTCTCCTAATCCCGCAGTAGTCGGCTGCGATACACCTGGATCAGAAGCTCGGCCTGTGCCCACACCCTGACTTGGGCCTCCACGTCCTCGCCCGCGTCCACGTCCTCTAGGCCTACCCCTACCCCTCAGCATGGTGTATTATGAGTAGAGCAGAAACAGAACGCTGTAAATAAATGTGCCACTTATTGGCCTGTGGTTGGAGGCTGACTTCGCTTACGGAACGCACAGCAGAGCCAGGAAACAATTTTGCGCACGCCTGTAGTGAGACGTAGGTGCGTAGGACTGAGCTAGTGGAATTCACAGCGCAGAAGCAGTCAAGTCGCCAAAGGGCAGTGGTATGCCTTAAGTATTTGGCTTCCCTTTTTTTAAATGGTGAGCTGAAACAGCAGACAGATACTGTATGCAGTGTATATTATGTTTACTGTTTCCCTCTGGCGCTATGACGGCGGTGATGTAACGGAGACAGCAGAGCCAGGAAACAATTTTGTGCACGCCTGTAGTGAGACGTAGGTGCGTAGGACTGAGCTAGTGGAATTCACAGCACAGAAGCAGTCAAGTCGCCAAAGGGCAGTGGTACGCCTTAAGTATTTGGCTTCCCTTTTTTAAATGGTGAGCTAAAACACCAGACAGATACTGTATGCAGCGTATATTATGTTTACTGTTTCCCTCTGGCGCTATGACGGCGGTGATGTAACGGGCACAGCAGAGCCAGGAAACAATTTTGCGCAAGCCTGCTGTAACGCTTAGCTGCGTATTAATTAGGACTACTACCCCCAGCAGACATGCAGTACACTGAAGACGGACACAGGCAGCCCAAATATAGTATTTTTCCCCAATTTTTTTGAAAAAGCCCACTGCCTATATAGACAGTTTCTCTTTCACCTTTCCCTCTTTCCCTGCCTCACCAGTACTGCCCCTATACTCTATACAATGACTGCAGACTGAGGACGTAATGGTCTGCACGCCCGATATACAAAAAAAAAAATTGTGCAACACTGCTAAAAGCAACCTCAACAGTACTGCACACGGTCAGATGTGGCCCTAAGAAGGACTGTTGGGGTTCTTCAAGCCTAAAATAACACCTAACGCTCTCCCTATAGCAGCAGCAGCAGCATCACCAGCACTTTCCCTGATCCCTGTCAGAATGCATGTGTGGCGAGCCGCGGGCGGGGCAGATTTTAATACTCCGGTGACACCTGATCTCCCCAGCCACTCCCTGCAGGGGGTTGGTATAGGGCTGGGACGTCACAGGAGGAAGTTGTAATGCCTTCCATGTCTTTCTATTGGTCTGAAAAGCGCGCAAATGTCTCAGAGATGAAAGTGAAAGTAACTCGAACATCGCGTGGTGCTCGTCTCGAGTAACGGGCATCTCGAGCACCCTAATACTCGAACAAGTATCAAGCTCGGACGAGTTCGCTCGCTCATCTCTAATAACCAACTTTTAGCCTTCTTTTTATTTGTAAAAAGTCTAGGTGACAATTGTTGCCCTAAGGCCTTTTTCAAATGGGCGTTGCGATCTTTGGCTGCCCACATTGCAGCCAAAAATCGCATGAATGGTAGAATACCGCAACCAAGTCGCGGCAAAATCTGAGGTTTTCTTGCCTATCCCTCCCTATCCCCTTAGCGGAATTCCAGACTGGTGAGTTCTCCTTCAATGAAATTCTTCAAAAGGCTGGACAGACATCTGTCTTGGATAATTTAGTGAATCCTGTTCAAACTCTGCCATTCTATGATTCATGTACCCATACCTAAACAATACAGCCTGCAGTCATCTGTACCTGTACACATACCTAATCCATAAAGACTGCAGTCATCTGCACCTGTACCAATACTTAAACCATGCAGCCTGCAATCAAATGCAACTCTACCCATGCCTAAACCATACAGCCTGCAGTGATCTGTACCTGTACGCATGCCTAAAACATACAGCCTGCAGTCATCTGCACCTGTTCCCATACCTAAATGATACAGCCTGCAGTCACCCGTACCTGTACCAATTCCTAAAATATACAGCCGTTTGCAGTTATCTGTACCTGTACCCATACCTAAAATATACAGCCTGAAATCAAATGCAACTGTACCCATACCTAAACCATGCAGCCTAGAGTCATCTGCAACTATACCCATACCAAAACCATGCAGCCTACAGTCATCTGCACCTGTACCCATACCTAAACCATGAAGTCTGCATTTTAGCTTTTTTTAACGCACCTCATCACCCATCACAATGATGGTGTGTGTTAGAAAACGCTATCAAATGCTGTAGAATGCATTGAAAAGCACAGTAAAATGCCATGGTTTCGAGCGCAGCATTTTGTGAATGCATGTGTGAGAGCGGCCTTAGGTGTTGTTTATGCTTGGTGTTTTTTGTTGCATCAAAACACTGCATTTGGTATTCAAAAATCAGATATGTTTTTAAAGGGGTTGTCCCGCGCCGAAACGTTTTTTTTTTTTCAACAGCCCCCCCGTTCGGCGCGAGACAAACCCGATGCAGGGACTTTAAACAAAAAAAACGCACAGCGCTTACCTGAATCCCCGTGCTCCGGTGACTTCTTACTTACCCGGTGAAGATGGCCGCCGGGATCTTCTCCCTCGGTGGACCGCAGGGCTTCTGTGTGGTCCATTGCCGATTCCAGCCTCCTGATTGGCTGGAATCGGCACGTGACGGGGCGGAGCTACACGGAGCCGCTCTCCGGCACGAGCGGCCCCATTGAGAAAAGAAGAAGACCGGACTGCGCAAGCGCGTCTAATCCGGCGATTAGACGCTGAAAATTAGACGGCACCATGGAGACGAGGACGCTAGCAACGGAACAGGTAAGTGAATAATTTCTGATAACTTCTGTATGGCTCATAATTAATGCACAATGTACATTACAAAGTGCATTAATATGGCCATACAGAAGTGTATAGACCCACTTGCTTTCGCGGGACAACCCCTTTAAGGCTGCTCTCACATAGGCACTTTTTACAGTGATTACCACAGCGTTTTAAAAGCTGCGGTAATCACTGTATAATGCTATCATTGATTTCAGACATGTTCGATCGCCGCAATTTTAGAGCGCTGTCTGCTCTATATTTCAGCATTTAGCGCACCTCATCACCCATCACAATGATAGGGTGTGCTAAAACCTGCTGTTGGACGAAAAAGTCCATGTGTAAGACACCTAGGGGGTGAGTGGATCAAGGGATGGTATACTCTCTCGCCAAGCAGAGCACCCAGAAGGGGTGTGGGGACACCTAAAAGCTAAGTAAAGAGACTTATAAGGCAATGCTCCTCTGGGAAATTTATGCAAATAAGAAAGATCTATTGGATGGCAGCATTCCTTTAATTCAAAGTGACCTACAGCACACTGATGAGGGGCAAGTATCCTGAAACAGTCTGTCTGTGCATGGTTTTTGGCTTGGTTTAATATTCCCAATGATTGATGACGTACAAGGTCACTTTGAATTGAAGGAATGCTGA